>NC_040089.1:0-600000 GCF_003369695.1 Bos indicus x Bos taurus
ACATAGTTATACATGTACAGGAAATCTGGAAGTGTTATAGGTGGTTCTTGGAGTCATAGTTATAAAACCTGAGTGAAAAATAAAACCGAGTGTTTAATTTTCAAACTCCTAATGATATATAGATATTTGGAGGAAGTCTATGTGGAATGAACTTCCCTTTATACTGAGTGCCATTTCAGGTTTTGTAAGAATTTAGGAAGTAGCTTTGAAAAGAATGAATTTAATGTCAGAAAAAGACAGTAGAGGCATTTTGGAGGGAAAGAGGCTAATTTAAAAAATAATAATAATTCAATGCACTCTTTTTCCCCATAAGTACTCTCATTCTATGCGTAGGTCAGGAAGATCCCCTGGAGGAGGGCATGACAACCCATCCAGTGTTCTTGCCCAGAGAATCTCATGGACAGAGGAACCTGGTAGGCTACAGTCCATGGAGTCACAAAACATCCCACAATACTGAGGGAATAACATTACATTTCTTTCAAATTTTGCTGCAGATTTCTCTGAATCAACTTTTTTATTTTTGTCCACAGGAACCAAGAAAACCAGAATGCTGAAGTCACTTTCATTCTCTTGGGCTTCTCAGAATATCCCGAACTCCAGATACCTCTTGTCCTGTTATTCTTAACCATCTACTCCGTCAGTGTGCTGGGGAACCTGGGCATGATCCTAACTATCTAGATAAATCCCAAATTCCACACCCCTGTGTAACTACTTCCTCAGACATTTGTCCTTTGTTGATCTCTGTTACTCAACAGTAGTTACATCCAAGCTACTAGAAAACTTGATTGTGGAAGACAGAACCATCTCCTTCACAGGATGCATCATGCAGTTCTCCTTTGCCTGCATATTTGTGGTGACAGAGACGTTCCTGTTGGCAGTGATGGCATATGACTGATTTGTGGCCATTTGCAACCCTCTTCTCTACACAGCTGTCATGTTCCAGAAGCTTTGTTCCTTACTGGTGGGTGCATCATACTCTTGGGGGTACAGTCTGTTCCCTGACTCTTACCCACTTTTTATCCGAATTGTCCTTTAGAGGAAATAATATCATAAATAACTTTGTTTGTGAGCACGCAGCCATTGTTGCTGTTTCCTGCTCTGACCCCTACATTAGCCAGGAGATCATTTTAGTCTCTGCCATGTTTAATGAAATAAGCAGCCTGATAATTATTCTCACCTCCTATGTTTTCATTTTTATCACTGTCCTGAAGATGCCTTCAACTGGGGGGCTCCACAAAGCCTTCTCCACCTGTGCCTCCCACCTGACTGCCATTACCATCTTCCACGGGACCATCCTTTCCCTCTACTGTGTTCCTAACTCCAGGAGTTCATGGCTCATGGTCAAGGTGGCCTCTGTCTTTTACACAGTGGTCATCCCCATGCTGAACCCAGTGATCTACAGCCTCGGGAACAAAGATGTGAAACAGACTGCTAGGAAGCTGCTGCTAAGTCGCTTCAGTCGTGTCCAACTCTGTGAGACCCCATAGAAGGCAGCCCACCAGGCTCCGCCATCCCTGGGATTCTCCAGGCAGGAACACTGGAGTGGGTTGCCATTTCCTTCTCCAATGCATGAAAGTGAAAAGTGAAAGTGAAGTCGCTCAGTCCTGTCTGACTCTTAGCGACCCCATGGACTGCAGTCCACCAGGCTCCTCCATCCATGGGATTTTCCAGGCAAGAGTACTGGAGTGGGTTGCCATTGCCTTCTCCAGCTAGGAAGCGAGTCAATACCAAATTATTATGTCAATGAATGTAAAATGGCTTAGGTTTGCTTTTTCATTTACAAGAGCACTGTGGAGAACTGTCCAAGTTTTGTAGCATTTTTTAATAGCATTTCAAATTCCAATTTTTAGGAAGGAAAACAGTGCACACATTTAATGAAATTCCCTTGTTGATACATCATTCAACCACTTTAGTAAACTGTAGAGACTTAGCAATAATAAATAACACCTAATTAAAGCCTAGACTATTGAAGTCTCTAGATAAAGTATTTGTCATGTAAAGATTTCTGAGTAAAGACACATTACCATTTGGCTGTTCAGGTGAGTCTTCTTTTTTTCTTTTCTTTAAGTCATTATAAGTCAATCGAAGAGTGGATTTGAGTTGTCATGAAAGTTTATAGTTAACCATGAGGGAGTTACATGAGTTGAATCATAGTAACTAAGAGTTGTTCAACACTAAGACACTAAAGTTAAAAGACATTCCTGTGCTTAGTTGCTCAGTTATGTCTGACTCTTTACAATTCTATGGGCTTTAGCCTGCCAGGCTCCTGTGTCCATGGAAAGAATACTGGAGTGGGTAGCCATTCTCTTCTCCAGGGTATCTGCATGACCAGTAATCAAACGTATGTCTCCTGCATTGCAGGCAGATTCTTTACCATCTAAGGTACCAGGGAAGCCTAAATTTAAAGGATATATTTATTTAACACCACATAGAAAGAACTGGTACATTATAAGTGCAAAGAAGTCATGTCTCTGTCCCCACAGAATCCTGAATAAGATTTGGTAAAATTCTACTTGTTAATATAAAATTTATTTGTTTTTTGTACATAAATCATCAAAAATAAAATTAAGAAATGCACACTTCAGAAATAGTTCCAGCTAAATCTAAAACAGTATTTCACATCAGTCAAATTACATATAAAATAGCTATTGATGTACAATGATAACATAACAGAGAACTTCATTGGTAAGTAACATTAATGGTGGATTGAATGGGGGCCCTGCTAATATCAATTAGAGAATCTTGGTTAACCTGATTTAATTTTGCCCAACTAGCAAACTCATGGACTTCCCTGGTGGCTCAGATGATAAAGAATCCACTTGCAATGCAGGAAACTTTGGTTCTATCCCTGGGTGGGGAAGATCCCCTGGAGAAAGGGAGGGCAACCCACTCCAGTATCCTTGCCTGGAGAATCCCATGACAGAGGAGCCTGGCGGGCTTCAGTCCATGGAGTTACAAAGATTAAGACACGACTGAGCAACTAACACACTTCACAGTAAACTCACATCCAGTCTAAGGAGTGAATTCTATGTGCTGTGGTGCTTCCCAGGTGGCACTAGTGGTAAGAACCTGCCTACCAGTGCAGGAGATGTAGGAGACATGGGTTCAGTTCCTGGATTGGGAGGATCCTCTGGAGGAGGGCATGGCAACCCATTCCAGTATTCTTGCCTGGAGAATTCCATAGACAGTGAAGCCTGGTGGGCTAAAGTCCATAGGGTGGCAAGGAATCAAACACCACTGAAGCGACTTAGCACGCACCCACCTTGGTATCAGGTGTACCCAGACCCTCCTCCCTAAATAGAGTCTACTATCACATAAGATATATATTATCTGCCAGAAATTGGGGGAAAAGCCTAACACCTCTTTGTGAAAGACTATTTTTTTTCCCTGCTAAGCATTTTGTCTAATAGTAATTCTATGTTCATCCATGTGAGAGGAGCCACCAAACTTATTCTACAGTGTCTGTAGCATTTTAGATTCCCAGGCATAATATATAACTCTTCTGGTTGCTTCATATCCTTGCTAATCATTGCTATTATATACTTATATTATAGCAAATCCAGTGGATATAAATTGATGTCTCATCATGACATTGATTTGCATTTTCCTAATAACTAAATATGTTGAGAGTATTTTCACATGCTTATTGGACATTTGTAAATTTTGTGTTGTATCTGCTTTGACTTTTTGTCTTTATTGTTTCTTTTCTGTACCTTTTCTTTTCACTTTATTAATAATGTTTTTAATATACAAATATTTTAAATTTTGAGGAAGTACAATAGCAATTTATTTATTTATTTATTTATTTATTTATTTATTTATTGTCACTCATGTTTTGGTTTCCCTGTTTAAGAATCTACTGCCAAATTCAAGGGCATGAAATGTAAGGCCTGTGTTTTTCTTGTAAGAGTTTTATAGTTTATGCTCTTTCATTCAGGTCCTTGTTCACTTTCTGAGTTAACTGTTGTATATAATATGAGGCAAGTGTCCAATCCGTAATTTTACTTGTGAATGCCCAATTGTCCTGGCATCATTTATTTGAAGGAGAATCTATTCTTTCTCCAGTGAATATTAAGAGAATCATAACCTCAGAAGCACCATGATGATGGTGCGGTACAAGTTGGGAGAAATCAGAGCCCATATAGGGCACAGCTGCCCAGTCAAAATGTATTTTGAATCTTCCACTAGTGAGAAATAAGCTTGTTGTTATTGTTGTTCAGTCACTAAGTCGTGTCTGAATCTTTGCCACCCCATGGACTGCAGCACGCCAGGCTTCCCTGCCCTGCACTGACTCCTGGAGTTTGCTCACACTCATGTCCATTGAGTCGGTGATGCCATCTGACCATCTCATCCTCTGCTGCCCTCTTCTCCACTAGCCTTCAATCATTCCCAGCATCAGGGTCTTTTCCAGTGAGTCAGCTCTTCATGTCAGGCGGCCAAAGCACTGGACCTTCAGCTTCAGCATCAGTCCTTCCAATGAATATTCAGGGCTGATTTCCTTCCGGACTGACTGGTTGGATCTTGCTGTCCGAAGGACTCTCAGGAGTCTTCCCCAGCACCACAATTTGAAAGAACAATTCTTCAGCACTTTGTCTTCTTTATGGTCCAGCTCTCACATCCATACCTGACTACTGGAAACACCATGGTTTTGACTATATGGACTTTTGTTGGCAAAGTGATGTTTCTGGTTTTGAATGTGCTGCCTAGTTTTGTCATAACTTTCCTTCCACAGAGCAAGTGCATTTTAATTTCATGGGTGCAGTCACCATAAAGCAATGATTTTGGAGCCTAAGAAAGTAAAATCTTTCACTGCTTGCACTTCAGCTCCTTCTATCAAGTTATTATTTTTAACCTGTGTCCTTAAAGCCAAGTTGGGTAGTTACCAAAATTAGTGAAAATATCATCCTTTTCATAAACAGATGTTTTTAGAAAACATATCATCCAAAATTTCTTTTTAGATTCAGTAATAAATATAAACATCTGAGAACATTCTATATTTGAAAAGCCAATGGAATCTGTTTTCTATCAATAGAATCAATAGTGTAAATATAAAATAAAGTTTATAGTACAAATTTTGTAAAGTATAAATGGTAAATATTGTAAAGTATAAACAGTATAATTATAATTTAGCAGCCATATGTTTAGAAACATAAGAATATATATATATATACCTTCATAAGAAAATTTTAAAAATTAAATATGGATTAATAAAAGATAAATCTATTCGTGTATAATTTCCCCTTGTGGATTTATGTATTTTATATCCACATAGATTTTTTTAATGGTGTTTTTTTATTTTTTAAGATTAAATGAGTAAAGTTGATAATACAAATGCCCTAAGGCTTTAGGGAAATAATATACAATCAATACACCACCTGGGACAGAGTTCAGAGTTAAAATGTAATTAGTTGAATTGCAGTCATCAAGGCAGTACCTCAGTTATATTCTCTAGTTTTCACATGCCTAAGGTCATGATGGCATATATTTGTGATAAAGTTTGGTGCCAGGATTTACTTTTCAGGCTTGATCTTATCTTTGGTATCTCTGAGTTTTCTCAACAGGTTGGAAAATCATAAAGTATGAAATAATTAATGAAAAATACTGGGCACTTTTACTACCCTTTTCAGGTGTGTTTCTGTTAAGTCCTAAGCAGCAACATTGCTGGAGTTCATTAATCTTAGCAAAGAGTTCTTCACTAAATGACTCATTCAAGTTCTTCTGTATTTGGGTGAGTTGATTCATGTCTCTTTTGTTTTACTTAAAAAAGAAAATACAAAGATCCAGTAATCTTTGTAGGAGACGGACACATGTGTAGAACAAGGTGTGCACAAAGAACCACGTTTTGGCTGACAAGGTTTATGGAGTTATATTCCAATTCTTTTTTTTTTCTTTATATCAAAATGAATCCGCCACAGGTATACATGTCCTCTTTCTTTCAAATAATTTGTATCCTAGTTTTCTCACTGGGTATCAACCATAAAGTCAGAAATGGAGAATTCTTCTTTTGGCAAAAGAAGGCCCACAAAGTGGGCCTTGTCTTCAAGATTTTCCTGTAATTTTCTAGAAATAAAGTGACAGTAACAGCCATATTTATAAATAATAGGGATATCAGATAAGATCAGATCAGTCGCTCAGTCGTGTCCGACTCTTTGCGACCCCATGAATCTCAGCACGCCAGGCCTCCCTGTCCATCACCAACTCCCGGAGTTCACCCAGACTCACGTCCATCAAGTCAGTGATGCCATCCAGCCATCTCATCCTCTGTCGTCCCCTTCTCCTCCTGCTCCCAATCCCTCCCAGCATCAGAGTCTTTTCCAATGAGTCAACTCTTCGCATGAGGTGGCCAAAGGACTGGAGTTTCAGCTTTAGCATCATTCCTTCCAAAGAAATCCCAGGGCCGATCTCCTTCAGAATGGACTGGTTGGATCTCCTTGCAGTCCAAGGGACTCTCAAGAGTCTTCTCCAACACCACAGTTCAAAAGCATCAATTCTTCGGTGCTCATAACCTACAGTAATTGAGTGATAAATATGCAAGTTTGTCTGTATACAGAGGGGATGAAACAATGAGTCATGTCTATAAAAGAAGGTGGCAAAATAAAGCAAACATCATAAGAAAGAATAAAATGGGGAAATAAATTATAAAGAAATAGGCATGTACTATATAACAGAGGTTGATAAATCCACCTTCACTAAGAAGGATGTATTAAGTGATAATGAGGTTGAACTTATAGATCCAAGCAGTTTTTGGAAAAGTCATACTGAATAATGTTAATGTTATACATTTGCTATTAACATTTATTTAGAATCTTAAAGTCACTGTTATATTAAACAATCATGGAAAATTATTCTCATAATCTTGCACAGAGCATTTTAAATTGAAGGAATGTGGCTGGAATAATAGTCATAATCAATCTTTGCAGTGCTGAGACCTTACAAAGTATTGTTACAGAGGGTCTGTTGTGGACATGGTCCTTGGGAGGTATCTTTCTTACAAGTTCATCAGGTGGGAATCAGAGAAAGCTATAGTGTGGTGAGAAAACCTAGAGGAAAATAAGGAAAGGTGCATCTTAAACCAAGTGTTCTAATGAAATTCTACAGTGTTTCCATTGTGTGGCTTCCAGAAGAAGGGATTTCTGCATTGTCTTCCCCAATGTGTCCACCAGTTGATAGATGTCCATGCTTGTTTTCACAAACATATCAGGTGTTTGAAATCATAACAATTATTCATAATTCTGATATATAAAAAGGTAAATATCTGTTCTACCATGTCTTACAGCATTTGAATTCATTATTGAAGTATCTAGTTCTAATCTAGTGATTTAAAATTTATGTTACTATTCTTATCTTACTATAGAGGAAAAGTTACTGATTATTGTGATCAGTAATAATCAAGAAATATTCTGCTGTCCCATTTGAAATAGGTGTTTTCCAGCCACTTTTCTTTGGAAGAACTAAAAACTTAATTCAAAATGGCAGAGTATATATTGGATCCATTCTGAAGCCTATAAGCTTTCTCCAGTACTTTCACAGTTCTTATTTTTGTCACCCAAACTCCAAAATCTGCTACAATGGAAAAAAATGAGTTTTCTGTTCAATATTGTTTCAACTATTATCACAAGAAGCATAGCTCATATTTTGTTTTGAAACTTCTGATGAATAATACAATTGGCTATGAAGAATACATTTAAACATTTTCAAAATTAATTCAAGATAAGTGAAAAAGTTTAGTATGTCTTATAGCATAGCTCCAGAATGGGTTGAGAATTTGGAATAACTAGGAATAAGAAAGGAATTGAAAGGAGATACAACAACCAAGAAAATATTATATTAACTGTTTTGCAGAGATGTTACCATTATACAAATTAGCATATAAGTTAATTGTCTCATAGCTCAGGAGGTGAGGCAGGTAAGAAACTGTGGAACCTAAAGACATGTTTTTCTCCAATACATGTAATTGGATTGTATATATTAGGTGTTTTCACACAGCTCAGAGTCACGCAAAGACAATGTCTCCTGAAAACAGCTGATAATAATGAGTTTTATTATTTGAAATAAAGCAAGACCTAATCTGTTTTAGTTCTTTGTTTCTGAAGATCATACACAATGAAAATTATTATTGGCTGTATAATTGACATACAAGTGAACATTAGCATAGAAACACTGTAAACAGAGACCCAGTGAGCTTCGCAACACATTTTCTATTCTCTCCCTATTTCAAAGTTTAGTTTTTACTCTTCTGGATCAACACTGATACTTTGTCCACAGGAACCAAGCAAACCAGAGTGCTAAGGTCACTTTCATTCTCTTGGGCTTCTCAGAATATCCTCAGCTCCAGCTGCCCCAGTTCCTGGTCTTCCTGACCATCTACACAGTCACTCTGCTGGGGAACCTAGGCATGATCCTGATCATGAAGTCCAGTTCCAGGCTCCACACGCCCAGGTACTTCTTTCTCAGCCACTTATCCTTCGTTGATTCCTGTTACTCGACAGTAGTTACACCCAAGCTACTAGAAAACTTGGTTGTGGAAGACAGAACCATCTCCTTCACAGGATGCCTCATACAATTCTTTGTCTGCATATTTGTGGTGACAGAGACATTCCTGTTGGCAGTGACGGCATATGACCGATTCGTGGCCATTTGTAACCCTCTTCTCTATGCTGTTGTGATGTCCCAGAAGCTTTGTTCCTTGTGGTTGTCTGCATTATACTCTTGGAGTATAGCCTGTTCCTTAACATACACATATGTTTTATCAAGGTTATCCTTTTGTGGGACTAAGTTCATAAATAACTTTGTCTGTGAGCACGCAGCCATTGTTGCTGTTTCCTGCTCTGACACTGCATTAACCAGGAGATCATTTTAGTCTCTGCCACATTCAATGAAGTAAGCAGCCTGATGATTATTTGCACCTCCTAAGTTTTCATTTTTATCACTGTCTTAAGGACGCTTCCGACTGGGGGGCGCCACAAATTCTTCTCCACCTGTGCCTCTCACCTGACCACCATTACCATCTTCCACAGGACCATCCTTTTCCTCTGCTGCTGCTGCTAAGTCGCTTCAGTGGTGTCCGACTCTATGCGACCCCATAGACTGGACTATGCAGCCCACCAGGCTCCGCCGTCCCTGGGATTCTCCAGGCAAGAACACTGGAGTGAGTTGCCATTTCCTTCTCCAATACATGAAAGTGAAAAGTGAAAGTGAAGTCGCTCAGTCCTGTCTGACTCTTAGCGACCCCATGGACTGCAGCCCACCAGGCTCCTCCGTCCTTGAGATTTTCCAGGCAAGAGTACTGGAGTGGGGTGCCATTGCCTTCTCCATCCTTTTCCTCTATTGTGTTCCTAACTCCAGAAGTTCATCGCTCATGGTCAAGGTGGCCTCTGTCTTTTACACAGTGGTCATCCCCATGCTGAACCCAGTGATCTACAGCCTCAGGAACAAAGATGTGAAAAAGTCAGTGAAGAAATTAATCAACATTAAATTGTTCTGTGATAGGCCTGAGGCGGCGGCGGAGGCGGCGGCGGCAGCAGCACCGGCCGAGCGAGGGGCGGCGCGGGGGCGCGAGCCGAGCCGCGGCCGCCGGCGCAGACCGAGCGGCGGCGCCCGGGCCGCCGGGGATGGGTTTTTAAGAAAAAATAAATAAATAAATAAATTGTTCTGTGATAAAATGCAAAGCTAGAAAGATTTTTGAGAGTAAGAGTTTCTCAATAGCAAATAGAATCATGAACCTATTTTAACCTTGCAATTGACAGGCCAATTTCTGTTCACTCTTTTATTTTATTAAAGTAACTTTAAAATTACAAATAAAAATAGAAATAAAAGACTACTTCAACTAAAAGTTTGATACAAACATTGAATTGTAATTTTTTGTGTGTATAATATCTGACCTTGTATTTGTCCTGGTTAAATTTCAGTTTAATTCAAGTCATGTGAACTGCAGGACTTTTAAAAGGATCTGAAGAGTTAATGCCTACAGTAAGGAAGTTTACGTCTTAATGTAAAAGTAGTACATTGAGAGCTGCTCAGCGTAAAACTCCAAGTATCTTAAGACTTTATTAATTCCATAAGAAACACTTTGGCTTTGGAAGATTCCCAGGCAAAGACAAATTTGAAATATATCTAACTTAAATAGTTCATAATACTGTATAGTTTAAATATAATTGCTAATATAACCAGATATAAATTATTCTCTATGTGGTAGTGCAAGAAAATGATACAAATGTTGGAGATATAGTGTATACCTATCACTTAAGTTTTTCCATGTACATCATTGTGGTTGTACATTTTAAAATGTATTTATCTATCTCTTTTACTAGAAATTTTACTTAGGTAATTTTTGATTCAATTTAAGTTACAGTATCTTTAAACCAGTTCTCCCATGATAGTATAACAACCAACAAATTAATTATGACTTAGTGTACAGATTTCAGTAAAGCATTGGCTATTTATTCATGAAAAAAGAAACATTTATGAACTCCAGTAGGTTGCAACAGCAGCTATTTTTGAAATAGTGACTTTACTGAGGCAGCTCTGCTGATATGAGGCAGGTCACTTGAGCTTCAGGGCTGAGCTAATGGACCAACTAATCTTCACTCTACAGACCTGTATGTAAATCATCCTCCTTGGACCATTCTTACGTTGGAAGCAATGAAGTCCCTGTTTGGGTCTCATCTATGTTTGGGTCAAAGTAAATAAAAAAAAAAAAAAAGGTTAAACTCAAAGGCAAGGTTTGAAAATTTTTGCTTCTTGTAGAGCTGTTATGTTTTAGGTCAGGGGTATAGGGTGACATGAAGAAGTTGGCTCTGTATTTGTGCATGTGTGATGCGTGCCTTCTCAGTCAGGTCCGACATTGTGATGCCATAGACTGTAACCCCTCACGCTCCTCTGTTCATGGAATTTTCCAGGCAAGAATACTGGAGTGGGTCACCATTTCCTCCTCTAGAGGAACTTCCCAGTACAGGAATTTAATCCAGGCCTCTCAGGATTGAACGAGAGTCTCTGGCATCTCCTTTTTGGCAGGCAGATTCTTTACCACTAGCGCCACCTGGAGAGCCCTGGCTCAATATTCACCAAAGATTAATTAAAACATTTACCTCATCAAAGATATTCTTTCTTGATAATTCCAGGTAATTCTATAGCAAATAGCAGAGAATCCATGACTATGACTGGTTTTACCAAAGGTTTTAATAATTGATGGGTCATTGGATTGCTTTAAGGAAATGACTGAGATTAAACATAAATAAGTCTTGCCTTTCCTATTTGTGTCTTACTAACGGGCTTCCCTAGCTTCCCTGGTGGCTCAGACTGTTAAGTGTCTGACCGCAATGCGGGAGACGTGGGTTCGATCCCTGGGTCAGGAAGATCCCCTGGAGAAGAAAATGGCAACCCACTCCAGTATTCTTGCCTGGAGAATCCCATGGACGGAGGAGCCTGGTGGGCTACAGTCCATGGGGTCGCAAAGAGTCGGACACGACTGAGCAACTTCACTCACTTCACTCAACGGGCTTCCCTGGTGGCTCAGACGGTAAAGTGTCTGACTCCACTGCGGGAGCCCCGGGTTCAATCCCTGAGTCGGGAATATCCCCTGCAGGAAGAAATGGCAACCCACTCCAGTACTCTTGCCTGGAGAATTCTATGGACAGAGGAGCCTGGTGGGCTACAGTCCATGGGTCGCAAAGAGTCGGACACGACTGAGCGACTTCACTTCAATCATGATTAAGGTTTATAAGCAGAAAGTAGGGAGGGGCTATGTGTTGTAGTTATAATTCAACAAATTAAATATTACCTTTCCTTCCATGATTTAGAGCTTTCTATGAAAATTAAATATTTACCATAATGCTTTACACTAAATCATATGTCTTTTATTGTTTAGGAATATGCAGCAAAATTCCCGACCCTCTTTACGCATGGCAATAGAGATAGGAATTTAACTTTTGTTTGTCATCCAAGGGTCATAACCAAATGTTCCTATCCAGTACAGGGAGCCCAGTCTGGTGGTCTCTGATTACTGGGAGGAATGGAATGAGGAGAGGGGAGGGAGCCTAGGAAGGGAGGGGATGCATGTATAATCATGGCTGATTAGCATTGTTGTATGGCAGAAACCAACACAGCATTGCAAAAATTAAAAAAAAAAAATCAGAAACAAAAATAGTGTGCTGTGTATCTGTGTGTAGTTTAATAAAGATCTGTTACTAACACAAAAATGATTTAGAAAATTTGAGAATGCATCATGTAATGTCTGACATATTCAGTAATGTTTTAAGATAACAATTAAAATACACTGTTTTAAATAGCAAATTTGAAGTTACGTAACTTGTAATTTGGTTCTCATTAGATTTTTATATTAAGTAGAAAAGAAAACAAAAGAGAAAAGGATCAAATAGTTGCAAAATCCTTTTAGTATAGATTATTTTTGCTTGGTAAATGCTCTTGAATAGGCAGTTTATTTATAAAAATGCAATGCAAACTCTTTTCCAAAAATTCTTAGGTTGCACTTTCAATCTAAAAGTAAACATTTTAACTACGAAGCTCAATGCATTGATATGTTAGATAACATAGGTTAGTTCACTAATGGTTATATTAAGTAACATTTATGGACTACTGTTTCTATAGATGGATTTATATGCTACTTATCTTTAAAACTTTTGGAGGTAGCAAGTATAAATATAACTTTTCTTCCTTGAAAGACTATGACTAAACGGTTGCTGAGGATACATACAATACTGCTAAGAATTGTACAGTTCAATGTTCACTTCTTTCTGGAGCAATAATTACAAAACCTGGATCTGGTGCATGATGTATACATGCCAATATTAATATGTTGACTAACTAAAGAAGGCAACAGCCGATATACTGATTGATATTGGGCACGTATCTTACTATATTATTCTATTACAAGACATTTTCCTTACATAACTAAAGTCAAAGTGTGTTAGTTGCTCAGTCATGTCCAACAGTTTGTGAGCCCATAGACTGTAACCTGGGCTTCCTTTGGTGGCCTGGTGGCAAAGAATCTCCCTGCTACACAGAGGACACAGGAGACCTGGGTTCGATCCCTGGGTGGAGAAGATCCCCTGGAGGAGGACATGGCAACCCATTCCAGTCTTCTTGCCTGGAGAATCCTATGGACAAAGGAGCCTGGTGGGCTACGGTCCACAGGTATGCAGCGTCATACACAACTGAAGTGACTGAGCATGCATGCATGGACTGTAGCCTGCCAGGCTCCTCTGTCCACGGGATTCTCCAGGCAAGTACACTGGAGTGGGTAGCCATTCTCTTCTCCAGGTGACCTTTCCCCATCCAGGGGTCAAACCCACATCTCCTGCATTTAAGGTAAATTCTTTACCTTCTGAGCCACCAGGGAAGCCCTTACATAAGGGAAATTCAGAATCAAAAAATGTAAAAAGTTTAAAAATATAAAATCTACTAGATTTATTAAGATTATTAAAAGATCTTTTGATTCACATTTATGAAAAGATAGTTTCATAATCTGTGACACCTATCTGCATTCTTGCATATTCTACTAACATAGCATCTCCAATCCTAAACATGGTACTCCTCCAATGTGATCATTACTGTGCAATATCTTGATTCATTTTTTTTCTTTTCATTTTTTAAATCAATTCTTCAATTCTTTAAAAGAAGTATTTTCCTATTATAATGTTCTAGTGAGGTTTATGTTTTCCCAAAGAAATTCAAGCAAGAAGTGGTAATTTGGGGGAAGACTTTCAAAGATGAGTATTTGGACAACATCTTTAGCCTTAAACATAGACCAAGCATCATGTGAATAGAAAATTGGATTCCAATAATCAATGGTCTGTAGTAGTAATATGGTTTATAAATTATCCTTTGTGGATGACTGTAACAGAGTGTTCACCGAAACAAATGTCTTGAAAAATTGGGTGTCAAGTGGGCCTTAGAAAGCGTCACTACAAACAAAGCTAGTGGAAATGATGGAATTCCAGTTGAGCTATTCCAAATCCTGAAAGATGATGCTGTGAAAGTGCTGCACTCAATATGCCAGCAAATTTGGAAAACTCAGCAGTGGCCACAGGACTGGAAAAGGTCAGTTTTCATTCCAATCCCAAAGAAAGGCAATGCCAAAGAATGCTCAAACTACCGCACAATTGCACTCATCTCACATGCTAGTAAAGTAATGCTCAAAATTCCCCAAGCCAGGCTTCAGCAATACGTGAACTGTGAACTTCCTGATGTTCAAGCTGGTTTTAGAAAGGGCGGAGGAACCAGAGATCAAATTGCTAACATCCGCTGGATCATGGAAAAAAGCAAGAGAATTCCAGAAAAACATCTATTTCTGCTTTATTGACTATGCCAAAGCCTTTGACTGCATGGATCACAATAAACTGTGGACAATCCTGAAAGAGATGGGAATACCAGACCACCTGACCTGCCTCTTGAGAAATCTGTTTGCAGGTCAGGAAGCAACAATTAGAACTGAACATGGAACAACAGACTTGTTCCAAATAGGAAAAGGAGTACGTCAAGGCTGTATACTGTCACCCTGCTTATTTAACTTCTATGCAGAGTACATCATGAGAAACTCTGGACTGGAAGAAACACAAGCTGGAATCAAGATTGCCAGGAGAAATATCAGTAACCTCAGATATGCAGATGACACCACCCTTATGGCAGAAAGTGAAGAGGAACTCAAAAGCCTCTTGATGAAAGTGAAAGTGGAGAGTGAAAAAGTTGGCTTAAAGCTCAACATTAAGAAAACGAAGATCATGGCATCCGGTCCCATCACTTCATGGGAAATAGATAGAGAAACAGTGGAAACAGTGTCAGACTTTATTTGGGGGCTCCAAAATCACTGCAGATGGTGACTGCATCCATGAAATTAAAAGATTCTTACTCCTTGGAAGGAAAGTTATGACCAACCTAGATAGCATATTGAAAAGCAGAGACATTACTTTGCCAACAAAGGTCTGTCTAGTCAAGGCTATGGTTTTTCCTGTGGTCATGTATGGATGTGAGAGTTGGACTGTGAAGAAGGCTGAGCACCAAAGAATTGATGCTTTTGAGCTGTGGTATTGGAGAAGACTCTTGAGAGTCCGTTGGACTGCAAGGAGATCCAACCAGTCCATTCTGAAGGAGATCAGCCCTGGGATTTCTTTGGAGGGAATGATGCTGAAGCTGAAACTCTAGTACTTTGGCCACCTCATGAGAAGAGTTGACTCATTGGAAAAGATTCTGATGCTGGGAGGGATTGGGAGCAGGAGGAGAAGGGGACGACAGAGCATGAGATGGCTGGATGGCATCACTGACTCGATGGACGTGAGTCTGGGTGAACTCCGGGAGTTGATGATGGACAGGGAGGCCTGGCATGCTGCAATTCATGGGGTCGCAAAGAGTCGAACATGACTGAGCAACTGAACTGAACTGAACTGATGAAGAATACTGTCATGAAAGTTGTGGTGATCACAGGAAATGGGAGAAAATGAGATATGGGTTCTTTTGATTGTCCTGGGGAGCTTGCAGAAGGAAGTGACAAAATTCTGGGCATCAACACTTTGGCAAATATTACTTTGAAAGAAGTTGAAATATCTTACAGTAGCCCTAAAAGAATCTTCATTTTTATTAAGCCACTAGGAAAGTTCCCTAAATTTCTCAGTGGGAAAACTGTGTGTCAGGGACTATATAGTCCTCAACATCATAAAATAATTTTCTTTATCACATGATCTGTGGCATTCTTCAATATTGTTGGCATTCCAGTCTATTTTGATATTTTCCCCAGTTGCTTGTTGGTGTCTGTTAAGATACAGTCTGATTTTGTATCAGACAAATGAAACACTTCTCCCTTTGAAAAACTTTTTTCAACAATCTGTCTTTAATAAATTAACAACTTATTTTAATATCTCTCTGGCTTAGACTCTTGAACCTCAACATTTCTCCTGACAAATATTGTCCTGTAGTTTAACTTGTCTTTCTTCTGATTTTTATTTTGTTTTTCTTTCTCACTGTACTTGTTGTAGTTGTTTAAAAAATAACAAATTCTGTAAATAAAACTATTTAGTCATTTATTCTTTAAATGAGTATTTGGCACTTACCACTTTCACAAATCTTTAAATCTGAAATAATTGTTTTTTTAACAAAAAAGATGCCATATCACAAATAATTAAGACATCCATTTTTTAAAATGTATTTACATAACACAATCCCAACCTCTCTGTGGGAGCATGCACAATCAGGGCTTCTCTACCTAGAAGCACTGTCAAAGCTTATGAAATTAAGTCTTCAAGCTTTAACTAAACTACATATTGGAGGATAAAAACACTGTTTCGATCCCTGGTCTGGGAAGATCCCACATGTCACGTGGCAACTAAGCCTGTGTATCATGACTACCGAGCCTGTGTTCTGGAGCCATGAGCCAAAAATAAATAAATAAATTTTTTTTAAAAGAAACAAGTTAATATCATATACACAGTTCTTGCTTTAACTAAAACTAGCATGCAATTCTGAACAAAATTTGGAAGAAAGGAATTTAGAATTACAAAGTAATACTCTATAGAATTAATAAACTTGTTGCACTAATTATCTTTGGTCTACATGGACTTCAACTATCTTTATCATTTATATTTGATTTACTGATAAAAGCATACTAAGAAATCTGTAAAATAGCAAAAAAGTAAAATACCAAAAACCTTCTATTTCAAGTGATTCTCTTTTAAAATGCTCCTTTGATTGGATTTATAAGTATATTTGTTGATTCCATCCCTGACAAAGCTTCAGTTGAAATATCAGGCCAACTGCATTGATGTGGTGACAACAGATGCTCAAACAAGTAAGCAGATATTTTCTTTATTTCTTAGCCCTATATTAAAAATAGCTTACACTTATAAATGGGAACCTCAATTAGCTGCTGAGTTATAGGTTGCCCATTTGGCTAAATCTTCCCAAATTAGCTGCACCAGAATTGTCAATCCCTTTGAATAATTTGTGTAATCTTTGTTTTCCAACACCCCTACATATGTGTATATCATTTCCGACACAGGAAACTGTGTGTGTGTGTGTGTGTGTGTGTGTGTGTTCAGTTGTGTCTGACTTTTTGAGACCCCCTAGACTGTAGCCCTCCAGGCTCCTCTGTCCATTGAATTGTCCAGGCAAGAATACTGGAGTGGTTGCAATTTCTTCCTCCAAATAAACTATGTAGTATCATCTTATTGGGTCAATATTTTATATGGCCTTTTTTTTTCTTTCTTGATATGTGACATAAAGGAGTAGGTGCAGCGATCACATGGATGAATTAAAAATATTAGTGCTATGACCTCTGTGACTGTAGTACAGAAATATAGCTGGATCTCTGGGAAACAGTAGAAACAGTGTCAGATTTATTTGGGGGGCTCCAAAATCACTGCAGATGGTGACTGCAGCCATGAAATTAAAAGACACTTACTCCTGGTAAGGAAAGTTATGGCCAACCTAGATAGCATATTGAAAAGCAGAGACATTACTTTGCCAACAAAGGTCCGTCTAGTCAAGGCTATGGTTTTTCCAGTGGTCATGTATGGATGTGAGAGTTGGACTGTGAAGAAAGCCGAAGAAGTGATGCTTTTGAACTGTGGTGTTGGAGAAGACTCTTGAGAGTCCCTTGGATTGCAAGGAGATCCAACCAGCCCATTCTAAAGGAGATCAGCCCTGGGATTTCTTTGGAAGGAATGATGCTAAAGCTGAAACTCCAGTACTTTGGCCAACTAATGCGAAGAGTTGACTCACTGGAAAAGACTCTGATGCTGGGAGGGATTGGGGGTAGGAGGAGAAGGGGACAACAGAGGATGAGATGGCTGCATGGCACCACCGACTCGATGGACATGAGTTTGAGTGAACTCTGGGAATTGGTGATGGACAGTGTTGGGGTTTTTCTCCCCGGGACTTGGAAGCGACGAACCTGAAAGAAGGACACTTGGACAGTCTCTTGCAAGGACTGACAAGTTTATTTCTGCAGTCAAGCTTTTTTATAGAAGCAGGAACAAAGAGCTCAAAGTATGCGGCCAGCAGAGCGCATACGGAGTTAACACATTATCAGTAGAAACATTTCAAGGACAGCGCGCTCTGAATCACTCATGGGCTTCTCCCACAACCCGCTCTCACAAGTAACATCCCTATTTATTATTAACTCTTGGCGCCGAGCATAACCAAAGGCAGGAGATGTCTTTCTATCCGTAGTGCAAAGCCGCGTACTTCTGGCCCTTTCGCCATTTTCCCAAGGACTTTCTCCTTTTACGGCTATTTTGCACTACGCTTCCCAACATATCCTCCTTTTGTTTTTAAATTAAGCACGGCAGCGGCTAGTTGGACTCCATTGTGGGAGGCACGGAGTCTTGAGTAGAGACTTCTGTATCCTATAATCAAGGACAAAAAGAGCAGGGTGATTAATACATATATGAAAATATTGCTTCCTGAAAGCCAAGCTCTAGGGTCTAGAGACAATAGGGTTTTGGTTAAAGTATCATAGAATTGAGTACTATACAATTCCCTAGGTACCCTAACTTGAAAATTAGCAACTTGTTGTTTCAACAAATTGATGTCTAAACTTGAGTTACTTGTGAGATCCTGCAAATGCGCCTTAATCTTATTCCAGGGATATTAAGTGCTATTATAGGGCATGTTAGTCAGACAAAAAGAAGTAAAATTCCAGTGACAGCGTATACGTGTTCAGAAAGCCAGTTGCTGCATTTGATCTCCTAAGCAGATAACTGCAGTTTGTAACTCATTAGTGTTTGTAATTGCTGATCTATTTGAGCTTGTCGAGTCCATAGATCATGAGAGTCTTTGTGCCAAGCAGTGATAAAATCATGCTTTCTATAGAATTATGTAAAGCCATACCAGACAAAGTTCCTACAGTCACAATGGAGATAAGGCTTAAGATGCCTGCAATAATCCACCCAAGGATGTGCTTAGATCGCCTAAACCCAGTTTTCAACAGTACAGAAAGAAATACAGAATCAGTCCAAGGCTCAGTTAAGTTTACGGGAAGCCATAACTCGGATCTTTGTTTAACTAGCACAATGCTAGCATTGTGATATGAAATGGTGTGATTAAGGCAGGTATACAATGCACATGCAGTACAATTGACAATCTTGGCTGATAAGTCAATATCAAAATGCCCTACAATAAACAAGTACGGAAGGTGAACACATGGTTGAATATAGCCAGTATTATTATATAGGAAGGTGTAATTAGAAGGACGAAACACACCCATAGTCCCATAAACACTAGCGAAGTGCTCTAAGGCTGCTGGAATTTTCCAAATGTGCCATTGTTCTGGCCCCACAATGGGGACGACAATCCTGGGTCGTGAGGGTGATAAGCCCCCATTATACCAATTCAGCAATATGTCCTTATCAGTCCAGAAACTTGTCTTGGATTTATGAAAGCCTCCAATGCTTGATCTATTAAACCAGGAGCAATTATGATGTTCCTCCTGCTCTTCAGAACAGTTTACAAACAAACCATGAGGTCCCCAGTCAACAAATATAAATGTATGATTGGTATGATTTTGCTGAATTATAGAAACTTTCCCAAATTGGCCTCGACAGTCAGACCAATGTAACGGTTGTATCTCCTGTGTTCTTCTCCAAGATACAGTATGACATGTAGGTTCCTCTGGTTGAAAAAGCGAGTTTGAATAGTTGGCTATCTGGCCTGGATAATGTCGCTCGGAACCATTAAGTAAGAAAGATGCCACGGCAAACATTCCCAGACGTGAAGCAGTCCCATTGTTGGCAGAGTATGCCCACCACTGTGGGAAGATAGTCATGCAAAGGGGATGAGAACCGAAACAGATAGGCAAGGTTTTGAATCCCAAGGAAACATTGATTGGCTTTCCCTCATCTTCTTCATGGATTGGTCGCTTTGTGGACCAGAGACTTGGAAAATGCATGCTGTCGTTAGTAAAGATCATAGGGGCTTTATCTACCTAATCCACTATGGAGAGAAGTGGTGGGTTGGGTATGTATGCCCAATAAACACACTCTGCACTTACCCCAGAGGAACAGGAAAGAACAGCTAACATTGCCAGAAACAGCTTATCTGGAGTCATAGGAGTTCCAGCACTCTTCAATGTCTGCTCAGCCTGACGAGTCATGTTTTTTCACTTGAACCCATGTCGAGTAAGGATTTAGACGATGGTGTTTCCTCATTGGCTCCTCCAGGGCCATTGACGAGACCCTTTGTGTCAACTTCGTCCCTTCCCGAGTGAGTCCGGTTTTGGGGTCCTTCTCGGTAGTGGACATGGCAAAGGGGAACCCTGATTTCCTCTCCATCTGCAATGACAAGACCATAACCCTTGCCTAGGAGTCGTAAGATTCCTGGCAGCCACTGATTAAATTGTTTATACCATATTGGTGTATTGATTTCTAATTTGCTGTTTTTGTCTTCTGCAAAATGTCTATCTGCACGAGTGTCAGAATTATTTTTTGTTAAATTTAAAAAATTCAGGGAATAAAGAGTTAAAGATAATAGTAATTGAGGGTTCATAGGATAAGAAGTGTATCTCCTCTTCCATATTCCCCCTTTCTGTTTTAGTAAATGAGTTTTTAGGATGCGGTGGGCTCTTTCGATAATGGCTTGCCCCTGAGGATTATAGGGTATTCCTGTAATGTGTGTGACGTTCCATTCTGATAAAAATGAACGAAACGAATGTGAGGCGAATGCAGGTCCATTGTCTGTTTTCAAGACAGAAGGAATCCCCATAACGGGGAAGGTGAGTAAGAGTGCAGAAATGGTGTGTTTGTTGGATTCTGAAGAGACAGGTACTGCCCAGATAAAGCCTGAAAATGTATCAAGTGAGACAAAAAGCAAAGAAAACTTCTTAAGGAGTAGTGAGTGAAATCAGATTGCTAAAGGGAATTAGGTTGTTGCCCCTGGGGATTAACTCCTGAAATCGTAGTTCGTAAGTGCAGAGGGGCACAGACATCACAGGTTTTAATAATATGTCATGTTTCAGTGAGAGGAATATGGTATTTAGAGTGCAATCTGTTAGCATTTGTATGAAGAATAGCATGTTCGTCATTGGCAGATGTAAAAATGGGAGCTATGAGCCTGTCAACAGCATCATTTCCTGCGACCAGAGGGCCAGGTAAACCTGAATGAGCATGTATATGTGCAATAAAGAAAGGTTCCGTACGTGAGCGAATTAAAGCTTGAGTCTGTGAAAAGAGAGTATATAATTCTTCATCTAGGTTGTATAAAAAGGTGGTAACAAAATCAGGAAAAAGGGAAGCAAGGTATTTGGAATCAGTATATACATTGAAGGATAATGGTTGAAGTGACAAAAAAGCATATAAAGCATACAATTCAACTCTTTGTACTGAAGAATAGGTAGTGGGTAATTTCTCTTTGATATCAGGGCCGACAATCCCTGCTATGCCATTCTTGTTGCCATCAATGAAATAGGTGGGTGCATTGGTAATAGGCTGGGATGCAATGATATTAGTTACAATGAATTTAGGACATTGTAGAAAGTCCCACAATTTTCTTTTCAGCAGATGAAATGAGATAACATTCTGAAAATCGCTTAATTCCATTTGCATGGTCAGGTTATACTGTAAGGCAATTTGCAATTCCTTTTTTGTCAAGGGAACGTGTATTGCATATGGATCAAATCCAGTCAAAGTTTGTACATGGCTTCTTCCTGACACAATTAAGTGCCCTATTTTCTCAATATATGATACAATTTTTTTAGACTGTTTAGTGTGTAAATATACCCATTCTATTGGGCTATGCTGAGCTATAATTGCCGTGGGCGAATGTTCAGCAGGGAATATATATAAAGAAACTGGTTGATCATAATCTAGCCGAGTTGAAAAAGATTGTTGAATGCGTTTCTCCACTAAGGCCAGTTCTTCTTTGGCCTCTTTTGTTAGCTGCCTAGGGGTATTAGGGTCGGGGGATCCCTCTAAAATTTTAAATAGATTTTGTAAGGCATAGGTGGGGATGCCAACAGATGGCCGCAGCCAATTAATATCTCCTAGCAATTTTTTAAAATCATTCAGTGTGCGTAGAGATTGCACAGAAATTTGAGTTTTTTGAGGTTTGATTTTAGATTCTTCCATAACATGTCCTAAATAATTAAAGGGTGCTTTCCACTGAATTTTATCTGGCGCAATAAGCAGGCCATGATTTTGAAGAGTAATAGTAACTTCCTTATATAACTGTTGTAAACAGAGTTCAGATTCCATAGAGAGAAGTATATCATCCATATAATGAATTATAAATACAGTAGGATACTTGTCTCTAATGGGTTGTAATAAAACAGATATGAGATATTGGCAAATGGTAGGGGAGTTCATCATTCCCTGAGGTAGCACCTTCCATCAGAATCTTTTAACAGGAGCCATGTGATTTATAGAAGGAACTGAAAAGGCAAAACGTTTTCTATCTTTAGGGTGCAAAGGTATAGTAAAAAAGCAGTCTTGTAAGTCAATAATAACTACAGACCATCCTTTTGGTACCATAGAAGGGGAGGGCAATCCGGGTTGTAAGGGCCCCATAGGTGACATGGTATTATTAACATTTCTTAAATCTATCAACATTCGCCATTTTCCTGACTTCTTTTTTATTACAAAAACAGGGGAATTCCACAGGGAAAATGAAGGTTCTATATGAGCTTTTTGTAATTGTTCATTAATTAATTGCATAAGAGTTGCCAATTTTTCTTTAGTTAGGGGCCACTGAGGTGTCCATACTGGGGTATCAGATTCCCAATCGAGGGGCAGCGGTGTTAACTCAATGGCCCCCAGTAAAAAGGTTCATTTAAAGAAATTGTGGCTTTTGTTTGTTCAAGAAAATCCCGTCCCCATAAATTGATAGGGATATCAGTAATATAGGGTTTAAGATAAGCTACAATTTGATCAGGGCCATACACTTGTAAATAGGATGCACTGAAAAAAGTTTGTGTGGCATCAGCTTCACCCACTCCTAATAGGCTAGAAGGAGCCACAACCTTACCCCAACTGAGGGACCACTCTGCAGCTCTAATGACTGAAATGTCAGCTCCAATATCTAACATGCCTGTGAAATTCTTTCCCCGTATGCATAAAGTAAGCATGGGTTTCTGATGTTCCTTTAATAAGGTGGATAGTGCAGCAGTAGGGTTGGTACTGCCAAAGCCTCCCTGCCGAACTTTATCAGATGCCTTCATTGGTTTAACATATGGCAAAAGTAATAATTGTGCAAAATGTTCCCCTTTTTGTAAGTATGCATTTCCCATTTTCACAACATTTACCATAACATGTATTTCCCCTTCATAATCTTCGTCCACAACACCGGTCAATACCACTAAACCTCTCATTGTGCAGTTATTACGTCCCAAAATCAGTCCCACTGTCCCGGGTGGAATCGGGCCATAATATCCAGTGGGAATTTTGTGAGGGTTGTATAATTCTATTAGTTCCATATCATAAGGACTAGGTGTATCAATGCAAGCACTCTTAGATGTAGCTGCTTGTAGCGTCATAACGCTAGGTCCTCCTTTTGTAGCGGGGCTAGAGGATGGCCCCTTTATCAGTTTCCCTGTTGTTTTTGCTGTGCACCGGGGTTCAAAGTGTTTCCATCCTTATCAAATTTAGAATGACATTCATTCAGCCAATGAAACCCCCTTTATATCTTGGACATACTCCTGGGGGTCTCTTCCTATTAGAAGTAGTATTATTTTTTCTGGCCTGTGTTGGCAGGTGACATTGTTTTTTCATATGGCCGGGCTTCCCACAGTTAAAACATTTGGTATTAGCAGCCTTTTGTACATTAAAGGTTTCCAATGCTGCCAATTTTGCTCTATGGGACATAGACCCGATGTCCCTACATGCTTTCAAATATTCCATAAGAGAGCCAGTCTCTCGAATTGGTCTGAGCACAGATTGACTCATTAGCATTTTCAAAAGCAAGTTGTTTTAAAATAATGTTTTGTAAAGTCACATCCTTAATAGATTTTTCAATTGCATCCTTTAATTTTCCTATAAATTGAGAATATTCCTCCTCATGTCCTTCAATAATCTTAACAAATGAACCATCAGAGTTAGCGCTATCAACCTTTGCCCATGCCCTGCAGGCAGTTTCTTTAATGAAATGTAACATCTCAAGGGTAACATTAGCTAATTGCACCATTACATCAGCCATAGTCCCTGTTCCAGTCAGTATATCATAGGTTAAATTGGCAGGGTTACCACGAGATTGCTGGTCAATCATCAGCTGTTGGGCCTCATCACCAACCAACATTTGCCACTGCAGTAATTGTTGAGGATTTAAAACCATCTTTGCCACTTGAAAAAAATCATATGGCATCCATGGTCAGCCCATCCTCTGAGAAATTCTATACAGTAAGGAGAAGTAGGTCCATACAGAGTACATGCTTTCTTAAAGCTAGACAACATGCTAAAATCTATACCGTCCCAAGAATTTTGACCCTGGACGGGTTGATCAAATTGTATTGGGAAAGTGAAAGCACAAGCAGGCATCTCCCACGGAGGAGTGAAGCGGTTAGTATGAGCAAGGTTAGCAACTGCAGTTACAGATGGAGCAGGAAAAGCCTCAGATTTGGGCTGTCCACTGAACGAAATGACTTCCGCCTTAAGCGTTTTCGGTTTTGGCACATCCTTAATAGATACATCCTCAAGTTGTTTTTCCAGGTGTTGTGTTTGATTGAGCATGACATTCTTGCATTTCAAAGCACCTTGCATGTCTTGTTCATCAAGCTCATATTCATGCATTGTGTCCTTCAATTTGTTCTATGACAGCCCGTATGAGTGACCAGGTAACCCACCACTGAGGCGGAATGCAAACTCCCTGCCGATATGCTCGCAAAACATTATTCTTAACCCTTTTCCATACATCAAGATCAAGAGTCCCCTCCTCCAGGAACCATGGATTATGTTCCACTAGTATATGATAGCATATACTGATCATATGCTATCAGTTCAACTGATCTCTTGAAACATTAACACCGTTTTGTTTCAAAAAATGATGCATTATAGAAATGAAAGGAATTTTACTGCTATGTTGTCCCATCCTGCTTACCTCTTTCTGCAGGGGCTCGTCGCTTTGTTCAGCCTTTCTCTCAAGTCCCTGTTCCTGGCGCCACTTGTTGGGGTTTTTCTCCCCGGGACTTGGAAGCGACGAACCTGAAAGAAGGACACTTGGACAGTCTCTTGCAAGGACTGACAAGTTTATTTCTGCAGTCAAGCTTTTTTATAGAAGCAGGAACAAAGAGCTCAAAGTATGCGGCCAGCAGAGCGCATACGGAGTTAACACATTATCAGTAGAAACATTTCAAGGACAGCGCGCTCTGAATCACTCATGAGCTTCTCCCACAACCCGCTCTCACAAGTAACATCCCTATTTATTATTAACTCTTGGCGCCGAGCATAACCAAAGGCAGGAGATGTCTTTCTATCCGTAGTGCAAAGCCGCGTACTTCTGGCCCTTCGCCATTTTCCCAAGGACTTTCTCCTTTTACGGCTATTTTGCACTACGCTTCCCAACAGACAGGGAGGCCTGGCATGCTGCAATTCATGGGGTCACAAAGAGTCGGACATGACTGAGCGACTGAACTGAACTGATCAGCAGTATCATCAATCAGTCAGTCAGTTCAGTTGCTCAGTCATGTCTGCCTCTTTGTGACCCCATGGGCTGCAGAATGCCAGACTTCTCTGTCCATCACCAACTTCCGGAGCTTACTCAAACTCATGTCCACCTAGTCAGTGATGCCATTCAACCACCTCATCCTCTGTCGGCCCCTTCTCCTCCTGCCTTCAATCTTTCCCTACTTCAGGCTCTTTTCCAATGAGTCAGTTCTTTGCATCAGTTAGCCAAAATATTGGAGCTCCAGCTTCAGCATCAGTCCTTCCAATGAATATTCAGGACTGATTTCCTTTAGGATGGACTGGTTGGATCTCCTTGCTGTCCAAGCTAGGATCATGACACCTAATCAATATCCACTCTAACAACCCATAGCTGATGGTACTCATACTCAGGGCATGAATAATAAGCCTAACTGGCTAAATGCAAAAATATGTATAGTATAATGTTGTGTGTTTTGTGCAGTGTAACGTTAAGTGTGTTTCCATATCAATATATGTAGAGATATGTAAGACTAAAAAGCACATTGTATCAGCCATAATTTGGGTTAGGTTCATTGGAAAATATACTAATGTAATTTTTCATGATTTTAAGAAGTATAGCCTCTGTATGGTCTTCCTAGGTGGCACTAGTGGTAAATAACCCTCCTGCCATTGCAGGAGACATAAAGAGACAGGGGTTCAATTCCTGAGTCAGGAACATCCCCTGGAGGAGAGCATGGCAACCTGCTCCAGTATTCTTGCCTGGCGAATCCCATGGACATAGGAACTTGGTAGGCTACAGTCCATGGGGTCACAAAGAGTCCAACACAACTGAAGCGACTTAGCATGCACAAACACAGCCTCCGTATGGAGGTGAATTATTTTTAAAAGCATCAGCAATAGGTCAATGACAAAAGAAATCATACTGTAAACTACAGAAGAGGAATTTTCCTTTAGTTATTCTGTCTATAGCTCATGACAATAAACTCTGTAAGAATTCTTCAAGGTTTGAGTCCCTAGGGTTAAGTAGTTAGATATAAAGCAAATTAAAACACCATCATGAAGTATAATTTCTAAGTCTGCCTATTGCTCAAAGACATGTTCGTTCTACAATTTCTTGACTGTTGCAAAAATAACAGATTATATTTCTTGCTATAATTATTAACTATATTTTGCAAGAATCATCAACTTTCTGATTAAAGGACTGGAAACACTTAAACAAAAATTTCAATTTTGATACAAAATGTGTATGCAGCATATTAGTGTTAGCAAGGAATCCATCATAGCAATACTCCAAAGATATCTGGCATTTGGTGAGTTGATTTAACCTAGGATCATCCTTTCACTCTGATCTGAGGGATATGGAATCCAGAAGATTTTTGGCAGAGGAGACCTATATGAACTGAAAACAGCAATATACAGGCTAAATTCTACTTTTATTAGTCCCAGGACCATCGTGCATGTGCAGTTATATGTTTAACCCCAGAGAAATTTACTATTATATTTTTCTTTATGTGTTAAAAATCTTTAATCTTTCCCAGGCCAATTCTGCTGTTATCATATGACTGCCATAACCCAATCAATGATTTGTTTAGTTTTTTTTCTTTTTTTAATTTCTTTCTATGTAGCCTGTGTTCTCATGTAATTATATTCTATTTTGGAGACATTTAGTACTCTAAGCATTATACTCATTCAGGAATCATTTATATATAATACCACTACTGAGAAATACTATTCTTTCTTATTTTCCAGATAAAGAAACTGAAGTTCTAAAGGATAAAGCTAATTTCCCATAATCAAATTTACTCAAGTTGTCGAGCAAAGACTTCAGCTGACACTTCAGAACATTCCTGGGTGTACACTGATCACACTGCTTCACTAGCTTAGGTTGAGCAATCTTGAGCTTCTTTCACTCCACCTTCTCGTGTTTCATTGCTCAATTTTAATTCTTCTTTATTTTTATCTTTTAAATCAAGATCCATGGTTCTGAGTGAAGGAAATCAGAGCTCTGTAATCATGTTCATCCTCTTGGGCTTCTCAGAATACCCGCACCTCCTGGCACCCCTTTTCCTGGTGTTCTTGACCACTTACACAGTCACTCTGGTGGAGAACCTTGGCGTAATAGTGATCATAAGGACAAGTCTCAAACTCCACACACCCATGTACTTTTTTCTTAGCCATCTATCCTTTCTGGATATTTGTTCTTCCAGTGTATTTACACCCAAACTCCTAGATATCTTGGTACTGGAAGACAGAGTTATCTCTTTCAAAGGATGCATGGCACAGTTTTTCTTTGGCTGTGCATTTGTGATTACAGAGATGTCCATGCTAGCAGCGACGGCCTATGACCGGTTTGTGGCTGTTTGTAACCCCTGCTCTACACAGCTGCTGTGTCTCCTAAGCTCTGCAGCCTCCTGGTTGCTGGGACTTACACGTGGGGTGGAATGTGTTCCTTGACAATCACATGTTCTCTTTTGGAGCTGTCCTTCTGCCGTTCTATGTCATACATCACTTTGGCTGTGAGTATTCTGCCATCATCTCTGCTTCCTGTTCTGACACCCATTTCAGTCAACTGACGTGTTTCATTTCTACACTCAATGAGGTGTGTGTAGCCTCCTGATTATCTTCACCTCCTACGTTTTCACAGTTGTCACAATCATCAAGATGCCTTCAGCTGCTGGACTCTGAAAAGCCATCTCCACCTGTGCCTCCCACCTGACCGCCATCACCATTTTCCATGGGACTGTCCTGTTCCTTCATTGTGTACCCAACTCCAAAAGCTCATGGCTCCTCGTCAGAGTAGCCACTGTGTTTTTTACTGTCATGATTCCTATGCTGAACCCCCTTATCTATAGCCTTAGGAATAAAGGTGTGAAAGAGACAGTCAGGAGTTTGATAACCATGAAACTGCTTTCTCCCTCAATATAATTCAGAAGTCCAATAGGACTGAAAAATCACTTGAATTAAAGTCAAGCTGTGTATAACTCAAATAAATATGTTTATGTTCATATTATGCCTAATAATTTTCTTATGTATTTCTGATGCTAGTTTACCTTTATTTTAAATAAATATATGATTATGTTTCAAATAAATTGTATGTTGCATTTTACATTTTTTTGATGGTCAGGATGAGCTACAATTATTTCTGAGTTAATATAGAAATAATACATTATGGAAGTCAGAGTGATGAGAAGATATATATTGTTAGAGACTCATTTCTTACGCTACAGTTTATGTTGTGATTTGTAACTGTTGCAAACACAGATGATGACTCTGTTTAGTGTCAGGGTTAAGGTTAGGGTTAGGGTTAAATTTGTACTCAGATTCTCATAACTAACTCTTTTGATTCAGTTCTATAAAATGCAACTTTTAGCTTTTCACAAAACTTTATTTTACTCCAGGTAAAATGAGGACTTTTGAGTTTTCATTATAAAAATATTACCTGATTTTAAGCAAGAAGATCCTGAAAATAATATCTAGTCTCTGTATGCATCACTAATTTTTTGAATACCAGTATAATATAGTTCAATAAAAGGTGTTTAAGATGATACTGAATACTGAGAAAAAGTTAAACGTATTTCTAAGGAGATATAATGATTACCCAGTGATAAAGCCCAAGTTAAGAACTGCTCTATTTTCTCTTCTTCTGACATATATACTCGTTCATGTCTCAGGTTTGCATTCATAATCCAAAGAAGAAGAAATGCTCTTTATCAATAATAAAGTATGAAAAAAATTATAATAGATTAACAGAGATGTTTTTGAATAACTGGGCCTAATCATGAATCTACCTCATTCGGTTTAATAAGTCTTTCTTATATTCCTTTGAAGTACCTGCCATTACCACATATTCTTTATGATAACGTTGAAGTAAATCTCACTATCCATTAGAGCAACTTCTGACATCTTTTCTTCCCTGTAAGTGGATCCTGTTTATCCTTGACCGTTTCATTTTCACACAGACTTCAGTATTTATTTTGTTCATTCTTTTAAACCCTGAGACTCTTAGGGGCTCTAAAATTTACATCACCTGTTCTTTAGCTCTGCGTGTTAAAGCATGCTTGGCGGTAGCCATGCCCTCTCTGCTTCATTCATCTACACTCCTTCGTAATGATAAGATCATATTAGCTGGTTTTTATTTTACCATTGTTTTAATTTATTTATTTTTATTTTTGGCTGTGCTGCCCAGCATGTGAGATCTTAGCTTCCCAACCAGGGATAAAGCCCGTGCTCCCTGCAGTGGAAGCAAAGAATCTTCACCCCTGGAACACCAGGGAAATCCCACCATTGTTTTTATTGATGTGACTTTGCCATTTGATGTATTTCTTATTGTCATTACTATGATTGATTCAGTTTCTGAGGGAAAAGAGAGACAACAAAGCCATGTTATATATTGAGTTTGACATACTGAATTAAAAATAATCCAAACTGTATCTCTTTCTTTACTGATTAGGGGAAAAAATGGGCATAGGTAAAATTATACAGGCATGGCAGATAAGATATATTGTGAAGAATCATTAATAAGAGATTACAAATCTTAGTGAAATAAACACCTTCCTTGAAAAAACATAGCATTCAATCTTATACAATAAAAATAGAAAATCTAGGTAAAGTCTTATCTATTAAAGTATTGAATGTCTGTGTGTACTTGGTCATGTCTGACTCTTTGTGACCCCATGGACTTTAGCCTGCCAGGCTTCTCTGTCCATGGGATTTTCCTGGCAAGAATACTGGAGTGGGTGGCCATGCTCTTCTCCAAGAGATATCCCTGACCCAGGATCGAACCCCCATCTCCTGTGTCTTCTATATTGCAGGTGAATTCTTTACCACTGAGTCACTGGGGAAGCCCAAAGTAATGGAATTTGTTTTCAAAAACTTCCTAACAAAGAAATCCTATGCCCTGTTTATTATGTTGGTGAATTTCTCAAAACATTTAAGAAATATTGTCAATCATGCACAAATCTGTCTAGAGAATAAATTGAGAGGATACTTAATAATGCATTATATTCATTGAGTTTTTAACAATCAATTCAAACAAAGCTATTGTAAGAAATAAATTTATAGATCAATCTTTCTCATGAGGTTAGATAATGAATATTCAAGACAGAATATTAACACACTGAGTTTTATTCCAGAAACTGAAAAGTGGTTTAACAGTCATGAATTAATAGCCACGAATCAACATATTAAAGCAAAAGGGAAGATATATCATTCTTGCAATTTACAGTTCTAGAAAAATAATTTGGTTAAATACAAAACTCCTTCCATTCTGAATGGATGACTTTTCTCAACTCACATTTAATAAAATTGCTATTAGCTATAAGAAACTTTAAGCAATCCTCATATTAACTACTAAAATTACTGTGATTAATTTTAAAATACTTTGGCTGTAATACTATGTATATATCTAAACCTACATCTCCCCAAGAATGTACAAATCCAAAGGCAGTCCCCTAGAGTTTTACTTGAAGAGTTCATATTTCCTTGATGGCTGTGACAAATATTTCTAGTATCCATGTGTTGAATAGAAATTAATCTCTTCCTGATAAGAGTGTGCGTGGCTCAAATGGTAAAGAATCCACCTTCAAGGCAGGAGACCTGGGTTCAGTCCCTAGATTGGGAAGACTCCCTGGAGAAGGGAATGGTCAGCCATTACAGCAGTCTTGCCTGGAGAATTCCATGGACAGAGGAGCCTGGCAGACTACAGTCCATGGGGTCCCAAAGAGTCAGGCATGACTGAGTGGTTAACACTTTCACTTTCTTGTTAGAGTATAGAATGTCAGAAATAGGCTATCATTGTGAAAAATATGGCCTGCTGACCATGAATACTAGAAATGGCTTGCCTTTGGTGTAATTAAGGTATTCAGGGGTTACAGCTTAGCTATCAATAGTTTATTTTTAATCTTCATGCTTGCAGGAGACCTGCGTTCGATCCCTGGGCCGGGAAGATGCCCTGGAGAAGGAAATGGCGACCCACTTCAGTATTCTTGACTGGAGAATTCCATGGACAGAGAAGCCTGGTGGGCTACAGCCCATGGGGTCACAAGAGTTGGACACGACCGAGAGACTAACACACACACATACATGCGTGCATGAATAAGTCTTGCAAATTATACTTTAAAAAGTCATTTCTATTTGCTCACCATTAGAATACAATGATGCAATTGATATTTTTATATATACTCATTTACGCACCACTACTGCATTCAGTTATTATTTTTTCATATTTTGGTTGCAGATTCCTTAGAACTTTCTATATACAGAATCTAGCTGGCAAGTAAAGACAGTTTTACTTTCTACTTTCCAGTAATTATAATTTTCTTTCCTTATTCAGCAAAAAGTTAAAATAAGATGTTGAATAAAAGTGGTTGAGGACATTAGTTTTTTGGTTGTTTTTATACACAGGGTTAGGAGAAAATCAAGTTATTTTACTTTATGTAGAGAAGACTCTATACATGGACATCACCAGATGGTCAACACCGAAATCAGATTGATTATATTCTTTGCAGCCAAAGATGGAGAAGCTCTATACAGTCAGCAAAAACAAGACCAGGAGCTGACTGTGGCTCAGACCATGAACTCCTTATTGCCAAATTCAGACTTAAATTGAAGAAAGTAGGGAAAAGCACTAGACCATTCAGGTATGACCTAAATCAAATCCCTTATGATTATACAGTGGAAGTGAGAAATAGATTTAAGGGCCTAGATCTGATAGATAGAGTGCCTGATAAACTATGGAATGAGGTTCGTGACATTGTACAGGAAACAGGGATCAAGACCATTCCCATAGAAAAGAAAAGCAAAAAAGCAAAATGGCTGTCTGGGGAGGCCTTACAAATAGCTATGAAAAGAAGAGAAGCGAAAAGCAAAGGAGAAAAGGAAAGATATAAGCATCTGAATGCAGAGTTCCAAAGAATAGCAAGAAGAGATAAGAAAGCCTTCTTCAGAGATCAATGCAAAGAAATAGAGGAAAACAACAGAATGGCAAAGACTAGGGATCTCTTCATGAAAATCAGAGATACCAAAGGAACATTTCATGCAAAGATGAGCTCGATAAAGGACAGAAATGGTATGGACCTAACAGAAGCAGAAGATATTAAGAAGAGATGGCAAGAATACACAGAAGAACTGTACAAAAAAGATCTTCACAACCCAGATAATCACAATGGTGTGATTAATGACCTAGAGCCAGACATCCTGGAATGTGAAGTCAAGTGGGCCTTAGAAAGCATCACTTCGATCAAAGCTAGTGGAGGTGATGGAATTCCAGTTGAGCTATTCCAAATCCTGAAAGATGATGCTGTGAAAGTGCTGCACTCAATATGCCAGCAAATATGGAAAACTCAGCAGTGGCCACAGGACTGGAAAAGGCCAGTTTTCATTCCAATCCCAAGTAAAGGCAATGCCAAAGAATGCTCAAACTACCGCACAATTGCACTCATCTCACACGCTAGTAAAGTAATGCTCAAAATTCTCCAAGCCAGGCTTCAGCAATATGTGAACCGTGAACTTCCTGATGTTCAAGCTGGTTTTAGAAAGGGCAGAGGAACCAGAGATCAAATTGCCAACATCCGCTGGATCATGGAAAAAGCAAGAGAGTTCCAGAAAAACATCTATTTCTACTTTATTGACTATGCCAAAGCCTTTGACTGTGTGGATCACAATAAACTGTGGAAAATTCTGAAAGAGATGGGATTACCAGACCACCTGATCTGTCTCTTGAGAAATCTGTATGCAGGTCAGGAAGCAACAGTTAGAACTGGACATGGAACAACAGACTAGATCCAAATAGGAAAAGGAGTACGTCAAGGCTGTATGTTGTCACCCTTCTTATTTAACTTATATGCAGAGTACATCATGAGAAACACTGGACTGGAAGAAACACAAGTTGGAATCAAGATTGCCAGGAGAAATATCAATAACCTCAGATATGCAGATGACACCACCCTTATGGCAGAAAGTGAAAAGGAACTCAAAAGCCTCTTGATGAAAGTGAAAGTGGAGAGTGAAAAAGTTGGCTTAAAGCTCAACATTCAGAAAACAAAGATCATGGCATCTGGTCCCATCACTTCATGGGAAATAGATGGGGAAACAGTGGAAACAGTGTCAGACTTTATTTTTCTGGGCTCCAAAATCACTGCAGATGGTGAGTGCAGCCATGAAATTAAAAGATGCTTACTCCTTGGAAGGCAAGTTATGAACAACCTAGATAGCATATTGAAAAGCAGAGACATTACTTTGCCAACAAAGGTCTGTCTAGTCAAGGCTATGGTTTTTCCAGTGGTCATGTATGGATGTGAGAGTTGGACTGTGAAGAAGGCTGAGCACTGAAGAATTGAGGCTTTTGAACTGTGGTGTTGGAGAAGACTCTTGAGAGTCCCTTGGACTGCAAGGAGATCCAACCAGTCCATTCTGAAGGAGATCAGCCCTGGGATTTCTTTGGAAGGAATGATGCTAAAGCTGAAACTCCAGGCTTTGGCCACCTCATGAGAAGAGTTGACTCATTGGAAAAGACTCTGATGCTGGGAGGGATTGGGGGCAGGAGGAGAAGGGGACAACAGAGGATGAGATGGCTGGATGGCATCACTGACTCGATGGATGTGAGTCTCAGTGAACTCCGGGAGTTGGTGATGGACAGGGAGGCCTGGCGTACTTTAATTCATGGGGTCACAAAGAGTTGGACAAAACTGAGCGACTGATCTGATCTGATCTGATCTGAGGATTTCTTTTCTGTTTTCTGCTTTTACATTAAACATAATGCTAGCTAGAGGTACTTTTGTAGATGATCTTTATCAGATTGAAGCAATTTTCTTATATATCTTGTTTGCTGCTATACAGGTAATTGTTTTTGTTCCTCCCCTCCCCCCTCAAGTCATTATTTATTTTCCTATCATATACTGTAATATTTTATTTTCTAATATTTTATTCAGTATTTCTGTAATGAAATACATTAGTTATCTTGATTTTTTTTTTTTTTTGCAACATCTTTGTCTGGTTTTGTTGTTGATGGTTGTTGGTTAGTTACTAAGTCATATCTCTTTTACAACCCCATGGATGATAGCCTGCCAAGCTCCTCTATCCATGGATCCTCCAGGCAAGAATACTGGGGTGGATTGCCATTTCCTTCTACAGGGGATCTTCCTGATCCAGGGATAAAACATGTGTCCTCTGCCTGTCAGATGGATTCTTTACCTCTGAACCACCAGGGAAACCCATGAAACACCAGAGATGTCCCAAAACTCAGAAAATGATTAGAAATATTGGTGGTGGCTCCTCCTCACTGTAGGGGACATCCACACCCTTTCTTTCCTGGTGTGCCTCTCTGCCTTGCTTCGATCTTACCTAAACAGTTTCTCTGCCTGCTCTCCCACTTGTGCTATGTCTCTAAAAAAAAACTTCATACCTTCATTTACAATTTTTGCCTCCTTGAGAAATGCATTTTTTACTGGGGACAAAAATATATTTATATACTGATGATTGCCAGTAACCCGCATGTCAGCTATCAGTTTTTAAACTAGAGTGCCGGGAGCCGGCATATTGCATATTGAGTGCATATTGCATATTGAGTGCAGCACTTCCACAGCATCATCTTTCAGGATCTGGAATAGCTCAACTAGAATTTTATCACTGCCGGGAGCCAGCGTGAGGAGCTCCACCCATGACAAAGGTCATGAGGAAGGAGGCTCGGCATACGCAGAGGCGGGATCAAGCCTCAGGAGTCCCCCTGGAAATTCTCGAGCATCTACCCACAAAACCAGAGTCTGCCTACTTTCTGCTTTGTGCTTTCACCTACACCTCTGACTTTACGGGGGGCTGTCCCCACTACCTCTCTCTGAAAAAAGAGTTAGCTTACAGCTCCAGTTAATAATTCCTGGGTGTGACAGTGTTTCAACCTACAAACTCCTTTGGAAGTCCTCTAGCCTGCCTGAATAGGTTTTTCCGGCCACATGTGATTGTTCAGAGCCTCCCAACTGTGAGAGGCAGGAGATGTTCTAAACTGTCTAAATACAGATTCCTTTGAGCAGTTAAAAGATTGATTAGAAATTGTATTGGTGAAGGGATTTTCACTTGTTGGGCCAATGTTTGCTGCTAAGTCTCCATATCCCTTACCTGCTGTGTCCCTGGCAGTGTATTGATTAATATAATTGGTGTAAATGGTAGCTTTAATGTTTGTAACCTGGGACCCTTGAGTTAATTCTTTTTCTTGTTATAGCCCACCACACCTTTGCTCTGTAGGAATGCAACTTTATCTAATGCTTTTGGAGGGTGGCGCTTGACTTATCACCTTTAGAGAAAAATAAGTTTTCTGAAGAAAGGGTCTTAAAATGTTAACAGGCCTCCGGGCCAGAAGATGATGCAAATCACCTAAACTTTTGCATATGATAAGTTTGCAGGAAGAAAGCCTGGCTTACTGCATGACTCTACCCCTTCCCCCATTATCCTCTATGCATAACTTAAGGTATAAAAACTACTTTGGAAAATAAAGTGCGGGCCTTGTTCACCAAAACTTGGTCTCCCCATGTTCTTTCTCTTACCTTCTGGCTGAATTATTCAGCCTCTTTTCTCCACTGAATTTCCTCACTGAGCTATCCTCATTCTATTACTCTTTATATCCTTAATTAATGTTTAATTAAGCAGTTGTTTCCTGATCCTCTCTGACGCCGTCCCCGCTTCGAATTCCCTGGATCCACCAGGGCTGGACCCCGGCAATAAAGTTATGATTCACACATTCTAAACTAATTAATCATTTTCAGGTTTTGCACTTTGTTGATTGAATTGTCTTTGCCTCTTCAACCAAATCCTGGGCTCCTGAAGGTCAGGAAGCAGGCCAAAGAATTCTATCATTGTACTTACACAGCGCTGGGTTCTAGATATTTGTAGCTGAAAATCAAATCCAGAAATCTTTGGTTTCTATCATAGAGGTTTCTTAGAACCTCTGTCAGAATCACCTGCGAAATCAGTTGAACTCACGGATATTTGGCAGAGAAACCCAGGAATGTTCATTTTAAACAAGCCTCTTGGAATATTCTTATGTACATGGATGTTTGGGAATTAGAACGCTGTCACATACAAATAAACACAATCCTAAGTACATGTTTCACACAAGGTATAGGCAAGATAGTAACAGCATCAAGTTTAAATAACATTTCCAGTCTTATTTCCTCCTCTAGCCCCTCCTCCCCTTCCTGTCTGAATCATCCTCCTGGAGCAAAATCTTAATCAAGTCCCCTTTCAACTAAAACCTTCCCAATTGTGAGACTATAAAACCCATGATCATAAGCTTATCCTTTAAGAATCTTTATGGCCCAGTTGCAATCAAAAGACATAACTTTTTAACTAAGAGCACAAATTCTGTGGCCAGAATGACTGAATTCAAATCCCAATGCCTCCAGTTTGAGTATGAGCTATATTAATGGGATGAAGAAAAAGTGTTGCATATAACTCTTATTGCTCTGTTTATTCAAATATCCATGCATGTTTTTTTGGTGCTATTTGTTACTTAAATGCTTGACAGAATTTACCATTTAATAGTATGGACCTGGGGTTCTCTTTGTGGGAAGATTTTTAACTGAAAATTCAATTTCATAAGAAGATAGAGGCTATTCATATTTTGTATTTCATGTTTATTTGTATGGTTCAAATGATTTTTCTACATCAACTAAGTAGTCAAATTTTTTGGAAGAAAATTCTACATAATACTCCCTAATTATTTTTTCTACATTGACAGCATCTGTAATGAAGTCCCATTTTTTTTCTTGAGTAGCAATTGTGTTATGATCTGTTATTTTTAATCAATTTATCTATCAGATGATTGATTTTATGTATCATTTTAAACATCAGAATTTTAGTTTTGCTCAATCCCTTATTTCTACTTCACTGTCCATTTTCTATTTTTGATCACCGTTCTCATCTTTTCCTCCTTCTATTTATTGTGAGATTAAAAACTGTGTTTGCTTTCTTATCTTCTTGTAATGGAATCACAAATCATCAAGTTTCTTCTCGTAAGTAAAACATTCAAGCAAGTAGGTGCTATTTTAAATAGAATGAGATATAAATGGAAAGATTACAAAGATGTTGACCTCATGAGTGACAAGTAGAAGTCTAAACTAGTCCTTAAGATTCCCCACCACTTGGTGCACACATATCTTCAACTAGCCATTCAATTACACATTAATCTGGGAGCTGCTGGCAAATAATTTCAAATTATAACTAGTTTTAAATCAGTTGATCATGAGAAAAGAAGACTATCCTTATTGGTGAGTCTCATATAATCCAATGATTTGTTAAAAACACTTGAATCCCTCTTTAAAGAGATGTGTGAATTATAAGAGGGTGTTGAAAGAGAGATTTTAAGTGTGAGAGTGACTTGAGAGGAGAAAACAAAGCAGATACCTAGGAGTGGATTCTAGGAACTGTGAATAACCCCAAAACAGATGTCAAGGAAACAAGACCTTATTCCTACAACTTCAAGGAACTGCATTATCCCAACAACATGAAATGAGCTTGGAAGAGAACCAGTTTCTAGATGAGAAACTTGATGACACTTTGATTTCAGCCTTGTGGTAACTTGAAAAGAGGGACCAGGTGTATTGTGCCTAACTTTGGGCATACAAAATTGTGAATTAATAAATGAGTATTTTTCAAGCCACTGAATCTGCAGCAGTTTATTATGATGAAATAGACAATTAATATACCACACAATTCAGCAAACCTATCAATTGCATTATCGAAAAATGTATATTCAACAAGTTTTAATAAAACAGGAAAACATTGAGATACAATAATAACTGCAAATGCCAGAATATCATATTTCTATTCAGTGTGATATTGAATATGTTTTTTTACAAATATAGATGTTCAAATAAGAAAACTTAGAGGAAAGACTTGAAATAAACATAACACTATGCTTGGTCTATGGGACAGTAATTGTGATTTTCTCTTTCTGAATTTTGGAATTCACATCTTCCATGATAAATATAAACAGGTTGATTGCTAGTGTTATTTTTCTAAGATGAGAAGATAAACATGCTCAAGCTTCCTATATGATTTAATTATTTAAATAAATTATATTTTAAACCATAAAATACAGGAATACAGGATTTTCTTTAACTTGTCTTGTTTGTAGTTCATGGAAAACACCCCAATCAAAATTCTCTGGGGTGTGAATCCCCAGGTCACTCAGGTAGACGTAAATATACAGCATGGTCCCTAAGTTTAGTTTGCAAGTATTGCTTACCCTTGAGAGTGTCTCTATTTTTTAATAAGAAAAAAATGTAATTTTCTTGATGACTTTACTGAAATATACTTTGGAAGAAGTTACAATACTCGTATTACAAGCTACCACAATTTTAATTAAATGTAAGTATTTTTTTAAATACTTTTCAAGATTCTTATTTAAATTAAAGAAGTCTTCAGTAAATCAGTCTATAAAGACTATATGGCTTCTGGTGAGTTGTGTAAGTGATTTACTTTAATTCTGATGTGGGAAACTTTGAAATTAACCATAATTTTGGCAGAGAAGCGCCTATGCAACCCCAGTAGCAATGAAATGGTACTCATTTAATTCATTAAAGGGTAAGAATACAAGATATTGAACTTATTTCTTATATCTTTAATATTCATGGGATGCATCTAGTTTTGAACTTTGCTTATATAGCTGAGTGATGTCCTTGGTGGACATTCAAGTAGTAGTTATTTGTTTTCAATTAAAAATAATTTTAAAAATAGGGAAATATTAAAAAGAGATCTATAAAACTGTAGAGGAATATGCCAGACTTTGCATTAATTTTTTTGAGTTTAAAATCATTCAGGTGAAAGCAAGTTGGAGCAGTACAGCAAATTTGAGTTCTGAATTAAACCCTAAAGTAGTCTGAAATATGTTGCCTGGTATTTGATATTAAAAGGTAATTATGCTTTTATATATCAAAATGTGTGTATTTTGTGCACAAAACTAAAATTCCTGCAGTGAGTAAAATGAAAGAAGTAGCTATCAAGCAATCTAGGTAATGCAGTGATACTGTGCATGCCAAGTCGCTTCAGTCCTTTCTGACTCTTAATAAACCACCCTATGGACTATAGCCCACCAGGCTCCTCTGTCCATGGGATTCTCCAAGCAAGAATACATACACACCTCCAGGGGATTTTCCCAGGGATAGAACCCGTGTCTCTTATGTCTGCTGCATTGGTACTTTAGTTCTTTTAGAGATCACAGAAATCCAGACAGAAGTGCTCAGTTTGCAGGTAATTTGTATGGAGATGATTTTGAATATGGGTAAGCATTTGAGCATGATTTTAAACTAAAATTGAATGAAAATTAGTCCTGAAGGATGGCTGTAGGTAGGCTAAATAAAGATAGCTGCTGAGTAGATGGGTGGTAGCTAGCAATAAAGATGGGAGTGTATTTTGAAGAATATGTTCATTTTGCCCTAATTACATTTTTCACAGCCTTAACCTTGGATGGAAAGAAAATCATAGAGATACAGACAAGGACAGGGAAAAATGGACAAAATGAAGTTTATCTCTTGATGGCTTGAGACATTAATGGAAATGTGCAGCTAAGAAGGAAACATTAGAAAATAAGTAAGTAAGAAAAAGATTTCCTCTGTGTATGCATTTTTTTCTACTTCTTAGTCACTATTTGCACCATTTCAGACTTTGTAAAATTATAGGCAGTGCTACATTGTAGAATATTTTGGGGTCAAATATTTCAAATTAAAAGTAAACATGAAAAACAACATTAGAAATACAAGAGAAGAAACTAAATTTGGTGGGGGCCATTTATTACATGTGAAATTAAAGTCTTAAATGTTTTAGAAAATAATTAAAGTTGGTCTTCCCTGATAGCTCAGCTGGTAAAGAATCCGCCTGCAATGCATGGGACCCCAGTTCGATTTCTGGGTCGGGAAGATCTGCTGGAGAAGGGATAGGCTACCCACTCAAGTATTTCTGGTCTTCTCTTGTGACTCAGCTGGTAAAGAATCTGCCTGTAATGTGGAAGACCTGGGTCCAATCCCTGGGTTGGGAAGATCCCCTGGAGAAGGGAATGGCTACCCACTCCAGTATTCTAAACTAAATTTGGTGGTGGGCATTTATTAATGTGTAAAATTAAAGTCTTAAATGTTTTAGAAAATAATTCACTAATTTAAGTTATATTTTATACATAACTGTGTAGTAAAAGCAAATTCTTAGAATTATATTCTATAGGTAAGGTTTCAGAGAGCTTAACTTGTCAGAGACATATTAATAAGTGACTGAGGTTAAATTTTAAGGCAAGATGACTTGATTAAAGAGTCTAGATTGTTAACAAGACATCATTCATATTCTCTAGGAGATACAATATGTGACTTTTTACCAAGGTTTGGCCAGTTGGTGAAATCATTAAGGGAATGTAAACCTGAGGCTTCTCTGATGAGGTGGGTGCTGAATCTCTCAGTTGTGTGACTGGTGACTGGCGACTCCAGGTTCCTCTGTCATCAGATTTCACCAGCAAGGATACTGGAGTGGGTTGCCAGTTCTTTCTCCTGGGGATATTCCTGACCCAGGGGTTGAACTCATGTCCCTTGCATCTCCTGCACTATCAGGAGGATTCTTTACCACCGCACTACCTGGGAAGCCTCTCTCTGATTGGAGAGCACTAAGGAAAAGTGAGAGAAAAACAGGACATCTTGAGCAGTTAGAATGGCCTGAACAAACATAAGAATTTGCAAGTGCAATCAACAAGTTCAATTAAATGAAGCTAAAGAAAGGAATTCTCCATGTGGAGAAAAGGGAGACAGAGCTGGGAGAAATTCAAACAAGGACGTATTCTGAGTCACCGTGACACTCAGATCTTCCCAGTCCATCCTCTCCTTGCCTCTCCATCAGAAGCTGACTTGCAGTCTCCACACCTGTAGACACACATTATACCATTTGGGCTCCACCTGTCTTATTCGTATTCCTGGGAAATCCCAGACTTCCCCACTGCAGACCAGTCCCCTGTCCAGGCTAGGGGAAAAAAAGATACCCTCTATTTCTGTCATGTCTGGTTGCTTAGGGTGAACTCTGGTTTTCTCTGGCAGAAACCATAGTGATGGATGAGAGAAATCAGAATCACCTTCATCCTCTCAGGCTTCTCAAAATACCCACAGCTCCAGGTGCCCCTATTCTTGGTCTTCTTCACTGTCTATACAGTCTCTGTGGTGGGGAACCTGGGTATGACTGTGACCATCAGAATCAATCCCAAACTTCACACCCCCATGTAATTCTTTCTCAGCCATCTCTCCTTTCTTGATTTTTGTTACTCTTCTATAACCACACCCAAAATTTAGAGATCTTGGTTGTGGACACAAGGACTATCTCCTACATGGGTTGCATGCTGCAGTTCTTCTTTGATTGCACACTTGTGATTACGGAGATGTTCATGTTAGCAGTGATGGCCTATGACCGGTTTGTGGCTGTTTGTAACCTCCTGCTCTACACAGTTGCTGTGTCTCCTAAGCTCTGCAGCCTCCTGGTCACTGGAACTTACACATGGGGTGGAACGTGGTCCTTGACAATCACATGTTCTCTTTTGGAGCTGTCCTTCCAGGGTTCTAACGTCATACATCACTTTGGCTGTGAGCATTCTGCAATCGTCTCTGCCTCTTGTTCTGACTCTTACTTCAGTCAGATGACATGTTTTATCATTTCTACTCTCAATGAGGTGTGTTGCCTCCTGATTATTCTCACCTCCTATGTTTTCATAATTGTCACATCATCAAGATGCCTTCAGCTGGTGGACTCCTGAAAAGCCTTCTCCACCTGTGCCTCCCACCTGACTGCCATCACCATTTTCCATGCGGTCATCCTTCTTCTCTACTGGGTACCCAACTCCAGAAGCTCATGGCTCTTCATCAAAGTAGTCACTGTGCTTTTCACAGTAGTCATCCCCATGCTAAATCCCCTATCTACAGCCTTAGAAATAATGATGTGAAGGAGACCATCAGAAAATTAGTCAACACTAAAATCTTTTCTCACCTAATGTAATTTTGAATGAGAAGAGAGATAGAGGAGAGCACTTTCTTAAATGTACTTTACACAGTGTGTTGATGGTTATTACATTTTTCTTCAAATGTGTGCTTATTCGCTGATTAGTGTGATCTTTGAGACCCCTTCTCTGTCCATGGGGAATCTCCAGGGAAGAATACTGTAGTGGGAAGAGTGCCATGCTCTCTTCCAGGGGATCTTCCCAAGCCATGGATGGAACTCATGTCTCCTGAAGTGCATGTTGATTCTTTAGTGACTGAGACACAATGGGATACAATCTATATATACATATAGATTGTGGATACAATATATATATTGTATATATATATGTAGATACAATATATATACAATATATACATTATTATATATACAATATATATGTATTATATATATTGTATTATAACATATAATACAATATATATTATATTGTATTATACATTATATATTATACAATATATAATGTATAATATACATTATACATTATTATATATACAATATATATATTGTATATATATGTATATACAATATATATATATACATATAGACTGTGGATACAATATGCTGCTGCTAAGTCGCTTCAGTCGTGTCCGACTCTGTGCGACCCCATAGACGGCAGCCTACCAGGTTCCCCCGTCCCTGGGATTCTCCAGGCCAGAACACTGGAGTGGCTTGCCATTTCCTTCTCCATGATACAATATATATATATATATATATATATATATATATATATACACACACACACATATATATATAATATGATATATATGTGATTTTTATAATGTGATTTTTAAACTGCAATGTGATTTTAAAATATCAACTTCAGTTTAAAAGAAAAAAAGAAATAAAATTATGTTTATGTCTCACTTTAAGAGAGTTATAGGCTAAATAATGATCATCTAACACTGTCCATGGGCTTCCCTGGTGGCTCAGATGGTAAAGAATGCCCCTGCAATATGGGAGACCTGGGTTCTTTACCTGGGTAGGGAAGATCACCTACAGGAGGGCATGACAACCCACTCCAGTATTCTTGCCTGGAAAATCCCCATGGACAGAGGAGCCTGGTGGGCTATAGTCCATGAGGTCACAAAGAGTCGGATAAGACTGAGTGACTAAGCACAGCACAGCAAAAGGCTATCTGCATCCTAAAATCCTCAGAATTTGCAAATGATTTCTGTTCCATGTCTACTTTCTTTTTTTTCTCTTCCTTTCATTTCCTTTCTCTTTTTCTCACTCTCAAATTATGAAATGTGATAAATAGACAAGTAATTCTGTATAATAATCCTGTATGTTGCTTTCTCCAAGAAATTAAAGACATTATCAGCTCTTTACAGCATTTCTTTAAGCATTTTTCTAGTCACTGTGCCTCTCTGATGCCTCTAGGAGCAAACTTCATTGCTGTGTTCAAAACTTTTTCTTCTAAACAGAGAATAGCTTCAGTTCAGTTCAGTTGCTCAGTTGTGTCCGACTCTTTGCGACCCCATGAATCGCAGCACGCCAGGCCTCCCTGTCCATCACCATCCCCTGGAGTTCACTCAGACTCACATCCATCAAGTCAGTGATGCCATCCAGCCATCTCATCCTCTGTCATCCCCTTCTCCTCTTGCCCCCAATCCCTCCTAGCATCGGTTTTTTCCAATGAGTCAACTCTTCACATGAGGTGGCCAAAGTACTGGAATTTCAGCTTTAGCATCATTCCTTCCAAAGAAATCCCAGGGCTGATCTCCTTTAGAATGGGCTGGTTGGATCTCCTTACAGTCCAAGGGACTCTCAAGAGTCTTCTCCAACACCACAGTTCAAAAGCATCAATTCTTTGGCGCTCAGCTTTCTTCACAGTCCAACTCTTACATCCATACATGACCACTGGAAAAACCATAGCATTGACTAGATGGACCTTTGTTGGCAAAGTAATGTCTCTGCTTTTCAATATGCTATCTAGGTTGGTCATAACTTTTATGAGAGTTAAAATTTAACTTTGTTGCTTTTGAAATTTGTATTATTAAAATTTTAGAGTATATTCCCTTATGTCTGGCTTATTTGGCTCAGCATTTTTTTTCAAAAGAATTTTTAAATGATTGACTATAACAATAGTTCCATTTTTGTTGCTGAAGAATGTTCCACAAAATAAATATATTGATATGATAATATGTTTATTCATACTTCTACTACAAATGGAATTTGGCTATTTCCTCTTCTTTATTGAAGTATTATTTATTTTGCTGCTGCGTCTCTTCAGTCGTGTCCGACTCTGTGCAACCCCATGGATTGCAGCCTACCAGGCTTCTCCGTCCATGGGATTCTCCAGGCAAGAACACTGGAGTGGGTTGCCATTTCCTTCTCCAATGCATGAAAGTGGAAAATGAAAGTGAAGTCGCTCAGTCGTGTCTGACTCTTAGCGACCCCATGGACTGCAGCCTACCAGCCTCTTCCGTCCATGGGATTTTCCAGGCAAGAGTACTGGAGTGGGGTGTCATTGCCTGCTCCATTATTTATTTACAGTGTTATAATAATTTTAGATGCACAACACAGTGATTCATTATGTTTATAGACTATACACTGTTAAAACTTAGTGTCTCAGTGGGTAAAGAACCTGTCTGCAATGCAGGTGATGCCAGAGATATGGGTTTGATTCCTGGGTGGGGAAGATCCCCTGGAGGAGGGCATGGCAACCCAATCCCATGGGCAGAGGAGCCTGGTGGGCTACAGTCCATGGGGTCACAAAGAGTTGGACATGACTGAAGTGACTGAGCACAGTACAGCACACAAAGGATAATAGCTAGAACTCACGGCGCTAGGCAGGGGTATCCTTGTAGCTCATCTATTTTATACAGAGTATTTTGTAGACTTTATACTCCTAAATTGCCCCTCCTCCTTTCTTTATAAAGTCTGCAAATAACAATTTTTGGAGGGAATTGGAGTAAAGAGAAACCTTGTGCATTGTGGGTGAGAATGTAAATTGGTAGAGCCAATTGCATACTGTATGGAAAACAGTATGGAGTTTTGCACACAAACACACACACAAAAGCTAAATATAGAACTACCATATGAGCCAGCAATTTCACTCCTGGTTATTTCACCTTTTTTTATGGAAATGCTGCATGAACATTTTTACACAAGTATGTGCTGCATTGTCCATGAGCACTCACTGGGTGAGGTATGCCCTGTCTCTGAATGTTCTAGATCAAAGGTGCTTGTTTCTGATCTTTCGCTGAAGTGAAGTGAAGTGAAGTCGCTCAGTTGTGTCCTGACTCTTTGCGACCCCATGGACTGTAGCCTACCAGGCTCCTCCATCCATGGAATTCTCCAGGCAAGAGTACTGGAGTGGATTGCCATTTCCTTCTCCAGGGGATCTTCCCAACCCAGGGATCAAACCTGGGTATCCTGCATTCCAGGCTGACGCTTTAACCTCTGAGCCAAAGATCTTTTGCTAGGTGCCATCAAACAATTTTCCAAAATAGATGTATTAGTTTAAATTCCAACTATATTACACGTGGGTTCTAATTATTGTCCATTCTTGCCAATATTTAATACTGTCATAGCAGACATTTTAGTATTTTGAGGTTGGTGGATGAGTAGGGGTACTTCATTTTGGTTATGAATTCAATTCCACTTTACTAATGTGGTTGAATTCCTATAATTTAGTTATTAGTCATTTGACTTGTCTTACTTCTTTGTGAAGGTCCTATTCAGGTTTTTTTTTTTTTTTTACCTATTTTTCTATTAGGTTGTTAATATTTTATTATGAAATATGTATTTCATTATGCATTCTAAATAAAAGTCCTTTGATGTATGTATCATGAATATTTTCTCCTAGATTGTGGCTTGTCTATTCACTTGGTTGGTGATGTATTTAGGTGCACACATTTCCTTATGTTTAATGAATTAGTGTTTATCAAACTGTTTCTTTACACAGTGAAGTACTTTTAATATCTTATTTAAGATCCACTTCTTACCTCTAAAATAATAAAGATATTATCATACTTTATGTGCTAAGTTATCACAAATTTCATACAGTATTATATTTTCTATTCTACTTCCTCTATTTTCAATTCAGGGTTTTATTTTCTCTTTTTACATTGATTTTTATATTTATTTCAAACTGCAAGTAATTTTGATGGGGCATGACTATAATCTAATTTTATATTTTGACTTATTGGTGTATATTTACCCTAGAAATACTTATTGAAAAATGCACTCATTTTAACACTGCTTTGTGGTGCCAGAATATTCATAAAGTAAATATCAGTATATCTATACTTCTGTTCCTAGACTTTCTGTATGCTTCTAGCTATTTTATAATCAGAACTACCCTTAACTAATAGGCTTTAACATCAAGTTGAGCAACTCTTAAAAAGTTACTTTTTATCTTGCAGAGTGTTTAAGATATTCTTTATTTTTACCTTTTAAAACAAACTTTAGAATTATTCTTGTTTAGATTTAGTGTAGAAAAACAGTAGAATTGTAGATCTATTTGTAAAGAATGATGTTTGCATCCTCAAGTCCTCCAAATCATAAGCATGCTACATTATTATGTTAATTTAGATCTACTTCATGTTTTACAATATAAGATATATCATATTTTTATAAAGTTGTTACATATATTTTTAAATTAATCTGGATGTGTGATTATTTTTCATACTATTTTAAATGTCATTTGTAAAATGTTTATTGTTTTTCAATTAGGATTCAATGCATTTTGGCAACTCTAACAATATTTTTTAATAATTTTATAATTTATTTGTAGATTATTTTTGATTTTCAGAATGCATATCATACAATCTCTAATTAAACATTTTCTGGATATATTGTTTCCAGTGTTATTCTTTTTATTTTTTTCCTGTGCTTGGTTAACTAGCTGAAAACATTAGTACAATTCTGAATAAATAATAGTAAAAGTGGGTACCCTTGACTTCCTCATCTAACAAGGAAACATTTCATGCTTAAAATGTTAAACAAAGTTATCTCACATATTTGTTTTGTATGTGTCTGTTTGTTATATTTTGTTTTTTAGTGAGTGAATGTTGAATTTATCAAGTTAATTTTCTTCATTTTAACGCCTTTAATATTTTGATATGGTAATGTGTATTTTTAAAATTTTCTAATATCAAAAGATGTGTTTTTTCCTAAGAAAATTACTATAATCATTATATATTTACCCTTTTTTTAGTTGATTGGTTTAGTGTGTCAATATTTTATGTATAATTTAAAATTCTGTGATCATTAGTAAGATTATTCTGTAATTTTCTTTTATTGTCCTTGTTAGTTTTTGCCATCAAGATTATATTTTTCTCTCAAAACAAAAATGATGAGAGTCTTCTTATTCAATTCAGTGAATATTATGTAGAAATGAAAAAGAGAATGTGATTGGGAGAAACTCAAGGACAGTATCACATCAAAAGAAAAAACACTATAAGTTAATTGCTATTCAGTTCAGTTCAGTTGCTCAGTCGTGTTCAACTCTTTGTGACCCCATGGACTGCAGCACGACAGGCATCCCTGTCCATCACCAAATCCAAGAGTTTACTCAAACTCCTGTCCATTGAGTCGGTGATGCCATCCAACCATCTCAGTCTCTGTCATCCCCTTCTCCCACCTTCAGTCTTTCCAGCATGAGGGTCTTTTCAAGTGAGTCAGCTCTTCACATCAGGTGGCCAAAGTATTGGAGTTTCAGCTCCAACACCAGTCCTTCCAATGAATATCCAGGATTGATTTCCTTTAGGATGGACTGGTTGGATCTCTTTCAGTCCAAGGGACTCTCAAGAGTCTTCTCCAACACCAGAGTTTAAAAGCATCAATTCTTTGGTGCTCAGATTTCTTTATAGTCCATACATGACTACTGGAAAAACCATAGCTTTGACTAGACTGACCTTTGTTGACAAAGTAACATCTCTGCTTTTCAATATACTGTCTAGGTTGGTCATAACTTATCTTTCAAGAAATAGGGTTTTTAAATTTCATGGCTGCAATCACCATCTGCAGTGACTTTGGAGCCCCCCCCCCCAAAAAAACAAAAAGAAAAGTCTGCCACTGTTTCCACTGTTTCCCCATCTATTTGCCATGAAGTGATGGGATTGGATGCCATGATCTTTGTTTTCTGAATGTTGAGCTTTAAGCCAACTTTTTCACTCTCCTCTTTCATTTTCATCAAGAGGCTCTTTAGTTCCTCTTCACTTTCTGCCATAAGGGTGGTGTCATCTGCATATCTGAGGCTATTGATATTCCCAGCAGTCTTGATTCCAGCTTGTGCTTCATCCAGCCAGGTTTTCTCATGATGTACTCTCCATTTAAGTTAAATAAGCAGGGTGACAATATATAGCCTTGACACACTCCTTTTCCTATTTGGAAGCAGTCTGTTGTTCCATGTCCAGTTCTAACTGTTGCTTCCTGACCTACATACAGATTTCTCAAAAGACAGGTCAGGTGGTCTGGTATTCCCATCTCTTCCAGAATCTCCACTGTTTGTGGTAATCCACACAGTCAAAGGCTTTGGCATATTCAATAAAGCAGAAATAGATGATTTTCTGCTACTCTCTTACTTTTTTGATGATCCAGGGGATGTTGGCAATTTGATCTCTGGTTCCTCTGCCTTTTCTAAAATCAGCTTGAACATCTTGAAGTTCGCGGTTCACGTATTGCTGAAGCCTGGCTTGGAGAATTTTGAGCATTACTTTACTAGAGTGCGAGATGAGTGCAATTGTGTGGTAGTTTGAGCATTGTTTGGCATTGCTTTTCTTTGGGATTGGAATGAAAACTGACCTTTTCCAGTTCTGTGGCCACTGCTGAGTTTTCCAAATTTCCTGGCATGTTGATCACAGCAGTTTCTGAGCATCATCTTTCAGGATTTGAAATAGCTTCAACTGGAATCCCATCACCTCCACTAGCTTTGTTTGTAGTGATGGTTCCTTAGGCCCACTTGACTTCGCATTCCAGAATGTCTGGTTCTAGGTCAGTGATCACACCATAGTGATTATCTGGGTCATGAAGATCTTTTTTGTACAGTTCTGTGTATTCTTGCCAGCTCTTCTAAATATATTCTGCAGCTGTTAGGTCCATACCATTTCTGTCCTTTATTGAGCCCATCTTTACATGAAATGTTCCCTTTGTATTTCTAATTTTCTTGAGGAGATCTCTAGTCTTTCTCATTGTATTGTTTTCCTCTATTTCTTTGCACTGATCACTGAGGAAGGCTTTCTTATCTCTTCTTGCTATTCTTTGGAACTCTGCATTCAAATGGGTATATCTTTCCTTTTCTCCTTTGCTTTTCGCTTCTCTTCTTTTCAGCTATTTGTAAGGCCTCCTCAGAGAGCCATTTTGCATTTTTGCATTTTTTTCTTGGGGATGGTCTTGATCCCTGTCTCCTGTACAATATCATGAACCTCCATCCATCAGGCACTCTGTCTATCAGATCTAGGCCCTTAAATCTATTTCTCACTTCCACTGTATAATCATAAGGGATTTGATTTAGGTTTTACCTGAATGGTCTAGTGGTTTCCCTACTTTCTTGAATTTAAGTCTGATTTTGGCAATAAGGAGTTCATGATCTGAGCCACAGTCAGCCCCAGTCTTGTTTTTCCTGACTGTATAGAGCTTCTGCATCTTTGACTGCAAAGAATATAATCAATCTGATTTCGGTGTCGACCATCTGGTGATGTCCATGTGTAGAGTCTTCTCTTGTGTTGTTTGAAGTCAGTGTTTGCTATGACCAGTGCATTCTTTGGCAGAACTCTATTAACCTTTGCCCTGCTTCATTCTGTACTCCAAGGCCAGTTACTGTACTCCAAGCAATTACTGTACTCCAAGCAATTACTTCAGTAATGGCTATTACTGGTGTGCTTAGTCACTCATTGGTGTCTGAGTCTTTGCAACCCCAGAGACTGTGGCCCACCAGGATCCTTTGTCCATGATATTCTCCAGGCAAGAATACTGGAGTGGCTTGCAATGCCCTCTTCCATGGGCTCTTCCTAACCCAGGGATTGGACCCAGTTCTTCCACATTGCAGATTCTTTACTGTCTGAGCCTCCAGGGAACCTATTAGTGGAGGAGGCCCTAAAGCAATTATGATTTTTATTATCTATTTATGCAAAGAAAATATTGTGTTTGAACCCTGACTTCACATACCAATTTTCTGGACCAGGAAATTAGATTTGTTGTGTCTTGCTTACTTCTTTGTGAAATGTGTATATTTGGCTAGCCAAAAAGTTTGTTCTGGCTCTTCTGTAACATGTTATGGAAAAACTGGAATGAGCTTTCATGGCCAGCCCAACATTATTAGGAAATTTTAAGTTTGCATTCACTAATTAGTTGTTATTTAGTTAATAATAAGTTTAAAAAATATTGCTTACTACTCCCAAAAACTACCCCTCAACCTGGCCCCAACACACTGACAGTCACAGATACTAAAAGCCAAGTCTGGCAAATGTTGTAGCAAAATGATGCAAAGTGGGGATACTGAGAGCTACTTATTACATTTACACTTTTTCAGTTCAGAATTGATAGTATGTTGGCATAAAGCAGAGCTGGTTGTAGTATTGGAGATACAATAAAGTGGGACTACTAATGTAAATGATGACATTTTAAGAATAAATTATATAATTTTTAATTTAAAAAATAAGTTGCAAAGATATTTCAGTTTTCATCACACCTCACCATACATTGTTAGTAGGAATGCAAAATGTTGTGGCTGCTATGGAAAATGGTATACAGGTTCTTTATTAAGTTGAAAATTGAATTGTACATGATCCAGAAATCCTGCTTATGGGTATTATCCTAAAAATCTGAGGTCAAGCTTTTAAAAATATGCTAGCGTTCCCACACTCACTGTAGAGCCATTCACAATAGCCAGGGAGTGGAAACCACTGAAATATCTATGGACAGATAGTTGGATAAAAGAATGTGGTGCATATGTGAACAGTGGAATACAACCTGACCTTTAAAAAAAGAAAATTGTGTAATATGTGACTACATGGATGAAACTTGAGGACATTATGCTAAATGAAAATGTCAGTCATAGAAAGACAAATACTGCAGGATTTCACTTATGTGATATATCGGAATCAAGGAGCGGAATAATAGCTAACAGAGGCTAGTGGAGACAGAAGCAGAAATTTACAAATCAATGGTCAAGAAGTTTCAGTTTAGCAAGACACACAGAGCTGTGCTGTATAAAATTATATGTGTGGTCAACAGTACTGTATTGTACACTTAAAAATATCTTAGGGTAGATCTCATATTGTGTTCTTACCACAGTAAAATAAAATTTAAGAGAGAATTAAAGGTACATTATGACGACTAAAATTTAAATTTAATTTGATTCCTTCTGGTTTGTTTTTTCCCACTAAAACCCTCTTTTCTTTCTGAGATGTAATCCAGGTGCAGCATTGGATTCGTTTTCGCATCTCCTCAGTATCCTCTGGTCTGAAACAGTGTTTCACTCCTTTCTTGTTTTTTCTTGACTTTGACAATTCTAAGGAATATTGGTGAGGTATCCTGAAGAATGTTTCCGGATATGGGTTTACCTAATGGTTCTCTCACATTAAACTGGGATTGTAGATTTTCGGTATGGTTTTATCACAGAAGTGAAGCTTTTCTCATGACATTGTATCAGGGTGAATGATATCTACATTACATCACTAGCAAAGACCATCTTTATCTTTTGCCTAAGGCAGAGCTGGCCAAATTTCTCTACTCTAAACTTGAATGCTGGATTTGAAATGCAGTTAATAACAATTATTTCTATATTTTTTCCATATTTCAAAGTTTTATGTTTATTTTTTATTTTATGTTTATTTTTATGTTTATTCAATGAATACTTATTATTTTAAAAGTTCAATATCAAAAAAGTAATTCATGGGATAGATGTGGTGGTGTAATTATCTTTAATGATTTAGAAGAAAATCCATCCACTAAAATGACACAAGAGACAGTGTTTCACCTAATTAAATGGCTTGTGGTCCACTGAGTAATACTCCAATTACAATTCTGTGTACTTCATATATTCATGGTCATGGGGGGAAATATAAGACCCAGGGTTTGGCAGAATTTAGACTGTGAATTCAGCTTTTAAATTTTTCTTTGTATTTTTTAATATTTCTAATGTTCCTGGAAATAAAATGCCATTTTACTGGCATGCTCATTGAAATATACTGTCATTTTTGCAAGCCTAAAGTCTTTTAATATCTTAAAGAATGTTTGAATACTGAGAAGAAATATACTGGAGGTTCATTAATCCTAAAAAGAAATTCTCAGTAAATTAGTCAAGAACATCTGGTTTCATATCAGTTCGTGTTTCTTTCTGTATCTTGCAAATTAAGTGGAAAAGATGGAGCTACGACTCATATAGATTATTCCACAAACTATAGATGATCCCTTTCTATGATCAGAAACATTTTAATTTGCACTAATACGGCATGAAGTGGTTTTCACAGTTAAGATTTGTATTACTGAAAGTGGTAGCAGTGAGCAACAGGGAAATTGCAAAAGAGCAGAGAATTCTGTAATTCCATAAACCTAGTTCCAGTTTGCGGAGAAGGCAATGACACCCCACTTCAGTACTCTTGCCTGGAAAATCCCCTGGTGGGCTGCCGTCTATGGGGTCGCACAGAGTTGGACACGACTGAAGCGACTTGGCAGCAGCAGCAGTTCCAATTTGAATACAAACCTACCATTAATCCACTGATTTTCTGCAAAATCATTTGAAATTGCTAACGTTGAACACCAAATCAATTTTTCAGTCTCTTTGGTTATTGATATGAGTATTGCATCAGGAAACTAAAACAGTGGCTCCAGTCTTCCTAATATACCAAGGTGTTGCTAATATTTTCAAATGTTGAAGGAAAGCCATTTGTTAAAATAGCCTGAATAATAATGGATATTTACAATGTATCTGCCCAGTCCCTCTTGCTATTGGAAAAAATATTCTGATGACATATTATTTATGTCTAGGGTTGTTTGTAGTGGATATCAACTAGGCCTTCATGGAGCTGAGTCTGTAGCCTGACACTTGATCTGGACAAAACAAAGATGAAGCAGACCATCCATCTAATTTTACTGAAGTTTTATGTCTGTATCTCGGGGCCATTCATTTTAAGGCATTGCAGCTCTTGCTTCCCCATCTTCTCCAAGTTTGCCTCATCATAACAGAGGTTTACTCATTGGTAGAGAAAATTTGTAATTTTCACTGTATCTTGAATACATTTTGTATAAAATTATTGTTGGTAAATATAATAATTAATTATATATAATTTATAAATATAAATTATATCGTTTTGTTTCTCATAACATTATATATACTTTATATTATATATTTAATTATATATTGGTGGCTGAGACAGTAAAGAATCTGTCTTCAGTAAACCTGGGTTTGATCTCTGAGTTGGGAAGATCCCCTGGAGAAGGCAATGGCAATCCACTCCAGTATTCTTACCTGGAGAATCACACAGACAGAGAAACCTGATGAGCTACAGTCCGTGGTTTTTCAGAGTCAGACACGAGAAAGAAACTAACACTCACTTATAATTTTAGATATATCAAAAAGGTTTAGCTGCTAAGTCATACTGGAGTGGGTTGCCATCTCCTTCTCCAGGGGATCTTCCCGACCTAGGGATTGAACTCAGGTCTCCTGCGTTGCAGGTGATCTCCTGCATTGCAGGTAGATTACTTACTGACTCAGCCACCAGAGAGGCCCACAGCAATATAGGAGTGGGTTGCTATTTCTTTCTCCAGGGAATCTTCCCCACCCAGGAATCGAACCTGTGTCTCCTGTGTCTCCTACATTGAAGGTGTATCCTTGACCATTAAGCCACTATGGAAGCCTTATATATTAAAATAGATGATCTAAAATCACATTTACAAGTAATTAATATAAGTTAATTAGATTAAATTAATGAATGAATCAGTGTTAAGCAAAATGTCAATATAAAAACCCAAAAATTATCTCAGGAGCCAGTATAACCTTAATGGAGGTTTTGATGGAAGGTACATGATTATTTCATGAATAAGATTCTATAATTAATTTAAGCACAAGATGGAAGGCATAAACTAGTTACAACTTAAGATTTATGCCAATTCACAAACTTTTAATTTGTCAATTAAAAGTCAATTCTTTAATATGACTAGAATATTAAAAAATTATACTGAGATTTATAGGGCACCTTTTACACACCATGTGATCGCCTTGATCCTTAGTGTAACTGTTAGAACCATAGCAAAGTACTCTGCTTCTTTTTGCATCTCAAAATTTTGAGATTTACACTTTTTTGTGTGTTTCAAATTTATATTTTAGTTGTATATTGAAAATACTAAGGGCTAAATTTTAAACAATAGCATGAATAGTCTGTATTTTAGTGGTTCTCATAATTTATCATGCATCAGAAATCACCTGGAGGGCTGGATAAATCACAAATTGTGGGCTACTTTCCAGAGTTGTTGATTCAGGAAGTTGGAGACAGGGCTTGAGAATTTGCATCCCTAACATATTCTTAGGCGTCCCTGCTGCTGCTGGTTTGAGGACCATATCTGGAGAATATATACCAGCTCCCCAGAGACATATGAAGCTTCTGCCTTCTCTGTTTCTCTTTTGTATTCATTTCTATTTTTCAGGAATAATGTTTGGTCCTTTGTTCAACAGGAATCATCCTGCTATCAGAAGGAAATCACAGTATCATACCTACATTAATTCTCCTGGGTTTTTCAGAATATCCAGAACTCCGGGTCCCACTTTTCCTTGTTTTCTGTCTATCTACACAGCCACCTGTGGTGGGGAATTTGCTAAGTCACTTCAGTCATATCCGACTCTGTGCAACCCTGTAGATGGCAGCCCACCAGGCTCCCCCATCCCTGGGATTCTCCAGGCACCAACAGTGGAGTGGGTTGCCATTTCCTTCTCCAGTGCATGGAAAGTGAAAAGGGAAAGTGAAGTCAGTCGCTCAGTCATGTCCGACTCTTAGCAACCCCATGGACTGCAGCCTACCAGGCTCCTCCGTCCGTGGGATTTTCCAGGCAGGAGTACTGGAGTGGGTTGCCATTGCCTTCTCCAGTGGTGGGGAATTTAGGCATGATCATAATCATCAAGGTCAATTCAAAACTCCACACGATCATGTACTTTTTACTTAGTCACTTGTCCTTTGTCAATTTCTGTTTTTCTACTGTCAGTCAGTCAGTCAGTTCAGTCGCTCAGTCACGTCCGACTCTTGCGACCCCATGAATCACAGTACCCAGGCTTCCCTGTCCATCACCAACTCCCGGAGTTCACTGAGATTCACGTCCATCGAGTCAGTGATGCCATCCAGCCATCTCATCCTCTGTCGTCCCCTCTCCTCCTGCCCCCAATCCCTCCCAGCATCAGAGTCTTTTCCAATGAGTCAACTCTTCACATGAGGTGGCCAAAGGACTGGAGTTTCAGCTTTAGCATCATTCCTTCCAAAGAAATCCCAGGGCTGATCTCCTTCAGAATGGACTGGTTGGATCACACCCAAACTGTTGGAGAATTTGATTGTGGAGGACAGAACCATTTCTTTCTCTGGTTGCATTGCACAATTTTGTTTCACTTGCCTATTTGGTGTAGCAGAAACGTTCATGTTAGCAGCAATGGCCTATGACCACGTTGTGCAGTCTGCAACCCCTTGCTCTGTCTACCACTGTGATGTCTCTGAAGCACTGTGCTCTCTTGGTGGCTGGCTCTTACTCATGGGGTGTAGTGTGCTCCATGACACACATATTTTCTTCTTGAATTATCCTATTGCAAGTCTAACACCATAAATAATTTTATCTGTGACCACTCTGTAATTGTTTCTGTCTCCTGCTCAGATCCCTATATCAGTCAGATGTTATGTTCTGTTATCGCCATGTTCAATGAGGCAAGCAGCCTGGTGATTATTCTGATGTCCTATATATTCATTTTTATCACTGTTATGGGGATGCCTTCTGCAAGTGGGTGCTGGAAAACCTTCTCCACCTGTGCTTCCCACCTGACAGCCATCAGCATCTTCCATGGAACCATCCTTCTCCTTTACTGCATTCCTAACCCCAAAACTTCTTGGCTCACAGTCAAAGTGACTTCTGTGTTTTACACAGTAGTGATTCCTATGCTGAATCCCTTGATCTACAGCTTGAGGAACAAAGAAGTAAAAAATACATTCACAAGATTAGTTTTCACAAAACCGCTTTGTCACTCCACATATTTTTAAATTCATTATTTTATTTCTGAAAAAAAATTGATACCCTATGCTACAGATTGTTCAGTTCTTGTGGTGTAATTGATGATTCAAATCTTTTGATAAATATAAAGTTTAAGTTAGTATATCTATGGCAGGATAGCATTTTATTGATGATTATTGATTTTTGCATACATCAGATCAGATCAAATCAGTCGCTCAGTCGTGTCTGACTCTTTGCGACCCCATGAATCGCAGCATGCCAGGCCTCCCTGTCCATCACCAGCTCCCGGAGTTCACTGAGACTCACATCCATTGAGTCAGTGATGCCATCCAGCCATCTCATCCTCTGTCATCCGCTTCTCCTCCTGCCCCCAATCCCTCCCAGCATCAGAGTCTTTTCCAATGAGTCAACTCTTCACATGAGGTGGCCAAAGGACTGGAGTTTCAGCTTTAGCATCAGTCCTTCCAAAGAACTCCCAGGGCTGATCTCCTTCAGAATGGACTGGTTGGATCTCCTTGCAGTCCAAGGGACTCTCAAGAGTCTTCTCCAACACCATGGTTCAAAAGCATCAATTCTTCGGCACTCAGGCCTTCTTCACAGTCCAACTCTCACATCCATACATGACCACAGGAAAAACCATAGCCTTGACTAGACGAACCTTTGTTGGCAAAGTAATGTCTCTACTTTTGAATATGCTATCTAGGTTGGTCATAACTTTGCTTCTAAGGAGTAAGCGTCTTTTAATTTCATGGCCGCAGTCACCATCTGCAGTGATTTTGGAGCCCAGAAAAATAAAGTCTGACACTGTTTCCACTGTTTCCCCATCTATTTCCCATGAAGTGGTGGGACCGGATGCCATGATCTTTGTTTTCTGAATGTTGAGCTTTAAGCCAACTTTTTCACTCTCCACTTTCACTTTCATCAAGAGGCTTTTGAGTTCCTCTTCACTTTCTGCCATAAGGGTGGTGTCATCTGCATATCTGAGGTTATTGATATTTCTCCCGGCAGTCTTGATTGCAGCTTGTGTTTCTTCCGGTCCAGCATTTCTCATGATGTACTCTGCGTATAAGTTAAATAAACAGGGTGACAATATACAGCCTTGACGAACTCCTTTTCCTATTTGGAACCAGTCTGTTGTTCCATGCTGTAAACCATATGTAAACCAAATTTTTTTTAAATGACTGCTTTTTGTAGTATTTATAAATTATTTTTGAGTGAATTAAATTGTATTAAAAGTTTATGGGTATATGATGAAATAAGCTATTTTTCCTGCTTTGGACAGTTGGCATGTACCTCATAAGAAAAATGATTAAGGAGAAAGTTCAAGCCTCCTGCAAAGAAGGCATAAACTGTTTATGATATCCTCTTCAAAACACAAGTCTGGGAAAAAGACAGGAGGGCAACACGGACTCCAAGAACTAATCAATCAAACACACAGTAACAATAAAATGTGAGTGACCAATCAACAACACAATTATTCCAATCATACAATGACCAAGTATTGTCTTAGACTAAAGTGTTTAGGCATGCATGACAGCAATCGGTCCTTCACTATATCACAGTTTGCTCATACTCATGTCCATCAAGTCAGTGAAGCTATCCAACTATCTCATCCTCTGTTGCCCACTTGTTTGCCTGCCCTCAACCTTTCCCAGCATCAGGGTCTTTTCCAATGAGTTAACTCTTCTCAACTGGTGGCCAAAATGTTGGAGCTTCAGCTTCAGCCTCAGTCCTTCCAATGAGAATTCAGGGTTGATCTCCTGTAGGACTGACCTGGTTTGATCTCCTTGCTGTTCAACAGGACTCTCAAGAGTTTTCTCCAGCACCACAATTTGAAAGCAACAATTCAGCACTCAGCCTTCTTTATGGTCCAACACTCACATCTATACATGACTATTGGAAAAGCCATAACTTGGACTATATGGACCTTTGTCAACAAAGTGATGCCTCTGCATTTTAATACACTGTCTACGATTGTCATAGCTTTCTTTCCAAGGAATCATAGATGAATGAATCATAGATGTAAACATAAAAATGAAAACTGAAAAATATTTAGCATAAAACAGAAAAAATCTTTCAAAAGTTAGGATGATAATTCTTTGAATGAACATAAAAAGGATGGATCTTTAAAAAACAATAAAAAGAGCTTCATTGCCATTAAAAATGCTTGGTAAGAGTTTCTGAAGCATAAATGACACCATTAATAATTTGAAAATACAAGCCATAGATTGTGAGTAAGTATTTGCAAAACGTATTTGATAAATGATTTCAATGTAAAACATACAGAGGAAGTCTTTATACTCAATATGAGAAAAAAGCCTACTTAAAGTTTTGATGAACTATCTGAGCACACATTTGACAAAACAGAACACACAAATAAACACATGAAAAAATACTAAGTATAGCTAGTCATCAATGACATTCTTATTAAAATTAAAACTTAAACCACAAGGAGAAACTACTGTACTGCCCTTTAGAATAGCTAAAATGATAAGAGTTTCAAATACTGGTGAAAATGTGGAGCAAGTTAAATGCTTATGCATTTCATATAAGGGTTAAATAACTTTGAAAACAGTTTAGCAGTATCTTATGAAGTTAACGCTTCCCAGACTATTATGCTACAGAAACTGTGATAGCAGGTTTAAGCCTCGAAGTTGGTGGCAATTTGTTGTGCAGCCTGGAGAACTAATATCCAACAAGGTTGCTAGCTCTGGGTGACCAGGGTGTTGATACTGGCTCCAAAGCTGGTCCAGGGTACAGAGGTGTCAGCAATGGGGGGAAGATGCACTGTGGAACTCAAGCCTGTCTCAGTGAGAGAATAACCATGCAGACTTGTGGGATTTTGGATCGAGACCATACTATGTACAATAATTCTGTGCCTGGTGGGAAACAGCCTCTGGTGTTATGCCTTCCTGGTAGAGTCTGGCAAGTGTTAGTCAGGTTGTCAGGAGCCTAGGGAAAGCATTTGTTGCTGCTGTTTAGTCACTAAATTGTGTCCAAATCTTTTGCATATCCATGGACTGCAGCCCACCAGGCTCCTCAGTCCAACAGATTTCCCAGGCAAGAATACTGGGGTGGGTGGCCATTGCCTTCACCAAGTGTTATTCCCGACTCCAGGCAGGGATAGAACCTATGTCTCCTGCACTGCAGCTGATTTTTTTTTTTTTTACCACCAAGCCACCAGGCAAGCCAGTGGTCTAACTGTGTGATATTTCACTGTAGTAGAACCAGTTGATTGACACTCAGAGGTTTTAGAGACTTAAACAAGTTTCCAAAATGCATTTGCTATTTTTAAGAGACTGTATTATTTAATTGTATAAGCTAGGAAGTGTGGATTGCTTATATTTAGAAGACAGCACAATTTAGTTTTAGTAAAGAACATCACTGTTTCTAAAGACAATAATATTTATTTAGGTTAAGCAACAAAACCAGAGACCAAGTTATATTGCTATACATCTCAAAACACATGCACTTCATACACAAAATGGGAAAGAAAAATCACACAGTAAATATATATAATAGCAGTTAATATCTCTGAACAGCTGCATTTTAGCTTATTTATCATTCATTTTGGGTTTTACTGTAGTCACCAAGCTTTCTTATTCAGCTCATGTATTTTTTTATAATTATTTTTAAAAGAAATTCATGAAATAGACTATTTGAGGTGCCATTTCCAGTGACTTCAGGAAAAAAAAAAACTACCTTCTTGCAAGTTGCCACATAAAAAAAGCATTCAAGCTAATTTCTTGATATGTGATACAAAAATAAATAGCTCAAGAAATATTCTCTGGGTCTATCGGTTATGGGAGTCCTACATTTTGTTCATAGGAATCAGATTCAGCTTCCAAATCTCTCTGTCTCTCTGTTTCTTCCTTTCTCTGAGTTTTTCTGGATATTAAGAAAGAAGTATATTCCAGTCACATTGAATTTTTGTGGGCTCCTGCTATATTGATTAACTCCTTAATGTTTTACATGATGTTTGAATTCTGAGTGGGAACTGCCCTGGAGACAATTAATAGTAGAAATGGGATCTTGGGGTGAGTTGGTTTCAGGTGGGATGATCTATCTTGTCTCTTTCTCTCCTTTGGGGAACTCTGAGATCCTGACACCTGTAAAGCAGTGGACACTCTTTGTCAGTCTTTGTGTGATAATGTCTCCTGAGTCCATTTTCCTGAGGGCTGAGCTTTGATATCCTCCCCCTTCACTAGGGTATCATCCTGATTTTTGCTCTGAGGATATCCAGACTGTGCTTAGCAGAGTAGTCACAATGAAATTTTTAAAAAGAATATTATAATGCCTGGTAATTCCTCAACACCTCAAAATTGAGTCAAAAGAAGATAAGAATAATATGCATAAAATAATAATAAATACCATAATATACAATTCCATTTTTCTGACAGTAATGTCTTCAGGTATGTCAAGGGTGTGGAAAATATGGCTGAAGTGAAAAGGAAAAGTGTCCTCATGATAGTAATTTTCATGAAATGCTTTATATCTTGTTCAAGTGCTGCATCAGTATGTAAGAAAAAGAGGAAATTGCAGGCATTATATTCTGAGAATACTGACATGAGCAGAGAAGATTGAAAACTGGAGAATATAGTTAGGATAAGGGTTTAGGTAAAACTGAGCAGAGAAATTTAGATTCGATAAATTAGTTAGTAGGGAGAAATTAAAGTTTTTAAGAGTCATAAAATGTCATAACCACCACAGTAATCAAGAAGAGAAGAAATTGATTTTCTCACAGTGCAGGTTAGCAGCATCACAGGGAAGTTGGCTGAGCCTAGGTGACCGTGAGATTAAAAAGGGATGATTAATAAGAGTCAGATAATAATGAGAAAACACAGGGGAAACAGAGACAATTTACTGAAGGATAGTGATTGATGAATTAACATGAACAGGGCCAAGAGGAAATTCAGGAAAAGAGTTGAGCTACTCTTTGACATCACAAATTGTTCCTGCAGTTTTGCTGCTGCCAACTTTGAACTTTGACCTATTTCTTAGATTGTTTAAAATAATACGTTTAAAAATAATACCAATTATTCAGAGTATTAAGAATTGAAATGGATGAGGGTGGGAAAACCTATATATTGTGAACTGCATAACTGTAAGACTTTGTGCAAATTATATTAATGCCATTTCCTATACTTATACACCTATAAAATATATATTATCATGTCATTATTACTGATAAAGAAGTTGAGGCTCATAAAATCTGAGTGATTCACCAAAGATCATACAGTAAATGCCAAAGCTTGGAACTGAAGTTAAATTTATGTTTCCAGCTCCTTGCTTCTTTCATTGTGCCAGTCTGTCTGTCACTAACTCTTTTCCACTTTCCCACTCGTTCCCTTTTCTGCATATAGGAAATACATTTTTTGAGTGTCAAAAGTACCATAAAGCTATTCAAGAAATAATGAATTTTTTCTCCCTTCACATGGTCAGACAAAACTAAAATTGCATCTGTGTTTATGAGGTTCAAACAAATACTCCCTTTATTAATGAATATTTCAGATGTGTGCTTGTTATTGGTTAACTTATTTAAAAATCTTTGCTAAATAAGTATACTTCTGTTGTTATAAACTGCTTACCAGTACAAGATGCTTTTGCTTTCTCAAAATAATATGCACAAATAATGATTGTATGACTCAAAGCAAGATTATCACCTGTAGTTTTAATCAAGCTCAATATTCCTGTCACCAGAAGTTTTGAGGGTGATAATGTAACCACTTGTGTTTATTACCGTATTCTCTGATTTTCTTGAGAAACAGTGTAGAATGTGAAAGAGTTGAGCAAAATATATTTTAAGTTACTCTGTAATTCAGATATTCTATAACCATTTAAATGTATAATATTCCTAATAAATTTATTAGATTAAAAATATTGATAGCAAGTTAAGAGATATTGATCAAAGAATTTAAAAGACTATATTGAGAGCATCAGTGGCAGTATGTGAGACAAATGATAGTCAAATAGGAAAGAAAACAAAAGTGAGGGTACTACAAATTGTAATACAACTTCATTGCTTTACCAGGTCGCTGCACTGAACACAAAGCCAATAATTTTAGCATCAAACTGGAAGCATTGGAAAACTTGAAGATGGAGCTTTATTTCCTTCAGTGTTCATTTATGTTTTCTAAAATGTGAAAATTCTTGTGGTAACTCATGACCTCTGCCTTTTCGATGATCTTCAGTTTGAATATAATGATAGAAGTCCTACGACCTCTAAAAATATTACTCCTCCTGCTTTTTAAAATAAATTTGAGTGCTATGTTTTCATTTATTGTTATGTTACTCCCACGAAACAGCACAGACCTTCAGAATGGTGGAACTATGAAAAACATGTTTTTCTGCAACACTATAGAAAACATTTCTAACTCTACACGAAATTCAATTTCTGTCACTCATGATCAACTTCAAACCTAACTCATCACTAGCAGGCTGTGTTAATTCAGACAAGTGTCTTAACTCATATATGCTTCCATTTCCTTTTGTACAATATGAGACTAGTTGTTTTGAAATTCATAAGTCTTATTTAGTGGTCAAAACTAATGTACCAATATTTTAATACAATGTCTGCTGCACGATAAATGTGATATCCATGCAGTGTCATCATTATCATTGTTATCATTTTATTATCACTGTCTCAGATTTTCTCCAACAACAATTTTGTGGTTTGCTGAAGGAAATCGGAGTGCAGGAGCCACGTTCACCCTCTTGGGCTTCTCAGAATATCCCGACCTCCAGGTTCCCTTGTTCCTGGCTTTCCTCACCATCTATGCAGTCACCGTGGTGGGGAACCTGGGCATGATCACCATCATTAGGATCAGTCCCAAAGTCCACACCCCCATGTACTTTTTTCTCAGTCACTTGTCCTTTGTTCATTTCTGCTATTCCACCACAGTTACACCCAAACTCTTGCAGAATTTGGTGTGGAAGACAGAACCGTCTCGTTCACGGGATGCATCACGCAATTCTTCTCAGCTTGTATGTTTGCAGTGGCAGAGGCATTCGTGCTGGCAGTGATGGCCTATGACCGATTTGTGGCCGTTTGTAAGCCTCTATTCTACACAGTGGTCATGTCCCCAGAGCTCTGTGCATCGTTAGTGGCCAGTCCCTGCACGTGGGATATAGTCTCCTCCCTGACACTCACCTGTTTCCTCCTGGCATTATCCTTCTGTGGGTCTAACATCATAAATAATTCCCTCTGTGAGCACTCTGTCACTGTCTCCATCTCCTGCTCTGACCTCTTCATCAGCCAATGCTCTGTTTTGCCATTGCCGTATTCAATGCGGTGAGCAGCCTGGCAATTGTCCTCACTACTTATATGTCCATTTTGTCACTATCATAAAAATGCCCTCTGCTGGGGGCGCCAAATAGCCTTCTGTAGTTGTGCCTCCCATCTGACTGCCATCGCCACGTTCCATGGGACTGTCCTGTTCCTTTATTGTGTACCCAGCTCCAAAAACTCACGGCTCACGGTCAAAGTAGGTTCTGTATTTTATACAGTGGTGATTCCCATGCTGAATCCTCTGATCTATAGCCTCAGGAACAAAGATGTGAAAGAGGGTGTCAGGAAATTAATGAATCACTGAATACAATTTGGTTGAAGATCTGTATGTCCAAAAGAAATTTGATCATTACATAGTGTTGATTAAATCTTGTAGAGATGAAGACTCAGATTATGTAGTCAACTCACTAGATCATAAATTTAGAGTCATGAATTGGCTATTTGATTTCTTAGTTTTTGTTCAGTTCAGTGTCAAATAAAATAGCTGTATATCATGTGTAAAATGATGTGTGTTGTGGGTGTATGAAAAGTGAAACTGTGAGTTGTTCAGTCATGTCTGACTCTTTGCCACCCCACGGACTGTAGCCGGCCAGGTTCTTCTGTCCGTGGAAGTCTCAAGGAAAGAATGATGGAGTGGGTAGCCATTGCCTTTTCCAGGGGATCTTCCTGACCCAGGGTTTGAACCTGGGTTTCCTGCATTTCAGGGAAATTCTTCAGCTTCTGAGACAACATGGAAGAGCTGCGGATGAATAGTGTCTCCCAAATATCCATGTTGCCCAGAACTCAGAATGTCACCTTATTTGGAAATAAGGTCTTTGCAGATATAATTAAGGTAAGAGTCAAGATGAGAGTAAAGTGAACCCAAAATCCAATGAGAGTGTCCTTATAAGAGACAGAAAAAGATACACAGAGACACACAGGGAGGGAGGCTATGTGACTTCTGCTTCTCTCTCTTTCCTTCTAAACCACACACAATTCTTAAAAAAAATAAAACTAATTTTTAGTATTGTTGGTACATCACTGCTTCCTGGCTGTTTGTAAACCTGTGCTTTACACAGCTGTTGTGCCCCAGAAGCTGTGTTCCATCTTTCTGGCTGGTGCTACAGCTGAGCACAGACTGTTTCTTACACTCATCCTTTCAGTTGTATTGCCTACTGCTGCCCTTTTGGATCTTGTTTTACTTCAGCCAATTCAATGAACTAAGAAAGTTCATAGTCATCATTTCCTAGCTTTCCCTTCTGTCACTATTTTAAAAATAGTTTCTACCTGTGGGCATCACAGAGTCCTGTCTACCTATCCCTTCCACACATCATCATCCTTTCTCTCTATAGCACGTGCGTGCTGTGTGCTAAGTCACTTCACTCTGTTGACTCTTTGAGACCCTGGACTGTAGCCCACCAGGCTCCTCAGCCCATGGGATTCTCCAGGCAAGAATACTGGAGTTGGTTGCCGTGCCTTCCTCCAGAGGATCTTGCAGACGCTGGGACTGAGCCAGAATTGCTTATGTCTCCTGCGGGTACCTTATCACTAGTGCCACCTAGGAAGCGCTCTATAGTATAGATCGATGGATGGATAGTGAAGTCGCTCAGTCATGTCCGACTCTTTGCGACCCCATGGACAGTAGCCAACCAGGCCTCTCCGTCCATGGGATTTTCCAGACAAGAATACTGGAGTGGGTTGCCATTTCCTTCTCCAGGGGATCTTCCCGACCCAAGGATCGAACCCGGGTCTCCCACATTGTAGGCGGACGCTTTACCGTCTCAGCCACCAGGGAAGTCCTCTCTAGTATGCTCAGTTCGAAATGCTCATAAGTGATTGTTCAAGTAGAGTCTGTTTTATACCATGCCAATCCTCACACTGAACTCAGTGACATACAGTATACATACTGACCCAGGGATCGAACCCGGATCTTCCACATTGCAGGCAGACGCTTTACCGTCTGAGCTACCGGAGAAGCCCCTATTAAATCATGTATGTGCCTATTCAAATACCACCTTCCAAGAAAATTCTTTTCTGAAAATCTAATATAATGAGACAATCACTCTTTATCCCATTAACAATATATTTTTTTGCTTAGAAACAGATGATACATTAACTATATGCAATAATTTATTTGTCTCATTTCCTTCTCCCTCTATACACTCCAAGAGAGTAGAAATTCCTGGTATTATTATTGTATCTTATATCTCTAATGCCTAGAAAATTACCTAGAAAACACATTTGGTCTTCAATGAATACTTGCTGGATGAATAAAAGATGAAAAGAAATGAAAATTTCTGACTAAATTCATAATATTTAGTACTGTGCTCATCTAGGTAAGGAAGCTTCCCTGGTGGCTCAGATGGTAAAGAATCCCCCTGCAATGCAGGAGACCCAGGTTCAATCCCTAGGTCAGGAAGATGCCCTGGAGAAAGAATGGCAATCCCCTCCAGTATTTTTCTCTGGAGAATCCCATGGACAGAGCAGCCGGGCTACAGTCTATGGGGTCACAAAGAGATGGACACAACTAGGTGACTAACTCTTCACCTGGGTAAGACTTTAGATGATGTCTCCTTAATGAATATAGTTGTCACATGAGATTTAAAAAGCTAAAATACCATAAATAATACACTCGACTTATATGAGTGCTTCTATTGCCAAGTACTGTATCTTGGAATATATTTCTTTGCCTAATTTTAAGTCTTTAGCTGTAGCTGTATATTCTATAAACATTTGACTCTTTTGCAGTTTTCAGAACCACAGAAATGACACTTCCATTATCAAAAGGGTCTCTCACAAATAGTCCTTGAATATAGTTTATTAACACTGGTCATATTCAATTTAGAGATCTTGCCCTTTCTAAGCTAATACAGATTTCAGAAAATCTGAAGAGTTTATTCAAAATTCTCCAAACCAGGCTTCAAAATACGTGAACTGTGAAATCCCAGACGTTCAAACTGGTTTTAGAAAAGGCACATGAACCAGAGGTCAAATTGCCAACATCCGCTGGATCATCGAAAAAGCAAGAGAGTTTCAGAAAAACATCTATTTCTGCTTTATTGACTATGCCAAAGCCTTTGACTGAGTGGGTCACAATAAACTGTGGAAAATTCTGAAGGAGATGGGAATACCAGACCAGCTGACCTGCTTCTTGAGAAATCTGTATGCAGGTCAGGAAGCAACAGTTAGAATTGGACATGGAACAACAGACTGGTTCCAAATAGGAAAGGGAGTACGTCAAGGCTGTATATTGTCACCCTGATCATTTAACTTATATGCAGAGTACATCATGAGAAACGCTGGACTGGAAGAAACACAAGCTGGAATCAAGATTGCTGGGAGAAATATCAATAACCTCAGATATGCAGATGACACCACCCTTATGGCAGAAAGTGAAGAGGAACTAAAGAGCCTCTTGATGAAAGTGAAAGAGGAGAGTGAAAATGTTGGCTTAAAGCTCAAAGTTCTTTTTTAGTTCCTTGGGGTATAAAAGGTCTAGCTTTTCTTTTTTTAATGTAAGCATTTTTTCACTACAAACCTTTCTCTTAAAGCTATGTTTGTTGTAATTTGTTATTGTCCTCTAATTTTTGGCATGATATTTTTCTATTTCCATTTGTCTCAGTATATTTTTTAATTCTTTTTTTGATTTCTTCTCTGAACTACTGGTTGTTCAGGGATATGTTTAATCTCCATACATTTGCAAATTTTAAAACTTATTTCTTTAACTGATTTCCAGTTTTATACTGTCATGGTTGGGAAAGTGTTTGATATGGTTTAAACTTTCTGTGACATTCTTGAATGAAGGTCTTACTGTCTGTCAGAGTCAGATGATCTGGAGACATGTCGACCCTTAAAGTGTTAGTCACTCAGTCATGTCAGACTCTTTGTGACCTCATGGACTATAACCCACCAGGAACCTATGTCCATGGAATTCTCCAGGCAAGAATACTGAAGTGGGTAGCCATTCCCTTCTCCAAGGGATCTTTCTGACCCAGAGATCAAACCCAGGTCTCCCATATTCCAGGCAGATTCTTTACCATATCCTTAGGATAGTCACAAAAGCTGAGGTGTATCTATGTGTACAAGTTCCTTCCAGGGAGATATTGGTAAATTGAGGTAGGAGGCCCTCAGACAATTGAATAAGTCAATTTTTAATTTTATAATTCCATTTATAGGACTTAAAATATTCTTGCCTTTAGTTCACATCCACTAGATCTCATAATAACAGCCAGTATGTAGATAAATGAATCTTTAGATGCTCTGATACAGGGCAGTCAAAAAGAGAGAGATTACCTAACCAGATTACACATTTATATTCTCTAAATTAGCAACAATCCACCAACACTCCATTTTTCTTGGACTGCTGCTAAGTCACTTCAGTCGTGTCCGACTCTGTGCGACCCCATAGACGGCAGCCCACCAGGCTCCCCCGTCCCTGGGATTCTCCAGGCAAGAACACTGGAGTGGGCTGCCATTTCCTTCTTCAATGCATGAAAGTGAAAAGTGAAAGTGAAGTCGCTCAGTCATGTCCGACTCTTAGCGACCCCCCGGACTGCAGCCTACCAGGCTCCTCCATCCATGGGATTTTCCAGACAAGAGTACCGGAGTGGGGTGCCATTGCCTTCTCCGTTTCTTGGACATATATCTCAAAAAATGATTTCTACCATGTTTCTGCTCATAAATAACAGTTCTAAAATATTGTGTGTAAATTGAGAAAACATGCCAGAGGTGAAAACCCCTGAAGTCTTTTATTTAAAAAAACAACTCTTCATAAATTCTTTCCAGTGTGATTCTGTTAAGAGGTCAGTTTCTCACAAAGTCCCCCTGTGGAAGCCAGAGAATCTTCTTGGGCTTTAATTTCATTCTGAAATGTTTTTGCACAAAGACACTCTACAATGATAGCTAGAAAATCTAAGAAACAGTTGTTTTCTAACTTTTGCAACTGTAATAAGTAAGTACATGAATTTTACATGCTTCTTCAAATATATCTGTATTGCTTAGACATGCTGATTCAGTGCTTTAGCATCAGATTCTAGAGCAGAAACCCACAAAGTAGATACATATTAAGAATGTATACAGATGAATGCTCTTTACTTCTAGTGTGATGTGTATCTTCTTTATAGATAAGCACCCTAGTATTCACAGCCATTTTATATTCTTTCTTAAAATTTATTACATATATGTATTCAAGGCACATACCATATCTTCAGTTAAATTTTATTTTGTTAATTATTGATGTCTAATAAACACTCAAAAATATTATCTACTCTTTTTCTTCCTTCCTTTTTCTTTGCTTTGTTCTCTCTCTCTCTCTTTCTCCATTTGTGTCCCAAACATTAGGTAAGTGCTTTGGATATAACAGACAGAATGCAGAATCCTTGAGCAAAGGTTGTTCACAATCTCATACTGTAGGCCATGATTTCACAAACAGGATGATATCAAATAGAATGATTAAAGGAAATGGTTGTCTGTGAACTATAAAAAGGAACATTTAATCAGAGCTAAGAAGAGGAGGAGTTGATAGCTAATTATTAAAGAAAACTAAGCAATTTACCAAGGCACTTTAAATTGCTTTCAGTTTTGGATTTCTTAATCCTAAAAAGCTGTGTGTATGTGTGTGTCTGTGTGTTCAGTCACATCCAACTCTTTGTGACCCCAGGGACCACAGCCTGCCAGGCTCCTCTGTACATGGAACTTTCCAAGCAAGAATATTGGAGCAAGTTGCCATTTCCTACTCCAGGGGCTCTACCTGACCCAAGGATTGAATCCGAGACTCCTGCATCTCGTGCATTGGCAGGCAGATTGCTTACCACTGAGCCACTGGGAATGCCCTGGAAAGGTATACAGCTGCTCAACTCAAGACCTCTGTAAGTGTCAAATTATCTTCCTAGAATCATTTCCTTCCCAAATTTATTTTTGGATCTGACAATTAATATCTCCATTCAAGAAAACCTTTCTTCTGCACACTATGTTTTGACATTTGTTCCCAGATTTTTAACCCTGTTTTTTAATTGATGAAAGTCTTAAACTTTATTATGAATTGTATGTGTGATTAGTTAATAAATGTTTCTTTATTCATCTAGATTACAAGGTCCATTTTTACACAAACTAATGAGTTTTTCAAGAAATGTAAAGCACTTAGAGGCAGACAAAGAATAATTAAATATTTGATAAATATTAATATACTTGAAATAATAATGTTTGAATGAATGGATACACACAAAAATGATAGAATTTGAAGAGCCAGGAAGTTTTGCACAGAGAAAGTTTCGTAGATAAGGTCAAGACATACAATGAAGCATGACAAGTTTTGAAAACTGCAACAATTCCCTATGGCTGAACTTTAGTATAGCTACTCATTTATTAAATAACTTGATAAAATTATATTTCTCATGTGTCATACCATATAATTTTGCAAAAGTAATTACTATATGTGTGTGCATATGTGTGATATAAATCTTTGAAGCCACCTTTTATTTTTAGTTTTCCTAAGGCATTTTTCACATCCTTGTTCCATAGGCTATAAATCAGAGGATTTGACATGGGAATCATAAGGGTGTAAAACAATGAGGTCATTTTGTCTTGATCTAAAGAGTAGAGTGAACTTGGCCCAAAGTACATAAAAAGCATAGTTCCTGGAAAATTGCCACAGCAGTTAGGTGGGAGGTGCAGGTGGAGAAAGCTTTGAACCTCCCCTCAGCAAAACGGATCTTTGAGACTGCAAGGATGATATAACAATAAGAGCTCCTGAAATTGAGCTCAATTCAATAACTCCCAAAACAATAAATACTGTCAATCCATTGACCTGTGTATCCGAGCAGGAAAGAAGGTAGAGTGGAGGTAAGTCACAGAAGAAGTGGTTAATCTCATTTGACCCACAAAAGTGTAAGTGGAATGCTAATGTCATGTGTATCAGAGTATCTGCCAAATGGTGCCATTTCCCACCAGGTAAACCCCAGCCATGAGCAGGGAGCACGCCCCGCTGGACATGCTGACCACATAGAGCAAGGGGCTGCTCACGGCCTTGTATGGGTCATAGGCCATCGCTGCCAGCAGGAGACACTCAGAATGTGCCAGGATACAGAAGACCAAGAATTGCAGAGCACAGCCACAGAAAGAGATTGACTTGTTCTTGGCAAATAGGTCCACCAACATCTTGGGGCCAGTGGCTGTGGAATAGCAGAGGTCACAGAAGGAGAGGTGGCTGAGGAAAAAGTACATGGGTGTGTGCAGCTGGGGGTCCATCCTAATCAGGGTTATCATTCCAAGATTTGCCAGAAGACTGATGAGATAAACAAGGAGAAACAAGGTAAATAGGGTCACTTTGTTCTCAGTCTTCTCAGTAATTCCCAAGAAAATGAATTCATTCACGGAGGAGCAATTGTCTCTGTCCATTCCTCTTTGTTCTTGTCTTTACTTTTAGAAAAATATTTTAAAAAATAAATAACAAAGATACATGGATAGGTAACACTTCTGCACATCTGCAAAATATCATAAGACAGAATACATTTCTTTCTATAATTGTGTTTTTGTATTCAGAAAAGCATCCAGTCAAGTGCCCACTCTTTAAAGAGGCAAAGCTATCTATTGGGGCTTCTCTGTTGGTTCAGACAATAAAGAATCTGCCTGCAACATGGGAGACCCAGGTTTGATCCCAAAGTCAGGAAGATCCCTTGGAGAAGGGAATGGCTACTCACTCCAGTATTCTTGCCTGAAGAATTCCATGGACAGAGGAGGATGGTGGGCTACAGTTCTTGGGGGCACAAAGAGTCCAGCATGACTGAGTGACTAACACTTCTTCAGGTATCTATTAGCCAATAACAAAAATTGCCTAGAATAGACTGCTGAGAAACTGAACCAAATCTATTATGTCATTTATGAGGCATATTACCTCCTACAAGGTCATGTCAGACTCTGACTTTTTTTATCTCAATGGATATATTTGAATTAATTTAGACTGGTTCCAAATAGGAAAAGGAGTACCTCAAGGCTGTATATTGTCACCCTGCTTATTTAACTTATATGCAGAGTACATCATGAGAAATGCTGGGCTGGAAGAAACACAAGCTGGAATCAAGATTGCTGGGAGAAATATCAATAACCTCAGATATGCAGATGACACCACCCTTATGGCAGAAAGTGAAGAGGAACTAAAAAGCCTCTTGATGAAAGTGAAAGAGGAGAGTGAAAAAGTTGGCTTAAAGCTCAACATTCAGAAAACAAAGATCATGGCATCTGGTCCCATCACTTCATGGGAAATAGATGAGGAAACAGTGGAAACAGTGTCAGACTTTATTTTTTGGGCTCCAGAATCACTGCAGATGGTGACTGCAGCCATGAACTTAAAAGACGCTTTCTCCTTGGAAGGAAAGTTATGACCAACCTAGATACCATTTTGAAAAGCAGAGACATTACTTTGCCAACAAAGGTCCGTCTAGTCAAGGCTATGGTTTTTCCAGTGGTCACGTATGGATGTGAGAGTTGGACTATGAAGAAGTCTGAGCGCTGAAGAATTGATGCTTTTGAATTGTGGTGTTGGAGAAGACTCTTGAGAGTCCCTTGGACTTGCAAGGAGATCCAACCAGTCCATTCTGAAGGATATCAGCCCTGGGGTTTCTTTGGAAGGACTGATGCTAAAGCTGAAACTCCAGTACTTTGGCCACCTGATGCAAAGAGTTGACTCATTGGAAAAGACTCTGATGCTGGGAGGGATTGGGGGCAGGAGGAGAAGGGGATGACAGAGGATGAGATGGCTGGATGGCATCACTAACTTGATGGACATGAGTCTGAGTGAACTCCGGGAGTTGGTGATGGACAGGGATGCCTAGCGTGCTGCAATTCATGGGGTCGCAAAGAGTTGGACACGACTGAGTGACTGAACTGAACTGATCTCTCTTTTCCTCTTCAAAATAATATGAACAAGACTCTAATGTATTAGAGATGCTGAGCTGTAGACAGGGCTAAGGATTCTCTCCACTTGAAAGTATTTACATGGAAACAAAATGGGATTACAGCTTTAATGTTTCTCACTACATGATTGGCTTAAGAATATTTGTATTAATTCCTGAAATAATGACTCTGTCACTGACTAATAATAATGATCACTATTTTGTTACTGGTTTTATGTTGTATTTAATAGTGAGACATTTAAGTATTATTATCAACCTTTATTCCTAGTAATTTATTATTGATTTGTTACAATACTCATTACCCCTTTGCAGAGATAGTTGTCAAAAATCAAGTCGCTTGATGAGTGAAAGAAAAGATCTAAAAGGAATTGAAAACAATAGAACACATTTGCATCTGTTTGGATTTTAAATGGGCTGTAATATTATAAAATGGGAATGAGACGAGAGACAATAAATTCTTCTGAGAGACACATACCCTCTCTCGTGTATGTGTCTGTGTGTGTGTGTCATTTTTAATTGGAGTAAAATTGCTTTACAGTGTTGTGTTGGTTTCTGCCATACAGCAAAGCAACTCAGCCACTATTATAAATATATCACCTCCCTCTTGACTTGTATATGTTTTTGATGTATATGAGAATAGAATGCATTTAATGAACTTCTTCCTTAAGCCTAAATAGATATGACGTTTTTTCACATGAGAATTAATTTGAAAGTTTTTATTTTTACTGTGGTGGTTGTATTATTTTTTAAACAAAATGAAACAAACCTTCAATTCATGTATACACTTATCCAATGATAAAAGGAGTAAAAGATTTTTTGTGAGCCAACAAGAAAATAAAATCATTAAGAAGTCATACTGTGGTTATTAACAAGTTCAGGAAGATGGTTCCCAATCAGAGAAATCAATATCATTTCTGGCAAATAAATGCAGAGTTAATTTAATTGAGTAAGTAGGCATAAATGTTTCACTTACAAATACATTTTTTCTTTCTCAAAAAGTTATTTCCTCTTATATTCTTGAAGATAGGACCTGGAAACCTACCTGAAGTGAGCAGGTCTTGGGTAGCTAAATGATAATAAGTAGATGGTCTTTTATTTTACCAGGTATATGGGGACTTAAATCCCTGAGTTACTGCCCCTGGGTTTTGATGTTAGCAAACATTTCATTAATTATGTTTCTGCTTCTGTGTATTCCCCTGTGAATTCAGAAACAACTTTGCAAAGGCTGAGTTTTGAAGCCTCACTATTGCTGCCAAATTGATCTATGGTAGAAGAAAATAGCAATTTGTTTGTATGGTGTGCTTCACAGTTACCCTGAAACCGTCTCCTCCTTGTCCAGTCATACAGGAAACCTAATGAAACTCAAAAAGATCCTCCCTCCGTCATTTTCAGCTCCTTTGGATTGGTCATTGTGTCTTTGAAAGAGTCTCCTTCAATACATTTAAAAATATTGCTACACTTTGACCATATTTTCTTTTTTTTATTGAAATATGAGGCATATACCATACAATTGATCTTTCTTATGTAAGTATGCAGTTCTTGTTTTTATTGTTTTTTAATTATATTTTCAAGATTGTTCAATTATCTCCAGTCTCTAAATCCAGAATATTTTCATCACTTCAATAAGAAGCCCCCACCTGCTGCCCGTCAGTTCTCCTTCCTTAGCCCATAGCAACCACTAATTCTATGCGGCTTCCTATTACGGATGTCTCATACAAACAGAATCACGTGGTACCTTTTTTTGTTCTCATAGGTTTTATTCATTTGTTTATTTGTTTATTTTCCTGTCAGGCTTCTTTCCTTGAACATAATGTTTTCAAGTTGCATCCATGTTGTTCCACTTATCAGTATTTTGTTTCATCATTTTGGGACAATAATATTTCATTTTAAAGATACAATACACTTTGTAGATCCCCTCTTCAGTTAAGTGACTATCAGGTTTTTTCTACTTTTTATCTACTATGAATAATGATGTTATAACATTAGTAACAATCATCACCACACATTGTCTTATTCTCATCCTAGCACATTACTTACAGGCATTTCATTGACTTTATGACTCCCTCACGTTTCCTAAATAATGCATTTTTTTCTTTCTGAATTACATTTTATTTATATAAGAATATTTATATTACATTTAAGACCTCAGGAAAAGTCAATGATTTTTTTTTTCATTTCCTAAAATTTCTAGTGCAAGAATTTGAAAAGGTAATACTATCTAAATGTTCATTTACTACTAAGTATAGTAGTAATATTTCTGTCTATTAAAGTGGAGGCTGAGGAACAAAAATAAGAATGTAACTGTGTCCAGAATTTTCTACTGATAAAGTTCATATATGCAAAGATGACTCATTTAAAAATTTTTACACAAGTGATTTTTGTAAATAAACAGAGTTCATAATTTTTCTTAAAAAACTTATTTGTTTGCTACTATCCACATTCATTCTATGAGACAGAAGACTCACTCATATTACATCCTCCCAAATTCTCCCTTCTAGACAGCAACGGAACTCTTTCAGTGAGTCAGTTCAGTCACTCAATCATGTCTGACTCTATGCTACCCCATGGACTGCAGCATGCCAGGCTTCCCTGTCCATCACCAACTCCAGGAGCTTGCTCAAACTCATGTCCATGGAGTCAGTCACTTTGGTGCCCAAGAAAATAAAGTCTGTGACTGTTTCCATTGATTTCCCATCTATTTGCCATGAAGTGATGGGACCAGATGTTGTCATATACTCAATGGACATGAGTTTGAGTAAGCTCTGGGAGTTGGTGATGGGCAGGGAAGCCTGGCATCCTGAAGTCCATGAGGTTGCAAAGAGCCAGACATGACTAAGCATCTGAACTGAACTGACTTGGTGATGCCATCCAACCATCTCATTCTCTGTCATCCCCTCCTCCTCTGGCTTTCAATCATTCCCAGCATCAGGGTCTTTTCCAATGACAATCACAATCATTGGACACTCATTTTCCAATGAATCATAGTTCTGGTATCTTTGGAAGTAGCCCAATCATACCAGATACAAAGATCTTAGAGCAAACTTTGGGTATGAAGTCCCTTGGACTGCAATAAGAGCAAAGCAGTCCATCCTAAAAGAAATCAGTCCTGAATATTCATTGGAAAGACTGAAGCTGGAGCTGAAACTCCAATACTTTGGCCACCTGATGCAAAGAACTGACTCTTTAGAAAAGACCCTGATGCTGGGAAAGGTTGAATGCAGGATGAGAAGTGGATGACAGAGGATGAGATGGTTGGATGGCGACCCAATGGACATGAGTTTGAGCAAGCTCTGGGAGATAATGAAGGACAGGGAGGCCTGGCATGCTGCAGTCCATGGGCTCGCAAAGGGTTGGACATGACTAAGTGACTGAATGGCAACAAATCCTCCATTATAAATATGTTCTGGATCGTCTTTATCCATTCATCTGTTAACAGACATTTAGGTTACTTCTATGTCTTCGCTATTGTAAACAGCACTGTAATGAACATTGGGGTACACATATCCTTTCAAACTACAGTTTTCTCTGAATATATGCCCTGGATTGGGATGGCTGGATCATGTGCTAGCTCCATTTTTAAGTTTTTAAGGGACCTTCATATTGTTCTCCATAGTGGCTGTACCAATTTACATTCCCACAACAGTGTAGGAGGTTTTTCTATTCTCCACACCCTCTCCTGACCTGCCTCTTGACAAATCTGTATGCAGGTCAGGAAGCAACTGGACATGGAACAACAGACTGGTTCCAAATAGGAAAAGGAGTATGTCAAGGCTGTTTATTATCACTCTGCTTATTTAATGTACATGCAGAGTACATCATGCGAAATGCTGGGATGGATGAAGCACAGGCTGGAATCAAGATTGCCAGGAAAAATAATATAACCTCAGATATGCAGATGACACCACCTTTATGACAGAAAGTAAAGAAGAACTAAAAAGCCTCTTGGTGAAAGTGAAAGAGGAGAGTGAAAAAGTTGGCTTAAAGATCAACATTCAGGAAACAAAGATTATGGCATCCAATCCCATCACTTCATGGCAAATAGATGGAAAAACAGTGGAAACAGTGGCTGACTTTATTTTTTTAGGCTTCAAAATCACTGCAGATGGTAACTGCAGCCATGAAATTAAAAGACGCTTACTCCTTGGAAGAAAACTTATGACCAACCTGCTGCTGCTGCTACTAAGTCGCTTCAGTCATGTCCGACTCTGTGCGACCCCCTAGACGGCAGCCCACCAGGCTCCTCCGTCCATGGGATTTTCCAGGCAAGAGTACTGGAGTGGGGTGCCATTGCCTTCTCCACAATGACCAACCTAGACAACATATTAAAAAGCAGAGACATTACTCTGCCAACAAAGGTCCATCTAGTCAAGGCTATGGTTTTACCAGTGGTCATGTATGCATGTGAGAGTTGGACTAGAAAGAAAGCTGGGCACCGAAGAATTGAGGCTTTTGAACTGTGGTGTTGGAGAAGACTCTTGAGAGTCCCTTGGACTGCAAGGAGATCCAACCAGTCCATCCTAAAGGAGATCAGTCTTGAATATTCATTGGAAGGACTGATGTTGAGGCTGAAACTCCAATACTTTGGCCACCTGATGCGAAGAGCTGACTCATTTGAAAAGACCCTCATGCTGGGAAAGATTGAAGGCAGGAGAAGGGGATGACAGAGGACGAGATGGTTGGATGGCATCACTGACTCAATGGACATGAGTTTGAGTAAGCTCCGGGAGTTGGTGATGGACACAGAGGCCGGGCGTGCTGCAGTCCATGGGGTCACAAAGAGTTGGACGCGACTGAGTGACTGAACTGAAATGAAGTGACACCCTCCCCAGCACTTATTGTTTGTAGGCTTTTTGATTATGGCCATTTTAACCAGTGTGAGATAATATCTCTTTGTGGTTTTAATTTGCGTTTCTTTAATGATTCGCGTGTTGATAATCTTTTCATGTGCCTCTTGACCACCTGTATGTTTTGTTTGGAGAAATGTCTATTCAGATCTTCTGTGCATGGTTTTGTTTGGATTGTTTGTTTTGTATACTGAGCTGCATTAGCTGTTTGTAAATTTTGAAATTAATCCCTAGTTGCTCACATTGTTTACAAATATTGTCTCCCATTCTATGGGTTGTCCTTTCATTGTGTTTATGGTATCCTATAGTTTTTAGTTTAAATAGGTCCATTGGTTTATTTTTGTTTTTATTTCTGTTGCCTTAGGAGGTGGATACAAAAAACTATATTGCTGCAATGAATGTCAAAGACTGTTATGCCTATGTTTTCCTCTAAGAGTTTTGTAATACCTCATCTTATATTTATGTCTTTAATCCATTTTGCACTTATTTTTGTGTACAGTGTTAGAGAATATTCTAATTTCATTCATTTACACGGGCTGTACAATTTTCCCAGCACCACTTATTGAAGAGACTGCCTTTTCTCTTTTGATAGTCTTGCTTCTGCTGGATTTATAGTCCTCAATTTTTATTTCAGAGTGATTTTGAGGCTTCTTAGGAATTATCTGACTGTGTAGTTAATTAATACTTGCTATTAGCTCTAGCTTATAGTTATTAATATAGAAAATGCAGTGTGTATCATAGAATATAAAGGACCTAAATGCTCAAAGTTCTCTCAGTAAATATACAATAAATCTTAGTGTAATTGAAATAATACTTGAATGAAAGAATTAATCATAATATTTGACAAAACTGCAAAATTCTGGAAGTATTTGGCAAAAAGGAAGTGCTATATATTAGTTGTTATACACAATGAAAGCTGTGTTTTGGAACGGTAGTGTTTTTAAAGATTATACTGTATTAAAAATAGTTATTCATTCCTTTAAAGTATTTGAAACAATTTCATTTCCCTTGGATCATGAATATAATTTTACAAAAACAACAGACATATGTATGTGTGTCTCTATGTTTATAGTACACCCTTTAAAACCACCTTTCATTTTCCAGTTTTTCAGGGCCTGTTTCACATCTTTGTTCTGTAGGCTATATAATAGAGGATTTAACATGGGAATCACAAGGGTGTAGAACAATTAGGTCATTTTGTCTTGATGTGGAGAGTAGGAAGTATTTGGCCTGAAATACAAGAGAAGTACAGTTCCCTAGAAAATTGTCACAACATTTAAATGAGAGGTGCGGGTGAAGAAAGCTTTGAACTTCCCCTCAGAAGAGTGGCTCTTCAAGATTGATAGGATGATATAATAAGAGAAAAGGACTCCTGAAATGGTACTCAGTTCAATAAAACCAAAAATAGTGAATAACGCCAATTCATTTACCTGTATATCAGAGCGGGAGAGGAGGAAAAGTGGAGGTAAATCACAGAAGAAATGGTTAATCTCATTTGACCCACAGACACATAAGTGGAATGCTAATGCCGTTTGTATCGGAGTATGTGCCATTCCCACCAGATAAACCCCAGCCACGAGCAGGGGGCACATCCGGCTAGACACGCTGACCACACAGAGCAAGGGGCTGCTGACGGCCTTGTACTGGTCATAGGCCATCACTGCCAGCAGGAGACACTCAGAATCTGCCAAGATACAGAAGACCAAGAATTGCAGAACACAGCCATAGAAGGGGATTGATTTGTTCTTGGCAAATAGGTCCATGATCATCTTGGGGTGAATTGCAGTGGAATGGCAGAGGACACAGAAGGAGAGGCGACGGGGGAAAAAGTACATGGATGTGTGCAGCTGGGGATCCATCTTAATCAGGAATATCATCTAAAGATTTGCCAAATGGCCAATGAGATAAACAATTAGAACCATGGTAAGTATGGTCGCTTTGTCCTCAGTGTTATCAGTAATTCCCAAGAAAATGAATCCAGTCAAGGAGGAGCAATTCCCTCCACCCATTTTTCTTTGTTCTTATCTAAGCTTTCATAAAATGATCAAGAAAAGGACACATGGATGTATAACACTTATGCACATCTGCAGTATATCATAAGATAGAACACAATTCTATCTGCAATTGTCTTCATATTCAGAAAATTATACATTCATGCACGCACTCTTGAAAAAGGCATAACTGTTATTACTCAATAAAACAAGTACCTGGTATAGAATGTTGGGAAACTGAACCAAATCTAAATGTAATTTGTGAGGCATGTTACTTTCTACAAGCTTGTCTCTGAGCCTTCCTTTCTTTACTTCAAAGAATACATTTGATGAATTTACCTGTCTTCTCCTCTTCAAAATAATGTGGGTGAGACTCTAATGTTAGAGATACCTGGCTGTAAGCTTCAGGACTAAGCATTTTCTGTGAATATTCATGTGGATACAAACCAAGATAACAATTCTAATATTTCTCAAAACCATGATTGTTTTAAGAGTATCTGTATCAGTTCCAGAAATAATGAGCATATCATGGATTGATCATAATACAATAATTATGTTTCTGGTTTGGGTTTGTGTTATGTTCAGTATTTGGTGAGACATTAAGCAAGTATTAATGAGCAGTTCTCTAGATGTGTATTTTTGTTTTGTCATAATTTAATTACCTTTTTGTGGGAATAATCTGGTGCCAAAGAAAGAGTCTCTTTACTCACTGAAGGGAAACATTTCTACAAACTTATTTAACACATATATTTTTATCTCTTGAGCTACCCTGTAGCTCAGCTGGTAAAGAATCGGCCTGCAATACAGAAGACCCTGGTTCAATTCCTGTGCCAGAAAGATCCCTGGAGAATGGATAGGCTACCCACTCCAATATTCTTGCACTTCCCTGGTGGCTCAGATGGTAGAGAATCTACCTGCAATGTGGGAGACCTGGGTTCAATCCCTGGGTTGGGAAGATCTCCTGGAGAAAAGAACAGCTACCCACTCCAGTGAAATATAAAAAAGACTTTTTCTTTATAAAATGGAAATGAGATGAGTGATAATAAATGCTGTAGGCTTCCCTCGTAGCTCAGCTGGTAAAGAATAGAACAGTCTTATGGACTCTGTGGGAGAGGGAGAGGGTGGGAAGATTTGGGAGAATGACATTGAAACATGTAAAATATCATGTAAGAAACGAGTTGCCAGTCCAGGTTCGATGCACAATACTGGATGCTTGGGGCTAGTGCACTGGGATGACCCAGAGGGATGGTATGGGGAGGGAGGAGGGAGGAGGGTTCAGGATGGGGAACACATGTATACCTGTGGCGGATTCATTTCGATATTTGGCAAAACTAATACAATTATGTAAAGTTTAAAAATAAAATTAAATTAAAAAAAAAAAGAATCTGCCTGCAATGAGGGAGACCTGGGTTTGATCCCTGGGTTAGGAATGAGCTCTTGGAGAAGGAAATAGCTACCCACTCCAGTATTCTAGCCTGGAGAATTCCATGGACTATATAGTTCATGGGGTCACAAAGAGTCAGACACGACTGAGTGACTTTCACTTTCAATTGTTTCTGAAATATATAGACTCATCTCCATTGTGTTTTCATGCATTTATATGTGTGTCACGTGTTTGTGTGTGTGTGTGTCTTGGATAATATGTGAAAATTGGAATATGAATGACGTGTATATTTTTTAGACCTAAAGAATATGATATATTGTTCACAGGAAGTTCAGTTTTTCACAGGTTGTTATTTGTAAGATACTTTTGAAATAACTACTTTTGAAATAAAACAACAAGAACCTTCAAACTAATGTTTATACTTGGTTGTTGTTGTTTTGAGACCCCCTGGACTGTAGCCCACCAGGCTCCTCTGTCCATGGGATCCTGTATGGGTCGATACAATCTGACCATGGTCAACATGAAGAATAACATAATTCAGCCCAGTTACTTAACCTGTGCCATTTTGAGATAGTGTTTATATAGCAAGCAAAAACTGAAGCAGTATGAACAGAATATAAGCAGAGGGGAAAAAATGTTTTGTTGATTATTAATTATTCTTGTTACATAATTTTATGAAATCATTTTTAATGTTTTGTATTATTATGTAATGTTATGTATTATTATGTAATATAGATGCTAGAATTATAGATGGAATGAATAAAATATTTGTAAAACATTTTTGCAACAAAGAATTTGTAGCTAGACTTACAAAAATGTTTATAAATAATAAAAACACAACCCAATTAAAAATAGGGACATGATTTGAACAGATACCTCACCAACAGATATATAAATGGCAATTAAATAATGATATAATAAATAATAATGATTAAAATAATAACAAACAGCAAAAATATAAGTTATAGAAATATATTTTGAAATCATATATGTCCTTTTATGTCCAGGCTTCAAGTGACCGTTCTCTGTGGTGCTTCCCAATGTCACGTCAGTTGACCGGCCATTGAAGACACAGGTTATATGCTCAGGAGCTCATTGTATTTCTGAGATACCACAGAAGGATGTTCCATACTTTCAGTAATACTTTCACACATAAAAATAAAAGATAGGGAGGAAAACAAATACTCTGCTTGCAATTAACCTTTAGTCTACAAGATGCCACTTAGAACAAGTTTTCAAATTAATTTGGATTAGATTGGGTATAGAAGGTTCTTGACTTGTTATTGGACAGCATTTAAGAAAAGGTATTTGATTCTGTTCTGATTGCTTTCCTAGCACCCCTGCTTCACACCATCTTGTTGCACTTTATGTATTTTAATTTATTAAAGAAAAATATGTATTTAAGATCTATCTAGTGTTTAAAATGATTCAGGCATGATTGTCAGCATTTAGTCAAACATGCAACAGTCATTGATGTAGGTACTATACTCTCCTCATTTTACAGGTCAGACAATTGAGACAGAAAAAATAAGTAACTTGATCAAAGTGCAATTGACTAGTTGGGTACAAGAGATAGCACAGAAACCAAAGGAATATGGCTTCCTCCCTAATCCAGTAATTTTGTAAATGCAATCTTGTTAATGAGATATCCTACACATGAAAACACACACAGACACAGTCTCTGAGGTTCTTACTATATCTTTTAAGAAAACCTATTACAATCTGTTCTATCATTAACTCCCAGCTCCTAATGGTTGGAATTGACGGACTTTATTTTCTTGGGCTCCAAAATCACTGCAGATGATAACTGCAGCCATGAAATTAAAAGATGCTTGCTCCATGGGAGAACAGGTATGACAAACCTAGACAGCATATTAAAAAGCAGAGACATTACTTTAGCAACAAAGGTCTGTCGAGTCAAAGCTATAGTTTTTCCAGTAGTCATGTATGGATGTGAAAGATGGACCATAAAGAAAGCTGAGCACCAAAGAATTGATGCTTTTGAACCGTCATGTTGGAGAAGACTCTTGAGAATCCCTTGGCCTGTAAGAAGATCAAACCAGTCAATAACAAAGGAATATTCATTGGAAGGACTGATGCCCAAGCTGAAGTTCCAATACTTTGGTCACCTGATATGAAGAACTGACTCACTGGAAAAGACCCCATAGCTGGAAAGACTGAAGGCAGGAGGAGAAGGAGACGACAGAGGATGAGATGGTTGGATGGCATCATCAACTCGATGGACATGAGTTTGAACAAGCTCCGGGAGTTGGTGATGGATAGGGAAGCCTGGCGTGCTGCAGTCCATGGGGTTGCAAAGAGTCAGACACCACTGAGTGACTGAACTGAATAGTTGGAAAGTTATCCAACTATTAGTTTGCAGCAATTTTGAAACTTTTAAATGTTTCCTTTATCTGGAGGCTATTAAATGTGTTTGGCTCTGTGAAAACAAGTGTTTGATAAAATGCTTGTGTGAGAAATTGTGTATGTGCTGGCAAGGTTGCTGCAGGTTCTTAGCTACAGTTTGTCCCAGGCATTGCAGGGGTAAAGAATCCGCCTGTCAGTGCAGGATAAGCAAGAGATACAGGTTCCATCCCTGGGTGAGGAAGATTCCCTGGAAGAGGAAATGGCAACCCACTCCAGTATTCTTGTCTGGATAACTCCAAGGACAAAAGAACCTGGTGGGCTATAGTCCACGGGGTCACAAAGAGCTGGACACGACTGAGCATACACACAGCTGGAGTTTGGAATCAGGGATTTAGATGAATCCTGGAACCTTATATCTCAGGAGGGATTTAGCTTTGGTTTTAAGGCCCTTTTAGCAGCGTCTTTTACGTCTTTGTTTCTCAAACTATAAATCAAGGGATTCAGCACTGGGATGATGATGGTGTAGAACACTGAGATGATTTTATCAGTGTTGGGAGAATACAGGTAGCTGGGTCATGAGTAAATGAAGAGCAGAGTTCCCTGGTAGATGGCCACATGTCAGGTGAGAAGCACGCGTAGAGAAGGTCTTCCTCCCGCTGGAAGAATGGATCTTTAAGACTGAGAGGAGAATGTAAAAGTAGGAGATGATGATGACAATGAAGCACATAATTTCCACTGAGCTGCCGTACGTGGAGAGAAGCCACTCATTAAGTGACGTGTCTGTGCAAGATAACTTAAGCAAGGGAGGGAAAAAGTGACTAATGACATTTTATCGCAGTATTTCAGAATAAATGCAAAGGATGTGTGCACCAGGGAACTCATATTGCCTCCAAAGTATGACAAGACGATCAACCATATGCAGATGCCCTGAGACATCACAGCTGTGTACAGTAAATGGTTACAGATGGCGACATAGTGGTCATACGCCATGGCAGCCAAGATAAAGGATTCGGTATCTGCGAAAGTACAGAAGAAATAGAACTGCAGGGCACAGCTGTGATAGGAAATTGACTTGTTCTGAGAGAGGAGGTTGACAAGCATATTGGCAACAATGACTGAAGAATAGCAAAGGTCTACAAACGATAGGTTACTAAGGAAAAAATACGTGGGGGTTTGAAGGTGCGGATCAACCCTAATTAACATCATCAATCCAATGTTCCCCATTAAAATCATAGAGTACAAAGTCAGAAACAGGAGAAACAGGACAATCTGCAGTTCAGGACGAGTTGGAAACCCTAACAATAAATTCTGTTACCAAGGTATAGGTTCCATCTAAAAAGTCCATATTCTGTGCTGTTTTCTTCTTATGAGAATTCTAACATCCTAAGATGCTATGTTGATACAGAAAAAGAATAGATATAGTTATAAAGTTATTTTATTGTTTCAACAAAAAAACAAGCAATCAAGTCAAGAGTCCCAGACCAAAGTGAAAGTGAAGTCTCTCAGTCGTGTCCGACTCTTTGCGACCCCGTGAACTGTAGCCCGCCAGACTCCTTTGTCCATGGGATTCTCCAGGCAAGAATACTGGAATGGGTTGCCATTTAAATCTCCTTCCAAATATAAATTATGAGAAACATATTTCAGAATTTAGTAGCTTTATCTCATGGTTGATAGTTTTATTTTATTTGTTTGATTAATAGCTAGTTCTTCCACTGGACAGACATGTGCAGATAACATCTCATATTTCTTACTTTTTTTTAATTCTCAAGTATAGACCTATAGCTAGTACAGAGGATTAAATGAATAATGAAGTAATAAATGAAATGATGATAAAAGGAAAAATATATCTGTTATTAAAAGTATGTTAACTTGAGTACATCTTGCAATGATAATTCTAGAACAATGTACTCCTTCTGTCCAGTATTTAATAGATAGTAGTGTGTTGCACTCTTGACTGTAATTAGATTGATGCAATGAGATCTACTTCAGCTATTAAAAAAAATAATAAAAGCAAAAATAATATTAGTGAAATGAAAGCAAATGTCAGTAATCATCAGCTGAGAGCATGTTTTAGACAGGGACAAGTTTAAAGCAATTCCTTAAATCCTGTCAAGATACTAAGTCAAGGAGATTAAAGTGATTAACTGCTTTTCTCTTTGGCATTCTTTATCATTCTTGGCTTCTAGTAAGCACAGCATAAATATTAGATGACTGAGTAAAGTGGGCAAAAACTTAGTATTAAGTTAACTTCTCATCTTTAAAAATCACTCTATATAGCCTCCTCACTATTTATATATGTGAGCAGACAAAAATAGCTATGTTTAATTTTTATCCTAATATAATTCAGGATAATTGAGTCTAGGAATTTTGTCAATTTCTGTTTCTGTAATCTCAGAGATTTTCTGGAAGCAAGGAGAATTTGAACATGACTTTGAAATATAAGACTTTTTATTGTAACCTTGAAAGATGACTTGGAAATCTATTAAACAAGCAAGTGAAACCTCCAATGAGCTTTGCTGCTAGTGCCACAGTTGGCTAGAACAAATGGTTGGGGTCATTCTCTCACTTATATAAAATTACTGAGACAGCTACAGGGCTAAGAACTTCATTGTTGTAATATCATCTAATCACTAAAAGTATGCTATACCATAGGCACAGAAAAGTCTAAGAGAATTAGAAGGGTTAGGATGCTGTCTTATGTTATTACCTCAAAGAGTGTGAATGAGATGCAGTACCTTGTTAAAATAGTAGTTAATTTATTCTTATTTTGCCTGTTTTCAAGGTAATCAGAGTGTTCAGAAATGATAAGACCTAAATTTAGAGTTAATAAGCATTTGGTTAGAATCTCATATTAGCCACCTGGACTGTATGACCTTGCAAAATTATGTGTGTGTGTGTGTATAATATATATATATATAGAGAGAGAATCTGCTGTACTTAATACATATACTATATGTATATTATTACATATAACATTATATATATTTAAAATTTTACTATAATAATGACAATGGTATTTCACATGGTTTCTCTGCTAGGTTAAATTAGGAAAACTATCTGTCTATACTTTTTCGCTGTCTCACTTTAGATAGACTGGCACATAATAGGTAAAGGGTGAAGATTAGTTTCAATTACTCCACTGCTCTCTACTCAGCAGTAAAGAAAGAATCCATTTGCCAAAGCAGGAGATGTGGGTTCAATCCCTGATCTGGGAAGACCTTCTAGAGAAGGAAATGGGAACCCACTCCAGTGTCCTTGCCTGGAGAATCTCATGGACAGAGAGGCCTGATGGGCTACAGTCTGTGGGGTCACAAAGAGTCAGACACGGCTTAACGACTAAACAACAACAGAAACGACCCCACTGCTCTCGCTTGTCCTTAGCTAATAATTAGAACTATGTCACCAGATTTTTTAAATAATAGTTATCATTTATATAATGATTGTGATGTGAAATGCCATATTCTAAACACTTTACATATAGTTTATTTACTTGTCACACAAAAGTACACTCACAAAGTTTCATGCAGTTGCTGTCACTGTCGTCTTTCTCTTACAGTTGAGGGAGCTAAAGCACAGAGAGCTGGAGAGCTAAGACGTGATGAAAATAGGATTGGAGCCCAGGCTCCTGCCTCTAAAACTTCAAGACAGATTGGCTGTGTAAGCTAGATTCTCATTATTGATTCCGTATGTTGCATGGGGACATTGAAGCTTAATGTTCCGAGTCACTCCGCAAGTAGTTGACAGGTATAATTCAAATTCAGATACGTGTGAAGTCAAAGTTCACGAGGACAACCATGAAGGTGGTTAGAGAATTAACAGTGCAGCCTCTGTGAGACAGGCTGTGGTGCAGACTTGCTGAAGGCAGCGCAGAATGACTCAGTTATTTCCTGAAAACACAGTCCATTACTCTTGGGGACTCACAGCGAGCATCCCTTCCAATAGACTAAGAAGGGTTTCCCTGGTGGCTCAGCCCTTAAAGAATCTGCCTACAATGCAGGAGACCTGGGTTTGATCCCTGGTCAGGAAGATTCCCTGGTGAAAGAAATGGCAACCCATTCTAGTATTCTTACCTGGGAAATCCAATGGACAGAGGAGCAGGGCGGGGCCACAGTCCATGAAGAGTTGAACACGACTTAGTAACTAAATCACCTCTACCACCACCACCACCACCACCCATGTAGAGAAACGTGAGTGTGAAGAGAAGCACAAGGGGAAAAGTCAGAGATGAGAGTGAATCTTGGATTCTTGCTTTCAATGGGAATGACCAAAAAGATTCAATCAAACTGAAGTGATTTGCTAAATTTTTCATAAATGTATAGCAAAACAATGTTAGAATAGAAAATAAATTAATTGAAACTATCATGTTTCAGTTGGCTACATGCTAGCCGATCATGTTTCAGTTTATTTGTGTTAACAAAAAAAAATTATTTAAACAAGGTAAGTGTCTTGGATCCCTGTAGAAGCTATAGAAGAATGACATGGGTAAATTTATTCGTGGGTAATATGCTAATACATATGACTTTGCAACTATTTTGACACATGTCAGAGGTCTCAGATCCATAAAAGTCTATTTTTGCATCAATAAAGCCAATCTGGTAAACACAGAAGCTACTTACCAAAGAAGGAGACCTTTTCCTATTACCCAGACGAATAATTTCACCAATGGAACCAAGGACTTTATATACATTCTCAAGTCACTAGGGACCTAATAACTGAAGGTTCCAAACATGTTCATTTCCAAGAGATTCCTAGGGAATAATTAGTAGGTTATTGTGAATTATTATTTTGAAACAGCTTCATAATTATAATAGCAATTCTGTTAGTGTTAGTTTGAAGAGGCAATTTTTACTCTCAGTAATGTTGTGGTTGTTTTTTTCTGACACTTGAAATCCCACTAGAGTCCTACACTCTTAATACTGTAGAGGTTCTTTTAAATAGTTCATATATTTTAAAATGTAGCTCTCATTTAAAGTATTTCAAAAACCACATGGAAGTTCCTAAAAATGTTACTTGATGCCCTCAGCACTGAAATGTAATATTTTTTGTTGCACTGAAGGGTGAGACCCACAGCGGGTGCTATAGAACCTGTTATCTTAGGTGCCTTCTGAGAAGACGAAAGGACTTTATTTTTAAAAAATTATCTATCTACCTATCTATCTATTTTTGGCTGTGCAGGATCTTCCTTGCTGTGCATAGGCTTTCTCTAGTTGCAGAGAGTAGGGCTACTTTCTGTTGCAGACCATAGACTCTAGACCATGGGCTCTAATGTCACAGGGTCAGCAGTTGTGGTGCACAGCTTAGATGGAATGTGGCTTGTGGTTATCTTCCTGGACCAGGGATTGAACCCATGTCCTCTGTACTGGCAGGTGAACTCTTAACCGCTGGACCACCAGGAAAGTCCCAGAAGGACTTTTAAATAAGAGTCGTATGCCTGAGAGCACCAAAGGGAGGCAAAACCATCCCAATTACTAAATACAGTTTTTCATCATCAACTTGATTGTTCTTATGTGCGTTTTGTATGACGGTTTCACTAAAACAATGATGTTTCAGCTGCTCTCAGAAAAACTTTCAGAACTTTTGGTGATTACACAGTACTAGAGTACCCTTGGAGAAGGCGATGGCACCCCATTCCAGAAATCTTGCCTGGAAAATCCCATGGATGGAGGAGCCTGGTAGGCTGAAGTCCATGGGGTCGCTAAGAGTCAGACACGACTGAGCGACATCACTTTCACTTTTCACTTTCATGCATTGGAGAAGGAAATGCAACCCACTCCAGTGTTCTTGCCTGGAGAATCCCAGGGACGGGGGAGCCTGGTGGGCTGCTGTCCATGGGGTTGCACAGAGTCGGACACGACTGAAGTGAATTAGCAGCAGCAGCAGCAGCAGAGTACACAAACTGGGAAATTTGCATGGCTACAAACACAGAGCTGTTTTCCCTTCACAGCATTTGCCAAATTTAAAATTGCTTGGAGTGGGGGGTTAAAGATATGTCAAAAACCTCTGAAACACAAGAATAGACAATTCTATATTGCTTTTGTGCTGAAGAGACTAAGAAAGCTCAAGTATTTATGTGAGTACCTAGTACTAGTATGAGGGGTGAACTGGAGATACAGTGCATTTGCCAAAACCAAAAGAATCAGTTTTCTACTGAACGGAGCTTATCACTCTTAACTGCATCAGAAAAGTAACTGAAGCTTCATTGATTTGAGAAATCCTGTAGAACATCTTTGTAGTCTGTACGGCAAGTAATAAACAAATTACTAACATGATAACAGGAAAGATTTTATGCCCATACAAGAGGGAAAATGCCAAAAGCAAATACACATTGAACCAAAATTGGAGTTGGCAAGTAAGAATTTAAAAATAATTCTAAAAACATCCTAAAGAAAATTGTCAAAAAAAAATTGAAAATGACAAAAGTTGGGAGGCATTCCGCAAATGATTGGAAACCTTAGAAAATAAAATAGAATTGAAAAATACATCTAAATTAGCAACTTATTGAATGGATTTATTGATACATTGAATTTTTAAAAGCAAAGAATTGGATGAAAAATGACAAGGTCAAAAGGGTTTGTATTAAGGATTTTTGGTTTGGAACTTGGCAACTAATGTGGTAAAGGAGATCATCAAGAAAATACATGCTATGTCCACTCAAATACTTACATGCTCACCATGAACCAGCCTTAAGAAAGCAGACTTTCCTAGCAAATGCTCTTTTACATTGGCACTGCTTGAGAGGAATGAACTTTAAAAGTGTTTCCCATATACTGTAGATCCTAGAATTCTTACATCTTTCAGACAATAGATGGCACCAGAGACAACTATCTAATCTAGTCACTATGCCTCTGAGTCAGTCCTGAAAAATAAACTTTCAGTGTTCTTAAAGATTTTTGTGTAATAGAGATTTCCAATTATGTTAGTACTCTGTTTCTCACTGTATATATATGGTTTTTTTTCCCAGAAATTTAAATTTTCTTTTAAGAAATTCTCTCATTCCCTGGTAAATTGATAACACTCCTCTCTGTGCAGGAAACTGTGACTCTCAGGTTCCAGTAACCCATCATCAAACAAAAAGTCCTGATTCTTCTCATTCCTGGTGTCAACACCCAGATATTATTGTTGTTGTTTAGTCTCTAAGTCATGTCTGACTCTTTGCAACCCCATGGACTGTAACCCACCAAGCTCCTCTTTCCATGGAATTCTCTAGGCAAGAATATCGGAGTGGGTTGCCATTTCCTCCTCCAGGGGATCTTGCTGACCCAGTGATCAAACCTGGGTCTCCTGCACTGTAGGTGGATTCTTTATCATTGAACCACTGGGGAAGCCCTGATATCCCAATAAGTTGAATTAACTTTAAGGCAGGTCAGTAAAATACAATTGAATTAAAGTTGAACTCATGTTCTAGAATAAGCATCAAACTATTTCTTATAGTCTCACATATAGGGCTTTTCATGGGAGGCTGTGAGACAAGTAGATCTTAATACCCACCAGTCAGAATTTCAAATATTTATATAGAGGTCTTGACCAGCTTCAAGCATGTATACTGTCCAGATGGTCTCAACAGCAAGTTGCTCTCTCAAGACTGCTTGTGTGGTCTTTGGAAATATCTCTCACTGAAGGAATGATGGACAGAATGCACATTCTTTTTTTTTTTTTTTTAGAATGCACATTCTAAAGACAAGGGAGAGGGTGAGGCGCACGCAGGTCCAGTGTGCCAGTCAACCGGATGTCACCTTCTCCAGATGACCTCCTCCCATGGTCCTAAATGAATCTGCCAAATGAGTCCCTTTATGTGCATGAGTCATAAGTTGCTTCAGTCGTGTCCGACTCTTTGTGACCCTCTGGACTGCAGCTCACCAGACTCCTCTGTCTATGGGACTCTCTAGGAAAGAACATGGGAGTGGATTGCCATACTCTCCCCCAGGGGATCTTCCTGACCCAGGGACTGAAACTGCATCTCCTGCAGCTCAGCAGGCAGACTCTTTCCTGCTGAGCCACTGGGGAAGCCTGAATCCCTTTATACACAGTGTCATATCCATATTTCCAGAAGGAGTTGAATGCAGTTAATATCTTGAAAAAATTGTATGAGATGGCCGAGCTACCCTATGAGTAGTCAAGTAAAGTATCTTGTGTCCCTTTAGAGGTGAAAGCAAACTTCCTCTGAAAGGCAGTTGAAGTAGGCACTGAACAGAATATATTAGCTAAATCTGGCTGCAGAAGACTTGACACTTGCTAATGGAATGAAGTCAGTAATTTCATTGCTATTGCCTAGTCAAGGCTATGGTTTTTTCCAGTGGTTAAGTATGGATGTGAGAGTTGGACTGTGAAGAAAGCTGAGTGCCGAAGAATTGATGCTTTTGAACTGTGGTGTTGGAGAAGACTCTTGCGAGTCCCTTGGACTGCAAGGAGATCCAAGCAGTCCATCCTAAAGGAGACTAGTCCTGGGTGTTCATTGGAAGGACTGATGCTGAGGCTGAAACTCCATTACTTTGGCCACCTCATGTGAAGAGTTGACTCATTGGAAAAGACTCTGATGCTGGGAGGGATTGGGGGCTATTTTCACCTCTGTATTCTGTTTTCCATTATTATCAATTCAAAATTAATTTTATTGTTCCTGTAAATATTTTGTAAGCCACTTAAAATTGTTTTGGGGATAAAGGTAGTTAATTTTAAAATGATAAACTTCCAGTGTTATTTCCAAATCATGTTTGTCTTTGATGTTATGCATATTTAGCCCTTTTACTATAAAACCAAATCAGTGAGCTGACCATTGGGTATTATGGGATACTATTTATTTTTTAAAAGTGTGTATTTCAATGCAATGTCTATAAAAGCAACAGTCATTTTTTTATTATATAATTTGTTTTTATTCATTTATTTATTTCAGTTTGGCCACAAGGCATGTGGGATCCTAGTTCCCAGGCTAGGGATCAAATCTGGACGCTTGCAGTGGAATCAGGGAGTCTTAACCACTGGACCACCAGGGAAGTCCCAGTAGTCATAATTTTTATTCAGATTTTCCAACTTGGACAAAAGAATCATTAAGCTGATCTTTCTGTCCAGGAACACCCAAGAGATAAGAAGTAGGTACATCTGGCACTTAGGTTTCAGCTAGGAGTTCTAACTAGAATGCTCACCCCTCACATACTTGCTGCATGAAAGAAACATCAGCCACAATTCATCTCTGCGATCTTCCTAAATTACTCACATCCTTGATAATTGCTGTTGTTCTGCTGGCCTCATTTAATTCATTCATTCTTGTGGGGTTTTTTTGTGTGTATGTTTGTTTATGTGAGTGTGAATATGTTGAGCTGAGGTTGCCCGTCTTCATTAAGTACTTGTCCTTTGTGTAGCTAGATTTTAAGCTTCTGGTGATAGTCTATACATCTTTCTATGGAGTATATAGTATATTTTCTCACAAAAGCAATTTCTTAATTTATTGAATAAATTAAAATGAGTCAACTTGATTGTTTCTTTACAATAGACCCAAAGATGTAAGCAGGGATTTCCACCCAAAATTCAGAACAACCTCCTGTACCCTCCTGTTTTATTTACTTATTTAATTCAGTGTAGACTGTAGTACTTGGATACTGATTAAAATTGCTTGTTGAAAGAATCATCAGTCTTTTTAGACCAGTACAGTTCAAGTGTAGAGGGTGTGTGTGTCTAGAAATTATACTCTTTTCACCCACTCTTGTAGCAGTTGCAAATTACATCATTGTTTTCAGTATATCATACATAACTTCCATGGTATGTGCTAACTAATTTGAAAGTTCACAGAGATGAAGCCACTGCAAAGAAGAGACACGCCTATATCCATATTCTAACAGTTTTAAGTGAGGACGAGGGTCAACATTTCAGCTACAGAAGTGTAGACACACATATGGGGCAGAAGGAACAGTCCATCCAACACTTGAGCACCCCAAGGAATTCCTTTCCCTAGGAAAGGGAAAGCTAAATAGGAATCCATTTTATCAGCTACAATATTTCAGACTACTTATATATATTTATATTTTACATATAATATATTAAGGATCAGAAGGTATTTAAACAACTTATTATTATAGAATTTTCCCAATGAAAATGTGATTTTAAGAAATATAAAAATGCTTAGACTGAGTCTTTAAAATGATCAGAAACAGGGGTCTGATAGGTGACATTATTAAGATATGATTTTATGTGTATAAGACTATGAAACAGTGCCTATTTTTTTCATTACCTTATCCTGACACCTTTATCCATGTTTATTCACCTATTTAATTTAAATTAGAGTGTAATACTTGGATACTGATTAAAATTGCTTGTTGAATGAGCCATCAGTCTTTTCAGTCCGTTATGCATCATGCCCTACATTTGATGAGTTAACCTCTGTCTTCAGAAACTACTGTCAGTTTTTTTTTTCTTTTATTGTATCTTCTTTTTATATAAGGTCTTCTCTCATTTTTTGGACTTCTGTCTAAATTATTCCTTCTGTTCAAGTAGGATAGTACATTTGAATATCCCTAGGTCAAGAAGATCCCCTGGAGAAGGGAATGGCTACCCACTCCAGTATTCTTGCCTGGAGAATTCCATGAACAGAGGAGCCTGGTGGGTTACAGTCTATGGGGTCACAAAGAGTCAGACATCCCTCAGCTACTAACACTTTCATTTTTTCACACAGGGTAGTCCATTTGAAAATCATACTGAAACTCAGGTTCAAAAAATAGCCATAAGAAGTAAAAATACAGAACTTGCAATCAAAAATACAGTGTTCTTAATTTACTGAAATATTTTTTTATTCTTAACTTTGCTTTTCTTTGTCAAATAGAGCAAGATTTTATGAATCTTAAGTGGAATTATCAATGTAAAATCATATTTAAAGTAAGAAATATTAAAGCTATTCAAATCCTACCCAAGTTACACTTATTTTATAAACTCAATCTCATCAAAATTTTTCTTCTCAAATCTTGCAATGTCGCTGCTGGTTTCCAACTTCCAGAAACCTTTAGATAGCACGACTACTACACTCAGAAAGAAGAGCCACTCAATTGTTCAGGTTATGTAGCCACATTTGTTTTTATCCAAATAACTCATGTTTGCTTTTCCAGTCTTTCCACTATGTGAGGATGATAATAAGCATGTACATTGCTGCTGCTGCTGCTAAGTCACTTCAGTCGTGTCCGACTCTGTGCGACCCCACAGACGGCAGCCCACCAGGCTCCCCCGTCCCTGGGATTCTCCAGGCAAGAACACTGGAGTGGGTTGCCATTTCCTTCTCCAATGCATGAAAGTGAAAAGTGAAAGTGAAGTCGCTGAGTCTTGTCCAACTCTTAGCGACCCCATGGACTGCGGCCCACCAGGCTCCTCCGTCCATGGGATTTAAAAGGTACATGCTGCTATTGAAAGCAAGCTTGTAAAATCAAATTGAAGATAGGAAATAGAAGTCTAAAATTGGTGACTCCAGAAGTCTAATTCCTTGTCTGCTGCAGTCCATGGGGTCACAAAGCATCGGAACTGAACTCCTTATTTGAATCTTCTAAAGATTAAAATGAACACATACCAAAATCTCTTTCATATTGTCAGATTCAGTTACCATAAAAGTTATTTTTAACAAACAGGATTTGATGTAAATAGGGTGAAAAATCCTTTTAATAAAGTTCATTTGCTATCTTATTCCTTAGTTATATACAATTAATTTTAATGAGATATTGCCAGATTTAATACATGCAAACTTCTTAAATACATACAAACACATAGCAATCACTTAATAAAAGTTAGCATTTACATTATTATGATAGTGATGCAGAAGTTGGTAAACTTTGGTATACTGGCCCACTATATTATAAAGTACTTTTGTAATTTTTTATTTGATAATATAATGATGTGGGTCAGAAAAGTAAAAAGGCTATCTGAATCAGGGTTTTGAAATTAAACAACAATAACAACAAAAGTCTCCTTGCTAAATTTTCTGAAATGAGTGTTTTTTGCCTGATGTTACATATAAACAGGTACATTTAAAACTAAATTCGACATTGGACCAAAATGAGGCATGCTCACCTGTTTAGATTGAAGTTAAATATGATGCTTAGCTTTATTAATTGAGTTATTGAGTTAAAAGCTGATAGAAACTGTGAAAGGTTTGTGTGTGTGTGTGTGTGTGTGTGTGTATTTTGGCAGTTAGGTAATTCGTGATACCAAGAATTTGATACCAGGCTTAACCGCCCTCTAAAATATCTTCTATCTTCATAACAAATAGGGCTCTTTAAATAGGAATTATTCTTACCCTTGGCATCAGCCTCTTCCCCAGGTCACTTTCTAATTGAGCTAAACCTTTCTGCCTGCCACTCAAGAAATTTGGTGCAACAAGCAAAACCAAACCTGTCTACACCACGTGTTCTCTACATTCTCTATATCTCTTGCTGATTTTTGTAATTACTAAGAAATATAAGCATTGTAAAACAATAATTCAAGATGATATATTATTTTTATAAAATAAAGATGATCTAAGAAGATGTAGATATACACTGTCTTACAGGGAATTTTGTTTTTCTGACATTAAGTGTTCTGCAGTAAGAAATCCAGGACTGTCAGGGCAGCTGTGTCATCTTCAATACAGATCTCCCATCTCTACGTCCACATGAGCCAGATAGTCCTCACCACCTCTCAGACTACAGGGGGATACAGAAAAACGCTCACTTACTCCTTTTCAGATGTACAAACTGGAAACAGAATACGGAATTTCCAGGCATGACCCCTCATATCAACATTAGTTACAATATCAGGCTAAACTGGAAGAGAGGACGGAAATATTTCTAGCTGTGCTGCTGTGTGTCCAGCCAAGACTCCCATTTCTATCAACTGCCCTCAGCTGTCACAAACTAAAGCTCCAAGAAGTTACTGTACTGTCTCCCCAGCCAAGCATGCCCTTAAGTTAATTGTGGCAACTTTTGGTACAGTGATTATAAAGTAATAGAACTGTATTTTCTGTAGCACACCCTACAAACACACATAGACACCAACTCACAAAATGCAATGGAGAAGAATATTAGATTTAACTAAGGCAATGGCACCCCACTCCAGTACTCTTGCCTGGAAAATCCCATGGTTGGAATTAGCCTGGAAGGCTGCAGTCCATGGGGTGGCTGAGGGTCGGACACTACTGAGTGACTTCACTTTCACTTTTCACTTTCATGCATTGGAGAAGGCAAAGGCAACCCACTCCAGTGTGCTTGCCTGGAGAATCCTAGGGACGGGGGAGCCTGGTGGGCTGCCATCTATGGGGTCGCACAGAGTTGGACACGACTGAAGCAACTTAGCAGCAGCAGCAGCATATGGAGTAGGAATAGATTTATACTCTTATGAAGATTAATAATTAAAGAGATAATTTAGAAATTTGATGCCCTGCATTGAAAGCTATTCAAAAGTTATATATATACAAACCAATTTTGAATTATATCATTTTGTAATTTGTTTTATTTAACTCTAACAATTGAAATACATGTTTAGCATAATCTCATTTTTGTTTTCATTTGCATTTTTTAATGACTAATGACAGTGACTATCCTTTATGTGATCATTTGACTTCTGCTTATCTCCTTTAGTAAAGTATCTATTTAAGAGTTTTGTATATTTAGTGAACATTTAGATCACTTCCATGTCCTGGCTGTTGTAAATAGTGCTGCAGTGAACATTGGGGTCCATGTGTCTTTTCGAATTGTGGTTTTCTCAGGGTATATGCCCTGGAGAAGGCGATGGCACCCCCACTCCAGTATTCTTGCCTGGAAAATCCCATGGATGGAGGAGCCTGGTGGGCTGCAGTCCATGGGGTCGCTGAGTCGGGCACGACTGAGTGACTTCACTTTCACTTTTCACTTTCATGCATTGGAGAAGGAAATGGCAACCCACTCCAGTGTTCTTGCCTGGAGAATCCCAGGGACGGAGGAGCCTAGTGGGCTGCCGTCTATGGGGTCGCACAGAGTCGGACACGACTGAAGCGACTTAGCAGCAGCAGCAGCAGCAGCAGCAGGGTATATGCCCAGTAGTGGAATTCTTGAGTCAATGGCAGTTCTACTTTTTTAGTTTCTTAAGGAACCTCCATACTGGTCTGCACAGTAGCTGTATTAATTTAAATTCCCACCAACAGTGCAAGAGGGTTCCCTTTTATCCATACCTTCTCTAGTGTTTCTTGTTTGTAGATTTTTTATGATGGCCAGAGAGCTAGTGGGACCCTGCTGTAAAGCACAGGGAGCTCAACTCAGTGCTCTGCGGTGACCTAGATGATGGGATGTCAGGGGTCGGAGGGAGGGGATGTATGCAAACATACAGCTAACTCGCCTCACTATACAGCAGAAACTAGCACAGTACTGAATAGCAGTGATACTCCAATGAAGGAGAAAAGAAAAACCTTGTACGTTGATGTTAGATTGCTTCTTTTCTTCCTGTTGCTTTTGAGACTTCTTTGCATAATCTTTCTATATATTTCTTATTTGAAATGTGTGACTTTCAAATATTTTCCCTTTTAGCTTGTGTTTTCTATTTGGGCTTCCCTGAGAGCTCATTTGGTAAAGAATCTGCCTGCAATGCAGGAGACCTCGTTTGATGCCTGCGTTGGGAAGATTCGCGGGAGAAGGCATAGGCTACCCACTCCAATATTCTTGGGCTTCCCTTGTGACTCAGCTGGTAAAGAATCTCCCTGAAATGAGGGAGACCTGGGTTCGATCCCTGGGTTGGGAAGATCCTCTGGAGAAGGGCAAGGCCACCCACTCCGGTATTCTGGCCTGGAGAATTCCATGGACTGTAGAGTCCACGGGGTCACAAAGAGTCAGACACAACTGAGCGACTTTCACCTTCATTTTATATTTGTGAAGACAATTAGGACAACTGACTCCTCCTTTAGAGACCTTTCAAAAACATTTTGCTGACTTTATCTTAATGATAAAATTTTAGATGTAGGAGTTTATTAGGACTCTATGAATATTCAAAACAAAAATAGATTGAAAATAAGTACAGATCAGTGCAGATACAGGTATTATTAACAATGTCTCTTGAAATCATTTTTATCTTTGGGCTACTATTTCAAGTAATGATGAAGGGGTCATACTTGTTATTAACCAAGTTATAGGAAAAGTTCAAGGCCTGCAGGTTTAACAATGGTTTTACATGTTAGAATTATGCAACAACAAAATTGATTATAAAATGAAATATTATTTAAAATGTAAGGGATTTGTCTAACAACTGCTTTCAGATCATCAAATTCCTAGCTGTGGAATATCATAATTATGAAAGTCACACTTACAGAAGCATGCAATTCTTTTCTGTGAAATAGCAAGAGATCATTCCAGGGCCTTTCTTACTATTCTTCCCATTGACATTGTGGATATATTAAATTCTTGCAAAATGCTTATGAAATGCGTCTCTATTCACAGCTATCTACATCCACAGAAGTTCAGAAATCGGATGAAGTTGGGTTGAACGAATGCACAGAAAAGAAACGCACACGTCCCTTAGAACACCCAAAATGTCAGTCATAACACACACATTAAAAGTATTAAAAACTGATATTATTCAGCTGCTAAAAAGAATGAAGTGATGTAATTTGCAGCAACATGGATGGACTCAGAGACTGTCATACTGAGTGAGTCAGACATAGAGAAATATCACATGATATCATTTACATGCAGAAATTAAAAAACAATGTGATGAACACACTGCTGTACTTAAAATGGATATTGAATGAAGACCTACCTACTGCACAGTGAGTGCTGCTCAATATTATGCAACAATTTAAACGGGAAGAGAGTTTGAAACAGAAAAGGTACATGTATATGTATAATTGAATCACTTGCTTTACACATGAATTTTGGTGAATTTAGGGAACAGCACTATTTCCATGACATTGTGATTTCTGCTTCCCTAAATTTCAGAAACAAAACTGCTATCATCATCTTTATCATCACTATTATAATCCTCATTCTAGATTACATTATGGACTATATATAAAAGTATATAAACATACTAAACATTTAATTAGAAGGCATATATGCATATCAGATCAGATCAGTCACTCAGTCGTGTCTGACTCTTTGCAACCCCATGAATCGCAGCACTCCAGGCCTCCCTGTCCATCACCAACTCCTGGAGTTCACTCAGACTCATGTCCATCAAGCCAGTGATGCCATCCAGCCATCTCATCCTCTGTTGTCCCCTTCTCCTCTTGCCCCCAATCCCTCCCAGCATCAGGGTCTTTTCCAATGAGTCAACTCTTCGCATGAGGTGGCCAAAGTACTGGAGTTTCAGCTTTAGCATCATTCCTTCCAAAGAAATCCCAGGGCTGATCTCCTTCAGAATGGACTGGTTGCATCTCCTTGCAATCCAAGGGACTCTCAAGAGTCTTCTCCAACACCACAGTTCAAAAGCATCAATTCTTCAGTGCTCAGCCTTCTTCACAGTCCAACTCTCACATCCATACATGACCACAGGAAAAACCATAGCCTTGACTAGACAAACCTTTGTTGGCAAAGTAATGTCTCTGCTTTTGAATATGCTATCTAGGTTGGTCATAACTTTCCTTCCAAGGAGTCAGCGTCTTTTAATTTCATGGCTGCAGTCACCATCTGCAGTGATTTTGGAGCCCAGAAAAATAAAGTCTGACACTGTTTCCACTGTTTCCCCATCTATTTCCCATGAAGTGATGGGACCGGATGCCATGATCTTCGTTTTCTGAATGTTGAGCTTTAAGCCAACTTTTTCACTCTCCACTTTCACCTTCATCAAGAGGCTTTTTAGTTCCTCTTCACTTTCTGCCATAAGGGTGGTGTCGTCTGCATATCTGAGGTTATTGATATTTCTCCCGGCAATCTTGATTCCAGCTTGTGTTTCTTCCAGTCCAGCATTTCTCATGACATACTCTGCATATAAGTTAAATAAACAGGGTGACAATACACAGCCTTGATGTATTCCTTTTCCTATTTGGAACCAGTCTGTTGTTCCATGTCCAGTTCTAACTGTTGCTTCCTGACCTGCGTACAGATTTCTCAAGAGGCAGATCAGGTGGTCTGGTATTCCCATCTCTTTCAGAATTTTCCACAGTTTATTGTGATCCACACACCCAAAGGCTTTGGCATAGTCAATAAAGCAGAAATAGATGCTTTTCTGGAACTCTCTTGCTTTTTCCATGATCCAGCGGATGTTGGCAATTTGATCTCTGGTTCCTCTGCCTTTTCTAAAACCAGCTTGAACATCAGGAAGTTCACGGTTCACATATTGCTGAAGCCTGGCCTGGAGAATTTTGAGCATTACTTTAGTAGCGTGTGAGATGAGTGCAACTGTGCGGTAGTTCGAGCATTCTTTGGCATTGCCTTTATTTGGGATTGGAATGAAAACTGACCTTTTCCAGTCCTGTGACCACTGCTGAGTTTTCCAAATTTGCTGGCATATTGAGTGCAGCACTTTCACAGCATCATCTTTCAGGATTTGGAATAGCTCAACTGGAATTCCATCACCTCCACTAGCTTTGTTCGTAGTGATGCTTTCTAAGGCCCACTTGACTTCACATTCCAGGATATCTGGCTCTAGGTCAGTGATCACACCATCGTAATTATCTGGGTCGTGAAGATCTTTTTTGTATAGTTCTTCTGTGTATTCTTGCCATCTCTTCTTAACATCTTCTGCTTCTGTTAGGTCCATACCATTTCTGTCCTTTATCGAGCCTATCTTTGCATGAAATGTTCCTTTGGTATCTCTGAGTTTCTTGAAGAGATCTCTAGTCTTTGCCATTCTGTTGTTTTCCTCTATTTCTTTGCATTGATCGCTGAAGAAGGCTTTCTTATCTCTTCTTGCTATTCTTTGGAACTCTGTGTTCAGATGTATATCTTATATAGACACTATGAATAAAATGCATAAATAACCTCGTACTGCCTAGATATTAAAGGAAGCAAATAGACTGAGACGTGAGCTATAACTAGCTTCACCACGAGAGCTAACATTGCCTTAACACACGTGGACAATTATAACTAAAACAACAGAAGAGCATACTGTCCAAAGCACTGCCAGCAGACGTAATCTCTAAATGAGTTGCTGAGTGTGTGTGTGTGCGCGCGCGCACGCGCGCTCAGTCGCTCGTTCGTATTTGACTCTTTGGGACCGCCTGGACTGTAGCCCACCAGGCTCCTCTGTTCATGGAATTTCACAGGCAAGTAGACTGGAGTGAGTTGCCGTTTCCTGTTCCAGGGGATCTTCCTGACCCAGGGATCAAACTAGTGTCTCTTGCATCTCCTGCATTGGCGGCAGATTCTTTACCACCGTGCCTTCTGAATGGAACTGGGAGGATACCTGTTAATGATTCTATTGACAGATGCTCATTTTCCTTGTGAATATCAGTTCAAAGGTTTAAAAATTATATCACTTATAGAAGGTTAAAACTATGGAGGATTAGGCAAGGCACACTAATGTAAATGCAATTGTGGAAACTTTGTGCAATTCTGAAAAGAACTTCTAACATTTTCTTTACATTAAAAATGCATATATTTTATTTTTAAAATATGAATTAGCATTGGGATAGTTTGGAAGGCAGTGACGAAATAATTCAAAGCAGATTATTTTGGGGTCAAAACTTCTACATAGAATATAGAAATATGTATGAAGTAAAAGTGTTGAGACAAACAGGGAGATTTTTCTATAACATGCAGTTAGGAAAAGTACTCAGTACACAAAAGATTTTCTTTTGCTATGATTGAAGTAATTCCTCATGAGGGTACAGTGGGCTAAATAAACATACTCCTAGTGTTTATTGATTCTTTGAAGTTTCTAGACTTTGCCAGGAGTCTGACATAGGGCAGGGTAATATGCATTTGTTCATTCACTTGTTCAATTCCTCCTTCAAATAGTCATTACTTAACTGCTACTGGTCAATTTCCATGCAATTGAACCAAAAAATGCCAACAATAGAAGTGGAAAAATAGAAGCTGTGATTTACATAAGGAACCTTGCATGTTATAAGGTATATTTAAGTCAAAAGTCTTAAGAGCTTGAATTCTGTTTTTTCATAAAGTCTGTCATGAACATTGTTCGTTATTCACAATACAGGATTATTTAAGTATGAAATATTGAAGACAATTTGACTAATTATCCCACCAGGCACCTGTGTCTGTGGGGATTCTCCAGGCAAGAATAATAGAGTGGGTAGCCATTCTCCCCTCCAGGGGATCTTCCCAACCCAGAGATCAAACCCAGGCTTCCCCCATTGCAGGCAGATTCTTTACCAGCTGAGCCACCAGGGAAGCCCAATAAATATTTAAGCACAGTCAACTGTGGGTTATTTTAAAGTATCTAAAAGTATCTTATAAGCTAGAAATAGTTAAGTTTTTAAGGGGAAAATAGATATTTAAAATCTTTCTCTGATAACTGTGTGACAAACAGCTAAAACATTTATAAATATACTCATCACACTATATTTATGTTTTCAGTCACACAATGGAGTCCAATTCTTTGTGACCCCATGGACTGCAGCAAGCCAGGCCTCCCTGTCCATCACCAACTCCCAGAGTCTGCTCAAACTCATGTCCATTGAGACGGTGATGCCATCCAACCATCCCGTCCTCTGTCATCCCATCTGCTCCTGCCTTCAATCTATACTTTAAGTAACAACTTTCTCAATGCTGCAATCACACCCTTGTTCTGAAGGCTGTCTATCATGGGATTGAACGTCGGAGTCACTACAGTATAGAACAGCGAGAGGAGTCTGTCAGTTCCTGCAGAATGTCTGGATTTGGGCCTTAAGTAGGTAATGGTAGCAGATCCAAAGAATAAAAGCACAACCAACAGGTGAGAAGAATACGTGGAGAAGGCTTTGGCTCTTCTGGCTGTTGGCAACCTCAAAATAGTGCAGACGATTTTACTGTAAGAGGCAAGTATTAATATAAAAGGCACTGCAGCAACCAGCAGAACTGCTACACAGACTGACGGCGCATGTGCAAAAGTGTCTCCGCAGGCCAGCTTCAGAATGGGGGGAATGTCACAGAAGAAGTGGTTAATCTCATTCAAATGACAGAAATGCAGAGAGAAGATCCAGCGTGTTTGCCCTGTCTGTACTGGGATTCCACTGACCCAGGAGCCCACAGCCAGCTGGAGGCACACCTTTGGGGTCATGACCAGGGGACAGTGCAGAGGGCCACAGATGGCCACGCAGCGGTCATAGGCCATCACCGCCAGGAGGAAGCACTCAGTGGCTCCGAGGATAAGGAAGAAGCACATTTGGGCAGCACAGTCCAGCACAGAAATGCTTCTGTCCTGAGTCCAAAGGTTCACCAGAATCCTAGGGAGAGTGACGGACACGGAACAGATTTCCAAGGAGGAAAAGTTTGCCAGGAAGAAATACATGGGTTTCTGCAGAGTTGGGTCAAGCCTAGTTAGTATTATTATGAGACTATTTCCAGTTAAGATAATGATGTAAATGATGGAGAGCACCCCAAATAATAGCCCTTGAAGGTTTGGAAGGTCAGAAAACCCCAGGAGAACAAGCTGTATCACTGTGGATACGTTGTCTTCTGCTTCCCTCTCTTCATATCTGTGGGAATGATCCGATCAGAAATACCATTACTTCACTTTTTGACTTTTGTTTCCTTATGTATAAACAGGATGCTATGTCCTCTTATTTTCCTACTTCCCTATAAAAACAAAACCTATTACTGATAAGACCTGTGGAAGTGTAGTGAAATATGTTTTTCATTAATATTAAATATATTTTTAAGAAAATAAATCTCTTCAGTCTCTTTTATCTATCATGGGTTAACATATATTTTTTATATCAAAGCTCATGTGTTTATAATGTAAGTATGTGTCTTCGATTAAACAATAAAAAATGTAAAATATGAATTTGTATTCAGTTCTATCAGTCATTTCCCTATTCTGGCTGCTCTGTTTTGCTCCTCACCTCTCAATTCTGTTTTTAATCATTATCAATGTGAAAGTAATTTGGTTGCACAATTAAACTATTTGTAAGCCATCTGAAAGAGATGGGAATACCAAACCACCTGACCTGCCTCTTGAGAAACCTATATGCAGGTCAGGAAGCAACAGTTAGAACTGGACATGGAACAACAGACTGGTTCCAAATAGGAAAAGGAGTATGTCAAGGCTGTATATTGTCACCCTGCTTATTTAACTTCTATGCAGAGCATCATGAGAAACGCTGGGCTGGAAGAAACACAAGCTGGAATCAAGATTGCTGGGAGAAATATCAATAACCTCAGATATACTACCCTTATGGCAGAAAGCAAAGAGGAACTAAAAAGCCTCTTGATGAAAGTGAAAGAAGAGAATGAAAAAGTTGGCTTAAAGCTCAACATTCAGAAAACAAAGATCATGGCATCTGGTCCCATCACTTCATGGGAAATAGATGAGGAAACAGCAGAAACAGTGTCAGACTTTATTTTGGGGGGCTCCAAAATCACTGCAGATGGTGATTGCAGCCATGAAATTAAAAGATGCTTACTCTGTGGAAGGAAAGTTATGATCAACCTGGATAGCATATTGAAAAACAGAGATATTACTTTGCCAACAAAGATCCATCTAGTCAAAGCTACGGTTTTTCCAGTGGTCGTGTATGGATGTGAGAGTTGGACTGTGCAGAAAGCTGAGTGACGAAGAAGTGATGCTTTTGAACCGTGGTGTTAGAAAAGACTCTTGAGAGTCCCTTGGACTGCAAGGAGGTCCAACCAGTCTATCCTAAAGGAGATCAGTCCTGGGTATTCATTGGAAGGACTAATGCTGAAACTAAAGCTGAAACTCTAGTACTTTGGCCACCTCATGCAAAGAGTTGACTCATTGGAAAAGACCCTGATGCTGGGAGGGATTGGGGGCAGGAGGAGAAGGGGACATACAGAGGATGAGATGGCTGGATGGCATCACCGACTTGATGGACATGAGTTTGAGTGAACCTTGGGAGTTCGTGATGGACAGGGAGGCCTGGCATGCTGCTATTCATGGGGTCACAAAGAGTCGGACATGACTGAGTGACTGAACCGAACTGAAGCCATCTAAAAAATTTTTAGGGGTAACTACAGTTAATCTTTTAAATTTCTTTATTTTTTAATTGAATTATAATAGCTTTACAGAATTTTGTTGTTTTCTGCCAAACATTGACATGTAGTTAATTTTGAAATTGATAGTTTACCTGCTGCTCTTTACTTTGGAAATTTGCATATTTAGGCCATTTTATCTGAAAACAAAATTGACATGTTGACCAATAAGTATTATGGGATGATAAATATTATGTAATAACGTTTAAAATGAGGCATTTCAATGTAGGGTCTATAAATACAGCAGTCATAATTTATATTCAGATTTTTCAGTCAGAAGAAAAGGAACTAAATTCATCTTCCTTTCCAGGAACTCTAGAGGTAAGAGGCATGTTCGTCTATCACTTCTGTTCAAGCAAGTAATTCTAACAAGAATGTGCACCCCTCACACACTTATTTTAAGAGACATCAGCCCAACTCACCTCTGAAACCTTCCTAAATTACCCCCTTCCTCTATAATTGCTATCGTTCTGCCAACCATTTAATACATTCATTCTTTCTTTTTGTTATGTGTATGTCTGTTAGTTCAGGCATGAGAATGTATTGAGCTGAGATTGCCCATCTTTATGTTATACTTTTCTTATTGCTATAATTAGATTATAATTTATTTGGATATTCTATACATTTTTTGTACAAGGCTTAGCATATCTCTTCCATAAAACTTGCTACATTAACTGCTTGAATAAATTAAAAGTGAATCAATTTGATTCTTAATTTTTTTAGAATAGTCCTCAAGGTGTAAGCAAAGGTTCCTACCCCAGATTCAGACCTTCTCTCCCCCTCTCTCCTGCTAGTTTAACCATGCCTTCAGTGGGGTGTGTGTAGGAGAGTTGCTGTTATTCAGTGGCTAAGTCCATCTCTTTGCGACCCATGAACTGCAGCACAGTAGGCTTCCCTGTCCTTCATTATCTCCCTGAATTTTCTCAAACTCATATCCATTGAGTCAGTGATGCCATCCAGCCATCTCATCCTCTGTCGCCCCTTTCTCCTCTTGCCCTCAATCTTTCCCAGCATCAGGGTCTTTTCCAATGAGTTGTATCTTTACATCAGATGGCCAAAGTATTGGCGCTTCAGCTCCAGCATCAGTCCTTCCAATGAATATTCAGAGTTAATTCCTCTAGAATTGACTAGTTTGACATCCTTGCTGTCCCAGGAACTCTCAAGAGTCTGTGTTAGAAATTATACTCTTTCTACTCACTCTTTCACAGTAGCAAAATACTTCATCATTTTCAGTATGTTGTGTGTAACTTGCATACTATGTGTTAATTAATTTGAAAGCCAGTAAATCCCTGCAAAGGAAACACACCTATATCCATATTCTAAAAGGATAATAAGTGAGGACAGTAGTCAAGTTTCAGCTACAAAAACGTAGAGATACACGAGGCAAAAACAATAGTCCAAACAAGACTTGAGAATCCTGAGGAATACTGTAACTTAGAAAACGAAATTTAAGTAGAAATTTCTTTTACCATCTACACTATTCCAGACTATATACATACTAAGGAACTGAAGGTATTTGAAACTTGCCTCATTATTATACGTCACTTCAGTCATATTTTCCCAAAGAAAATGCTACTTTAAGAAATATAAAAATGCTATAAATGTGTGGTTAAAAATGATCAGAAACAAGTGGCTGATAGGTGATGTTACTAAGAAATGGTTTCATCTGTATAAGTCTAGACAACCATGAATATTTTTTTACTACCTCATCCTGACAGTTTAACCATGTTTTATTCACCTGTTTAATTCAATGTAGATAATAGTACTGGGACACTGATTAAAGTTGTCTTGTGGAATGAATCGCACTTTTTGTTTCAACTAGCTTGTATCATCCACCTACATTTGATGAGCTAACCATTGCTTTCAGAAACTGTCATCTGCTTTATTCTTTTTATCGTATCTGCTCTTTATGTAAGGTCTTCTCACAATTCTTATTGCTCCCCTCTCTCAATTATTCCTACTGTTCAAGCACAGTAATGCATTTGAAATGCATACAGAAATAAAATATTGCCAGAAAAAGAAAGAACAACAGAACTTGATAGTAAGACTGTAGTGAAATCTTGTTTTGCCTCAATTTTTATTTGTCAAATGGAACCACATTTTATGACTGTTAAGTGGAATTATCAGTGTAAAGCCATTATTTGCAAAGTAAGAAATATTATAATTTTTCAAATTCTATCAAATTGGACTTATCTTCAAAACTCTAAGTGTTAGTTGTTCAGTCATGTCCAACTATTTTGCCATCCCATGGACTGTAACCTGCCAGGCTCCTCTGTCCAAGGGTTTTGCAGGCAAGAATACTGGAGTGGGTTGCCCTTTGCATTCACAGGGATCTTCCTGACCCAGGGATTGAACCCAGGTCTCCTGCACTGCAGGCAGACTCTGTGCCATCTGAGTCGCTAGGGACCACACTTCTGAACTCTATCTCACCAAAAATTTCCCTCAAATTATGCCACACATGTTCTGGGTTCTGTGACTTCTAGAAACTATTGGGTCCTTCTATTATACTATTCAGAAAGAAAAACAAATAGCTAATTCAGCTATATGTAGCAACTTTCTTTTACTCAAATTATTCAATTTTTTAATATTTCCACTAAAATAATGATTTCGTTTGCTGTGGGGGTTATGATATTAAGTGTAGGTGGTATGTCATAATTCATTTATTACAATTGACAGCAAGTTTATAAAATCAAATTGAAGACAGGAAATAAAATCTAAAATTGATGAATGAAGTACAGAAACCTTTAAGGAGAATTCTCCAAAGACAAAAAGAAAACATGCCAATATATTTTTAATACTTTCAAATTCATTTACCATAGAACTTAATTTTAACAATCAAACGATTCCCTTGGTGTTAGTAGGATGCAAACTCATTATAATAAAGTCCATTCTCTTATCTTACTCCTTAGTAATACACAATTAAAATTTTAAGAGCTTGAATACATACAAACTGTTTGAAAGAGGTTTAACACATAGTAATCAATTAATAAATATTCACAGTTAAGATGATAATGATGATGATGAAGATGTCAGTAATCTAGTACATTGGACCATTGTGTTACAAAATACTTTGTAATTTCTCATTTGATAATATAATGATGAGAATCAGAAAAGTAAAAAGCTGTGTGAATCAGGGTTTGAAGTCAAACAACAACAATTACATGCAACAATTTCTTTCTTAAATTTTCCAAAGTAAGTATTGTCTTTCTGATGCTAATTATCTACAGATATATATAAAAATAATTTGCAATTGCAAAAAAATGGTTCATGCTTACTTGTTTAAATTTATATCAAATATAATGCTTACCTTTATAGATAGAGTGAAAAGACAGAGAGAAAATGAGAGTTTTTCCCTCATAGTTAGATAATTCAGATTTATTTAAAACAGAGGTTAATTGGCATCTAATTCCCTCATAGTTAGATAATTCAGATTTATTTAAAACAGAGGTTAATTGGCATCTAATTCCCTCATAGTTAGATAATTCAGATTTATTTAAAACAGAGGTTAATTGGCATCTAATATATGTTCTATTGTTTTACCATGTAGAGTTCTTTAAATAGGAAATATTTACTCTTGGGATCAGCTCCTTCCCCAAGTTACCTCCTAACTGAACTAAACTATTCTCCCTGCCACTCAAGGACTTTATTACAACAACCAAAATCATATCTGCTCATACCACTCCTCAAAATTCTCTACCTCTCTTATGGCATTTTGTGATCATTAAGAAATTTACATAACGTAAAATCAGAAGTTTATGATTACATATTACTTGTGATATGAAATAAAGATTTTCTTAAAAAGGATGCAATTATACAATGTTTCAAATCGAAGATAATTTTTCTGAAGTAGGAAAAAATTCAGAAGTAGGAAATCCAGGGATGTTGGGGGCAGTTATGCCATCTTCAGCATGAATCTCATCTACACAATCACAGAGTAGCCAGGTCTGCCTCTTAACTTCCCAGACTACAGAAAGGGAGCTGGTGATCAGGGGAATCAATCACTAATTCCTTTTTTGATGTACAAGCTGGAAACAGCATGCAGAGTTTCCAGGAATAGTCCCTCATCTCAACTTTAGTTGCGAGATCACTCCAAGTAGGAAGAGAGGATGGAAATATTTCTAGCTGTCCTGCCATGTGATTGACTGGCTAAGACTCCTTATTTCTATCATTAATTGCCTTCGCTTGGAACAACCTGAAATTCTAAGTAGTTACTGTATAGACTTCCCAGTAAAGGATGTTCTCAGATTAGTTGTGAGGATTCTCAGCAGTGGTTACAATGTAACAGAACAAATTTTCTCTATCACCCCTTACACACACACACACACACACACACACTCACAAAATACAATGGAAGAGAATATTAGACTTAACTATAGGAAGCAGGAATACATTTACACCTGTATAAAGATTAAAAGAAATTAGAAAAAACCATATTTTAGAAAATCATGCCAATGCATGGAAAGCTATCACTCTTCAATGGCTATATATTTATATAACATAACAATGTTTAGTGATTACTTTGTGATTTATTTTAATTCTAGCCATTAAAATACATAAAAACATAAATTATGTTTAACATAATCTAATCTTGGTTTTAATTTGCATTTCATAATGGCTAATGGTGATGAGCATCTTTTATGTGATTATTTGATTTCTGTTTATTTGCTTTAGTAAAATATTTATTTCAGAATTTCATACATTTGTTAGTTGCTGCTTAGCTTCCCTGGTGGTTCAGACAGTAAAGAATCTGCCTGCAATGCAGGAGACCCAGGTCCAATCCCTGGGGCGGGAAGATCCTCTGGAGAAGGGAAGTCTACCCACTCCATTACTCCTGCCTGAAGAATTCTATGGACAGAGGAGCCTCTTGGGCTACAGTCCCTGTGGTCATAGAGTTGGACATGACTGAGTGACTAACACTTTTTCATACTTTCATATTTATTAATTGCATTATTTCTATTTTTACTGTTGAAGATGCACTAGGTTTTTAGAAAAAATCATTAAATGGGATTCACTAAGCTTAGTGGATAAAAATTAAGCAATAACTTATGACAGTCAAGGCAACCTGTCAAATATTCAACTCCTTTTTCACACTAGTGAAAAAAGAGAAAGCCATCCAACATGAACAGAAAAATGGTTTCAGCAGAATTAGCATTTGAGTGGTATCCTCTTAGAATGGGTCTTATAGCTAGATGCAAATTCACCATAATGTCAAAACAGACAAATTTATATATAATATACATTTTATATAAGTGTTGTAACATTCTTATGCATGATGATCTGTAGTATTTATAGAATTGTTATATATACATATAATATAATAAGAATGGTAATTATGCAGTGACTTATTCCCCATTTTAGTCTGAAAAGTAATTTTTTTCCTTATTTAAGAGTGAGTCTTCCTTGACAATCTTATTTAGCATGATCCTCTTTCAAAAAGAGGGAGAGTAAGGTATCTAAATAGAAATTTGAATACATTTACTACAATTTCAGTTCTTATTACTGAAATTCACTATACCCATTGAAGGGAATAATATATTGAGACAGTTGGCAGATAGAAAGTTTTAGGACTTGTAGTTCATGCCTCAGCAGCTAAAGAATCCATCTGTAATGCAGGAGAAACAGGTTTCATCCCTAGGTCAGGAAGATCTCCTTGAGGACCAAAATGGCAACCCACTCTAGTATTCCTGCCTGAAAAATCCAGAGGAGCCTGGCAGGCTACAGTCCAAAGGGTTGCAAAGAGTTGGATATGACTGAGAGACTAAGAACACACAGCAAAGGCCACATGCAATTTTGCAGCTTAAAGATACGATGTTTAAAGCTTTTACGTATCTTCTAAGGACACATATTTCTATATGTCATAAATTTTTATTTAAATGGGCTTTTGTAAATTATAATTGTTACTACCTTCTTATGGGTAATTTAGCTTAGTTTTCCCAAGTATTTTCTTTAGAGGGGCATTATGCCAGGAGATCCAACCAGTCCATTCTAAAGGAGATCAGTCCTGGGTGTTCATTGGAAGGACTGATGCTAAAGCTGAAACTCCAGTACTTTGGCCACCTCATGTGTAGAGTTGACTCACTGGAAAAGACTGTGATGCTGGGAGGGATTGGGGGCAGGAGGAGAAGGGGACAACAGAGGATGAGATGACTGGATGGCATCACGGACTCGATGGACGTGAGTCTGAGTGAACTCCGGGAGTTGGTGATGGACAGGGAGGCCTGGTGTGCTGCGATTCATGGGGTCGCAAAGAGTCAGACACGACTGAGCGACTGAGCTGAACTGAACTGATGCCAAAACTATTACTGCTGCTAAAGAAACAATGTGTCAATGTCCCTTGTGAAAAAGCATTCTTCAACATATAACAACATTCAACCAAAATGAACCCAGACAGGAATATGCATGTTTTCTGTCTCATTAAACATACATTTTTGGTGGTATATATTTTGAAGCCATTGTTTTAACATAACAGAGAATCTAATCTCACTAAATGACTCACAAAGTCATATACTGGGTAGCCCAATCAGGTGGCCAGAGGTGAAGAAACGCTGCTACCCAGAAAGCAGGTACAATTTAAAATTCTGTAAAAACAAGATACAAGAAATAATGTTTGGTCTTTACTTCAAGAGATTAATGGAGCCCCAGATGGCACTCTTTGGCTAATTTTTCAAAAAAGTATAGATAAAGTCCAGTGTTTTTATGAACCATATCATAAATTTCTTTCCTGTCAATTTAAAATATATTACCTGGTAATGGGTAGAAAACAAAAAAACAAATGTCAAGAAGTAATTTCTAGGGGCTGCCTCATGTGAATTAAAAGTTTGGGAAGACAAGGTTTAGAGAAATAAAAGGAATAAATATAAACATCGCAAGGAATTTTGTAACAGTATAATCCTGCCCTTGTTAATAAACACTGAGTTCACAATGATATACATGTTTACTGAGTTTCATGTGAATATTACTGAAGGTTTAGCTCTGACTTAGAACTCAGTGCATGAAAGCCTTTCTTTTGGTATTCTGATTGGAGTAATCCCACATGAGAGTAAAGTGGGTTAAATAACTATGCTCCCAATGTTTAGTGGTTCTCTGAAATCTCTAGATTTTTTGACACCAGTCTGAGGTAAGCCATAGCAGTGTTTATTTCTCTATTCATCCATTCAATCCCTCTGTCACATATTATTTAAGTGCTACTGAGCAGTTACTGTGCCACAGAATCAAGGAAAGCCAACAAGTACAGGTGTGGATAAGTAAGCAATTATGTAGGTAAATAATCTTGCATATCTGCAATATATTTGAGCCAAAAATCTTAGCAGACTGAATTCTGTTGTTGTTGTTGTTCAGTGGCTAAGTCATGTCTGACTCTTGGTGATCCATGGATTGCAGCATGCCTGGCTTCCCTGTCCTTCACCATCTCCCAGAGTTTGCTCAAACACATGTCCATTGAGTCAGTGATGCCATCCAACCATCTCATCCTCTGAAACAATGCACATAACACTTTTATTCATAAAGCAGGATTATTTTTAGACAGAGTATTGAAGATAGATTAATTTGCCTGTTATATATATAAGCACAATAAATTTTGGTTTATTATTTAAAAGTATCTAAAAGTACATTATAAGCTAGAAGTAGTTAACTTCTTAATAGAAGAATGTAGAGATTTATAATGATTCTCTGATAAGTACATGCAAGTAGATAAAGCATTGATAATTAAACTCATCATGCTGTATTTTAAGTAATAATTTTCTCAGTGCTGCAATCATATCCTTGTTCCAAAGACTGTATATCATGGGATTGAACATCGGAGTCACTATGATGTAGAACAGAGAGAGGAGTCTGTCAGTTCCTGCAGAATGACTGGATTTGGGCCTTAAGTATGCAATGGTAGCAGGTCCAAAGAATAAAAGCACAACCAACAGGTGAGATGTGGAGAAGGCTTTGGCTCTTCCTCTGGCTGCTGGCGACCTCAGAATAGTGGAAATGATTTTGCTGTAAGAGGCAAGGATCAACATAAAAGGTACAGCAACAAACAACAGAGTTACTGCATAGACTGAGAGCTCATGTGCAAAAGTGTCTCCGCAGGCCAGCTTCAGAATAGGGGGATGTCACAGAAGTGGTTAATCTCGTTCCAATGACAGAAATGCAGAGAGAAGTTCTGGCACATTTGCCCTGTCTGCACTGGGATTCCACTGACCCAGGAGCCCACAGCCAGCTGGAGGCACACCTTTGGGGTCATGACCAGGGGACAGTGCAGAGGGCCACAGATGGCCACGCAGCGGTCATAGGCCATCACCGCCAGGAGGAAGCACTCAGTGGCTCCGAGGATAAGGAAGAAGCTCATTTGGGCAGCACAGTCCAGCACAGAAATGCTTCTGTCCTGAGTCCAAAGGTTCACCAGAATCCTAGGGAGAGTGACAGACACGGAACAGATTTCCAAGGAGGAAAAGTTTGCCAGGAAGAAATACATGGGTTTGTGCAGTGCAGGGTCAAGTCTAGTTAGTATTATTATGAGACTATTTCCAGTTAAGATAATGATGTAAATGATGGAGAACACCCCAAATAATAGCCCTTGAAGGTTTGGAAGGTCAGAAAAACCCCAGGAGTACAAATTCCATCACTTTGGATATGTTGTCTTTTGCTTCCATATCTTCATATTTCATCTGCGGGAATGATCCAATCAGAGGTACTATTATTTCACTTTCATTAGCTCTTGTTTTCTTATTTATAAAACAGGCTGTTGCAATTTTCTATTTTTCAATTTCCTATAAAAACCAAACCTATAACACCAGGTGCTCTAAATGTGTGATAAAGTGTGTTTTTCATCATTATTAAATCTATCTGTAAATTAAAAAAAAACTTTAATCTTTCTTTTTCTGCTGTATACAATATTTATTTAGTTCTGAAGATAAGTGATTGTAATTTTGCTATTCGTCTCAACACTCAAAAATACAAATTCTAAATTTAAGTTCCTTTGTGAAATAACTTGATATTTGCATTTGATGTGTTATTCTTTTCACCTCTCCATTCTGTTCATTATCAATTCAAAATTAATCTTTTTTGCTCTTTTAAATGTCTTAAGCGATATAAAATAGTTTTAGGGATACATATAGTTAATTTTTTAAAATGAGATTTTTTTCAGTTGTATTTCCAATGTCTTTTTAACTTTGACATATTTAACTTCTGCATATTTAGCTATTTAACTTTGACATATTTAGATTTGACATTTTTAACTTCCGCATATTTAGTTATTTTATTATAAAACAAAATTCATCAGCCAACCACTCAAGATTTTTTGAATGGTATTTAATTTTTAAAACTGTGTATTTCAATATAGTGTCTGCAAATTCAGCATTCATAATTTTTATTCACAGTTTTCTGCTCAAAGACAAAGAATTCTAAGCTGGTCTTCCTGTCCAGGAACTCTCATAAGGGTGAGAGGCATGTTCATCTAGCATTTATATTCATTAAAGCATTCAAACTAGAATGTTCACCTGTTATACACTTATTGTAAGAAATACATCCATCACAATAGCTATCTCAGAGCCTCCTAAATTACAAAGGACTTCAATAATTGAAACAATTCTGCTGAATACCTTTAATTAATTAATTGTTGTGGGGTTTTTTGCCCCATGTGAGTGTTAGTTCATGCATGTGAAAGCCTTGGGTTGAAATTGTCCATCTTTCTTTGCTATATCTAGATTTTAAGCTTTTGATCATCAGTGTATCTTTGTATGTAATGTGTAATATGTTTCTTCCACAAAAAGTGATTTACTAACTTCTTGAATTAATAATTAAACTTTCTGGCAAGCTGCAGTTACAAGGCATCAGGAGAAAAGGCTCAGCTTTGTCAACAATCTGTTAGATTTCTGGGCCTAATCATATCAGAAGGGACTAGAGCCATAGGCCCCGAGAGAATTAAACCTATGCTGCTGCTGCTAAGTCGCTTCAGTCGTGTCCGACTCTGTGTGACCCCATAGACGGCAGCCCACCAGGCTCCCCGGTCCCTGGGATTCTCCAGGCAAGAACACTGGAGTGGGTTGCCATTTCCTTCTCCAATGCATGAAAGTGAAAAGTGAAAGTGAAGTCGCTCAGTCGTATCTGACTCTTAGCGACCCCATGGACTGCAGCCCACCAGTCCGTGGGAGTTTCCAGGCAAGAGTACTGGAGTGGGGTGCCATTGCCTTCTCTGATAACCTATACACACTAGTAAAGTAATGCTCAAAATTCCCCAAGCCAGGCTTCACCAATATGTGAACCGTGAACTTCCAGATGTTCAAGGTGGTTTTAGAAAAGGCAGAGGAACCAGAGATCAAATTGCCAACATCTTCTGGATCATTGAAAAAGCAAGAGAGTTTCAGAAAAACATCTATTTCTGCTTTATTGACTATGCCATAGCCTTTGACTGTGTGGATCACAATAAACTGTGGAAAATTCTGAAAGAGATGGGAATACCAGACCACCTGAACTGCCTCTTGAGAAACCTGTATGCAGGTCAGGAAGCAACAGTTAGAACTGGACATGGAACAACAGACTGGTTCCAAATAGGAAAAGGAGTATGTCAAGGCTGTATATTGTCACCCTGCTTATTTAACTTCTATGCAGAGTACATCATGAGAAATGCTGGGCTGAAAGAAGCACAAGCTGGAATCAAGATTGCCGAGAGAAATATCAATAACCTCAGATATGCAGACGACACCACCCTTATGGCAGAAAGTGAAGAGGAACTAAAGAGCCTCCTGATGAAAGTGAAAGAGCAGAATGAAAAAGTTGGCTTTAAAGCTCAACATTCAGAAAACGAAGATCATGGCACCTGATCCCATCACTTCATGGGAAATAGATGGGGAACCAGTGGAAAGTGTCAGACTTTATTTTTGGGGGCTCCAAAATCACTGCAGATGGTGATTGCAGCCAGGAAATTAAAAGATACTTACTCCTTGGAAGGAAAGTTATAACCAACCTAGACAGCATATTGAAAAGCAGAGACATTACTTTGCCAACAAAGGTCTGTCTAGTCAAGGCTATGGTTTTTCCTGTGGTCATGTATGGATGTGAGAATTGGACTGTGAAGAAAGCTGAGTGCCGAAGAACTGATGCTTTTGAACTGTGGTGTTGGAGAAGACTCTGGGAGTCCCTTGGACTGCAAGGAGATCCAACCAGTCCATTCTAAAGGAGATCAGTCCTGGGTATTCATTGGAAGGACTGATGTTGAAACTGAAACTCCAATACTTTGGCCACCTGATGCGAAGAGTTGACTCATTGGAAAAGACCTTGATGCTGGGAGGGATTGTGGGCAGGAGGAGAAGGGGACGACAGACGATGAGATGGCTGGATGGCATCACCAACTTGATGGACATGAGTTTGAGTAAACTCCGGGAGTTGGTGATGGACTGGGAGGCCTGGAGTGCTGAGATTCATGGGATCGCAGAGAGTTGGACAAGACTGAGCGACTGAACTGGAACTGGAACTGGAACTGAAATCATCCCCTACCTATGACTTTAAGACAACTGAGAGGATTTGGGGGAATCACAGGCTACAGTCACATTTGGATTCCGGGTTATGGGGAACTTGCCTGGCCTTTATATAAACTTATAGCTGAAACTCAGCAGGCCCAAACCGACAAACTGGTTTGGTCTCCAGATACTCAAAAGGCTTTTAAGGTTCTTCAGACTGCTCTCCTGCAAGCTCCAGCTCTAAGCTTGCCCACAGGGTCAGAATTTAATTTGTTTGTCACTGAAAGAAAAGGTGTGGCCTTGGGAGTTTTGACACAACCCCGAGGGCCTCACCAGCAACCTATTGCTTATCTAAGCAGAGAATTAGATGTAATTTCATGTGAGTGGCCCCACTGCCTAAGAGTAATTGGGGCAGCAGCTTTATTAGCACCTGAAGCTTTAAAAATAATTAATGGATGAAACCTTACTGTCCTGACTTCTCATGATGTGAGTGGAATCTTAAATCCTAAGGTTAATATTTGGATGACAGACAGTAGACTTCTTAAATATCAGTCATTGTTGTTAGAAGGACCAGTAACTAAGCTTAAAGTCTGTAGTAATTTAAATCCTGCCACTTTCCTTCCTGAGAAGGAAAATGAAACACCTGATCACGATTGTTCCCAATTCCTAACTTTAAACTATGCAGCTTGGGAAGATCTAATGGATACCCCATTAGACAATCCTGACATGGAAATATTTACTGGTGGCAGTTCTTTTGTTCAGGATGGAAAGCATAAAGCAGGGTACGCCATGGTGACTGCTGAACAGGTTTCCCCTCTTCATCAGTGGAAGGCTTCCCATGGTGGACATCTCCACTTCAAGGAAAAGACTTTCTCCAAGTCTGAGAATACCTTCAACAACAATCATATGGGATTTCTCTTCTTCAACTGATGACATCTAACAATCCTAAGATGAACTGATGTAACTATGGACATAATATGACTTTTAATTTTGATTTTAACTTGTTTTAGATTATTTTGCCTTACATCTGTAACTGTTTAATTGGATTTCTTTCTAGTTGCATGAAGGCTTTTAAGTTACAAATGGTTGTCCAAGCTCCTACTAGTGCCACGGCCTCCTCCAACAATTACTTGGGGCCCCTAGATCAGAGATCCTCAATATGAGGGTTAGGAGAATATGTTGCCTTAACAATTTAGGGACCACACCCCTAAATAGCAGGAAGTAGTTATGGAACGAAAATGACGCCCCTTTCCCTTGGCAACATAATTCTCCTATAAGAAAAGGGGGGAATGAGACAGTCACTTCCTAGGCAGGTTGATAAGAAGTCTAGGGGTCCCCAAGGAGAGAGGGGTCTGGAATTTTCGAGGAGGAAGAAAGGACAAACTTTTTTTGTCCCTCTACATTCCTTAGGATTATATAACAATAACATATTCTGCCTGAGGACAGTCTCTGGAAAAAACCTTCTGGCTAATCCTGTTATCTTAAGGTGTAATTATTGGAGTTAGTGAGGTCTTTACAACCTCCAGACATTCTTTTGATTCACTATAATAACTAATTAGAGAGTGTATAACTCCATTTCTAACACTAGCAAGGGGGTACTCTTTCCACCCCCTTCTGATGCCTATGTCAGAAGCTTTCTCTATCTCCTTTATACTTTAATAAAACTTTATATACAAAAGCTCTAAGCAATCAAGCCTTGTCTCTGGCCCCAGACTGAATTCTCCTCCGGAGGCCAAGAATCCCGGTGTCTTTGCGTGGTTCAGCAACAACCTTTCATGGGGAGGGTCTCACCCAAGAGATTGTAGACATATGACCCCAGATACATGGTCAGTGAGATGGGGTCACCCTGGAGACTGTGACTATGTTACCTCAGGTGCAGGTTCTGGGAGGGGTTTACCCTGGAGACTATGGTCATGAGAACCCAGGGGCAGGGTCTATAAGGTTAAGTCACCTCAAGACTGTGGTCCTGATACCCCAGACCAGGGTCAGTGAGGTTGGGTCACTCTGGAAAACGTGGACGTGTGATCCCAAGTATACAATCTGGGGAAGATTGTCACCCTGGAGACTGTGGACATGTGATACCAGGTGCAGGGTCTGGCAGGGGGGTGTCACAATGGAGACCAGGGACGTATGACCCCAGGTGCAGGGCCTGGGAGAGGTGTCACCCTGGAGACTGTGGACTTGTGAACTGAGGTGCAGGGTCTGGATGGGGTCACATATGAGACTTTGGATATGTGAACCCAGGTGCAGTATTAGGGAGTTGTCACCCTGGGGACTGGATACGTGACCCCGGGTACAGTGTTTGGGAAGGGTGTCACCCTGGAGACTATTCACATGTAACTCCAGGTGCAGGGTGTGTGAGAGGGGTCACCTTGGAGACTGGACGTGTGACCCCAGGTACATGGTCTGGGAGGGAAATCACACTGGTGAGTGTGGACATGTGACATCAGGGACAGGGTCTGGGAGGAGGGGTCACCCTGGGGGCTCTGGACCTGTGAGCCCAGGTGCTGGATCATGGAAGGGGCTCACCCTGGGAGACATGGATGTGTGTCACCAGGTACTGGGTCTGGGAGAATACACACGGTAGAGACTGGATATGTGACCCCCAAATACAGTGCCTGGGAGAGGTCACCCTTGGGACTGAAGACATGTGATCTCAGACACAGGTTCGGGGAGGGTGTCACCCTGGAAACTGTGGACATGTAACACAAGGTAGGGTCTGGGAGGGGAGCTCACAATGGGAACTGTGGCCATGTCATCCCAGGTGCTCAGACTGATGTAGTAGTGTCACCGTGAAGTCTATGGTCTGTATCCACAGGTACGGGTCTGGAGGGGGGTCACCCTGGAGACTGGAAATGTGACCAGAGGTTCAAAGTCTGGGAGTGGTGGTCACCCTGGAGACTGTGTACATGTGACCAGAGGTAAAAGTTCTGGTGAGGTGGGGTCACCATGGAGAATGTGGAAGTGTGACCCCAGGTGTAGGGTCTGGCAGAGGCAGTTACCCTGGAAACTGGAAATGTGACCCCAGGTACAGGGTCTGGGTGAGGTGTCACCAAGGAGACTGTGGACATTTGACCCCAGGTGCTTGTATTTCAAAGGGCTCACCCTTTAGCCTGTGGATGTGTGACCCCAGGTGAAAGGTATGGAAGTAGGGGTCACCCTGGACTGTGGCCGTCTAACACCAGGTGCAGGGTCTGGGGAGAGGGCTTTCTGTGGAGACTGTGGATATATGACCCCAAGTGCAGGTTCTGTGAGGTGTTTTCTCCCTGGGGAAAGTGGACAGGTGACCCAAAATGCAATGTCTGGGGTAGAGGCTGACCCTGGAGCCTGTGGATGTGTAAAGCCAGGTGAAGTGTCTGGGAGAGGGTTCACCCTGGAGACAAAGGACATGTGCCCCTATGAATAGGTAAAGGGGTTCACCAGGGAAGCTGCAGCCATGTGACACCAGGTAAAGGATCTGATGTGGGGCATGAACGTGGAGACTGTGGTCATATAACCCCCTGTGCAGGGGGAAAGGAGGTCACCCTGGAAACTGTGGGTGTGTGATCCCAGGTACATGGTCTGGGAGGGGTTCATCATGGAGACTATGGATGTGAAATTCCAGGGATAGGGTCTGGGAGGTGGGGTTACCATGAAGATTGTGTGCAGGTGTTTCTGGTTACTGGGTCTGGGTGGTGGGGTCACCCTAAGGACTATGGACGTGTGACCCAAAGTGCAGGGTCTGGGGAGGGGCTTTCCCTGCATACTGTGGATTGTGATCCCAGATGCAGGATCTGGGACGTGGGGTCACTCTGGGGATTGTAGACATGTTATATCAGGTGAATGGTCTGGGAGGGGGTTACCCTGGAGACTCTGGACATATTACCCTAAGTGCAGGGACTGGGAGGTGGTGTTACCCAGGACACTGTGGTCATGAGACCTCAGGTACAAAGTCTGGATTTTAGCTCATACTAGAGACTGTGGACATGTGATCCCATGTATAATGGTCTGGGAGGGAGTCACCCTGGATACCACAGGAATTTGACCCCAGGTACAGGGTCAAGAAGGGGTTACTCTGGAAACTGTTTATGTGTGACCCCACATGCAGTTTCTGGGAGGTGGAGTCACACTTCAGACTGTAGACATGTGACCCTGGTCCAGGGTGTGGGAGGGGGTCACCCTGGATCTTGTGGACATGGGACCTTAGGTGCAAGGTCTAGGAAGTGTTGTCACTCTGGGGATTGTAGACATGTTACTCCAGGTGTATGATCTGGGAGAGGTTCACCCTGGAGACTGTGGATGGGCAACCCTAGGTGCAGGGACTGGGAGGAAATGCCACACTGGGCACTGTGGTCATGTGACCCCAGGTACATAGTCTGGAGGTGGTCTCACCCTGGAGACTGTTTACATGTGACCCCAGGTGCAGGGTCTGGGAGGTGGGGTTACCCTGGAGACAGTGGACATGTGACTCAAGGTCCCAGGTCTGGGAAGGGGTCATGCCAAGGAGGCTCTGGGAGGGTGTCACCCTGATGAATGTGGACTTGTGAACCTGGTAAGGTATAGTCACACTGGAGACTGTGGACATGTGAACCCAAGTGTGGGGTGTGGGTGGTGTCAACAAGGAGAATTTTGACATGTGACCCCAGTGCAGGTACTTTGAAGCAGTCAACATGGAGCCTGTGGATATGTGAACCCAGGGCAAGGGTCTGGGAGGTGGGGTCACCCTTGAGACTGGACATGCGACCCAGGTGCAGGGTCTTGAGGCGGGTTCACCTTGGCAACTGTGGATATGTGATCCCAGGTTCAGGGTCTTGGAGGACATTCACTCTGCAGAATGTGGACATGTGATCCCATGTATGGTCTGCAAAGGTGTTCACCAGGGAGACTGTGGACATGTACACCAGGTGCTTGGATGTGGGCTGCAGTCACCCTGGAGACTGAATATGTGACCCAGTTTCAGTGTCTGGGATGTTTGTCACCCTGGAAGCCTTTGACTTAAGGTACAGGGTCTGGGGGTGCTGTCACCCTGGGAACTGTGGACATATGAGAGCAGGTGCAGGGTCTGAGTGATGGGGTCACCCTATGGACTGTGGACATGTGATCCCACATGTAGGGTCTGGAAAGGGGCCTCTGTAGAGACTGTGGATGTCATACCATAGGTGCAGGGTCTGGGAGGAGGTCACCATGAACACTGTGGATGTGTGACCCCAGGTACTGGGTCTTGGGGTCAGGGTCACCCTGGAGACTGTGGACTTGTGACCCCAGGTACAGCGTATGGGAAGTTGGGTCAACATGGGTAATGTGGACATTTGACCCAAAGTGTAGGGTCTGGGGACAGGGCTAACCCTGAAGACTGGATGTGTGATTTCCGGTGCATGGTCTGGGAGGGTGTAACCTTGGAGACTGTGGATGTGTGACTCCACATACAGGGTATAGGAGGTGGGGTCACACTTTAAACTGTAGACATGTGACCCTGGTCCAGAGTCACCCTGGAGATTGTGGACATAGGATCCCAGGTGCAGGGTCTGGGAGGTGGCTCACCCTGGAGACTGTGACATCAGATGCCAGGTACATTGGGAGTTGGATCACCCTGGAGACTGTGGACATGTGACCCCAGGTACAGTTTCTGGGAGAGTGTCACCCTAGACTCTGGACATGTGACCCCAAGTGCAGGATTTGGGAATGGGTTCACCCTGGTGACTGGACATATGTCACCAGGTGCAGGTCATGGGCAGGAGGGACACCCTGGATATTGTCAAAGTGTGACACCAGGCACAGGGTCTGGACATTCCCTCATAGCTCAAAAGCTTCCCCCATAGCTCAGTCGGTAAAGAATCTACCTGCAATGCAGGAGACCCAGATTCGATTCCTGGGTCAAGAGGATTTCCTGGAGAAGGAAATGGCAACCCACTCCAGTATTCTTCCCTGGAGAATCCCATGGGTAGAGGAACATCGCAGGCTACAGTCCACGGGGTCACAAGAGTTGGACATGACTTAGCGACTAAACCACCAACATTAAGGACTGTTAAGGATAAGAGGTTAGCAAACAGAAAATAAATAGACAGGGCCTGGGAGAGGGGGTCACCATGGAGACTGTGTACGTGTGACCCCAGGTACAGTGTCTGAAAAGGGGATCACTCTGGTGACTATGGACATGTGACCCCAGGTACAAGGTCTGGGAAGAGGGTCACCATGACCCCAGGTACTGGGTAGGTGGTGTGAGGTCACCGTGGAGACTGTGGACATGTGACGCCAGGTGTAGGGTCTGGGAAGGGTTCACCTTGGATACTGTGGACAAGTGACACAGTGTGTAAGGTCTGGGTGTGGGGATTACCCTGGAAACTGGAAATGTGACTCCAGGTACATGGTCTGGTAGGTGGGGTAACCATGGAGACTGTGAACTTGTGACAACATATCTATGGTCTGAGAGTGGTTAACCCTGAGACTATGTACATGTGACCACAGGTGTAGGCTTGTGAGGGAATGTAAGTGTGTGTGAGGGTGTGAGAGGGAATGTAAGAGTGTTCAATGGTGTGCGAAGGAGTGTAAGACCATGCAAGGGTGTGTGAGGGAGAGTGAGAGTGTGTGAGGTCATGTGAGAGGTCATGTGAGAGAGTGTAAGAGTGTGCAAGGGTGTATGATGGAGTGAAAGTGTGTGAGGGTGTGCGAGGGAGTTGCAGAGTGTATGAGAGAATGTAATAGTGTGCAAGGGTGAATGAGGGTGTGTACGAGTGTGTGAGGAAGTGTAAGAATGTGTGAAGGTTTGCAATGGAATGTAAGAGTTGTGAGGGTGTGCAGGAAAGTGTAAGAGCATGCAAGGGAGTGTAAGAGTGTGCAAGGGTGTGCGAAGGAGTGTAAGTGTGTCAGGTTGTGCTACAGAGTGTAAGAGAATGCAAGGAAGTATAAGAGCATGCGAGGGTGTCTGATGGAGTTTAAGGGTGAGTGAGGGTGTGCAAGGAAGTGTAAGAATATGTGAGGTTGTGCGAGGGAGTATAAAAGCATGATAGTTTAAGAGTGTGCAAGGTTGTGGTAAAGTGTGTAAGAGCATGTGAGGGATTATAAGAGTGTGTAAGTGTGTGCAAGGAAGTGTAAGAGCATGCAAGGGAGTGTAAGAGTGTGTGGTGGTGTGCGAGGGAGTGTAAGAAGGTGTGCAAAGGAGTGTAACAGCATGCAAGGTAGTGAAACAGTGTGCAAGGGTGTGCGATGAAGTGTAAGGGTGTGCGAGGGTGGGCAAGGAAATGTCAGAGCATGTGAGGGAGTGTAAGAGTGTGCAGAGATGAGCAAGGGAATGTAAGAGTGTGTGGGCATGCAAAGGAGTGTAGGAGGGTGTGAGGCAGTGTTGTAGCATGCAAGAGAGTGTAAGAATGTGGGATGGTGTGCGAGGGGGTGGAGAGCGTGTGAGGGAGTGTAAGAGTGTGTGAGAGTCTGCAAGGGAGTATAAGAGTGTGTGAGGGTGTGTGAGGGAGTGTAAGAGTGTGAGGGGGCATGCCAGGGAGTGTAAGAGTGTGAGAGGGCATGCCAGGGAGTGTAAGAGTGTGCAAGGGAGTCTAAGAATCTGCGAGGGTGTGCAAGGGAGTATGAGTGTGTGAGTGTGTTGTGAGGGAGTGTAAGAGTGTGCTAGGGTGTGAGATGGAATGTAAGATGTGAGACGGTGTTCCAGGGAGTTTAAGAGAGATCCCAGGTTCAAGGTAGGTTGGGAGTGACCCTGGAACTAGTGGTTATTTCAGGGACTGTAAGAACATGGGAGGAAGTATAAGAATGTGTGAGGATGTGCAAGAAGTGTAAGACTGAGCAAAGGAATGTAAGTGTGTGAGGGTGTGCAATGGAGTATAAGAGTGTGTGAAGGCATGCCAGGGAGTCTAAGAGTGTGCAAGGGTGTACGAGGTAGTGTATGACTGTGACAGTGTGTGAGGGAGTGTAAGGGTGGGCGAGGAAGTGTATGACTGCAAAGGTGTGTGAGGAGTATAAAAGTGTGCGAGGTAGTGGAAGGGAGTGTAATAGTGTGCAAGGTGTGCAAGGGCATGTGAGGACATGCAAGGACATAGAGGGAGTTGAGAGCATGCGAGGCGAGGCAGTGTAAGTGTGTGAGGGTTTGCAATGTAGTATAAGAGTGTGTGAGGGCATGCAAGGGAGTGTAAGAGGGTACAAAGGTGTGCGAAAGTGTATGAGGACATGAAGTTTGAGAGAGTGTGTGAGGATGTGTGAGAGTGTGTGATGGTGTGCAAGGGCAGGCGAGGTCATTCGAGGATGTGTGAGGACGTGTGACAGCATACAAGGATGTGTGAGGGTTGCAAGGCTGGGCAACAGCGTGTGAGGGTGTGCAAGAACATGCAAGGACATGGAAGGGCGTGTGTGGCCATGCGAGTGTGTGTGAGGGCATCTGAGCATGTGCAAAGGCATGTGAGAGCGTGCACGGATGTGTGAGAGTGTGCGAGGATGTGCGAGGGCATGTGAGGGCATGCAATAGCATGAGAAGGCATGCAAGGGTGTGTGAGGATGTGCGATGGTGTGTGAAAGCAGGCAAGGGCATGAGAGAATGTGCGAGGATGTGCAAGAGTGTGCAAAGATGTGCAAGGGCATTTGAGGACACGCAAGAACATAGAGGGAGTGCAAGAGCATGCGAGGCACTGTGAGAGCCTGCGAGGGCATGTTAAGCCATGTGAGGGTGTGCGAGGGTGTGTGAAGGTGTGTGAGTACATGCGAGGTTGAGCAAGAGTGTGCAAGGGCATGCAAGGCTGTGTGATGATGTGCAAGAGCAGGCAAGGGCAGGCGAGGCCATGTTAGGGAGTGTGAGGACGTGTGAGGTCATGTGAGAGTGTGCAAGGACTGCAAGCATGTGCAAGTGCATGCAAGAGCATGTGAGGGCCTGCGAGAGTGTGGGAGGGCATGTGAAGGCACGTGAGACAGTGCAAGTGGGTGTGATGGTATGTATGTGCGAGGGGATGTGAGAGTATGCAAGAGCGTGTGAGGGCATGCAAAGAATTACGAGAGTGTACGAGGACATTTGAGGGAGTGCGAGGCCATGTGAGAGCGCATGAGGGCATGCAAGCATGTGTGAGAGGGTGCAAGGACATGCAAGGAGAGGCAAGGGCATGTTAGGGCTTGTGAGGATGTGTGAGGACATTTGTGGGTGTGTGAGGCTGTGTGAGGGTATGCAAGTGTATGCAAGGATATGTGAGGGAGTGCGAGGCCATGTGAGAGCACGTGAGGGCATGTGAGCATGTGTGAGAGGGTGCCAGGGGATGCAAGGGCATGCAAGGGCATGCTAGGGTGTGCGAGTGCATGTGAGGGCATGACAGAGTGTGTGATGACACACGACAGCATTCATGATGGTATGTGAATATGTGCGAGGGGATGTGAGAGCATGCAAGAGCGTGGGAGGGTGTGCAAAGAATTGCGAGAGTGTATGAGGACATTCGTGTGAGAGTGTGCGAGGGTGTGTGAGGGAATATGAGAGCATGTGAAGACATGCAAGCGCATGCAAGAGGGTGCAAGGACGTGCAAGGGGATGTGAGTGCATGTGAGGGACTGCTAGGGCGTTCGAGTGCATGTGAAGGCGTGGCATTGCATGTGATGATGCATGAGAGCATGCGAGGGTGTGTGAGGGCATGTGAGGGCTTGCAAGAGTGTGTGAGGACATTTGAGAGTGTGTGAGAGTGCACGAAGGCTTGAGAGCTTATGTGAGGATGTGCAAGGGCATGCAGGAGTGTGCACAGGCATGCGAGACCATTTGAGGTCATGCGAGTGCATGCCAGGATGTGCAAGATTACATGAGCATGGGCGAGAGTGTGGTAAGGCCTGCAAGGGTGTGTGAGGGCATGCGTGGTCGTGTGAGGGCTTGGGAGTACTTTTGTGGCTGTGTGAGAGTGTGCAAGTGCATGCAAGAGCATTTGAGGGTGAACGAGGGTGTGTGAGGACATGTGAGAATGTTGGAGGGCGTGTGAGGCCTTGCGAGAGCATGGGATGGCATGCGAGGATTTGTGATGCCATGTGAGGGCGTGAGAGGGCATGCGAGTGTGTGCAAGGATGTGCAAGGCCGTGCAAGAGCGGGTGAGCACATGCGAGGGTGTGGAAGAGCATGCAAGGCTGTGCAAGAGTGTACAAGGGCTTGCAGTGGCATGCGAGGGTGTACGAGGATGTGCGAGTGCGTGTGAGGCCGTGGGAGAGTGTGTGAGGGTATGCGAGGATGCGTGAGAATCTGAGAGGGCCTGCAAGGATGTGCAAGAATCTGTGAGGGCATGCGAGAGCATGCCATGATGTGCGAGAGCATATGAGGACATGTGGGGGTGTGCGAGGCCATGCGAGGCTGTGCAAGAGTGTGTGAGGGCTTGCAGTAGCATGCAAGGGTGTACAAGAATGTGCGAGTGCGTGCAAGGCCATGGGAGAGTGCACGAGGACATGTGAGAATCTGTGAGGGTGTGCAAGGACGTGCAAGAGCGTGCCATGGTGTGCGAGAGAGTACGAGGACATGTGAGGGTGTGCGAGGCTGTACAAGGGCGTGAGGGGCATGCAGGATTTGCGAGAGTGTGTGAGGACATTCAAGTGCGTGCAAGGCCACGTGAGAGCATGCGAGGATGTGCAAGAACATGTGACTGCCTGCTCGGGCGTGCATGGGCGTGTGAGGGCATGCAAAGATGAGCGAGAGCATGCAAGGATGTACATGAATATGTGAGCGCAGGCAAGGGCATTTTAGGGTTTGTGCAGGCATGTGAAGGCATGCAAGGACGTGTGAGAGCATGTAAGGATGTGTGAGCATGGGCGAGGGCATGCTAGGGCATATACAGGCATGTGAGGGTGAGTCAGGTCATCCGAGAGCATGCGAGGATGTGCAAATGTGTGTGAGTACATGAAAGAGAATGTGAAGGTGTGCAAGTGTGTGCGAGGACATGAAAAAGTATGTAAGGGTGTGTGAGAACGTGTGACAGTGGATAAGGGCGTGGAAGAGCTGGAGAGAGTGTGTGAGAACGTGCGAGGATTTGCAAGAGGGTGCAAGGCTGTGTGACAGTGTGTGAGGGTTTGTGAGTGCAAGGGAGAGCATGAAAGAGCATACGAGGACATGCAAGGGTGTGCACTGCCATGCAATAGCATGCAAGGTCGTGGGATGGTGTGTGAGGATGTGTGAGAGCATTTGACAATGTGCAAGAGAGCAAGAGGGTGTGCAGGGGTGTGTGTGGACGTTTGAGGATGTGCTAGGGCATGGGGAAAGGTGTTAAGGCATGCAAGTGTGTGCAAGGGCATGCAAGGAAGTGTGTGGCTGTGCAAGAGTGTGCATGTGCATGTGAAAGCATTTGATGGTGTATGAAGATGTGTGAGGGTGTGGGAGTGTATGCAAGGGTATGCAAGGGCATGTGAGGGTGCACAAGGATGTGCGAGACTGTTCAATAATGTGTAAGAGGACACGAGGGCATGAAGGTGTGTGCGAGGGCGTTTGAAGACATGTTAGGTCATGGGAGGACATGCTAGGATGTGCAAGTGCATGCAACGTGTGTGTCTGTGTGAGATACACATGTGAGTACGAGAGCATTTGAGGGCATCTGAGGGCATGAGAGGATGTGTGAGGGTGTGCAAGTGTGTGTGAGGGCGTGTGAGAGCATGTGAGGATGTTCAAGAGCATGTGAGGATGTTCAAGGGCATGTGAAGGCTTGCAAGGGTGTGCGAGGAAGTGTGAGGATGTGCAACCCTGTGTGAGGGCGTGCAAGGATGTGCAAGAGTGGGTGAGCAAGTGTGAGGGCATAAAGAGCATGCGAGTCCATGTGAGAGTGTGCAAGGGCATGGGAGGACACGCAAGAGTGTGCAATGGTGTGTGATGGCATGCCAGGTTATGTGAGGCACCCTCTGTGCGACCACCTGGACTGTAGCCCACTAGATTCCTCTGTCCCTGGGATTCTCCAGGCAAGAATACTGGACTGGGTTGCCATGCCCTCCTCCACAGGATCTTCCTGACCCAAAGACTGAATTTCTGTCTCTTACATCTTCTGCACTGGCAGGCAGGTTCTTTTCCACTAGCACCGCCTGGGAAGCCTCCCAGGGCTGGGATCTTCTTTAAAGAAGGAAAATCCTTCCTGTTCATGTGAAAATTCTGCTTCTGTGACACCCCATGTCTCAATCACCTCTTGTATCAGGGCAGCAGAGACTGCTAGCTGTCTACTCGAATACCTTTCTTCCTTTCTGAGAACTCTCAAACCAGACAAGGTCGGCCCAAGAAAGGAACGTCAAAAATTAACCTCATTTATGAGCAAACATGGGAAAGTCCTGAATGAAACACATGCATCACTTCCACTTAGATTTCACTGGACAGAACATACATGGCATGTTGCAAAGAACACTAGAAAATATATTCTTCACTCCAGGCAGTGTTGTGCCCCAATAAAGACTGGTTTTAAATTCTCGGGGAAGTCGTCTCCCCCTCTCTCCATTCAGAAACAAGGTCAAGATAAGCAAGTTTCCTTACTGGCCACTTGCGTGATGTGCATTTATTTCTACTTTACCCTGACACACAGGACTTAGGATTTTGCAGGCTCAGCTTTACAGAGAGGCCTTCTACTAAACTCTGTGATGGTTTGTCACCTAACCTCCTGCATTACAGTCAAGTATCAAAACTGAAATTTAAATTTGAGAGATGCCCCGAGGGAAAAATACGGCTTTTTGCTTTTTCTAAATTCCTGCTTTCCTCACTCTTTTGATTTTTTTTTTTCTTTTTCTGCCACCTCCGCAATTCAGTTACATAATTTTAAAAAATTTACTCTAGCATGCATAGTTGTTTTACTGGAAAGTTTGTCCAGGGTATCCAGACATCATCCTGACCAAGTGAGAGTTCACTCTGATATTTTCAGAGGTTTGTTTAATAAAACTTCAAAGGACAGTTAATCTTCATCTTATATAAACCATTTCAGAGAACAGAAAAGAAGCAAAGTTACACAATTATTTTACAAGACTTATTTAGTTGTGACACCAAAACCAGACAAGATCAGCACAAAAAGAGAAATTTAAAAATCACTCTTGCTTATAAACATAGGTGGAATGACCACTGTAATTTCCAGTTAAATGGACTAAAAATTTCTCTTTTGTGCTTAAAACATTGTTTATAAACATAGATGGAAATATTCTAAATAAAATATAAGCAAACCCAGTCCAATGGTGTATTTAAAAAGAATGATTCCAAAATAGTACAAGGATAGTTAAATATTAGAAGATCTATCAATGTAATTCATGAAATTAACAGATTTAAGAAGAAAGCCACATGATCTTTCTGTGGATGCAGAAAACACATTTGATAAAGGTCAACACTCATTCATGACAGACTCGAAATAGAAGGAAACTTCCTTAATGGAAAAATGGACTTGTCCTAAGACCTTCAGTGCTCATGCATATTGCAGTCATCATCTGTATCCTTACAAGCCAGAAGCAGCTTGTAAGGATACTTCACATCAAAGCTTGACTTTGATGTGAAACCAGCAACATGTTAGGCTTCTTATCTGATTCTTGGTAGTATGATAAAATTCATTCATCCCAAGGAAGCAATCTCTCTCAAGTCATGTCATCTCAGAAGAGCAATGAACCTTTTTCCAAGTTTCTAACTGTTACTTCATTCTGGTCACTAACCCATGATCACAGGATAGCTATAGATAGGCAAATGTAAAAGCAGCCCTCATGATCATCTAGTTCAATTCACTTATCTTACAATGACATCCCAAAAGCCCAGAGTTAAATGTCAGTGATAACCTGTCTCAGCTAAAATGTGCACCTGGGATGGGGACCCAGGCCTCATGAAGCTCAGTTCCTCATGAAGCTCAAGCGCTTTAACTTCCTCCTCATGAGCAAAAACAAATTCTTCTCAATTTCCTATGTCAGTTTAACTATCTCCTTTAAATATTTTGGGCTTCTATGGACACTCACGGGAGAAGGCAATGGCACCCCACTCCAGTACTCTTGCCTGGAAAATCCCATGGAAGGAGGAGCCTGGAAGGCTGCAGGCCATGGGGTCGCTAAGAGTCGGACACGACTGAGCGACTTCACTTTCACTTTCCACTTTCATGCACTGGAGAAGGAAATGGCAACCCACTCCAGTGTTCTTGCCTGGAGAATCCCAGGGACGGGGGAGCCTGGTGGGCTGCCGTCTCTGGGGTCGCACAGAGTCAGACACGACTGAAGTGACTTAGCAGTAGCATGGACACTCATGACCTTGGGGATTTACCTTCTATCTCAAGTAGTAATAGTGGCAGGGGCTGGAGGAAGGGGGTCAGCAGATGAAGAACTGGAGACTTTCTCAGAAGGAAAGCAACACCTATTTTTAGCAACGTTCTAGAGTAAGGAGTTAGAAGCACAAAGGGGCTCTGGAGAAGGACTTCCCACTGCAGGAGGCAGGGAACACAGGCCACTGGGTCTGATCATACAGGTTGTGGGCGGCATGAATTTGGTGGGCACCAGCTACATCATACTCATTGTGGATTTATGCATTTATTGCTATTATCTTGGGGTTCCCTTGTGACTCAGCTGATAAAGAATCTGCCTGCAATTTAGGAGACCTGGGTTCCATCCCTGGGTTGGGAAGATCCCCTGGAGAAGGGAAAGGCCACCCACTCCAGTATTTTGGCCAGGAGAATTCCGTGGACTGTATAGACCACGGGGTTGCAAAGAGTCAGATACAACTGAGCGCCTTTCACTACAACCATCTTGAAGCAGGACAGCATCCTGGAAGGAGTGTCTGTTTCTAATTCCTACACAGGTGCCACGGGGCTACCTGTAATGCTGAGGGGAGGGTCTGGCTGTAGCAGGGCTGGAATAAGATCTGGAGATGGACCAGCCCTGCCTGATTCTGGAATTAAGCTTTGGGTGTCAGGGCCAGATGCTGTACAGCAGGAAGTCCTGGGGGACCAGGAAATCTTGAGCTCTAACTTTTCATGGACTTTTTTTCTCAACCTGCTCTGCCAGGAATCCATTTCATCTGGACCCACCGTCTGTTCTGGGCCCAGCTCCTGTCTCTGGCACCTGCTGGCCTCAGCCTTTTCTCTTTTTGGCCTCATCACCTTCCTCCACTGCAGTCCCTATAGCCTGATTTTTCAATACGTGCCTTGACAATCTATAAGCATAACTGCCTTACTAGAGAGTAATTATTCTGGAATTTTCCCGGGGTGGGGGCTGGTGGCGGGCGGGGTGGGGGAGAGGTGCTTCTGTCCACAAATAGAAAAAGATGAAATGACTGGCAGTACACTGTGCAGAAAGTTAAAAGCCTCTTGGGAGAAAAAAGAAACCCTTAAAGAGTTGTCAGATTATCAATACATCAAAGCTACAAAGACCTTTTTGGAGGAACCCAAGACACAAATAAGAATCTCTTTGAGAAAAGGGCCTTAGAGCTGTAATCAAAGGACTCTAAGAAAAAAATCAAGTGCCAATGGTAACCTCACTTGTTATTTTAGGCCCCAAGAACAGGAATGTAAAGAACCAGGGTAAGACATTAGACTGCAAGAACTCAGTGGAAATAGTACTCATTTTTACAAAGAATTTTGCAAATTTTCAGAGTTGAAAAGAGCCTATAATGAAGTTAATTTTAGTAAAGAGATAAAATCTGAATTCCTAAGGGTTGAACAAAAATATACTGGATTTAAGAGACTTAGACACTTAAAATTGGAAGCAGAAAACTGAAAAAAACCTCTGTGATCTAATCATACATTGTCAGAAATTGCCAAAAGACATAGCAAGTGCTCTTGCTCACAAAGAAAATGAAATTCAGATTTTGAGTAATGATTTTATGTGGCCGAAATACCCGGCAGGTGACCAGACTGAGAAGTTGAGAAACACATGATAGATGGCTCACAAAATGAACCTTTGTTAACAAAAGATAAAGGCCATTTCCAATATAAGCTAAATGCTGAGTTGCTAGCTCAGCAAGGGCTGGAAAACAGAAATGTTGAAACAAAAAAAAATCATAAAATTTCTGTCTCCTTTATTAACAGTTAATTATAGCTTTTACTTAGTGTGCATTAAGTCAAATAAACAACTCAGAAGTTCACCAAATTAAAAACAAGGATCATTCATATCAAAAATCTGAAACCCAGTGCAAAAAAGATAATAGAACTAACCTAGGTCAAGTAAGTCTCCATGCTGTTATTTGAAGGGCGTGGAATTGAGGTAGAAAAGCCTACATTTGGTCTTGGAGTAAGATTTCCATTGAGCACTAAAGGATTATTGAAATTTCCAACACAAGGGGGCTCCGGCACTGGCCTCGAGCTAAGAATGCCGAGTAAAGATCTGTTCTGCTCTTTCTCCACCTCAAGTTTGGTGCTGATCACTGCCAGCCTCTCATGAGTCCTGGGGAAGATGGAAAACATCAACTTAATGATTTGCATTTTTAAAGTTGCCATATAGTAAATGGAATTCCCAATAAACTGTTTGAACACTGAAAACACAGAGCAGACCTCCTGTAAACAATGATAGCTGTAACCTTGTTCTAAAGAAGTACACATGTGTCTAGGGCTCCTCAAGTAACAAGTCACAGTTGGGAGAGGAGAGAAAGGGCATCAGGGAGAAAGGGAGGTGGCCTCACAGTGACACCTGCTGCCCTCTGGGACACACCTGCCTCCAGGAAACAGTTCAGGGATAAAGAAACACCACATCCTACAAAGCCACTTTCAAGCATTTGCTTTCACCACCCTTGTATACATACTCGTTTCACTCATGACCTCAGAGAAATTAAGTTTTGGCTCTGAGGAATCATCTAGAGTCACAATCTAGAGGGGAGGACAAGAAAGTCAATGGGTGATTGAAAAGAGCTAAAACAGCCCCAGGAACAATTACAAGTATCCCCTACTTTTCCAAAGTTTACTTTATGTTACTTCACTTCTAGGAAAGGCCTATGTCAGCATCTGTTTTTGATAATCAAAAAACAAAAACAAATTTTTTTTGAAGAGACTTTTTGATTTCATATAAAAAGTTTCCATGTACATTTTACAGTGAGAGGCATCGCGCTCCCCAAGCAGGGAGACTGGCCCCACTGAGCTCCTTCCCTGGAAGCCACATCCCACAACTCAGCGTCAAGTCACCACAACCCTGAACCCTATATGGGAGCACCTGTGTTTCACTTGTGCATATTCATTTTAGACTTCAAGTAGCAGAACGTGCCCTCGGGTACCTGCTTCTTTGCTGTATGCTGTTTGGGCTTATGAAAGGCTTCCTAGAAATGCTCTGCTTTCAGACAGTGGGGAAACCCGGACTAGGCACTGGAGGTGCCATCTGCCCTTTCCATCCTCCACACCCGCTCCCTCAGTCAGATCACCATACTACTTCTAGACACTCTGTGAATTATCCCGTCTTTCACTCCTGTGTTAATTGCCCCCAGTTTCACAAGCATGCCTTTATGCAGTGTGCTGCTGCTGCTAAGCCACCTCAGTCGTTTCCGACTCTGTGGTAAAACTTAAAAGGACATCGTGTTAATAGTTTGTCTTAGGCCACCCTCTAGCAGTGACCATCTAGTTAGCTTTTACTTCCTACTAATCTCATGAACTGTGCTCTATAAAAATTAGGCTTTAGAGACAAATTAATGAACTAAATTTACTTTCTGTGATTCTGTGTTTTGACTTACTTGTCTGGTTTACCTTCCAATGACTTTCTAACTTCTAGTTCTACTAGGTAGAGTTGCTTATATTTTTCCAACTCTGCTTTTTGAGAATCTTCTTGCAAAGTTTTCACCTTGGAGAGTTCAGATTCCAAGTCTTTAATTCTGAGTTCCATCTGAATTCTTATGGAAGCATTATTCTTCTCTTTTAACTGCTCTAAATTCTCCTGAGATGCTGCTTGTATCTAAGGCAAATTTTAAAAGATAACATTTTAAAAATAATCATTCACCTGGAAAATGGTATTTGCTCCCTTTGAGTCAGTGATTCAGAAAGCAATTTTAAAGGTTAAAAAAAAAAAAAAGAGCAGAAGTTTAAAACAATTATTGTCAATGTGAAGTGAATTAAATGTGAATTATAAAATTAAAGTGGAATTATTGTTATAGTGGTGCTTATATAATCTGATAATTCAAAGAACAAGAGGATCAACTTAAAATTTTAAAAATCCAACAAGACAACTTAAACATAATTCAAGAGGATGGTACCAGTTCTAAACCACAACATTTTCTTTTCCTCCTAGTAGTGTTGTTTTATACCACTTGGTCTTATAAATGAAAGGATTCTCTAGTGAGAATCATTCTGATAGGTCAATTTGGTGATAACTGTGATGGAAACGGAAATATCTAAAGGGAGAAACAAGTGCCCCCTTCCTTCCAGAAAACTACCAAACCAACTGCTCCAGGCAAGTAGAGGAAACACAGAAGCTGTATAGATCCAAAACCTAATTTACAATGAGGTGCATTCAAGCACATGACAGATGAACAAATGAGCCTGCAAAAATAGGCTGACTTACTTTAATTTCTCTACAAGATCCTGTCTCGCCCTTTCTTCAATCTCCCGTTTATACTGCTCTACTTCACTGTGTTCTATCATATTCATTTCTATATGACTTCTGAGGTGCACTACTTCTTGCGCCAACTTCTTTTTATTCTTCTCCAGTTTTTCACATTTCTTTTGCATTCCTTTCATAGATAGTAACTCCTCTCGAAGAACTTGATTTTTTGCATCCAGGTGCAGATCTTTTGAAGACGCACTTTCCAGCTCTGCTGTAAGATCGTCAATCTGCAAGAATAAAACAATACTGTTTGGTAATGAGGCAAGTGGACTGAGCACAGCCTAACTCAAACCCAGGACCAAATAGATACGATGGTATCTGTATTGTAGAATATAGGACCAGGGATTACTCAGAGAATCAAGAAAGAAGTTCAAACCACCAAGAGTCACAAAATATATTCTTCACTGTCATCATCTTTGTCATACAACATTTGCACTTGATTTTACACTCTTTTCTATTTTTCTCCATAAAATCACTACAAGTCAGTCACCTCTTAGTAGAATGTCTCTTACTCCTTCCCCCCATCTTAATGCCCCATGTTTTAAAGAAGTTTGAGGGATACTGTATTGAGTTATCTAGGGCTGAGTTAATAAACGCTTCCCAAAAGAAGATTGTGAAAATAAGACTCTCATTAATAAATCTTATAAATATGGATTCTAATCCCATGTATTTTTCTGAACTATGAATCAGATCAGATCAGTCGCTCAGTCGTGTCCAACTCTTTGCGACTCCATGAATTGCAGCACGCCAGGCCTCCCTGTCCATCACCAACTCCTGGAATTCACTCAGACTCATGTCCATTGAGTCAGTGATGCCATCCAGCCATCTCATCCTCTGTCGTCCCCTTCTCCTCCTGCCCCCAATCCCTCCCAGCATCAGAGTCTTTTCCAATGAGTCAACTCTTCTCATGGGGTGGCCAAAGTACTGGAGTTTCAGCTTGAGCATCATTCCTTCCAAAGAAATCCCAGGGCTGATCTCCTTCAGAATGGACTGGTTGGATCTCCTTGCAGTCCAAGGGACTCTCAAGAGTCTTCTCCAACACCACAGTTCAAAAGCATCAATTCTTCAGCGCTCAGCCTTCTTCACAGTCCAACTCTCACATCCATACATGACCACAGGAAGGACGGCCGAGAGGAGATACCCAGCGTCCGAGGTCAGGGCGGTGACGAGAGGAGTTACCCCACGCCCGAGGACAGGGGCGGCAGCCAGGAGGAGCAACCCCACGCCCGAGGCCAGGGGCAGTGGCTGGGAGGACCAACGCCACACCGTGGCTGCACGGGCACTGGAGGGCCTAGAGGAGCTATCCCACATTGAATGTCGGAAGGGCGGCGGTGAGGAGATACCCCTCGTCCAAGGTAAGGAGCATTGGCTGCGCTTTGCTGGAGCAGCCGTGAAGAGATACCCCACGCCCAAGGTAAGAGAAACCCAAGTAAGACGGTAGGTGTTGCAAGAGGGCATCAGAGGGCAGACACACTGAAACCATACTCACAGAAAACTAGTCAATCTAATCACACTAGGACCACAGCCTTGTCTAACTCAATGAACTATGAATAGTTTTTGCTAATTTGAACTGCATTCCAAAGAAAAATAATTCAAAAGGTTAACGAAATCCCATCTCCTAATAGCTTAGTGAGATGATCCACACATTTTTCTGAACAACAACAACAACAACAACAAAAATGCCTCATTTTTGTAACCATTTGTTACTTTTAACAGAACAGAACATACCAAACAAAACAACAAACAAAATTTGCGGGAATTTCAGTGACACCGAGTTGCAAAGAACTTTCCTTTAGACAGAATGATTACTTGGTAAGTCGAGGTGAGTGGATGTGGTGGTATTGAAACTGTCTACAAATTCTTTGACACATTTCTCTGAAATGCCCTCCCCTTAAATATATGCTGGCCTCAGTAACTGATTTCTACTGGATGGAGTCTGGGGAAACTGACTTTTGCTCTGTGGGAAAGCCCACCCTTAGCATCTGTCACTACGCTGCGAAGAAGCCCAGACCACATGCTGAGCACCTTGTCAGTGCCCCCACTGACCACCCCCAACTAATGTCCCATCCAAAAGCCAGCTCCAACTGCCAGACATGTGCATGAACTAATCTGCAGATGACTCTGGTTCCCACCTTCACGACATCCCAGCTGATGCTGACTGGAAAAGAAACGTGCTGGTCTGACTCACTGAGCCTTGCCCCAACACAAATTTGTGAACAAAGTAAATGCTGTTTTGAGCCACTAGGCTTTGACGTGGTTTATTATACAATTTGCTGGCAATAAATATCTGGCACAGATACTGATATTAAAAATGCCGTTAAAAAAGAACTAAAAGATGTGAGAATGCCTTTCAACCTGGAGGTAGGTGAGATCTGAATGGATGCAGAGAAAGAAATTAAAACCCAAAGGGCTTCATGACATTGTAAATTGAATCCTGATGGCCCTTAAAGAGGCTGTTGGTGACAGCTTCTAGGCAAGAGAAGAAAACAACACTGAAACACAGGGGAAAGGAGACTCTTGCTACGAATCAGGTGAAAGTAACATCAATGAGAGGGATAAGCTATCAAAAAAAGGGGGGGCTATTAAATAGAAAGGAACCAGGCTCAATTATATTTGGGTTCAATATCTGTTATCTCCTTTACAGCATCTCCACATGTCCGGTGGTCACATGATGCTAAAAGAAAGAAACAGCTTCTGGGCTAAGATCAAATCTAGGGTGCTGCCAGGAAAACATGGTCTAAAGGTGAAGCCTGTGAAACCCTTCATTAAGACCCTGGAAAGACTTAAGGTGGTGCCTCAAATTCCTTTAAAGATCTTAAGGGCATACGAATTTAAAAGGCATCATCCTACAAAGCTTCACAAGAAGCCCAAGGTGCAGAGCTTCTCTTAAAAAAAGATTTGTGAGGGTAGCCTTTCCAATGATGTGAACCCCAAGCCAATTTTCAGGACAGTAAAAGCTTTAAAGAGAACCTTGGCAGCAAAAAAAAAAAACAGTGCTTGGCCTAACAGAGACCAAGGAATACAAATGAGAATAGCCATTTGGGATTTTCTTAGAAGTTCAACAAAGAGGAAGCTGGCTTAAGAAACATGACTCAGCTACAGACAGAGGTCATTTCTTATGAAAAGGACAGCACACAGAGCTCAGAGGGCAGAGCAAAGGAGAAGCACTCCTATGGGCAGGACCAAGTCCTCATCAAAGAGCTGGCAGCACCAAACTGGACCTCAGAGCTGCTATGGACTACGCTGCCTCCTGTTTCCCATTTCTGAACGGGAGAGTCCAGTCATTCAGCAGAATGGTGGGGGTGTGGGTGGCAGATAGCTTGTCCCTTTAGTTCTCAAGTCTTAGTACTGAGAGGGTTGTGCTCACAGGGTCACACTTTAGAAATCACACCCAGAAACCTCATCCCCATGTGCCATCTGTACCTGATGAAGATAGTAAGACCTCTACTTGAGCCTGAGCCTGACACTGTTAACAACTGAGACTTGTGAGGGAATGGGTGGGGAAAAGGGTATTTTTCATTGGAAGGAATATAAAAAATTGTGGCCAGTGAGTAACTGTGCTAGTTTTTGAATGTACCCATTAGTTTTAAAAACTTTATTCTGTAAAAAAGGTAGAATATAGGCCAAGTATAAGTGACTTGCTCCTATTGAACAGAAGATGATGAAAATGATGCTGTGTGAACTACAAAGCGAGGTTAGACAAGGCAGCAGAGCTTCTGCCTGGCTCTCAACCTGGGAACCAGGCTCCATGTTGCGAGGAAGCCCAGGCTGCAAAGAGAGCCCAGGTGTTCAGGGTAGGTGTTTCACTTGTCTGCCTTCACCAAAGTCCAGCCGACCACAGACACCAACTATCAGACATGGGCATGAACACACCTTCACCCGATTCCAGCCCCCAGCCCTCGAGCTGCCCCACCTGAAGCCGAGGCGAGGAGAAGCCAGCCATCCTGGCCACCTTTTCCCAAGTGTAGATTTTGAACGAAACCACTGTTGTTTATTGAAGCCACTAAACTTAAAGCTGATTAGGAAAAAACAGAAAAATGGATTTTTGGAAAAGAGAAAATAAAAGCATAACTTAAATGCAGGTAGAAACTGATCTCCTATAAACTGGAATATAATAAAGGGTGAGATTTTTAATGACAATGTTGATGAGAAGAAGCGAATAACTAGAAGAAAGACTTAAGAACTATTCAGGAAGAAGTTTTTCCAGGGTTCCCTTCAATGACAATTTCTTACAAATAGGCAGGTGTGACTCCTTAGAATTTCTGCTCAAGTTTGAAAGCAATGAAGACTAGTAAGCAATGAGACATATGATTTGAACTATGAGAAATAACTAGAAATAGTTTAATTACCAAAATCAGACTTTTGACCTCATCTCAATGTACTGAAATTCTAAAAGATGGGTAGCTTTGAGTAGTTACTAATCTAGAACTCAATCTTCATTGTCCTCTCCTCAGAGAGAGAAATCAAACACCACGAGATGCCACTTCATACTTGCTAGGATGGCTATACTCACAGAGACAGGTAATGACTAGTGTTGACAGGAATGTATAGAAATGAGAATGTTTTACATACTTTGGATACAAACATAAAATGATGCAGCCGTGCTGGGAAACAGTATGGCAGGTCCTCAAAAGGTTAGAGTTGCTGTGTAATACAGCAATTCTATTCCCAACTATATTCCCAAAAGAAGTGACAAAACACGTTCACACCAAACTTAGACATAAATGTTCACAGCAACATTACTGACATTAGCCAAAAAGTAGAAGCAACCCCAAAGGCCCATCAGATGATGAATGGACAAGTAAAATGTGGTACACCCATACAAGAGAATACTACTGAGCAATAAAAGCAAGGAAATACTGATGCATGTTAGATGTACCTTGAAAATACTATGCTAAATGAAAGAAGGCAGTCACAAAGGATCCCATATTGTGTGATTCCACTGACACGAAATGTCCAGAAAGGGACATCTACACAGTCAGGGAGTGGAGTCATGGTTCCCTCAGGCTGGGAAGGTCAGGAAGGGGAAACTGGCCCAGGGTGATTTCTTTGGATGGTGATGAAAATGTTCTAACGTGGTAATGCCTGTGTAACTCTTTAAACACAATAAAGTTACTGAACTGTACAGTTTAAATGAATGAACTGCATGGTATGTTCATTAGATTTCAACAAACCTGTCACCAAAAACAACGGATGCTTTGGGGTCATTAATGCTGTGCTGCTCAGCTTCAGATCACCAGCCAGGGTTCAAGACAGAGAGAGTCAAGAATGTGCCCTTTTTATCTCAAAATGATATAGGGAAAAGCTGTCTTTTTTACTGGTGTCCAACCTAAAAAATTAATAGACAAATCTGTGTTTCACTGTTCAAAGCATGGAATGATTTATATTTCCCCAAATTAAGTGATTTGGGGGTTCTAAAACTGATTAAAAATTACCTTATGTTTTAGCATATTAATTTGAATATCCATTTCAGTTTGATTGGCTTTTAAATCTCCATGGAAACTAAGCTCTCCATTTTTATATTCATTTAACTTCCTTCTTGTCATTTTTAAGGGTTTCTTAAATCTGTAGAAATGTATAGAATAAGTAAGTTCTTTAAGAGCAGATATTTAATAATTAAACAGATATATGTTTTCTCAGATAAAACAAACAAATCTATAAATTATAATCCTTTCTCATTGTTCAAATTTAATATTCCTTGAAAGCATAATAACTAAATTCTAATCTTAGATAAATAGTATGAAGAAAAATTTTATCACATTTAAATATACTGTGTGTGATATATGTAATATATGTGTTCTTATAAATAAGTTAATGTCAATATTTAGCATGCTAGTGTGAAATATTAATTTATTATTAAATATTAGTTATAAACCAGAGATCAGTATTCAAGCTAAAGATGAAGAGATATGATATATGAATGTTTTTTGAAAAGACACAAGATACGTTTGTTCCTACTGACCACAGCCTCTACAAAAAGAAAAGAAAGTAGATACAAAAAAACCAACAAGATTCTCACTCAAAATTGAAAAAAGAAAGAAAGAAAGAAAAATCTTTGGAGCCTGACTTAAGTGGGAAATAACCCAGGCTGAGAGTTTTAGAAGAAAGGAAATCAGAAGAGAGATAGAGTGTACCAGTCCCTTCAAGACTGTTTTAAGAGATGTAGAAATCTTGCCCAGCACATTGTTAACAAAATGCAAAGCAATGTAGAGAAAATTAAAAGAGAAAAATATTAATGAGAATCAGAGAAGAACCCTTTGTATAATCATCCCTTGGCATCCACAGAGGACTGGTTCAAAAATCCCCCAACACTCCATGGATACAAAATCCACAGATGCTCAAGTCTCCCTAAGCACATCTTCCCTATACTTTCAGTCATCCCTAGACCACTTACATTATCTAATATAATGTAAACGCTTTGTAAATAGTTATAAATACATAATATAAATACTAATTTATACTAATAGTTATAAATACATAATTAATGTGTTTATACATTAAATATTAATAGTTATAAATACATAATATAAATATAAATATTATGGACATAGTTGCCAGCTTGAGACCACTCCAAGTTTTGCTTTTTGGAACTTTCTCAAATTTTTTTCCCTGAATACTTGTCATCTTGGGTTGGCTGAATCTGTAGATGATGAGGATTAACTATACTCAGCAAAAAAACAGAAGCAGTTTTTTATCTTACTGATCAAAACATGGTCACTAATTTTATTATTCTTTAAGTTACACAAAGATTTTTGTATGTACATTTTATAACTAAAATTTTGGGGCAAAAAGAAAATATAAGCCAAATCAAGATACTTTTTAATGTTGTTCAACAATAGCACAGGTAGGTTTTTAGATAATAAATTACTCAAATGATGAAGGGAAGGAACACAATTAAAAGAAGGCAAGATTACCAAAAAGAACAAAGAAACTTTGCAGAAGTAAAAATTCAGCATAGATGATGAGGAAGAGAGTGACATTACTACATGCAGAGGCACGGTTGTTACTGTTTTAGAAATCATTACAGATAAGTATAACACTGCTGCACTCAAAAACATTTCAGATTGTGCTGATATTCCACAGTAAACTTTGAAATAGGATAACGTGTTTAATTATGAAAAGACACATAAAAAATGAATTTGTGTCTAAGGTTTTAAATAAAGTAAAATTATACTTTTATTCATCGTTGAGATTATCAGAAATATTAAAATCTTACCGAGTGATCTCTTTTTCTAACTCACTGTTTTTCTTCTTTTCTTGGTCCAAGCTATTTTCCAGAGATTGTTTTAATTCAATGTATTTCTTTAATTGTTCCTTGTCATCCTCAGACTTAGAAAAAAACAATTTAAGAAAATTAGTTTTAAATACCTAGAGAGACTTATTCTTTCTTAAAAATATGATTTCTCATGAATTCACAAGTTAATATGAATTTATAGTAAACACAGTTTTTAAACCAGATTGATGCCAATAACAGATTTCAAAATTGATGACTTTTCTTAAAACAACTTAAAATGATTTTCCATTTCATCATTTTTCTGGAATTTAAATTGCCAACTTTTATTGGTTAAAAATAGAGACTTTTACACATAAAATACTAAATGTTAATGAAAGATTTTTAAAGACTGCCTATATTTACATTTTACTTTCTAGAGATGCTCAAAAATCATTTTCATCAATGGTTCAAGATATTCCAGGTTTTGTTAAGTCACACCTTACTAAAATAATCTTTGAAAAATTCCCATGCAACCCCCATCTCTTAAAAAAAAAAAAAACCAACAAATGAAAAATACAGTCGTTCAGAAAAATGGTTCTATACAGATATAGTATTCATTCTTAACGAAGAGAACAAACTACAATATTTGAAATGATTCATTCTCAAAAATATCACAGAAAGATCTGGATTACAAAAGAAACTCAAAATTCTCAATCAAATCATTACTCAAATTTCTGGACTCAAATAGATGTTTGTGTACCAATGTTCAAAGCAGCAGTAGTAACAATAGTCAGAAGGTGGAATTTCATTGACAGATGAATGAACAAAATGTGGTCTGTATAAAATATTGCTTTTGGACTGTCACAATTTTTTAAATTAAAATCTTACTATAAAAATCATTAATTTTATGAATTCAGTTGATTTCTTCTATAGAGGATTCACAGTACTAGTAGCAAGCAGTATCAATAAAAATACAATAAGCTAATCAATGAGACTTTTCACAGTGTCCAACATATTCTTATATATTACTAGTAAAAAAATTAAAATCCTTTCTCAGTATGACAGAAATTAAGAGGTTGACTTACCAATTTTGTCCTTAACAGGTTTTTCTGAAGCTGTTCAATTTTGCCCGCTTGCTTTTTGACTGTAGTTTGTAACTCAGCATTTTCAATTTCAAGCCTAAAATGCAGATTTTAAAATAATTATTCTCACACATAGGTTTTTTTTAAGATTTTTTTTGGACGTAGACCATTTTTGAAGTCTTTATTGAATTGACTGCAATATTGCTTCTGTTTTATGTTTTGGTTTTTTGGCTGTGAGGCATGTGGGGTCCTAGCTTCCCAACCAGGGATCAAACCCTCACCCTCTGCCTTGGGAGGCATAGTTTTAACCCTTGGACTGTCACGGCATTCCTTCACATAGATTTTTAAAATATCACACTGTTTTTGAATAAACATCTTCAGGTTCAATTACATAGGTTCTTAGAATTTTGAAAAGTAGATGATTTGGCAACTGTACTGTTTTTCTATTTGTGACTAATCACCTTCCCTGGTGGCTCAGATGGTAAAGAATCTGCTGGCAATGCAGGAGACCCAAGTTCGATCCCTGAGTCAGGAAGATCCCCTGGAGAAGAGAATGGCAACCCACTCCAGGATTCTTGCCTGGAGAATTCAATGGACAAAGGAGCCTGGAAGGCTAGAGTCCATGGGGTTGCAAAGAGTTAGACATGACTGAGCAATTAAAACTTTAATTTTTCACTTGTGGATAATGTGCAAAATATGGAAATAATGGGGGGAAATTATGCATCTCAAAACAGCTCAAAGCTGAAATGTTACACAGCTTCACGATCATGTGCTTATTATCACTATTGATCTATTCTCATATTATACTGTTTATCTGCTTTATACTTATTTTCTATGCTGCTTTAAATCGTACTTTTGGACGTGATCCTGTGTTTTCTCAGCACATCTCACAGCCTCTGTAAGTTGATCCTGTGCTTCTTGCAACTAGAAAAAAAAGAAAAAACAACTGTTTTAACTACTAATAACCTAGTAAATCCGCCATCATTGGTTTTTGTCTCTTTTGTCTGCATATTGTTAACAGCTGCTTTCCTGCCATACAGCAGAGATGAGTTGTTGCAACAGACACCTTACAGTCCACAAAGTGAAAATATTTCCTGTCTGCCCTCTGCAGGTTACTGACCTCTCCTCCAGCACTCAAACACAACATCATCCATGCTTTAAATCAGATTTTCTCAAATAAACATATAAATTTATAAACTACTCAAATGAGGAAAGACAGAAAACTACCTTATGGTAAACAATTTTTTTTTTAATCCAGGCTCCACATCGGCCATCACTTTAAATATCCACATATGTAAATGACCACAGATCTTCCAGTAGTTACGAGAGCTAACACTGCTATTGATGACAACCTAGTGTGAGAGGCAGTAGCTACACAGGAGCCAGAATGCGTGGGCCTGTGTCACAGTTCCATCAGTTCTGAGCTGTGTGTCCTGGAGCAAATCACTTAATCTTTCTGTATCTCAGTTTCTCCATCCATAAAATGGAGATAATGGTAGCATCAACCTCAGTGGGATGTTTGGAAGATTATATTGCGGAGTTTACATACTGTACTTTAGAAAAGGAAATGGCTCCAGTATTGCCAGAAGGAAACCTGCTCCAGCATTCTTGGCTGGAGAATCCCATGGACAGAGGAGCCTGGTGTGCTACTGTTCATGAGGTCACAAAGAATTGGACACGACTGAGTGACTAACCACATACATAAACTATTTAGAAGATGAAGTGGCATAGAATAAGAACTGTTTGTAATTGACATTATTACAGTCGTTGCATTTTATCTGCAAAACAATTTGATATATCAGGCAGATGTCATGCCAACAGAAGTCGTCTTCAACACAAGTCACACTGAAATCACTCTCCATACCATTGCAAGTGGCATTAAGGAGGAGCATGAGGCCCAGAACATATGCATCCAGTACTTCAAAAATGTTCACTGAGTCCACTAACCAGCTAGCAGTGTTCTCCACTATAATAATTTGTAATTTACTTCCTCTCTGTACTACTCAGTGGACAATGACCACAGGTTAATACGCAAATAGCACCTCCTGGATGGAGTGGCACAGAACTTACATGACCATCAGAGGAAGGGTGAAGTCACTGAAATGGAAATATTACCATACTGCTAAATCAAAGTTCTGAATCAATTCATTCCCAGGAACTGTTAATGTCTAGCAAGTACTCAGATGAGAAAATTAAGGTTACAAGCTATGAATATCAGAGAAGCCAACTCCAGAACCTCACAGGTGGTGAAAGGCTAGAAATCTGTAAATCCCACTTCTGGCTGCATAATGAAAGAAGGAAAATTTACATTTTTCTTCCAGAGTCAGTGGGAAAAATGAGCATTTAATTGAACAATTCTATTCTATTAGACTAATAGAATTTAGTTTCTTAATAACAGTTTTACTATACCAGTATCTCCAAGAAGAAATTATTGGTATGGTAAAAAGTACTTACTTGTGTCCTAACAACTGTTAAGCTAAAATATTTTCCATTTATGCAGACAAGTATTGTGCATGTCAGTAAATATTCCCTGTTAAACCAATGTATACTTAGACAAGATTCTCCCTCATGAAAAAAAGGACAACAATGTAAAATTAAGGGCTAAAATATTCTTCACAGACTAGATGAGAAAGGCTGAAGAGAAAAGGCTCAAAGAGAACTGGACAGTCAGGAAAGCTCCATGGATGAGAATAGACTGGGCACCAGGTCCGAATAAATGGAGGACTACCCAGGAGAAAACAAAACTCTGAACACCAAAAGGACAGTCTGAGCAAAGCCCAAGAAAAGGTGAAAGCCAGTTATCTCTGAGGATAAAATCCAACCACAGGAAAACAAAAGCATGTCGACACAGAAACTTGTAAATCAGTGTTCACAGCAGCACTTTTAATAGCCTCAAAGTAGAAACAAGCCAAAGCTTCAAGAACTGGTTAATGGACAAATGGCTTAGCCACATACTGTTTATTTTTTGACAATTAACAGAAATAGAAGAACTGATAACATGCTATAACATGGATGAAACTCAAAAACATGACATCAAATGAAAAAAGCTAATCACAAAGGAGCACACACTGTGTGATTCTGTTTATATGAAATACCGAGACAGATACTACACTGGTGTTTGCCTGGGGCTGAGGGAGATGGGGGGCCATGAGGGGTGGCTAAGGGATGCAGGATTTCCTTTTCGGAGTGATGGAAAGGCTCTAAAATTGGTCACAGGTGACACCTTTCTACACTAAGAGACAGTGAACTACACATTTTCAGTGGGTGAATTATATGATATGTGAATTATATTTCAATAGCTTTTTTAAAAAATCCAATGGCAGGATCTAAATAATCTTCTTAATTCTCTATTTTGGATGTACATAAAACTCTACAGTCATTGACATAAGTAAAGATGAGAAATGATATTTTCCTGAAACATTCCATTAAACATCCTCTGATTTTATCTGGCTTGCCTTATCATGGCAATACAGGTATCACACAAAAAAAGTATTGTTTCAAAGAAAGTCTCTCAACTTCAGTGAAGAATGCTGCACAATTCTTAACTTTCCTAAGGGTAAATTATATAAGAAAAAATATATATATAATGCAAATGGCAGAATGAAAGTCAAGTTTTAGAAATGAGTGCATTATAAAGATAATAAATTTGTAGTAAATTACTTGCAATGAAAATACAAAAGAAAGCTGTCCATGAAAACGACTGTCCTAAAACACTTTATCCTACATATAAACAGTCAACACATTCAATTTCATACATACCTGACTTGTGAGTTGACATAACTTCTTTAAATCCTGTGTCTCAACTTCTAAGTTGGCACGATAACGTGACAAGACCTCCAGTGACGCCTCTGCCATAGACTGCTTTTTGAGGGTATCAGCCAGTTCTTGTTGAAGTTGTCTCACAAATGACTCATAAGATGCTCTGTCACTGAGTTTATCAAATCACTTTACTATTACATTATGCTAATAATAGATAACTCCAACATATGGACTTTGAAAATTATCACCACAGACAGCAACTCACCTTCTTTTTCCTCCTCACTGAGTTTGGTTACAGACACAGAAGGGGCTACCCTCCAGCCTTCCTGATATTAAGTTACTCAGACAACAGATGTGGCCCCACTGTCCACGCCCTGCCCCTCCCAATAAATCTGCAGAGCTTCACCACTTCATATCCAGAAAGAAATGAGTGTGTAGGTGGGAAAAGTGATGGGAAATTCCACACTGTGGAAACATTTTCCCTTCCTTTTTTACTAGAAGCTTTGATTAACTCAGAGATCTTCACATATTCCAACCAGTGCTCAGATCTTTCCAATAGATTCCTACCTCAGCAGAAAAAGGAGGCCATTCCCTTGTTGCTTATCTATTTTATATCTAGTAGTATGTCTATATTAATCCCAAACTCCTAATTTATCCCTCCTCCCCACCTTTGCCCTTGGCTAACCGTAAGGACATACTGGAGAGCACAGGGAACTCTACTCAATATTCTGTAGTCACCTACCTGGGAAAAGGAACTGAAAAAGAATGGATATATGTGTATGAATAACTGAATCAATTCCCTATACATCTGAAACTAACACAAAATTGTAAATCAAACATATTCCAATATAAAAGAAAAATGAAATTTAAAAAATGAGGTTGCTCCCATAGCCTTCAAGGAGCCTCGATATCTTAACCTCCACCTGCCTCCAGACCGCAGCCCCTACGACCCTCTCCCTGACTCACTCCATTCCTGCTGCTCACGAATCCTGCCATCCTTTATTTTTAGTGGACAAACTTGTATTCAAACAATACTAATTGATCCTTAAAACGAGAATTATGTGCAAATTGTTTGTAAAAATGCTCTAAGTAAATAACATAAATAGCAATGGGAAGATTAAATCAGGAATAGTTTGGCTAAAGCTCACCACTTGAGTCCCAGATTATGATTCAGTAACAAATAGATGCCTTTAAAGAGTTGAGACGCCATAAGAAAAAATGATTCAAGGCTGAAATTTTCCCAAATTTGACCAAAACAAATATGACCAAAAGGTATGACAAGTTACTGAAACCAAAGTACAATATATAAAATATAGCATCTGGGAAACCTGGAATTGACTGTCAAGGTAATCCATGTAACTGAAACTTATTTTTGAAATATTCATTTTAGGTTTGAGCATTTCATTTATCCACTTCATCATGATACTGAAATGTGGTAACACAAAGATTAAAATCCTTATCCTAATAGTGAAAGAGTAAATTACTAACACTATCTATATTAATAATTTAGAACTGAATCTCTTAACATTTCATAAGCAGTACAATGTCTCTACTCAAAGTAAAGCATCTCTTGGGTCTAATTTTTATTTGCTGGATACAAGGTGTGCTTTTAGGCTGGTTTAGAGACCATAGATTCACAGCCTATGTATTTTTTATGTTCAACTAGATTCAACATTTAGCCAGAATCAAGAATCGCTTTAAACTTTCTTTCAGGAAGTCTGAGAATTTCTTCTTCTGGATATTCACTTCTCTTTCTGCTTTCTCATTTTCGTACTGACACATTCTCTCTTTTAAATGATTACACTCCTTGATTAACTCCTTGTTTCTTTCCTCCAGCACCAGACCTTGTTTCTCACGTTCGGCCTGAAGTTTTCTCACCATCTGCTGAAACTGGTCTTGGATGCTAATGACCGTCTTCTCTTTACTGTCGGCTCTGTTTTGTGTATCATCCAGTTGCTCTCGGAGCAACATGTTTTCACTCTGGAGTTGAGATAATCTCTCCTCTAAGGATTCCTGCTTTCCAATATATTTATTCACTTTGCCTTGTTCGTTCTGATACATGTGTTCAATTTCCTGCTTTTGACACTGTTTGGCTTAAGTCTCTCTGGACACGTTCTAACATCAAAATCTTTTCTCTGAGAGAATCTCTCGTGTGATGCAGCTTAATTTCTAGGTTATTGAACTTACTTTCCGCTCTAGAAAGTTGCTGGGAAAGCATCTCATTGTTCTTTCAGGTTAGCCACATCGGACTTCATTTTGTCATGCAAGTGTAACTGGTCGTCTCTTGCTCTCTGGAAGGCAAGTCCCAGGTCTCTTTTTGATGTCTGACATTGATCATGATCGTGTGAGGCAGCAGCCAGTCTAGAACGGTAGGATTCCACTTTCGTTTCAAGTCTGCATTTGCTTTCTTTTTCGTTCTCCAGCTTAGAGTTTAGCATTGTATTCTTAGCTGTCAGAGCATTAAGCTTGCTGAATATACTTAATATACTGGGATACAGTCTTTGTTAACGTTTCCTCATTCCGTTTTATTGCCTTTTGAAGATCATCATTCTTTCCTTTTACAATTTCAATGTCCTCAAAATATTTCTTTTCCTTTTCCCAGTACTGATTTTTCACTGCATCTATCTCCAGTCTTAGCATGGCAATTTCATCCTGCAGCATGTGGTTTTTGCGCAACAGGTCTTTTGCTTCTTCACAACTATCAGAAACCTAAGTGAAACAAAGGAGACTTTTAGCTAGTACTCAATAAAGTGACATTTCATGATTTCCTCTAAAATGAAAGACTAACCTCTATGTTTATACAATGAAAAGACTGCACCAAGTGTGTCTCCAAATGCAAAACATAAGGTTCGATACAAATCTCAGACATTATACAAGCAGAAATATCCAAAAGCTCAAAAATTTAATTGAAGACAACGAATCCATGAAAGTAAAAAAGAAACCCCAAGAGACTTTTCAAGAAGCTCAGAACCAGAAAGGCTTTTCTTTGAATTACAACGAACTTGGGAAGGCTTAAACCAAAGATGTATAGATCTGACTACACTTAAAAATTGCGTCTGATGTGGTATATTTGTACAATGGAATACTACTACGCCATAAGAAAGAATGAAATGCTATTTGTAGCAACAGGGATGTTGGACCTAGACATTATCACACTAAGTAAAGTAAGTCAAAGACAAGTATCATATCATACTGCTTACATGTGGAATCTAAAAATGAACTTATTTACAAAACAGAAAGAGCTTCACAGACATAGAAAACAAACTTACGGTCACCATAGGCAAAAGGGAGGTATGGGAAGGGAGAAATTAGGATGTTGGGAATAATATATACACACTGCTGCTGCTGCTAAGTCGCTTCAGTCGTGTCTGACTCTGTGCGACCTCATGGACTGCAGCCTACCAGGCTCCTCCGTCCATGGATTGTCCAGGCAAGAGTACTGGAGTGGGTTGCCATTGCCTTTTCCTAACATATACACACTAGTATATATGAAATATATGAATTGATCCTTTTGAACTCTAGTGTTGGAGAAGACTCTTGAGTGTCCCTTGGACTGCAAGGAGATCCAACAAGTCCATCTTAAAGGAAATCAGTCCTGGGTGTTCATTGGAAGGACTGATGGTAAAGCTGAAACTCCAATACTTTGGCCACCTGATGGGAAGAACTGACTCATTTGAAAAGACCCTGATGCTGGGAAAGACTGAAGGCGGGAGGAGAAGGGGATGAGAGAGGATGAGATGGTTGGATGGCCTCACAGACTCAATGGACATAAGTTTGAGTCAACTCTGGGAGTTGGTGATGGACAGGGAGGTCTGGCGTGCTGCAGTCCATGGGGTCGCAAAGAGTCAGACATGACTGAACTGAAACTGAACTGATATATAAAATAACCAACAAGGGTCAACATAAGGAACTACACTTAATATTCTACAAGAAAAATCTGAAAAGGAATATGTGTGTGTGTGTGTGTCAGTGTGCATGTGTGTTAGTCACTCAGCCATGTCTGACTCTTTTTAACCCCCATGGACTGTAGCCAATCAGACTCCTCTGCCCATTGAATTCTCCAGACAAGAATACTGGAGTGAGTAGTCATTTCCTTCTCTAGGGGACCTTCCCAACCCAAGGATCAAACCTAGGTCTCCTGTATTGCAGGTGGATTCTCTACAGTATGAGCCAGCAGGGAAGCCCTATATATATACACACACACATATACGTATATAACTGAATCACTGTGCTGAATACCTGAAACCACACAATACTGTAAATTGACTATAATTCAATAAACAACACTACTTGCTAGCTTTAAAAACACTGCATCTGATACCTAACCTATACAGCTACCTCACAATAAGAGCCTTAGCCCTATATATATTGAAACAGACTAAATTTCATAAAAAAAAGCTTTTTTGAGACTATGCTATCTTTCTAACATTTTAACAGTCAATTAGAAGAATTATCCCTCTTGATAACTGTACTAAGCACTTCTACAAATATCAATTAACTCATTAGCTATAATTCTGGAAAGGAAGAAGTTAAAAATATAAATAAGCTGCAGGCTTTTCACCAGGTCTTCTGACTCTAGTAGGCCTCTTACATCAAACCACAGTTACTTCTCTAGTACAAACATACAAAGTAAGCTTCTTATTTCACTCATGGTACACACACTAATGGTAAATAAGGTAAAATGTAGAGAGCTCTTCTTAGAAAATCATGAGATTATTTGCTACAGCAATAACTTTCATCCTCTCTTCATAATGTTTAAAATAGTAAGACGGGGGAAATACAATGAAAAACACAATAATCATCACTAATATATATTATGGCATATCTATCACTGTTTTCAAAATTCCCTGTATGGAAACAGGGCACTCACAGATCAGAGTGCTCATTTTCTCACAAGTAGAAGAATGACATCCAAAATGTGGTCTCTGAACTGCCTATAGTTTCCTGCTTACCATCAGGGAAGTGATAAAGTAACCTAGTGATCTTTCGAGGAAACAACATCACTACCAACAACCAGAATATCTACTGTCAGTAGCAAAAGTTTGTTTTCTTTAGAGGGGGAGGGGACTTTTATAAGTTTTTTCTATAGAAACAACTTTTTAAGGTGTTCAAAAGTGTTTTAACAACTGATGGCACAGTGTTTACAAATTGAAAACCTGTAAATGACGTGAAAAGGTCGTTGATAGGGTATTGGTTAAAGAAATGGCAGCAGAGCCAAGAACGGACTCCGATTTAGACACTGAAGATGATGATGTGCATGGAGTGACCGACACGTTCACTCCAAAGCAGAGGGACTCGGTCGGGTAGCACAGTCGATGGTGGACCACACACGGTCTTCCTTGCCTGAACCACAGTCAGGGTGCCGGCTCTCCCAAGACAGTTGCAAAAACCCTGAGATCAATGCCTATGGAAAATATTAAAGGCCTCTCCTTGGATGAGGCCATCATGTGTCGCTACCTATCTGAAGCAGACAAACAGATTTGAATTACAAATATTACTTTATCCAACAGATGGAAAATGTTTCCCTCCTCAAAACATAGATATATAGGCTTTCAAAATCCTCTATGCTTTCTATGATGTATAGTGTTGGTTTTTAAAATATATACATACACAGAGACATATACACATATTTGAAAATGACTACAGAAAATACCTCAGAGTTCATTTCCTTATTAGCCCTTTCTATCTCCTTTTGTTTGGCAAGGTGATTGGCCAGAATTCCATCCCGTAACATTCTGCCATTCCGTTCTCGAGAAAGCTGCTTCTGAGTGTCATTTCATGCTTCTATAACCTGGAGAGACATTATATGAAGTTTGGGGCCTATGCCATTACAAAAAAAAAAAAAAAGTTAAAAGCTTAGGAGAAGAATTTAAAATGAAAAAAACTGTTTAAAGGAAGTAGCCTTTTTAAGCACAAGGATCTTTATTCCCACATGAATAACTCAGATCTTAATTTAAATGCCTGCTAAATTTATCACAGAGCAAAAACATAGGCAGACATAGTATTGTGAAGGAAAATTTCTTTACAAAGCACTTAACTAGTTTCTTCACAGTGTCAACGCAAGTTAGCCTGTATTTTAACATAAGAAAGCCAAAATTAATACATGGATTGGAATTAATATTACTTTGCCTAATGTATCAAAAATGCCAACCATTATGTTAATGATTCAGCTTGATTTATGTCCATTCCTCCACTCAGAAAACATACACAGAGCATCTATGAGAAGTCAAGAATGGCAAGAAATTAATAACTTAAGCTCTAAATGTCACCGTTCATACTTAAGATAACAATTTTATTCTAAACCTAAAAATACATATTAAATTAAAGGGATACTATAAATAATATTGACGAAATAGTGTCAGAAATTTGAAATTTCACCAAAGATTGCTCTACCTGATTCAGATCATTTCTCACAGTCTTCAGTTCCATATCTAGTTCTCTGAGAGTGAGTTCAAGTTGCTGTTTCATTTCAACTTTTTTACTATATTGGTCTTCTTTTCTTCTTAACTGCTCCCTAATTTTTTCATACAACATATCAGCATTTCTTCTCTGCTCTCCTTCTTGCTTTAAGGTCAATCTGCAAAACTTATACAGCTCTTCTTAGAAAATCATGAGATTATCCACTGCTACAATAACTTTCATTCCCTCTACATAATGTTTAAAATAGTAAAATAGGGGGAAATATAATGAAAAACACTTAATAATTTCACAGTTTTCATGCCGAGAGTTAAGAATAAAACTGCATCCATTTTTTTTTTCTGTCTTGAGAAAAATGACTACTGTATACATCTGTGCATGGGAATGTAAAGTAATATAAACTTCAAATATAGATCAAAGATCTTTTTTAAGTTCTCATACTTTGACCAAATGATACGATATTATTAAAGAAAATGTATTCAAAATAATTAGAAAGGTAGAAATGAATTTATAGAAAAACATTTCTTGTCATATTAAATATAATACAGAAAAGTGAAAAACAACCAAAAGTCAATTGCTAAATAATTAATAAAGTTTCCATTATGGTGGACTTCTGTACGGTCATGAAAATGATGATTTGGAAAAACTTACATTAAGTTATTAGAAGCACTCACTGTTAACAACCTGCTATATTATTTCCAAGAATTTCACACTCCATAATACTAGTAACACTTTCTCCTCTGTAAAATCCTAGAGGATAAGCTAGTCCTTATAACATGTCTATGTCTCTGCAGTATTAAAGGAAACAACAGTTCAAATATTTCTCTAAAAGCGAGATGTACAGTACTTCAAGCTGCCGAGCTCTCGTTCCCACTCCACTTTCTGATGCTCTAACTGTGATTTCACTTCTTTGGTTTCTGACAGCTCTTTCTGTAGCCCACAAACCTTACTTTCCATTTTTTTAATCTTTCCTCTAAGCAGTTCACAGTGGCTTTTTTTTAAGTTCCACTAATCTTTCATATGAAAGAATCATATCCTGGATTTTCAACAAGCTAACAGAATCTGCATAATGAAGAAAACAAAGATAAAAACAACAACAAACAAAAATTTATGTGAGTAAGTTTTGAGTATAAAGGACTGTGCCTTTCACGTTCACGCATCCACACATTGAACAAAAATTAAAGTCTCTATAATGTGGAAGACATTATTCTAAGCTCTGCAGATGAAACAGACTCCCCTGGCTCTTGTTTAGCTTCAAGTCTAGTAGAAGAGAAAGATAAAATAATTATGAACTCAGAAGGATATTATAAGAAAAGAGAGTTCTATGATCACATAATAGAACTTGACATAGATTGGGTCCAGGAAAGATTTCCCTGGGGAAGAGATGTCACACTGAGAAATGAAGGATGAGCAGGAAGTAGTAAGTACAGTAGGAAGAACAACCCTGTGGACAGTCTCCAGCTGCCGTATGTTTTTAACCAAGACAGAGTGAACAGCTACTGATTTACCTTCCTGAGTGGAGCGAGCAAAAAATGACGCCGACATTAAACAATGATTTTCATGACAAAGGACTTCAGGGAATGAAAGACAATGATCCTGGAAACACATGAGGTTAGCCTAAGGAACGCCCCAGCTCACTGCCTTGAGAGAATTTCCAGGCCCCAACATGAGGAGAAGGAATGGAAGCTGAGTCAGCCGTCGACTCCCTGACAGGAGGTGATGAAGCTGACAGTCTGGTGAAACCAAAGTGGGCAGAGATCACAGATCAGAACCGCGGAGAGGAGAGAGTGGAACAGAAAGAAAAAGGACCCTGGAGATCTGAGGAGGAGCCCCTCGGGTACTCAGCAGAGGAACAAACAGCGCCCATCTGGGAGAAACCACCTGAGACCAGGGAGAAACCATCTGAAAAGACTATAGGAACCTGTGACTGGTGCTCACTCAGTCCCAGGAATTCTATCTATTCTCATGAGCCAGGCTGGAAAAACTTCTCCTTACAGTAGAATGAACAGGGTAGTCAGTAAGGTCTTGCCTCCAAGGCAGGAAATAATCAGCCCTAGCCCCAGGGTCCCTCTGGATGCACCTATTAAATCACAAGAAGCAAGAGCAGAGAAGGATCTCTGGAAAACTCTCAATATTTGGAAACTAAATCACACGGATCTAAATAACCCTTGGATCAAAGAGGTAATGAAAAGAAGAATTACAAAGTATTTTGAACTGAATGAAAATGAAAATGTAAGACCAGCAGACATTTTAGGAAATTGACACCCTGATGCTAAAATTCATGTAGAAAGAAGGGTAAAAAATAAAACAAGATGAAGCTAGACAATTGTGACCTTTAACCATGAAGCAAAGAGAAGTAACAGTTGGGCTTTAAGCAAAAGGGTAACATGATGAGATCTGAATTTTTAAAAATAGATAATCATTATAGTTGCTGTGTGGACTGAGGTTCCGGGAGGTAGAATGGCAGGGAAAGAAGTTCTGAGATTATTTCAGTTATTCCAGGAGGAAAGTGATGCTAACCTGACCTTGGATGAAGGCACAGGAAAGAAGAGTCAACAGAAGGTACAGTGAGTGAGAATGATCATAGGCCTGTGGTGCAGAGTATAGACTCATGTTCATGTTCTTTTAATACAGAACCTATTTCTGAGATGCCCAGCACTGTAACACATCCCTGGCTCTAGAGCAGTACTAGACATATATTACTACTACACCATACACAAACAGGCTTTGTATTTATATTTACACTGCAGTCCTACCTTTACACCCTGTGTCAAGTTCTTCAATTAGCAACATGGAATTCTTATAGTAAAGCAACTCGCCATCCTCAGAAGCTGTTTCAGATGACTGAGTTAAGTCATCATGGTCATCCACAGAATTAATTTGTTCTTTGACCTACACATAAATAATACTATTTCATAATGTCCTTAAAATATTTATAGAACATACTAATTGTACAAAGATGATAAACATATCTTCATTAAAGCAAAAACAGACACTTTTTAAAAGGACAGATTCTTTTTATCAAAAGGATAACTTTATCAATAGTGTTTCTAAATTAAGTTGTCAAAGTATATGTCTCTACAACAAAGGAAGATTTTATATTTTGCTACTATTCCTTTTACAAAGTATTTTTTACTAGGAAAATATTTTTTATAGTTAACTTTTTGACTATACCTTGTTATTTTCATTAGATGTCTTCTTTGCAGGCCTGAAAAAAAAATGATTCTTTTCAGGCTAATATTAAATACTTAAAAATACAAATACCTAAACTTTGTTTTTTATATAAAATCTCTGCATTTGCATTGGTAAGTACTTTTTTATAAAAGGATTAAAACAATAAAGAAGAGTAACATTAAAGGACAAACAAAATACATTTATAATACTAATAATTTAATTTAGACCAAAGAAAAGGAAAAACACAACATTACTTGCATTATGTGAAGAGAACCAGTATACCAGGATTTCTTGCAGTTGTTATTTTCAATAAGAACTATGTTTTGCAGCAATAAAACCTATCTGGGATGTATTCCTTAAGTCCTTATAAGAAAGAAACCCATTTTTAATAACCATGATATTAGCCTTCTGAGGACTTCCTATGCAACTGCTATGCATTATTATAAGCACTTTATATGTCTTAACGGCATTTTAATCCTCACAAACATTCTGGGAGGTAGGTAATACATTAGGTCCTCTACATAGGAAGAAACGGAGCACAGAAAGGCTGAGTAAGTTGCCCAAGCCCACACAGCAGGTCACCAACAGATCCAGAGTTCAAAGTCAGGAAATCTGGCTTCAACACTGCGGTTCGAAAATATGCTGAGAAAGTAATATTTAAATAAGTCTTCTTAAGGAATATGATAGCAAATGAATCTATATTATTATTCCATGTCCAGTTATAACTATAAATAATACTTTCTGAATCTTAACACGTTTCTCAAAAAATAAAGAGACTTTAGAGGTAGGCAATATTGGAAACCTACTTTCACTAAACACTTGCTTTTGTAAAGAAATTTATCAGTAGGCATTCATTCAACCATTCTGCTGTTTATTCATGAATCTGATATACACTTATTGAATACACAATATGTGTTAATAACACTCTTACTGTGGGAAGCATAGTTTTTCTAATTTAGAACTTTATAAACCAAAATTAATAATTTGTGAAAGATTGTTAGTAGTTTTTTTTTCTGTTGAATATTAACAAAATTTTCCCTTTTCCTTAGAATCTATAAACAACTATGACGTTGATATGATATAATGTTTCAGAGTACCTTACAAAATCATAGCTACTCATGATGTTACTATCAACTAGAATCATCAAGGAATGATCAAATCCTATTCAGCATAGCCTAAGTGTTTGTAAGTTCATGATTATATAATTTTTTAAAATCTATGTAGGATAGAATTAACTGAACTAATCATCTACACATACAATTACATAGGAATATTACACTTCAGAACCAACAAACAAGCCCTTACCATAAAACTATATATAACAGACGTATTATGTACAATTAGTTTACTGTAATAGTTTAAAGATAATGTCATACAATCAATAAGCTTTCTAATACTGGAAATGCAAACAAGATTAATTCAATAAACACGTCCTCTTCTGGCTCATTTCTAACAGCATACATACTCTAAAAGCTCCCATCTTAACATAAAACAAGAAACTCCTTTGAACTCCACATTCCTCTTCAGTTACCATCTAGTTCTCTATTGCCTGTCCCAGCAAATATTCCCTCCAGGGCTGTTTACATGTATTCACTACAGTCCAGCTTTCAAGGAGACTATTTACTGAAACGATTTCTGGCCAAAGGCACTGGTCCTCACTTTAATCTTTCAGCAGTGTTTTCCACTATAGTTGAGGAATTGCTTGTCTTGACCTGTACACTATATTATGCTGCTCCATTTCCAGAAGTATTCAGTGCTTATTTCTTCTTCTAGAAATAAAAAATTTGTAGATATTACCTGTCATCATCCTGATCCACTTCACTTAAAATGCTGTCATCATTAACATGCAGCAGACCACCAGTCAGTGAATCGGTCTTTTCAAATATTGGTGCAATCACACATTCTTCTGGTGTCCATTTGCTATTGTCCTTTTTCTTTACTCCTTTCTATGCACGCCAGGATCGCTACTTTAAAAAAATCCAGAAAAAAGCCAATTCAACTGAATAAAAAGGCAATTCTTGTAAAATTCCTACTCTTACCCATCTTAAATCATTAATTCACAAAATAGTTATTAAGTACCAACCATAGGCAAGAAAACACAAATTCTTGCCTCAAAGACAGATATACAATTATGATATGATGTGATATGTAAGAGTTGATATATGAAAGTTATCAGTGATATAAGGAAGGCTTTACAGAAGAAGTGAAGAGAGAAGGTTACAAAGAAAAAAAAAAGGGGAGAAAATCATTCTACTTGGAGATTAGAATACAGAGCACAAAGATCAGGCACGTGGCATCTAGGCTGTTTCCTAGGAACCTGGAAGGAAAAGTATGAAACACATGAAAGAAAGCAGAGAGGTGCATCTTTGGACACCGGGAAGAACCTCAAGGGCTACACTGGAAACCTAGAGTTCACTGCCTAAACACAATGACTTTTACCCATGGGAGTCATAATTAGATTTACACTATATTTTCTGTTTCGCTTTTAAATACAATAATGCTTAATTTAGGGATTTCCCTGATGGTCCAGTACTTAGGAGTCTGCCTGCCAATGAGGGGGCAGTGGTTTGATCCCTGGTCCAGGAAGACCCCACATGCCCCAGAGTTAGAAGCCAGCACCCTGGAGCCCATGCTCAGCATCAAGGAAAGCCACCACAGTGAGAAGCCCAAGCACTGCAGCTGCAAAGAACCAGCACAGCCAAAAAGGGGGAAAAAAAAAAAACTCAAAAAAAAAAGTAACGCTTAATTTGGGTGACTTTTTAAATGACATGTGGCACATATACCATGAAATAAAAAAATCAAGGAAATATTTGGTGGTGGGGACGGGGCAGACAGTGAAGCAGTTTACTTTTAAACCGCCCACATGATGGGGTGATTTCAGCATTATGGATGAAAGACCAGTACCTCATCAGTTCCCCCACCACAAACAACAATTTGGCTTCCATCCATGGACATACTAAAAATGATATAAGAAAAAAACCCTGCCAAACAAGAATATTCTATCCAGAAAAGTTATGCTTCAGAAATGAAGGACAAATAAAAACTTTCCCAGAAAAACTAGAGCTGAGGGAGTTCCTCACCACTAGACCTGTCTCATAAGAAATGCTGAAAGAAGTCCTCAAATTGAAATGAAAAGATGTTAATAGTGACATAAAATATATTTAAATATACCACACACTGGTAAAGGCAAGTAGGCAGTCAAATTCAGAATATTCTAATACTGTAGGTGGTATGTTAAGAAATTAACTTTAGTATTATGTCTAAAAGACAAAAAAATAAAAATAACTATATCCCTGGCAAAATGTACTCTTGCCCGCCAAATCCCATGGACGGAGGAGCCTGGTAGGCTGCAGCCCATGGGGTCGCTAGAAGTCAGACACAACTGAGCGACTACACTTTCACTTTTCACTTTCATGCATTGGAGAAGGAAATGGCAACCCACTCCAGTGTTCTTGCCTGGAGAATCCCAGGGACGGGGGAGCCTGGTGGGCTGCCGTCTCTGGGGTCGCACAGAATCGGACACGACGGAAGCAACTTAACAGCAGCAGCAGCAGGAAAATGTAAAATGTGATCATCACAACCAATAGCTCAATTCAGTTCAGTTCAGCTCAGTTTAGTCACACAGTCACATCTGACTCTTTGCGACCCCATGTACTGTAGCTCGCCAGGCCTCCCTGTCCAACACCAACTCCCGGAGTTTACTCAAACTCATGTCCATTGAGTCAGTGATGCCATCCAACCATTTCCTCCTCTGTCGTCTCCTTCTCCTCCTGTCCTCAATCTTTCCCAGCATCCGGGTCTTTTCCAATGAGTCAGCTCTTCACATCAGGTAGCCAAAGTATTGGAGTTTCAGCTTCAACATCAGTCCTTCCAATGAACACCTAGGACAGATCTCCTTTAGGATGGACTTGTTGGATCTCCTTGCAGCCCTAGGGACTCTCAAGAGTCTTCTCCAACACCACAGTTCAAGAGGATCAATTCTCTTTCTTTATAGTCCCTCAGCTTTCTTTATAGTCCAACTCTCACATCCAAACTTATTTCACAGAAAAATAACAAATCACCTGCTGTTACATAGGCTTACCTATCAGAACCTTCATCCTCCATAGCAACAAACTCCTGATTGTGGTTTCCTCCACTCGTTCTCTGCTGAATCAATCCACTCTCATCAGCAGTATCACACACATTGTCTGATACTTCCACTTCACTACTTTTGTGCTTCTTCTTTTCTTCTTCAACCTTTAATGAAAGTTTGATACTAAGAAATTGTTACTTAATTATAAACATCTTTTTTTGTTGTCTTCATTAATTTTATTATTTGACTCAGGGTTTGGCCTGATTTTAAGTGATAAAAAAATCTTTTTGTGCTTACTTTACTTTTATCACTAACAAGTCACTGAAATATTTGTAAATCCTACTTCTTGTTTGACAAAAAGAAACAAAATTCCCAAAATTTCAAAAAAGGCTTTCTTCAGTTCAGTTCAATTCAGTCGCTCAGTCGTGTCTGACTCTTTGCGACCCCATGAATCACAGCACGCCAGGCCTCCCTGTCCATCACCAACTCCCGGAGTTCACTCCAACTCACATCCATCGAGTCAGTGATGCCATCCAGCCATCTCATCCTCTGCTGTCCCCTTCTCCTCCTGCCCCCAATCCCTCCCAGCATCAGAGTCTTTTCCAATGAGTCAACTCTTCGCATGAGGTGGCCAAAGTACCGGAGTTTCAGCTTTAGGATCATTCCTTCCAAAGAAATCCCAGGGCTGATCTCCTTCAGAATAGACTGGTTGGATCTCCTTGCAATCCAAGGGACTCTCAAGAGTCTTCTCTAACACCACAGTTCTAAAGCATCAATTCTTCAGCGCTCAGCTTTCTTCACAGTCCAACTCTCACATCCATACATGACCACAGGAAAAACCATAGCCTTGACTAGACGAACCTTTGTTGGCAAAGTAATGTCTCTGCTTTTGAATATGCTATCTGGGTTGGTCATAACTTTCCTTCCAAGGAGTAAGCGTCTTTTAATTTCATGGCTGCAGTCACCATCTGCAGTGATTTTGGAGCCCAAAAAAAGAAAGTCTGACACTGTTTCCACTGTTTCCCCATCTATTTCCCATGAAGTGATGGGACCGGATGCCATGATCTTCGTTTTCTGAATGTTGAGCTTTAAGCCAACTTTTTCACTCTCCACTTTCACCTTCATCAAGAGGCTTTTGAAATGTATAGAAATGTCTAATCACTATGCTATACGCCGGGGAACTAACAGAGTGCTGTAGTCAATTATACTTCAAAAATAAACAAGTTCATAGAAAAAGAGATCGGATTTGTCGTTACTGGAGGTATGCAGAGGGGTGTTGGGAGGAGAATTGGAAGAATCTGGTCAAAGGGTACAAACTTCCAGAGCACCACCCAGCCGGGTCAGGCGGCCGGCCAGGGAGACCCGGCCCTCCCGGCATCTGTCCCGGGACCCAGATCTAGAAGGAGCCCCGGGGCCCAAACACCCTCTGTGCGCCCACCACCGGCCCCCTGGAGCCGCGAGCGAGCCCGAAACACCGAGGGGCGCCCGGCGAGCCTGGCTCCCTCCGCCCGCCCGCCGGCCCATGTCCAGGCGTGTCCTCCCGTCCACAGGCTCGCCGGAGACATGCGCTCCTGCAGGCGATCCAAGTGCTCCAGAAGGGCACGCGCCTGCTGCTAAGAAAGACCCCCTTCTGCTGCCTGCAACTCTCTCATCCAACCAGCCTCCCGTCCCTTGCCCTGCCCCAAGAGAATGTCTCCTCCTCTCCCACGGCTGAGACCAGGAGAGCCGAGTCGTGCCCGCCGTCTCTAAGCTCCCTGGAGCTGACATAAGCCACCAGTTAGGTCCCAAGAGTAAGCACCCGAAAAGAAGAACAGAGGTGAAGATTCACGGAGACTCGCAGAGAGTCTATCTTCTCCTGAGTCTCCTTTTCCTCTCCACTCCTTCTCCCATCCCTGCTCCTTCACCGGCAAGAGAAATACATGTTAAATTCACTCGTGGTGTGGACTTCAGTTGGCAAACCCAGGTCCTGTTGGCCCTGCAAGAGGCGGCAGAAGCGTTTCTAGTTCGTCTCTTCGAGGATGTGTCTCCTCTCCTTACACGCTGGCCACGTAATGCTCTCCTCAAAGGATGCTTAGCTGGCCCGAAAGATCAGAGGCCTTCACGAAGGGCATGGCTGGGCTCCGGGCACCCACCCGTGTCTCTGGTGGATACCAGAGCCCCTGCCCATGGCTAGGACCAGATCCACGGGGTACAAGGTGTTGCCTGCACTTGCTGTCTCTGAGCAGAGTGTGTGAGTTGCTTTCCTAGTTAGTTTTTTTGAGAAGGAGAAGACTGCATGGCTTTCCTCTGTAACAGAGGTAAAGTATGAGAGAATCAAGGTATTCCAGAAATCCTGAGAATAATTTTCAGATGAAGATACTCTAAGGTTGACTTCACTTGGCAAATTATTCCTATGACTGACTGTTTGATGATTTGGAAAACATCAGATTTTCTAGGTTATAGGAGAAAAGGGTATTTACTGATAATTTAAATCCTCTTGTACCATTTAAATGTTTTACCACATGTATACTTACTTTTATTTAAAACACGATGGAACAAATGAGGGACGACCACTCCAGTCAGTTGCACAGAAGAGCCTAGTGCATCCAGGATACAAATATCTGTCCCTCAGACTGACTTCATCATTAGTGGCAGAAGCAAGTTCCTGTGTGCACTGTGCCCGTCAACAGATCAAAAATCCAACTGAGATGAAAACAGAAAATTGTTAAGGTCTGATGTTTTAGCTCCTTCTGGTAAACTCCTACCAAAGTCATTCAGAAATTCCAACTTGTAGAATTTATTTGATTCTTTTATTTGCAAATCATAGATGTATCATAATTCATACTTCAGAATTCTCCATTCCAGGATTTTAAAGAGCCTTTTCAATGTTTTTACAGGTATTTTTATAACTTCCTTGTGGAGAGATAATAAACATAATTCTTAATGAAAAAAATTTGAAGCAAAGTTACTGTTATACAGAGATTATACTGTGTTCTTTGTGTATTAGTGCTAATTTCTTCCTTTGGACACTGTTTTCCAAGAGACACAATTTTAACAAGAGAATTGAGGGATGTATTTTTGTCTCCAATGGAGTAGAGTGTGAGCTGATAAAATCCCTGCCCTTCTTTTGTAACTGAAAACAGCTTAAGAGACTTCCAGGGAAATAGAAAGTGCCACCAGAAGACTTTTGATATTGTGTGTGATGAATATGATTAGTGAGGGTGGATATTAATAATGATGCAGTCAGCCAACTGAATTCAAACTAAATGGAAGGACCAAGTTCTGTTGTTTGATACATTTTAACCCTTTGGAAAAACCTTTTCCTGTTCTACATCAACTCATTTTTATGTAAACACTAGAATAAACCTTATCTATGAATACATTTTTTTAAAAAAAGGTACAACTTCCAGTTGTAAGATAAATAAGTACTAGGGATATAATCTGCTGCTGCTGCTAAGTCGCTTCAGTTGTGTCCAACTCTGTGCGACCCCATAGACGGCAGCCCACCAGGCTCCCCTGTCCCTGGGATTCTCCAGGCAAGAACACTGGAGTGGGTTGCCATTGCCTTCCCCAAAGCATGAAAGTGAAAAGTAAAAGTGAAGTCGCTGAGTCATGTCCAACTCTTAGCGACCCCATGGACTGCAGCCCACCAGGCTCCTCCGTCCATGGGATTTTCCAGGCAAGAGTACTGGAGTGGGGTGCCATTGCATCTACAACACAATAAATACAATTAATAAACACTGTTCTATGTTATATATGAAAATTGTTAAAGAGGAGAGTGAAAAGGTTGACTTAAAGCTCAACATTCAGAAAACGAAGATCATGGCATCCGGTCCCATCACTTCATGGGAAATAGATGGGGAAACAGTAGAAACAGTGTCAGACTTTATTTTGGGGGGCTCCAAAATCACTGCAGATGATGACTGCAGCCATGAAATTAAAAGACGCTTACTCCTTTGAAGGAAAGTTATGACCAACCTAGACAGCATATTCAAAAGCAGGGACATTACTTTGCCAACAAAGGTCTGTTTTAGTCAAGGTTATGGTTTTTCCAGTGGTCATCTATGGATGTGAGAGTTGGACGGTGAAGAAAGCTGAGTGCTGAAGAATTGATGCTTTTGAACTGTGGTGTTGGAGAAGACTCTTGAGAGTCCCTTGGACTGCAGGGAGATCCAAGCAGTCCATCCTAAAGGAGATCAGCCCTGGGTGTTCTTTGGAAGGAATGACGCTAAGGCTGAAACTCTGGTACTCTGGCCACCTCACGCGAAGGGTTGACTCACTAGAAAAGACTCTGATGCTGGGAGGGATTGGGGGCAGGAGGAAAAAGTGACGACAGAAGATGAGACGGCTGCATGGCATCTCCGACTCGATGGATGTAAGATTGAGTGAACTCCGGGAGTTGGTGGGGTTGCAAAGAGTCGGACACGACTGAGTGACTGAACTGAACTGAACTGAAGACAGTAAATCTAAACAGTTCTAATAAGGAAAAATACTATTTTTCTTTTTTTTCATTTTGCATCTATATGATATGATAAGTGTTCACTAAACCTACTGTGGTAACCATTTCAAGAGGTATGTAAGTCAAATCATTCTGTAGACCTTAAACTTATGCAGTGTTGTATGTCAATTATATCTCAATAAAACTGGAAGAAAAAAATGACATAGAAAAAAAAAAAGGAACACTAGGCAACATTCAAGTAATCCAGGAAAGGAAAAAAAATAGAAATAAAAATATCGAGGATAGTTATATGTCAACTATACCTCAATAAACACACACAGGGGACAAACAGATAACAAATAATAAAATGACAGACTTATACCCAAATATATTAATGGTCACATTAAAGGTAAATGGTCTAAATGCACAGACTAAAAGAGAGGGACTATCAGACCCAAATACATGCTCTCTTCAGGAAATCCACTTCATGTTTTAGTAGAAGGATGGGTGAAACAAGCCATATAAACAATACTGCTTTATGTAGAGTGACTATATTAACACCAGAAGAAGTAGACTTTGGAGGAAGGAAATTATCAGAGATAAAGAGGGGCATTAAGTGATTTCAAAATGTCCACTCACCAAGAAGATACAATACGCCTAAATGTAGATATACCTAAGGAGTATGTCAAGGCTGTATATTGTCACTCTGCTTATTTCACTTATATGCAGAGTACATTATGCAAAATGCTGGGCTAGATGAAGTACAAGCTGGAATCAAGATTACCAGGAGAAATATAAATAACCTCAGATATGCACATGACACCACCCTTATGGCAGAAAGCAAAGAAGAACTAAAGAGCCTCTTGATGAAAGTGAAAGAGGAGAGTGAAAAAGTTGGATTAAAACTCAACATTCAAAAAACTAAGATCATGGCATCCAGTCCCATCACTTCATGGCAAATAGATGGGGTAACCATGGAAACAGTGAGAGACTTTATTTTCTTGGGCTCCAAAATCCCATGAAGATGGTGACTGCAGCCATGAAATTAAAAGACGCTTGCTCCTTGGAAGAAAAACTATGACCAACCTAGATAGCATATTAAAGAGCAGAGACATTACTTTACCAACAAAGGTCTGTCTAGTCAAAGCTATGATTTTTCCAGTGGTCATGTATGGATGTGAGAGCTGGAGCATAAAGAAGGCTGAGTGCCAAAGAATTGATACTCTGTGGTGTTGATGTTGATAATTGTTACACTGTGGTGTTGGAGAAGTCTCTTGAGAGTCCCTTGGACTGCAAGGAGATCTAACCAGTCCATCCATAAAGGAAATCAATCCTGAATATTTATTGGAAGGACTGATGCTGAAGCTGAAGCCCCAATACTTTGGCCACCTGATGCGAAGAACTGACTCATCAGAAAAGACCCTGATGCTGGGAAAGATGGAAGGCAGGAAAAGAAGGGGACAACAGTGGATGAGATGGTTGGATGGCATCACTGACCCGACGGACATGAGTTTGAGAAGCCTCCAGGAGTTGGTGTTGGACAAGGAAGCCTGGCGTGCTGCAGTCCATGGAGTCACAAAGAGCTGGATACAACTGAGCGACTGAATTGAACTGAGATATATCTAAAAATAGTCCAACAAAAAACACGACGCAAAAATGGACAGAACAACTGCTTTTTCAGTTTCACAGCTTTCCTGGGGTAGAATCCTCCAAAAGCCAGTAACTGGTAGAACCACATAAACAGTGGCTGACAAATGCTGGAGGCTAGAGGTGGCGAGATGAAACTTAAAACTCCTGAGCTAGGGGGAGGGAGAGGGGATGACACTTATATGAGTTTTACTTCCAGGAGCCCCATGGGGTCTTCATGATAAAGACTTGAGAAAAAAAAGAATCAGACTTTCACTATTTAGACAGGGAAGAGAAGAAAACTAACAGTTTAGAAGTGTACCCAGAGAAAAGTAACCATTTTCAGAAACATCCATACCAAAGGGTGTTTCTTCCCTCAGAATAAACTATTTTATCAGACAGAGCCTAATCAGACATGGGGGAAGGGCAAAGAGCAACTTGACAACTGGAACCTCTTCTAGCCTTCCTGTCTTACAACTGGGATGGAAAAAAAAAGGATGGGTGGGAGCTAAGAAACTTCTGAAGGGCACAGTCCAGGACCTCATGACCACAAAAACAGTCTGACTCATAGGAATGCCTCCCTCACCCAGCACCTCTCCACCACATGCACAGGGCTCTGGTAGAAAAGCCATGCATTATACCACGGGCGCTGCCAGACACAGACTCTGTTTCAGATAGAGTTTCTGGGAAAACCCAGAGACAACAGGGAGACCACAGAAGACACCTGAAGCATCTGAAGCCTCTGACATCTACCACAAGTCCAGCTTTCAACACAAAGTTACAAGTCAAACTAAGGGCAAGAAAAAGCAGAGCTTGAGGAGGCCTGAGAAAAAGCAGGCATGAGAACTTGGCTCAGATATGGCAAAGATTTTGCAATTATTAGACTGAGAGTTTAACTATGATTAACATGCTAGGGGCTGTAAAGGGAAAAAAGTGGACAACCTACAAAAAAAACCGATGGGTAATATAAGCAGGGGCTTCCTGGGAAGCTCAGTGGTAAAGAATCCACCTGCAGTGCAGAAGATACAGGTTTGGTCTGGGAAAATTCCATGGACAGAGGAGCCTGGCAGGCTATATAGTCTATGGGGTTGCAAAGTCAGACATGACTGAAGCAACTGAGCATGCATGCAATATAAGCAGAGATATAGGAACTCTAATAAAGAAGCAAAAATAAATGCCAGAAATCAAAAATACAGTAACAGAAATAAAGAATGCCTTTGCTACATTCATCACTAGACTGGACATGGCTGAGCAAAGATTTCAGTAAGCATTAATTTATCTCACTAGAAACGTCTCAAACTAAAAAACAAAGAGAAAAACTAATGGGGAGGGGGAGAAAAAGGAACAGAGTATCCAAGAATTGTGAGACCATCACAAAAGGTGTAATATATGCATAATTGAAATATGAGATGATGAAACAAAGAAATTAACAGAAGAAACATCTGAAGTAACAATGGCAGAGGATTTTCCAAAATTAATGGCAGATCCCAGAGGACACATCCAGGAATTCCAGAGAACCACCAATCAGGATATATCGCCAAAGGACTACACCTAGGCACATCACATTCAAACTGCAGAAAACCAAAGACAAATCCTAAGGAAAGCCTGAGGGGGGAAAACCACCTCACCTATAGAGGAACAAAGTAAAGAATCACATGTCTTGTCAGAAACCATGAGCAAGAGAATGAAGTAATACATCTGAAGAGTTGCATGAATAAACCACCTACCTATGGTTGTATATCCAAAGAAATTATCCTTCATAAGTGAGGAAGAAATAAAGACTTTCTCAGACAAAAACTGAAGGAATGCATTGCCAGGAGACCTGCCTTGCAAAAACTGTTGTTCTTCAGAGAATAGGAAAATAATATATACTAATAGGTCAGAGATTCAGATCAATGTTTAAAGAGGGAAAGCATTAGAGAAAGAATAAATGAAGATAAAATAAAGCATTTCGTTCTTTTTTCTTTTTTTGTTTTTGGCGACGCCTCGTGGCTTGTGGGATCCCTGCTCCCAGACCAGGGATTGAATCCATACCCTCGGCAGTGAGAGCACAGAGCCCTAACCCCCAGTCCACTGGCGAATTCCCTCATGTTTTTTATTATTAACTGATTCAATATATAACTGTTCAAAATAAAAAAGCAACAATGTGCTGGTGATCATAGCTTATGAATGAGTGAAATGAACAACTGCAAGGTTATAAGGAACAGGAAGGAGGAATTGGGAATACTCTGTTAAGAGTACCTGCACTATCTGTAAAGTGAAACAGAGTTATTTGAAAGTGGACATAGATTAGCTGCAAATGTACATTGCAAACTCCAAGCCAACCATAATTTTTTTTTTCAAAAGAAGAATTGATATGCTAAGAGAAGAGAGAAAATGAAATCATATAAAATGCTCATTAAAGTCAGAGAAGACAATAAAAAAGAGTGGAGTATATTTTTAAAAGGTAACAAAGAATAAGTGCAATGAATGGAAGGTTCCTTTACAAATAGAGTAGATAATCCAACTATATCAATAATCACCTTCAATGTGAATGGTCTAAATACACCAATCAAAAGAGTCTGTGAGAATGGATTAAAAAAATATGACCCAACTATATGTAGTCTACAAGAAACGCATTTTATTTTCATTTAAAAAAAATTAATTGCAGCATGCAGGATTTAGTTCCCTGACCAGGGATCAAACCCTGGCCCCCTGCATTGGGAGTTGCTGCTGCTGCTGCTACGTCGCTTCAGTCATGTCCGACTCTGTGTGACCCCACTGATGGCAGCCCACCAGGCTGCTCTGTCCCTGGGATTCTCCAGGCAAGAATATTGGAGTGGGTTGCCATTTCCTTCTCCAGCATTGGAAGTTTGGAGTCTTAAATGCTGGTCTACCCGGAAGTCCCCCAAAGGCAGAAGTTTTTAAAAAATGACCTCTCTCTCCCTTTAAAAAAAAAAAAAACTGCTTACACAAAAATTGACCCATGCGTGCATGCATATATATGGTTCCAAGAGTTTTAACATGTACAGATTTGTATAACTGTCACCACAAGGAGAACACACAAGAGTTCCATCACCAAAACACATGCTGACCTCAAACAGTCCTAACACTGCCCGTGTTTGCTGATCCCACAGTCTTGCCTTTTCCAGAATGTCATATAAATGGATCCTTACAGCACGTGGCCTTTCTGAACTGACTCTTTCTTTCAGCATCGGTGCGGCTGCACGGATGGTTGTCCTTTCACAGAGGGCAGTGTTCCAGGGGAGGGTTGCCACAGTGTGTCCAGTCATTCACCTGGTGGACGATGTTAGGATTGTCTTTCTAAAGACAATCTTTTTGATCTTTCTAAAGAGCCCCCATGCTGCAACTAAAACTCAGTGGAGCCAAATTAAAAAAAACAAAAACAAAAACAAAAAAAACCTCCATCCTTTGATTCCAATTAAAAAGAAAATCCTGGAGGCAAGGGAACACCAAGATCTGGTACCATCTTAGAATGGAAAAAACAGAAGAAATACATATTGAATTTCAATACATTATCCTGCTGCAGGTTTATAAATGTTAAGGCATATATAGCTAGTTTGATCAAACAAAATCACTTCAACTTACTTCGGAGGCTCTGTCATTGACTTCCCAAGGAGTTTCAGCCTCCCTCCCACCTGAGCAACAAAAGTGTGGAATGTGAAGCTGCAATTCCCTTTTGTCCCACATGCAGCCTGTACACAGTTTCTGAAGCACTGGACCGGGACCAGCCCCAGTAAACGGAGGTGGGTGGGTCACCTCCTCCCCAGACGCCACTGTGGAGAAAAGATGTGGGTGCAGACACGTTTCCAAAAACAAATGAGTTTTTCTGTCTGAAGTAAGTAAGTACATTTCTCTGTCTGAAGTAAGAGGCGAGAGCACGCTGCAGCCAGCAGCGAGGCAGGCAGAGCAGACCCAAGGGTGCAGGTCCCAGGACACCTGTCATTACAGAAATGTTATTATTGGTCACAGAACCGGCTAGTTTTATCAGTGTTTGATTCTCTACCAAAGATAGAAATTCCAGAAGAGACTTCACATAAACCCTGTTGTTTCATTTCCAAAATGTCTGAGATCCCAGTGTTGAAGTGAGTGGGTATTAGTGTGACGGACAGCTCCTTCCTCACATGTTAGTCTAAGAACAGACCAGAAGGTCGGCACAAAGCACCCCTGCTGCTGTCTGCAGGGTTCCACATCTGCCAGAGCAATGTCCTCAGGATACCCAGCAAGACGGGCTGATTCCGACAGGCATGATCTTGCTTTTCTTCATCAAATAAGTAAACACTTAACAGACCCAATCTTGCTAATGTCAACTTAAAAAATAGTCACAACCTAAAAGTTGAGAGTTACAGTTTTTTGGTGGGAATTTTTAGGACTTCAAGCCTAAATAAAGTAATCTCAAGTAACCCTGCGGGGGGGGGGGGGGGTTTAGGTTATATAGGTTTGCAACAAAGCACAAGTAGTCTGAACATCAAACGTTATTTTTGTGAATTAAAGAAAACCAGATATCTCCAGGAATTTAGCACTTTTCTACATGTGGGAAGAGGCTAGAGTCTGGGCCCACTAAAATCATTTCTCTCACACGCAGCTCAGCTATCTGGGGTCAGTATCCTACGTTTTTTCACATCCTGAGTTTCCTCAGTGCTCACCGTCGGGAATGGTGCAACCTCATGGCTGCCTTATTGCAGGCATTGTTCTTCCCGGGAGCCCTCGGAGTTCAGAAATCCACATTTGGAGAGCTGGAATTGCTGATCGCTGTGACAGCCTTGTTTACTGATATGGCAGGAAATACTCCATCTCTCACTCATCACTAAAGAAACCGGACTGAAACAACTCAAGCAACAGGTTTCCATCCAGATCTCCCCGGTGCTTCCTCCACAAACCACCGGTCTCCAGGGAGGCACACCACACCAACAAAGTGAATGCCTTAAGGTTTCACTATATTTTTCCAGGACACTTAAGAAACAGACCCTTGAAGGGAGGGGGTGAGGGGGGTTGGTCTGAATGAATTAGGTGCGCCCAGCCTTAGGGAAGGAGGTGGAAACGAACACTACCTGAGGGATGTGAGGAGTCTGGGATCTGCCAGGGTTGGGGGTTGGGAGTTAAACCGATAACCTGGGAAATTCGGGGAGGAGGGGGGGCGGCGGGGAGACAGAGCCGCGGGAGCCGGCGACACCTACTCGCAGACCCCTTGGTAAGGGTTTTCTTTGAAAAGTGGCAGGGGACCAAGTTCCGGGGAGTGGTCGCTGAGGGGTCTCGCGGGGGCAGTAGTCACTGGACGGTCGGGACCCCGGCGGCCCTTTGCCCCCACCCCGGATCGAGGAGCGGCTACCTGTTGAGGAAGGCGTTGCCGAAGGCGTTGAGCTTGCGGAAGGGCCGCCGCGGGTAGACGACGAGCGCGTTGCCCGGCACCACGCCCTCGGTGGGGCCGTGCATGACCGCGATGAAAGAGTCGGTGGTGGGCTCGGCCCGAGGCGCATCCCCTGGAAGTCCTGCTCAATCAGGTGCCGGATGAAGGTGGTCTTGCCCGTGCTGTACTGGCCCACGAGGAGCACCATGGGCTTGTTGTCGAAGTCGGCGTCCTCCAGCGGGCGAGTGGAACTCATGGAAGCGGTAGTGCTCCTCCAGGGGGCAGCAGCTTCTGCGCGTACAGCTGCCACAGCCCCTAGGACACCGTCTGGAAGAGCTCCGGCTCCTTCTTGCGGCGGGCATCCTTGCTGACCCAGCTGAACATGCTGCTGGACACCGGGCTGGCTGCTGTAGGGTAAAGGGGCGGCTGAGAGCCGAGCGAGGCCGCGGAGCCGAGGCTGGGCCGGGCCGGCCGGCTGAGGGGATCGGTGGGGCAGCGGGGGGCGGGGAGCGGCCCGCACTGCGCAGGCGCACGGCACGGCCCGCCGAGTGCCCTTCTGCACAATGGAACGCGCGCCTAGCCGTGCGCTCTTTATAAGGCCCGGCCGCGCATTTGAGCGCGCGCGCCGCCGCCACTCGGGGCCGCGGGGAACTGGGATGGGAAGGAGGAGCCCCGCCCGCGCGCTCCGCACCACGTCCTCCCCGCCCCTTCCTCTCATTCAATTCAGTTCAGTCGCTCAGTCGCGTCCGACTCTTTGCGACCCCATGAATCGCAGCACGCCAGGCCTCCCTGTCCATCACCAACTCCCGGAGTTCACTCAGACTCACGTCCATCGAGTCAGTGATGCCATCCAGCCATCTCATCCTCTGTCGTCCCCTTCTCCTCCTGCCCCCAATCCCTCCCAGCATCAGAGTCTTTTCCAATGAGTCAACTCTTCGCATGAGGTGGCCAAAGTACTGGAGTTTCAGCTTCAGTATCAGTCCTTCCAAAGAACACCCAGGACTGATCTCCTTTAGGATGGACTGGCTGGATCTTCTTGCAGTCCAAGGGGCTCTCAAGAGTCTTCTCCAACACCACAGTTCTAAAGCATCAATTCTTCGGCGCTCAGCTTTCTTCACCGTCCAACTCTCACATCCATGCATGACCACTGGAAAAACCATAGCCTTGACTAGACGGACCTTTGTTGGCAAAGTAATGTCTCTGCTTTTGAATATGCTGTCTAGGTTGTTGGTCATAACTTTCCTTCCAAGGAGTAAGCATCTTTTAATTTCATGGTTGTAATCACCATCTGCAATGATTTTGGAGCCCCCCAAAATAAAGTCTGACACTGTTTCCACTGTTTCCCCATCTATTCCCCATGAAGTGATGGGACCATATGCCATGATCTTAGTTTTCTGAATGTTGAACTTTAAGCCAACTTTTTCACTCTCCTCCTTCACTTTCATCAAGAGGCTCTTTAGTTCCTCTTCACTTTCTGCCATAAGGGTGGTGTCGTCTGCATATCTGAGGTTATTGATATTTCTCCTGGCAATCTTGATTCCAGCTTGTGCTTCTTCCAGCCCAGCGTTTCTCATGATGTACTCTGCAGAGAAGTTAAATAAGCAGGGTGACAATATACAGCCTCAATGTACTCATTTTCCTACCTGGAACCAGTCTGCTGTTCCATGTCCAGTTCTAACTGTTGCTTCCTGACCTGCATACAGGTTTCTCAAGAGGCAGATCAGATGGTCTGGTATTCCCATCTCTTTCAGAATTTTCCACAATTTATTGTGATCCACACAGTCAGAGGCTTTGGCATAGTCAATAAAGCAGAAATAGATGTTTTTCTGGAACTCTCTTGCTTTTTCTATGATCCAGCGAACGTTGGCAATTTGATCTCTAGTTCCTTTGCCTTTTCTAAAACCAGCTTGAACATCTGGAAGTTCATGGTTCACGTATTGCTGAAGCCTGGCTTGGAGAATTTTGAGCATTACTTTACTAGCGTGTGAGATGAGTGCAATTGTGCGGTAGTTTGAGCATTCTTTGGCATTGCTACAACGTGGATGAACCTTATAGTCATTATGCTAAGTGAAACAAACCAGAACAAAAAAAGACAAACATTCTGTGAGTCTGCTAGTGTGAGACAGTGGAATCATCTCAAAGCAAGTTAAATTCAATGACAGAACAGGAGCTGAAAAGAGCTGATGTTTCATGGATGCTGTTTCACCTGGGGAAACTGACTTCCCAAGACATCTCCAAAACCTGTTGTATAAATAACTGGAATCCATATGCAATCAAATGAAAGTAGAAAGAAATTTTATGACTTATACCAAATTCACTTAAATTTCTCAACAGATAAAATGCAAAGCTGTATCTACAGTACTTCAGTTTTGCTTATGAATATTAACAGGAAAAAAAAAACCTGAACTCTATCCCAAAAAATATACAAAATTTAAAACATGACCTTTAAAAAATTAAAAATAAACTCATAAAAGACCTTATTCAGAAAACCTAAACACAAGCTGCCGGGAGCCGGCGAGAGACATTCCACTCGTGACAAAGGTCATGAGGAAGGAGCCTCGGCATACTCAAAGGCAGGATCAAGCCTCAGGAGTCCCCCTGGATATTCTCGAGCATCTACCCCCAAAAAACCAGAGTCTGCCTACTTTATTGCTTTGTGCTCTCACCTCTGACTTTACTGGGGGCTGTCCCCTACCACCATCTCGCTCTCTCTGACAAAGAGTTAACTTACAGCTCCAATTAATAAAAGTTCCTGGGCAATTAGGAGTGTTTAAATCCAAACCCCTCAGATAGCTCTCTAACTCGCCTGGCAAGTTTACCCGGACTCCTACAGCTATGCATACGATTGTTTACAGTCTCCCAGCCTCAAGAGGCACGGGAAGCTTAAGATATTCAAATAGCTTAGAGCCTCTCAGAGAGTTAGAAACTGTCAGAATAAAACTAGTAAAAGATTTCATTGATGAGCCAATGCTTGTTGCCAAGTTTCCACATCCCCTGAATTGTATCCTTGAATGTGTATTAATTAATATAGTTGGTATGTAGAAAAAATAAGTAGTGGCCTTGGTGTTAGTAACTTTAGACCCTTAAGGTAATAAATTCTTTCCTTTGTTGTAAACCCATTACTCATCCGCCCTATAGGAATGCAATTTTATCTTCGGAAGATGGCGCCAAACCTTAAAATAATTACTCTTAAGGAGAATAAGTCATTGTTGATAAGTCTTTGTCAAGAGTCATAAAATGTTAATAAGCCTTCTGGCCAGAAGATGATGTAAATCACCTAAACCATTTGTATACGATAAATTTGCAGGAAAGAAACCTTGGTTTTTGATAAGGATCAAAGACTGCTGACTATGCATCCCCTATTATCCTCTATGTGTAACTTAGGATATATAAGCCCCTGTTGAAAATAAAGCTACAGGCCTTGCTCACCAACGTGTGGTCTCCCCATGTCATTCTTCCCCTCAATTTCCAGCTGAGTCTCCATCTGGAGCGCGGATATCCTCTGCAACCATTTATTTGCCTGGGCTTCTAAGACCCACTTGAGAAGGTGTCTAAGGTGGGGCACCTTCCGCTATTCGAGAGGGCGCCTATGGCCTCCTTGGTCAGAGCTAACCTGGTGTCACGGGTTATATTGATTTTCCGCGTAAACCAAGCCACTCAGCTTCTTTTCTCCACTGAATTTTCCTACTGAGCTATCCTCATTCTATTACTCTTTATATCTTTGATAAATAAATAAATACATAGGTCGCCAAAGCCGCCTCTCCTTCGAATACCCTGGATCAGCCGGGGCTGGACCCCGGCAACAAGCCACAAACAGAGAAATATATCTACAAAAAACATATCTGATAAAACATTGTATACTCAAATAATACCAAAAAATCTGGAACAAACAGCCTCATTAAAGATATATAAATCTGAACACCTGGCCAAAGAAAACATACAGATACTAAATAAACATATCAAAAATACTCAAAAATCATATATCATTAGAAAATTACAAATTAAAACCACACATCTATTAGAACTAGTAAACTCAAAAAAAAAAAAAAAAAAAAAAAACCCAGGGGCTTCCCTGGTAGCTCAGTGGTAAAGACTCCACCTGACAATGCAAGAGATTAAAATATGATCCCTTATCTGGGAAGATCCCATGTGCCACGGAGCAACTTAGCTGTTTTTTTCCCAAAGCTAAACAAGGCTCACCTGAAGATCAAACACTGCACATCTAGTATTTAGAAAACAGCTTTGAAAAGGTGTCCAAATAAAAACTATCATGCAATAATGCGCAGCCGCTCTACTTGTAATACCTACAAACTTTCAAATATCAGGATGTCTTCCATAGATGACTGTGTAAGCAAACTGGGATACATCCAAAGTGAGGGGGAGCAAATGCAACCCCAAAATACACCTCTTCAACATGAGAATTCAGTTCAGTTCAGTCGCTCAGTCATGTCCAACTCTTTGAGGCCCCATGGACTGCAGCACACCAAGCTTCCCTGTCCATCACCAACTCCCAGAGCTTGCTCACACTCATATCCATGGAATCGGTGATGCCATCCAACCATCTCATCCTCTGTCATCCCCTTCTCCTCCCACCTTCAATCTTTCTCAGCATCAGGGTCTTTTCCAATGAGTCAGTTATTCGCATCAGGTGACCAAAGTATCAGAGTTTCAGCTTCAGCATCAGTCCTTCCAATGAATATTCAGGACTGATTTCCTTTAGGATGGACTGGTTTGATCTCCTTGGTGTCCAAGGGTCTCTCAAGAGTTTTCTCCAACACCACAGTTCAAAAGCATCAGTTCTTTGGCACTCAGCTTTCTTTATAGTCCAACTCTCACATCCATACATGACCAGTGGAAAAACCAAAGCTTTGATTAGACCAACCTTTTCAGCAAAGTACTATCTCTGCTTTTTAATATGCTGTCTAGGTTGGTCATAGCTTTTCTTCCAAGGAGCAAGCATCTTTTAATTTAATGGCTGCAGTCACCATCTGCAGTGATTTTTGGAGCCCAAGAAAATAAAGTCTGTCACTGTTTCCATTGTTTCTCCATCTATTTGCCATGAAGTGATGGGACCAGATGTCATGATCTTATTTTTCTGAATGTTGAGTTTTAAGCTAGCTCTTTCACTTCCATCAAGAGGCTCTTTAGTTCTTCTTTGCTTTCTGCCATAAGGATGGTGTCATCTGCATATCTGAGGTTATTGAAATTTCTCCCGACAATCTTGATTCCAGCTTGTACTTCATCCAACCCAGCATTTTACATGATGTAATATAAGTTAAATAAGCAGGTGACAATATACAGCCTTGACATACTCCTTTCCTAATTTTGAACCAGTCTGTTGTTTCATGCCCAGTTCTAAATGTTGCTACTTGACCGGCATATAAATTTCTCAGGAGTCAGGTAAAGTGGTCAGGTATTCCCATCTCTTGAAGAATTTTCCACAGTTTCTTGTGATCCACACAGTCAAAGGCTTTGGCATAGTCAATAAAGAAGTAGATGTTTTTCTGAAACTCTCTTGCTTTTTCTATGATCCAATGGATGTTGGCAATTTGATCTCTGGTTCCTCTGCCTTTTCTAAATCCAGCTTGAACATTGGGAAGTTCACAGTTCATATATTACTGAAGCCTGGCTTGGAGAATTTTGAGCATTACTTTGCTAGCCTGTGAAATTAGTGCAATTGTGCAGTAGTTTGAGCATTCTTTGGCATTGCCTTTCTTTGGGATTGGAATGAAAACTGACCTTTTCCAGTCCTGTGGCCACTGCTGAGTTTTCCAAATTTGCTGGCATATTGAGTGCAGCACTTTCACAGCATCATCTTTCAGGATTTGAAATAGCTCAACTGGAATTGCATCACCTTCACTAGCTTTGCTCATAGTGATGCTTTCTAAGGCCCACCTGACTTCACATTCCAGGATGTCTGGCTCTAGGTCAGTGATCACTCCATCATGATTATCTGGGTCGTGAAGATCTTTTTGTACAGTTCTTCTGTGTATTTTTACCACCTCTTCTTGGTATCTTCTGCTTCTGTTAGGTCCATACCATTTCTGTCCTTTATTGAGCCCATCTTTGCATGAAATGTTCCCTTGGTATCTTTGATTTTCTTGAAGAGCTCTCCAGTCTTTCCCATTCTGTTGTTTTCCTCTGTTTCTTTGCACTGATCACGTCACTGAGCACTTCATCTATATACTCCAAATTTTTTTTAAGTAGAAAATGAAAAGACACAAGAAATGCTAACTCTATTCCTTTAGGCCATGGTGACCTGGGCTGGTATCATATCCCTGGAGCCAGAGCAGGCTTCGGTACCAAGGGTGGAGTGTTGTGGAGCTGAGGAAGCTGGGAGGATGAGGCAGGCAATGTGCCCCCACAATGGACCTGGAGTGCCTCTTGCTTTCAGGTTGAGTCCCCAATCTCTGGATCCAAGTGGGCCTTCGCGCAGAGAAATCAAGCCTACTGCATCGAAAGAACGGTGGAACCTCTGGGCTGGAGGAGCTTTGAAATGTTCCCTGGGCTCCACGTGTCCTCTGGGCTGGGGTTCTCCCGCCCCCCAACCCCCGCCAGCCCCCTTCCTTATGGTCGCCCCTCCACAGAGTGGTGTTCCAGGAACTGGGATGTGCTTTGCGGAATAAAGGGGAAGGGGTAGAAGGAATGAGATGAGACCCTTGAGCGTTTCTTCTGGCGCGCTGCACTCTTGACCGTCTGCGAACAGGATCTTCCTTACGGCCCTGCCTGCGGAATGAGCCAGAGTTGGGCATGAAGAAATGCTGCCGCCTTGTGGCCACGTTTTGTAACAACTTTAAAATCTCTTGAAAGTGAAAGAGTGAAAAAGCTGGCTTAAAACTCAACATTCAGAAAACTAAGATCATGACATCCGGTCCCATCACTTCATGGCAAACTGTAACGGACTTTATTTTCTTGGGCTCCATAATCACTGTGAACGGTGACTGTAGCCATGAAATTAAGAGACGCTTGCTCCTTGGAAGAAAAGCTATGACCAACCTCAACAGCATATTAAAAAGCAGAGACATTACTTTGTCGACAAAGGTCTGTATAGTCAAAGCTATGGTTTTTTCCAGTAGTCATGTATGGATGTTAGAGCTGGACCATAAAGAAGGCTGAGCACCGAAGAACTGATGCCTTTGAACTGTGGTGTTGGAGAAGACTCTTGAGAGTCCCTTGGACTCCAAGAAGATCAAACCAGTAAATCTTAAAGGAAATTAACCTTGAATATTCATTGGAAGGACTGATGCTGAAGCTGAAACTCCAATACTTTGGCCACCTGGTGTGAAGAACTGACTCACTGGAAAAGACCCTGATGCTGAGAAAGATTGAAGGCAGGAGGAGAAGGAGATGACAGAGGGTGAGATGGTCGGATGGCATCACCAACTCAATGGACATGAGTTTGAGCAAATCCAGGAGACAGTGAAGGACAGGGAAGCCTAGCATGCTGCAGTCCATGGGGTCACAGAGAGCTGGACACAGCTGAGCAACTGAACAACAAGCCACGAAGTCAATGGTATTTTGTTACAGACTCTGACACCAGGAGAATTGAAAACTACTCATATAAGCACCGATGAGCATGTAAGCACATGTATAAGCATATTCATAGCAGCATTATACACAATAGCTGAAAGATAGACACCACAAATGTCTATCAACAGATGAATGGACACACAACTTTTGTTATATAATACAGTGGAACATTATTCAACCATAGAAAGGAATGAAAGAATAAGATAGATACAGAAGGTCACATCATGTTTTATTCCATTTATATAAAATATCCAGAATAGATAAAATCCATAGAGACAGAATGTAGATTAGTATTTGCAAGGGGCTGAAGGGAGGGAATATTGGAAAGAAACTACTTAATGATGAAGATGTTTTACTTCAGAGTGACTGAAATGTTTTAGAACTAGAGAAGTGTGATGGTTGCCCAACAATGTAACTGTTTAAATAACCCTGCTTCATATCCTTTAACATGGATAACTTTGTTATGTAAGTTTCACCTCAACAAGTATTAAAAGAGACTCCAAAGTGGTGTTCCTGTGTGTCATAATGAAATGACATTTAAGAAGCAGGTGGATCTGAACAATATAGGGCTATGTGGCCACGGATGTTGCTGGCACCCCACCTGAACACTTTTCCCCTACCTGCTTCGAGTGTTGAACTCATAGCTGCCTTTTCCCCAGAGACCTGCCCTTGCTAAAAACAGAAGCCACTTTAACCTGGACACTACAAGTCATCCCTTCCATCTCTTCCTCTTCACACACTTTGCTAACTGGCACAAACGCCCCCCTGGTGGGGGGGATCAACCCTGCAGGCCAGTCTGCCCTCCAGAGCTCCCTTAGGGAGAGGCAGGCTGAAGCTAGTCCCTAGCAGAGACAGAGAACTGCCCCAATAATTCATCTGAACAAGATTTGTTGTCTCAGGCTTTGTTTCTATGAGAACTGATGCAAAATGGTTATGTAAGCACAATGCTGCTGCCAAGTCGCTTCAGTCGTATCCGACTCTGTGTGACCCCATGGACTGCAGCCTACCAGGCTTCTCTGTCCATGGGATTCTCCAGGCAAGAACACTGGAGTGGGTTGCCATTTCCTTCTCCAATGCATGAAAGTGGAAAGTGAAAGTGAAGTCACTCAGTCATGTCTGACTCTTAGCCACCCCATGGACTGCAGCCCATCAGGCTCCTCCATCCATGGGATTTTCCGGGCAATAGTACTGGAGTGGGGTGCCATTGCCTTCTCCCATGTAAGCACAATACCGATGGTGAATTTTATGGTATTTGAATCATATCTCAATGAAGCCATTATTTTTAAAAATACATTATTCATTTATAATAAAAGTTTTTTTGTTGTTGCTCTTGTTTTTAAGGGCCCATCTCACCAGGGTAACACATTCCTGAATTCCCTAGTCAGATTGTTTCTTAAACTGAAATTGTAACCATCAATAATTTAAAGGGTAAAAATGTTTGTTCTTGACTCCCAAACACCCATTCTTTTAAAACCCTAAATTCCACTGAAATGATCTCTGCGACAATGAACGAAGTTAACCTCGTCACCCCTGCTTGACAAATACGGCTGTCTCCCCCCATTAACGCAGCTGTTGATATACTCATTCTCTTGTGACTTCTTGCTTTAAAACACCCACACCCACAAAGCAGGCACATCGACTCAATGTTTATGTAATTCAACCTTTATTATAAATTAAAAAAAAATTTAATGGAAATGATGTACAAGATGATCATAAAAGCATTCTAGTGAGCGACAAGTCCTGGAGATAAATGGAAAAGGCAGCATGACAGTTCTTAGCAGCCCTTGCTACCCAAGCAAGTACCCTTGCTACTAATGTCCACACTAGTCCTCAGAAAAATGAAGAAAAGCCTCCTATGTTGAAAAATGGGTTTTTAAAAGAAGTTTTCCTAAAGTCAATTTCTTATAATGCAAATGCCTTGTGATGTGCCTTTACTGACGCTTGATGTTCACAATGACGTCTGTATATTTCTGTATATGGCCAGACCAGTCACCTGCTTTCACTAGCAAACTTGGGCCTGCGATCTCGGCCTTACTGTGCATCAATGTACTGGCTGTATCCAGAAGAGCTCTAGAAAAACTTATGGAACAAAACAGCTCTCCGCTCAAAATCATTTTCTTAAAATGATTGGCTTAGTTGAGAGATTAAAAAGGAAAAAGGAATTAGAAACCAACCCCTTGGTGGAAATGCAGTGAATAGGCCCTGACATCAGTTATCAGAGGGGGAGAAATAAGACACCTAAATATCCTTTTAGAATATTGATTCTCTTTACTGTCTCACAGGCCTGGAGGGCCCATCCCTAATTTGGCTTCAGGGTCTGGTATGGGCCTTACACCTATCCGTGGCATGTTCTGACCTGACCCACAGGGGAGGGAACCATGTAGAAGGGTCAGGTTTCACGGGCCATGAAGTGTCGGGGGCGGGGGGGGTGGGCAGTGCAAATGGGACAGCTGGGTTTGTTGGAGGTATAGCAAGGGGCGGCCTGGAAGCCTGTCTCAACTGAGAGCTGAAGGATTATCGAGGGAGGGGTCTTCTGAACTGCCCCTCACCACCAGGTGGGCCGTGGAGAGGCCTCCTGTGGCTCGGGAGGGAGAACGGCTCTGGACGTGGCCACACTGTTTTGTCTGGCATCTCCTCCTCCTTCTGCTCCAAGCCAACGTTCTGGGAACAAGGCAGAGGGTGAGGCTTGGCCTTGCATTTACCCAGCTGTAGCTCTGACACCCCTAGGGGCCGTGCCCACAACGAGTATGTTCTGCCTGCAGCCAGTCTATTGGCTTATGGCTGCACCCCTATGGAGAGAACGCTTTTTCTCTATGCCACCTGACATTTGTACTGGACCTACCTCAAGCTCCTGCAAAACCTTGTCCACGAGGTCCCAGGAGTTCTATTTGTAAGACACAGCTAGTCGAATTGCATCATTGAACAGCTGGAGTGGTGGGAAGGAAAATAAGGCTATGGGCACCAGTGGCTGGGACTCTTGCCTGCCCTGTACCCGCTGGCCCATCGTCATCACTTGTCCACACAACACCCCACCCTAAAATCATCACCTTTTCCCCATCCCCTGACTCCGTGCTGGTCAATATGCCTTTTCTTTCCAATACCTGACCCAAACCATCACCTCCCCTACTGTCGACACCCACAATCATCCCTTCCTGTCACCACGCACTCACCAGGGCCCCCCAGCAATGCCGTCCTCACCAACAGCCCTACAGTCAACCACTTCTCTACCACTTCCCCAGAAACGTCAGCACCAGGCCTTCCCCACCTCACTAGACCATCTCTGCAGTCTCCTATCACCTTCACAACATTGGTACCGTCAGCAGCTGAGACCAAGTACAGGAGCATCGAGAACTTCCTGGCAAAACTGAAGCTTTTTTGGGTCACCTTCATGTCTGCTGTAGAGAGAAGGTAGGACATTGGCCTGTCTACCAAGGAAAAAGGAGAGAGTTTTGAAGGGTAGGTCACCATTCTAGGAATGGAGGTCCCCATTCTAGGAAGTGGGACAACCAGGGACAATCAGCAGACATGTCATAGAAAGAGCTCATTTAACTGGGATCTGTGTCTCAAGGAGGCAGGTTGGCTCACGTGTATCTTACTGGATGGGGAGTTATGGCAAACAGCCAGTTCTTCTATATTGGGAAGAACAGCTCACGGATGGTTTGATGGCCCAGGAAAAGAGGAGGACATGTGTGATGGTGGGTCCCCCATGAATTGCTGGCACCCAGATATAAAAAGCAAAGACACAGATGTCAAAGCAGATATTACTTTGCCGACAAAGTTCTGTCTAGTCAAAGCTATGGATTTTCCAGTGGTCATGTATGGATGTGAGCTGGACCATAAAGAAAGCTGAGCACCGAAGAATTGATGCTTTTGAACTGTGGTGTTGGAAAAGACTCTTGAGTCCCTTGGACTCCAAGGAGATCAAACCAGCCCATCCTAAAGGAAATCAGTCCTGAATATTCATTGGAGGGACTGATGCTGAAGCTGAAACTCTAATACTTTGGCCACCTGACACGAAGAACTGACTCATTGGAAAAGACCCTGATGCTGGGAAACAGTGAAGGCAGGAGAAGGGGGCGACAGAGGAGGAGATGGTTGATGGCATCACTGACTCAATGGGCATGAGTTTGAGCAAGCTCCAGGAGTTGGTGATGGACAGGGAAGCCTGGCGTGCTACAGTCCATGGGGTTAGTCAGACATGACTGAGCGACTGAACTGGACTGAGATGCAGGGCATTGGCCACCACAGTGCAGGGGGTCTCTGGCCTGTACTTGGTGCTCAGGTTCTTTCGTGAGTTCCCTCTGTACATCAAATACCTGCAATCAGCAGAGGAAAGGAGACAGCCCAAGTGCATCAGTGTCTCTGCACACCATCCCCAGGCAACATACACACAAGCTTACAAACACGGGCTTGGGAACTCGGACCACAGACCACTCTGGGCTGCAGCTCCTGTATCCACAAAGGCTACGCCATGGCCACCCTTCTCAGAGAATTACTCTAGAACCTTCATCTCGTCACCAAATTTACCAACTTTAACCAACTGTATCATTTTATTTGTTGCACTATTTACTTATAAGTCTGTAACAAACTGCAAGCTTTTTGGTTTTTTCTTATTGTCTAAACTTTGTTTAAAAGCTCCTTTCTGATAATTTTAAATATTTCTAGAATTTCCTTTCAGTTATTTTGATTTACCTTTAATTATAAACTTTTAAACTTATATTTTAAACTTTAAAAAGTAATGTTTGCCTTTTATTATTCTGCAGCTTATCATAATTTTATGAACTGTTTACAATTTATACTTTTTACCTATTCTAAAAATATCAGCAAGAAGCATGAACACTGTGACTAGCTCTAAGGGACGTTTTCATCTTCACCAGTGACTGCTATGGACTTCAGGATCAACACTCTGCTGCTTAATTTTTCCTGAGGTGATGATGCTTTCAACATCAAGGAAAAAAAAATTATTAGAAACAATGAACAGGGGCTTTTAGTGGTTAAGACTCAGTGTTCCCAGTGCAGGGGACATAGCCTCGATCCTTGGTCAAGAACTAAAATCCCACATGCTGCAATGCTTGGCCAAAAAACAAAACTTATAAATACACTAGATTTATCACAGTATATGACAACAGATACTAGACTCTCTTGGAACTAGAAGTAAAAAATGAAGAAAACCCTTCATCATAGGAATAGAAATATTAGAAATAGTAAACAAAAAGCTATTTGAGAATTTTGTTTTAGAAGTGTGTGCCAAAGACTTTTTTAGTAACATTTCTGGGAAACATCATAATGTGTAAAAAAAGAGGCACCCAGGTGGTACAGCAGCTGTGAGGTCTGGGCTCTGAGTACAAAGTCACCTCCTAAGCCCACATGGGCCCAGAAGCCCAAGACACCCTATGAATCTGCAAAGATTTTGGGGGAAAGATCCATTTTTGAGTTGAATTTTCACCAATAAGTTAGGACATCCCTTCTGATCTTAAATAAAATTAAAGGACCAGATGAAGGGTTTTCTATATTTATATCATTTCTCACTAATTAATCTTTAGACCATTTTCATAGAAAACAAGTAGTTCCACACAGTTAGGATTTTCAGTCATATTACATGATGACACTTGATAACAATATTTTTTAATACCATTTTATCTACACAGTACTTTACTGTTTAACAGAATGCTGAAAATATACTCCAACATCCCAATTTTAAGTGCAATAATCAGAACAACCATTGTATTTAGGAAAGGCATATAATATTCTAAGAAAAAAACATTTATTTGGAGCATGAGGAAGTTTTCCTGGGACAGTGGTCCTTATGCTGAAACTTCCTTTAGCTTCTCATTTCTAACAAACTAACGTTAATAATGAATAGTAGCTGTCTTTACCAAAACTCATTACCATTGTGAGCCTACTCTGCGACGTAACGTCAAGACGGTGAGAGAAGCAAATGAGGCGTCCTCTGAAGTTCTTCCAGAGACACTTCAGTGCTGCCCGTGAGTTCCTCGGTGACACTGGGTGTCACTGGCAGGGGCTTCGCCGGGACTGGAGGCTTCCCAGGGCTGGGAGCCCGAGTTCCCAAGTGTGGCTTAACGTGCAGGCAAGGTCACAGCTTCCTGTGCACCTTCTGGTGCTGGATGAGGTGGCCGTGCTGGTTGAAGGCGCGGCCGCACTCCGCACACTCGTACGGCCTCTCGCCCGTGTGGATGCGCTGGTGCTGCACGAGCACCGAGTACTGGCTGAAGGCCTTGCCGCAGCGGCTGCACTCATACGGCCTCTCGCCCGTGTGGGTCCTCAGGTGCACAATCAGCGTGGCCTTCAAGCTAAAGGCCTTGCCACACTGTGCGCAGCGGAAGGGCCGCTCGCCGGTGTGGACCCGCTGGTGCTGGACCAGCGACCTGCGGGCGCTGAAGGCGTGGCCGCACTCGCTGCACACGTAGGGCTTCTCCCCGGTGTGGACCCGCTGGTGCTGGGTCAAGTGGGAGTGCTGCACGAAGGCCTTGCCGCAGGCGTAGCAGCCATAGGGCTTCTCCTCCGTGTGGATGCGCTCATGGTTCAGGAGGGTGGAGCGGTGCCGGAAGGCTTTGCCGCACTCACCACACTCGTACGGCTTCTCGCCAGTGTGCACGCTGTGGTGCTGGATGAGGACAGAGCGGTCACTGAAGGCGCGGCCACACTCGCCGCAAGCGTAGGGCTTCTCCCCGGTGTGCACCCGCTGGTGCTGGAGCAGTGTCCTCTTCACGCTGAAGGCGCGACCACACTCTGCACACTCGTGCGGCTTCTCCCCCGTGTGCACCCGCCGGTGGCTGCGCAGCACGGTGCTGTGGTTGAAGGCCTTGCCGCACACGCCGCACACGTACGGCCGCTCGCCAGTGTGGATGCGCTGGTGCTGCAGGAGGTGCGAGAGCTGCGTGAAGGTCTTGCGGCACTCGAGACACTCGTGCGGCTTCTCCCCTGTGTGTATCTTGTGATGCTGAGCGAGATCCGAACTCACTCGAAAGGCCTTTCCACACTCGTGGCACGCGTAGGGCTTCTCGCCCGTGTGGATCCTTTTGTGCTTGCTGAGCACCGAGCTCTGGCTGAAGGCCTTGCCACACACACCGCACACATAGGGCCTCTCCCCGGTGTGCGTCCTCTGGTGCTGCAGCAGGTGGGAGCTCCGCCCAAAGCACTTCCCGCACTCCACGCACCGGTAAGGCCTCTCCCCGCCAGGAACAGCCGGGCGCTGGGCGACCGGCGCGCTGGGCCTCACGGCCTGGCCTTCAAGGGGGCGGGCAGGGCTGGGACTCGGACAGAAACTCTGCTCAGGTTCGTAACTGCCTGGATCACTCCACTCGGCAGGCGTTTTCCTCAGAATCATTGATATCTCCTCTGAAGTGAGCGGCCTCAAGCTGGAGTCTGCGTCCTGGTCCCGATCCTTGTGCTCACATCCTGAAACAAAACCAAAACCAAAGGGAGCGTGTTCACTCCTTCTGAGACTGCAGAGTGCATTCCACCCTGCAGGTGCTCCACTGGGACAGGGCGGCCCTCGAGGGCCCAAGGCTAGAAGTCACCAGTGGGTGACAAAGAGGAAAGGTGTCCACCCAACAGTGTGGCTGGAGAAGGGCCGGGTCCCATTCGAGCGCCTGAGGAGCACACACGGTCACAGCCGCAGCCCTGCCCGCCCTGGAGGGTCCAGAGGCCATTAGAGGCGGAACCGAGGCAGGACTACACCTATTACTGTGCAGGGCAGGGAGGGGGCTGCTGGAGCGAAGCACGAGCTCCTGAAAGCCCGTCCTGCAGACTCCTCCCTGGGGAACAAGATGGGGCCCGCAGGTGGCAGTGAGGATGGCCGAGAAGGCGGGGGTGTTTCTACACTCAGGTCAGGGGCACTGCAGGTTGAGGGTGGAGCAGGGTATGCTGAGGATGACAGATTTTAAACCTTGAAGACACAGCCACTGAATTGACAAGACGTCACCAGGAAACAGGACTGTCCCAGGAGGACTGGCTACTCAGAACGATGCTCATCCAGGATACTCGACAGGCGGGCAGGGCTGTGACAGCAGGGGACCGTGTCGGGGCAGAGCCAGTCCTCCCAGGCCCATCTCAGCAACGCCTCTGCTGCTTCCTCCAGTTCCCACAAGGCCTGGTTGGGGACAGCGTTAAAACGGTCCTTGAGGGATGTCCTAGAGCAAGAAGCCCAGCAGGCAGAGCAAGACCTGAGGGGGACACACCTGACGGGAGACTTAGCCAATGAGAGAGAGCTGGACCTTCTCAGTCCAGGGGACCCACTTTCTGCTTCATGGCCAAGACCCGGAAGCCCTCCCTACCTGATTGTGGGGGGTTAGGGTCTCTCTGGGGTTTCTTATTAGGAAGCATACTGAATGGCAACTGGCCACATTCACTGGATTTTGCTTTTTCTGTAACAGGGATATTTTCAAGTCCCATCAATTTTCCCTTTTTTTGGTGGTAACAGCATTACTGAGATGTAAGCTTCACTGTTGAATTCATTCAGAACTTAGGACAGGTGCTGTGCAATGAACTTCCTCAAACCCCAACAAGAGCCCCTGAAAAATAGCAGGCTCCAAAACCAAGCAGTCCCTACACCAGGAAAGGCACTTCCAAGACAGACTCTGCCTGAAGCATCTGCAGGGGTCTGTGCCTAGGAGGTCAACATGTTCTTGTTTGCATTTTTTTTTAATATAATTTTATTTATTTTATTTTTGGCTGCGGTGGGTCTTCACTGCGGTGACAGCTTTTCTCTAGTTGCAGTGAGCGGGGGTTACTCTCGAGTTGTGATGTGCAGGCTTCTTGCTGTGGTGGCTTCCCTTGCTGCAAAGCACGGGCTCTAGGCACGCAGGCTCTAGCACTTGCGGCTCGTGGACAAGCAGTAGTGGCTCCCGGACTCTCAAGCGTAGACTCAGTAGTTGTGTCACATGGGCTTAGCTGTTCCACAGCACATGGGATCTTCTCGGACCAGGGATCAAACCTGTGACCCCCGCACTGGCAGGCGGATTCTCAATCACTGGGCCACCAAGGAGGTCCTGATCAGTCTTCTCACATATAGACAATATCATGAACTACAAGCAATGTTTTTCCTCTTTCTTTCTAATTCTTACAGCTTTACTTATGCTATCGTGTCTGGTCTTGCCAAATTTCAGATGGAACCCCCAGGACAGCTGTGGACGGTGGGCTCCTTTGCCTCACGGCAAACAGCTCTAGCCGCACTAAGAGTCAGGTTAAGAAACTTCCCTTTCACACTTAGGTGCTTCCTTCTTCCCGAAACCAGCCCATGTCCCTCAACCTCTGAGGTCCATTCAGAGCAGGGACCTGTCAGGGGCCCAGCAGCCACATGTGCTCACCTTGCCTCAAGGCACCCAACCCACACCCAGCTGCACTTACCACCCTGCCCATTCCCTGCACTGGGCCTCTGCCTGCTGCCCTCTCACCCGCAGGAGTCCCCGCCAGGTCAGACCCCAGGAGCACCCGCAGGTGCACAGCCCTTAGTGCACAGAGGCCACTCCGCGCTCACCTGAGCGGCTGATGCCCCAGCCCCTGAGCTGCTCGTTGCCCTGCTTGTCCAGGACCCACGGCTCCTCTCCTCGCTCCAGCTGGGAGATCACCTCGGGCTTGGATCCTGGAATTCCTGCTCGTGGGGAGGGAAGTCCTTTCGTCTGTACAATATCCACAAGCACCCTCACCACGCCCCACCCAAGGCCTGCAGGGGGCCTTACCCACGGAGACCACGTTCCCGTAGGTCTCCATCATCACGTGTCGGTAGAGGCCACGCTGGGCGGGGCCCAGACGATCCCACTCATCCTGGGAGAGGAACACGGCCACGTCCTCGAAGGTCACCTTGGCCTGGAACAACAGGGGGCCTGCAGGTTGGACTCAGAGTCCATGTCCCAGACAAGGAGGGTGCAAGCAGTGTGGGGTGTGGGGACGCGCCCCTGGACGGGGGGCAACAGGAAGGGGCCACAGTGTTCAAAATGCAGTGATGCTCAGGATGCCACCAGGCCCCTGGGAGTGGGAGGATGTGAGGATGGCAGGGGCGCTGCAAAGGCCTTGGGGCTACTCACCTGAGGCACCGCTGGTGGCGGCAGGAGCCGGGCTGCCGCCATCATCTGCTCCGTGGCACGTATGAGGGAGACAGTATCGGAGAAGCGTGTAGGGCTGAGGAAGAGGAAGGAGCATATGAGGGGCCCAGGATGGTCCCACCCAAGACACCTGGGGATGCCATGCGCCCCAAGGGCCATTGGACTGCCCAGCTTACCAGGCATGGCCTGCAGTACACACACAGGGCTGGGTGAGCACATCATGGGGAGGGGGAAACACCAGGCCTGACTGCCTCCAGAGACAACCCCCATGAGGAGAGGGTGCACTTGTGGTGTGGGGACCACAACCCTCCTGTGGGCTCGCTGATGCCCTGGGCATGCCTGGTCCTGCCCGGCGGCTCCAGTGGGGGCCCAGTTCTGGTGGATGCATCCAGAGTGACCCCGAGATTTGGTCTGAGGACCTGATGGGGAGGCCTGGGGCTGGGCGGGCTCTGGGAACACTGGGACAAGCACTGCCAAGGTGTGTGCCACACCCACCCTGCCAGACAGAAGTGGGCACAAGCCCAGCAGGCCCATCACCTGGGAAAAATGAAAGGAGTGAATAAAGTTAGCTCAGAATTCATCTGAAACACTGATGTTGGACAAACAGGCATGAGGGTGCTACCAGGCATGAAGAACTGGAAACAACAGGGCTGGTCCCGCCTCACCAACTCTCAGAACTGAAAAGTGGGGGAACAGCTGCCTCCGGTGGCTACTCCAGTGCCCACACCCCCTAGAAGAGCAGTACCGCTCCCCCAACCCTTCATGGGCTGCCCACACCCGCCATCTGTCATGGACAGTCATCCTCCCTATGACCTAATCCAGCCACTCCCTCAGGCGGTCTCCATCCCCTCCATCCCAAGTGGCCCCTGTCAGGGTCTCCTCTGACCTCCATATGACCAAATCCTTATCTGCTGTCAGCGGTGGGTAACCCCAGTCTCCAGCAAGTCGGTCACCGTGGGCGCCCCTGTCCACCCTCACCAGCACGAGATACTGCCTCCTGAACCATGCAGCTCTGGTCCTCTGGGAACCCAGAGGAGATAGACAGTCATTTTCAGATGACCTGACCACACCTGGGCAGGATCTAACAATGAGCACCCATAGGAACCCCGTTCGCCGGCTCCCCGTTGGTGCTGGCAGCCAGCATAGCTAATCTAGGAGCTGCTGGATCATTCGGCCGGAGGCCTCCAGCCAGGCCGGCTCCTGCCCGAGCCCATGTCTGTGACCTGAGCTGCTTCTGCCCCACAGGCCTGAACGTCCAGTGGAGCACAGGGCTCCTGTTGGTGCGCTAAGCTGGCAACCTCCTTCCCCTCCAGCTGGCCATCTCCTCATGGGTGTCCTCTAGCACCTCAGACACTTAACATCCAGCCCCGACACCCATCCCCTCCCCAGGCCTGGTCTGCCCCTGGTCTGGCAAGTGCATTCGATCCAGATCCTGAAGTTGCCCTCCTGCTCACTCACTCACGCCCACTGGACCCGCCCTCCAGTGGCAGCACAGTCCTGCCCCGCCCCCACGGGACGCAGGGCCCTGCCTCAGCTCCAAGCCCCGACCCCAAGGGACGCAGGGCCCCTCCTCGGCTCCAGGCCCCGCCCCCACGGGACGCAGGGCCCTGCCTCGGCTCCAAGCCCCGCCCCCACGGGACGCAGGGCCCCTCCTCGGCTCCAGGCCCCGCCCCCACGGGACACAGGGCCCTGCCTCAGCTCCAAGCCCCGCCTCCGCTCCTGAGGCTGCTGAGAGATCTGCTCTGAGCGCCCCTCCCCGCAGCGGGGTGCCTCCTGCCCCTCAGCTGGCGCTCAGCTGTCACCCTCTCAGTGAGACCATCACCCTCTCATTGAGACCGTTCCCGACCCACCTTGGGGGCCTCTGCCTCATCGTTCTCACAACCCCTGCCAGTCCCAGCAGAGCAGCCAGTGGCTCAAGCATGGCTGAACAAGTGAATGAAATTACAGGAGAAATGACTCCACACTCCACCCTTCAGAACAGCAACAAGTGCCGGAGGAGCACCTACTCCAGTAGCAGTGGGGAAGTGGAGTGTCTGCTAGCTCTCGCAGTTGAGAAAGTCACCTGGCCTATTATGGTGCAGCAGACATACCTCTAGGCAATGCACGCCTTCCTCGGATGGACTTGAAACCAGAAGGGAAGGGGACTGAGCACAACCCTTAAAGATGAGACATAGACTGGTTAGAACCAACTAGGCCCAAGATGGCGGAAGGCTCCGCTTCCAGTGGAAGCTGAGCCTCATTATATGCTCAATGTGATACATCAGCTAAATGACAACACACCCACAGTCCCCACAGTTCCAAGGCCAGATGACCAGAAAGGCTGAAAAGTGGGCAGTGGCCCAATTCCTGAATTCCTGGAAGCCCCTGGCCCTCCCTGAAATAGTTGGATTAATCCTCCTATTCAGCAGCCTATGAAACTACACAGCCCATAGAAACTAACCATTTAGTTAGTTACATTTCAGGGCCTTTTGAGACAGACACCATTCTGTCTAAGGAATGTGTATCTCTCTAAATAAATCCACTTATCACCTATCACTTTGCATCCTGCTGTGAATTCCTTCTGCACTGAGACACACAGAACCTGAGCTTCAGTAAGTCCTGAGCAAAGGTGTGTGGTTTCAATTAAGAGACAGTGGGTTCGAGTCTCAGCTCGTGCGTTCGGATCCCACATGAACTGTGTGGTTTCAGAACAGACTCCAGGATGGTGCTGCCGCCAAATCCACCAGTCCCTTCCACACACCAGTCCCGCACCCACGCAGACCAAGATTCAGGCTGGGCCAGGCGGCCAGACAGGTCAGCAAAAGCACAGGATATGGAGGTGTTCACAATGCTCCTGTTGCACAAACAATGACCCCAGGACCACAAGGGGATGTGAGCCCTTGTCCACAGCACTAGACACACCAGACTGAGATGACACAGCTCCTCGGAGGGTCTCAGGAGGACAGCGAGGTTAAAGAGAGCATGTAACTAAGTGTCACCTCATCTGATGAGATTAACTCAAACCCCCGGCCAATAGTTTGAGGCACGGAGGGGCAGAGAAGGGGACAGGATTCCCACCCAGTGAATTCCAGAGAAGCACGAAAACAGAAAGCAGAAGAGCTCTGCCCAGGATGACCTCTAAGTACTGAAGGAAAACAGTATATTATAAAGTGTGCCTGTTGCTCTGCTCTGGATGTCTGTGCCTCCAAATGACCTAAGGCTCAATGTTGGGGGGGGCGGGGCGGTGCTCAGGTCCTGAGAGTGGAGTCCCCTTGATAAGAGACCCCTCCCTCCATGTGAGGACACAATGTCTGCAGCCAGGATGAGGGCTCCCAATTCTGCTGATCCTAACCTCAGATGTCTGGCCTCCACACTGTGAGAAATGACGTTTGCTGTTTTACAGGCTGCCCAGTCTCTGGTGCTCTATTATAGCAGCCCAAATGGAATAAGACTCTATATTCTGATAAAAGAGAAAGAAAACAAATGTAAAAGTGGAACTAACTAGTTTTTCATTTTTCTGTACTTTTACTTTGGTAGATAAGGTCTGGGTCTCCTAGAATAAGTCTGCATGGAATGAAAAGACAGCAAAAAACACTGCAGGCTGCTAACTGACACCACAGGGATGACAACAGAGCCACCCAGGCACTGAAGCTGGCTGCTACTCAGGGCCCATAGCTCAAGGCAACAGGAGTTCAGGGAGGAAGGGAGAACAGGTGAGCAGGTCAAGTCCTGTTTAGATGATCCCTGAAGTCGGAATTAACAGCATGGAGGGTCAAACTGGCTCTGAGGAGCTGCCGAGGGAAGCCATGCCACCCCCAACACAGAAACAAGTACAAAAGCACCTGCCCAAGGGGTGCCCACAACAGCAACCCATCCACCCACGTCCCAGAGAATAACCCAAACCAAAGCAGAGCAGGCCAATGTTCTCTGCAGCAGTGATCACACTGCAGTGAGACACTCTTCCAAGTGAGTTCTGGCTCGGTGGTGACTAAGGGACAGGAACTGAAAACGGGGCTGCAGAGACGAGAGAGCTTAGGATTCAACATTATTGTTATTTTGTTCTGTAAGCTAAGCTTTAGTAACTTCTAGCTCTAGCTGGCGGAGAAGGCAATGGCACCCTACTCCAGCACTCTTGCCTGGAGAGTTCCATGGACAGAGGAGCCTGGTGGGCTGAAGTCCATGGGGTCGCTAAAAGTTGGACACGACTGAGTGACTTCACTTTCACTTTCATGCACTGGAGAAGGAAATGGCAACCCACTCCAGTGTTCTTGCCTGGAGAATCCCAGGGACGGGGGAGCCTGGTGGGCTGCTGTCTCTGGGGTCGCACAGAGTCGGACACGACTGAAGCGACTTAGCAGCAGCAGCTCTTGCTGGAACTGCTGAAGATCTTCCTCCCAAAGACCCCACCAACAGTGACAGGCGTGACAGGCACACTTGCAGTCCCTGGTCTGGGGTGGACAGCTCCAGGGTCTCCCCACTCTTCCTCACCATCCTCACCCCCAGGTTTTCCCGCTGGAAGACCTGCTCCTCTTTCTTCATCTGCTCGAAGCCTGGCCCGCCAGGCTGGAAGCACCTTCCAAAGAAGCAGTTCTGATCCACCTGTAAGCCCAAACCACAACCCTGCATGCTTCAGAGGAAAATGATCACAGACATGTATCCACACAGGTAGCTTTTCTACACAGCAGCAACACGGAGTCAGAAAACATTCAGGGAAAACAGTTCTAGTCACAGACGGCAAGAAACAAGGTTAAAGTAAACCTTAGAAATATGTTAATGCTGCCCCCTGTATCCACAAAATCGTAGTGCAGAGAGCCAAGCAGTCCTGGACTAGAAAGGGCAGAGTAGGGCCATATCTATAAACAAACAAGATAGGCCAGGCATTCAAATCCTGGGGAAGATGTTCCAGTAACCTCACTCAGACAACAGGCAAAAATTAGTCCTTTGCACAAAGCTCAACCAAGCTCCCAGAAAGCTAAGCAAAAGCAGAAATTAGCCTCTCCTCTGGGGTTCCAGCAGCCTGTCCTCACGCCTCAAGAGTGTACTATCCTTTATTTGCTGAATAAAACTGAGCTGTAACTGAGCTTTAAAAAATAACAGAAATTAAATGAGATCATTTCATATCATATACTGAAAGCACACAGCTAATGAATGAAAAAGAGCTAAATTTTAAAATTATATGATAAAAAGAACCTGAATAAACTCTGGGGAGCAGAGACCCACAGATTTGGATGAAAATCAAAACCTTTTCACATCAAAACAACATAAATGCCAGAAATGGGCCCAAGATTTGGGAGAATTTAACACTGGACAAAGGTGGTTTTCCAAATCAACGGCGAAATGAGTTATTCAATAGTGTCAGAAATACCAGGGTTTAGGGAAAACACTGAAGCTGGATTTCCAACTTTCCCCACATCAAAATGATTCCAGATGGAGCCAACGTTTCACAAGTACCAGAGAAAACGAGTTTATTTTAGAACTAAACTTAGAGTAGGGAAAGCCCTTTAAGACACAGCACAAAGCCAAAAGCCTCGAGGCTAAATATTTGACCACTGAACACTCGAAATCTTCCATCTTAGAACAAAACATCACAACCGGAGTCAGATGATAGTCTCAGAACAAAGTCTTCGATACACCCGTTAAAGAACCAAGCTGATCAGAACCGAAACGCCAGGCAGCGCACACCGAGGGTCCGGCTTCCCGAACCCGAAGCGTCGCGCTGGGCAGGCGCCCGCGGACCCCGGGAATGGCTGCTCGCGCTCACGAAAGGGGCTTTCACAAACAACCGAGAGACGAGCCTCGATAAAAATGGAGGCGGGAGTGGACTCGGGAAGAAGCACTCTCCGCGGAGAGATGCCAACGGCGATCCCAGTGGAATAAGTGTTCGCGCCCCCGGCCCGCACCCGGGCCCCGCGCGAGGCCGGAGCTCCGGGCGCCGCCGACTACCGGCGGCGTAGGGCTCGCCGTTCGCGGGAGTGGGGAGGGCCCGGGGGAGGCGAGAGCGGGGTAGGGGCTCGGAGTGGGCAGGGAAAGGCAAGGGGCGCTCGCGGGCAGCGCCCGATCGCGTGGAGGGTCCTGGCCCCCGACCCCGGCGCGCGGGTAGAGGGTGCGGAATGCAGCCCGCGCCCCGACTCACCGTCCCAGCAGTTGCCTCACCCACAGGGGTGGCCGCCCGCACCGCACTCAGACAAAGGGGGCGCCCCGCCCCATCTGCGCACCCGCCAATCGCAGGGCGCCCCGCCCCCAAGGGCCCCGCCCACGCCTCCCAGACCGCCACTCCTAGGACGCGACACTTCCCAGTCCGCCTTGGGCCCCGCCCTCCCCGCTCTGCGCCTTTCTCCTGACTGACGCACGCGCCAGAGCCACCGAGAGACGCAGCTTCCACCGCGCCTAGATAGGCCATGCCGCGTCCGGGTCTCCTACAGGCTGCACATGCCGGCGGCCTCGCGGAAGCTTCTGCGGGTAATTCGTACCTCCGGCCCTGCGGGCACAGCCCGAGCCCGAGTCGGGTGAATCCTCGCCCTGTTGCCTCCAGAAGTCACGCCTGCCGAGGCGGGGCCTGGCGTTGGCTGTCGGTGGTCGTCGTGTGTGGCGGCGACCTCCTCCCCGTCCCCTTACGCTGGGGTTTGCGCACTTCGGCGGGGCAGGACCAGCGGGGGCGGGAGGAAGAGGTGGCCGTCGCTGCTGCCTGCCGCACCCGCTGTCACCCCCAAAGAGTACTTCCAAGTGGCTCGTTGGCTGGGAGGACCGACCGGACCAAGCTGGTGCCCCGACTTTTGGGCAGGAAACGTGGTCTGGGAAAGACCCGAGGCTGAAGTGGGAGAGGATGTGGCAGTAATTCTGGGGATAGCTGGCCCCGGCGTCAGGGGCAGGGTTTCTACTCGGGAAAGGTGAGGTCAGCTTCCCACAGGGAACTCATCTGCCCCACACATCCCGGTGAGGTAGGGTCCTCTCTGCCAAGAGACTGAAGCTCAGGACCCAGGTTGTCCGATTTGGCCCTATTTTTGGACCATCCTAGGTGGTTTTGGCCAGTTGCCAGTGGTAACATAATTAAACGAGGAGGCCATTAGGGTGGGGGTGGCTCTGCTGCCTTGGTAGCCCCCAGCTAGGCTTTCCAATTAAGTTGACGGCTTAAGTCGTGGCCTGTCAAAGCCCTTGCTTTGCTTTTCCGTCTATAAAAACTAATATAGCTCCTGCTGGCAGAGCACTCCTAACCACTATTCCATCCTCTGTTTGCTCACATAAGCTCTTCATAAATTCTAACATGCCTCAGTTTACCTTTTAACAATGAGGAGCTTGAGCTCGGCAACGTTGGTCCCGGCAGAGAACTGATGCTTCTAAGATCTTCTCAGCACACCCTGCTTTCTTTTTCTCTTCCCAACTATTTCAAGGTCCATATAATCAAAGCTGTGGTTTTTCCACTGCTGAGTTATGTTAGGGTCCAAAATCACTGAACAGTGGCTGCAGCCATGAAATTAAAAGATGCTTGCTCCTTGGGGGGGAGGAGTGGGGGAAGGGAAGCTATGACAAACCTATATCACGGATTAAAAAGCAGCGACATCACTTTGCCGACAAAGTTTTGTATAGCCAAAGCTGTGACTTTTCCAGTAGTCGTGTACAGATGTGAGATTTGGACCATAAAGAAGGCTGAGGGCTGGAAAATTGATGCTTTTGAGCTGTGGTGCTGGGGAACTCTTGAGAGCCCCTTGGACAGCGAGGAGGTTAAACCTGTCATCTTACAGGAAATCAATCCTGAATATTCATTGGAAGGACTGATCCTGAAACTCCAATACTTTGGCCACCTGATGCGAAGAGACTGGGAAAGACTGAGGGCAAGAGGAGAAGTAGGTGACAGGATGAGATGTTTGCATGACATCACTGACTCAGTGAACATGACTTTGAGCAAACTCTGGGAGATAGTGAAGGACAGGGAAGCCTAGCTGCAGTCCATGGGGTTGCAAAGAGCTGGACACAACTTAGGGACTGAACAACAACTTATTTTAAAAATGTTCATTCATAAAGATTAAAAGTATATTACAGTGAAATACCTGCATGTCTTTTGCTTAGTTTCAGCAACTAACATTTTGCTTTTTTTTTTTTTAAGCAATTCAACAACTAGCTTTTGTGTGTGTGTCCAGCTCTGCCACTCTTCACAGGCATGGTATTTATTGAGTGCCTGTTGTATGCTAGGCAGTGTTCTAAGTGCCAGAGCTACATGAGTAGGTAAAACAAGCAACATTCCCAATAAGTCCCTTTTACCTGTGAGTGGGGAAAGCAGGTAGTACACAGTATCAATATGTGAATCAGAGTGTCCAGAGGTGGTGTGAGCCATTAAAGGTCCAGGTGGGCACCGCTGCTACTCACAGTGTCCCTGGCTCATCCCCAGGTCCAGGTGGAGGCAGTTTTTTCCTGTATTTAAAATCCTGGGTTCTAATTATATAAACACATTTATTAGTTATATGTAATGATGTCAGAATAACAATGTCAATATTATTAACACTATGATTATTGAAAGTAGTCTAGATTTGTTTTGCACTTCTTCTTGCTGTTAGGATATATCCCATTTGGGGTATGACCTTAACTCTACAGTTTCAGTTGTTTGCTTTTTAAAGTTACATTTTTAACATTTTGATACAATTTTGTTTTATGATTATGTAAACTTGGGAGGAAAGTCATTACCAACCTAGACAACATATTAAAAAGCAGAGACATTACTTTGTCAACAAAGACAACATTACTTTGTCAACAACAAAGACATTACTTTGACAAACTTTGTCTGTCTAGTCAAGGCTATGGTTTTTCCAGTGGTCATGTATGGATGTGAGAGTTGGACTATAAAGAAAGCTGAGCATGGAAGAATTGATGCTTTTGAAGTGTGGTGTTGGAGAAGACTCTTGAGAGTCCCTTGGACTGCAAGGAGATCCAAACAGTCCATCCTAAGTGAGATCAGTCCTGGGTGTTCATTCGTAGGACTGATGTTGAAGCTGAAACTCCAGTACTTTGGCCACCTGATGGAAAGAGCTGACTCATTTGAAAAGACCCTGATACTGGGAAAGATTGAGGGCAGGAGGAGAAGGGGACAACAGAGGATGAGATGGTTGGATGGCATCACTGACTCGATGGACATGGGTTTGGGTGGACTCCAGGAGTTGGTGATGGACAGGGAGGTCTGGCGTGCTGCCAGGGGTCGCAAAGAGTCGGACACGACTGAGCGACTGAACTGAACCGAAACCATATATGGTTTCAAAGTCCAGTACACAAAAGAATGTGCATTCAGAAGACTTGCTTCCCTCCCTGTTCCCACCAGTCTCTTACCACGCTGCCCTATCAGTAACCATTTATCAACGCTATGGTTTCTGGCTCCATTCCAAAAAATCTGAACGTCAGTGAACAGTAGTTCTTTCCCACTGGCCCATATTTTGGCATATTCCTGTCAGTGTCCAGCCACCTCTCCTTTGCAGCGTCTGGGCATGTCCCTTTCTCCTTTATGCAGCTGCCTTCACCTCCCTTGTGAATGTGCTGTCATGTATTCAGCCAGTCTGCTATTACTGGACGTCTTTTGCCATAAAATTAGTGCTGTAATAAGTAGCTTTAGTTAGGTCTTTTCAGTTTTGCCAGTTTAATTTTAGGATAGATTCCTAGAAATGGGCATTTGTATCTGTTTTTCTGTGTGTTGCCCAGTTCCCTTCCACAGGGTTGTAGGATCTTGTATTTCTGCTGGTGAGCTTTCCTTACAGCCTTGTGAACAAAGAATGTTGTCAAATATTTGGTATTCTGGCAATCTGAGAAGCAAGAAATAGCATCTTGGTGTAATTTCCTTTTGCATCTTTCTTGGAGGTAAGGTTGAGCATCTCTTCATATGATTAAGAGCCACTTTCACTGACTTCTCTGTGAACCTGCTTGTTGGTCTCTTCCCTCTCATTTTAGAAGCACTATAGAGTTAGACTGTAAAGAAAGCTGAGCACCAAAGAATGATGCTTTTGAATTGTGGTGTTGGAGAAGACTCTTGAGAGTCCCTTGGACTGGAAGAACAAACCAGCCCGTCCTAAAGGAAATCAGTCCTGAATATTCATTGGAAGGACTGATGTTGAAGCTGAAACTCCAATACTTTGGCCACGTGATGCGAAGAACTGACTCATTGGAAGAGGCCCTGATGCTGAGAAAGATAGAAGGCAAAAGAAGGGGACAACAGAGGATGAGACGTTTGGATGGCATCACCAACTCAATGGACATGAGTTTGAGCAAGCTCTGGGAGTTGGTGATGGACAAGTGTGCTGCAGTCCATGGAGTTGCAAAGAGTCAGACATGACTGAAGGACTGAACTGAACTGAACTAATTATGTTAACCCTTTGTGACATACATTGCAGATTTTTAAAAACTTTGTTCTTAACACTAGGATTAAAAATTGCAAGCACTTACAGTCTTTTTTGATGCAACTGACAAGTTATATAAGCAATCGATATGATACCAGAGAGATGGTATAAAGAGTAGACTCCAAATTCACTTTTAATAAATTATTTTATTATTATTTTATTTTTGGCTGCACCGTGTCTTCGTTGCAGTGCAGGCTTCTCTAGTGTGTGAGCTCAATAGCTTTGACTCACAGGCTTAGTTGCAGTTTGCAGTATCTTAGTTCCCCACCTAGGGGTCAAACCATGGTCCCCTGCATTGGGAACATGGAGTCGTAGCCACTGAACCACCAGAGAAGTCACCAGGACTTCTTTATAGCATGGAGTACAAGTCCTTTTTTGGATATATATATTTTGCAAATATCTTCTCCCAGTTTATGCTTTGCCTTTTCCTTTAATTTTGAGGAACAAATGTTCTAAATCTTGATGAGTTCCTACTCATTGAATTCCTTCCTCAAAAATTCCTGCTCTTTGTGTTCTATTTAATAAATCTTCACCAAAGATTATTTATTTAATAAATCTTGACCAAAGTGAAGGTCAGTAGGTTTTCTCTTATGTTTTCTTTTAGAAGTTTCTGCTGTACATTTTGGTTGATGATACATTTTGAGTTAAATTCTTTAGATGGTGTGGGGCAAGGATTGAGATTCACTTTGTTGGCATATGGTTATACAATAGTTACAACACCATTTGTTGAAAATGAAACCCCTAATTTTAAATAACCTTATGTACATTAATTTTATATGTGTTATGTATAACATAAGTTGGAAACACTTCCTCCAGTTCACCATTTGTCTTTTTATTTTGAATATAAAGGTGTTGGTCCTGCAAACTTTATTTCTGTGTAATTTATCATTTGTTTTCCCTTATTGCTGCCTGATTTCAAGCTACAGTAAAATTCCCCTAACTTCCCAGTTCTGGAGGAATCCACCCATGTTTTCACCCAGTACTCATTCGGTTTTGTTTCTGTACATTTAAATCTCAGTTCCATTTGGACTTTATTCTGCTAAGAGATGCAAAGAGTAAGTCTAGTTTTGTCTTTTTTCCAAAAGGCTATCTTGTTACCCCGCTACCACATAGGATGAGATTGGTCCTTTCCCCTGAATCTGAGGCCATCTTTCTATCACATTTCCAGTTGGCAGTGGTCTCCCCAGTCAATGTTCTGATGTCTGGAAGATTCACAGTCTGGCCCATGAGCACAGAAGAGCCTGCATACAGAATAATCCTCACAGAGTACCTGCAGTCAGGCCACCTCCACCTCCCCCCATGCCTTTGTGTTACTTCCAGGGAAGCCCAGGGGCCAGTGTCTGCCAAGCCCCAGGGGAAAGAACCAACCTCATCCTACGTGGTTGGGTGCTCTGGCGTGGCCTGCACTGTCCTCAGCCATCAAGGCCCTGTTCTCCACTCAGACCTGAGTTGCCTCCAAAGCCATGGAAACTTCAGGATGGTCCTGGACCCTGGCTCTGGTCTCACACACCACTCCAGTCTCCCTGCTTCTCCTTGCATGGAGAGGCCATGGGTGTCAAGGGACAGTTTTTCCCCTACATTCATCATCTGTGAGGCCTGGGCTGTGGGATCCATGGAGGAGTCTCCCAGAACTCTGCCAGCACATGGAAATCATGGCACAGTTGTTACCAGAGAGCCACCTGGAGCCTGGGCCTAGGGGCCCCAACTGGCATTTTTCACCCAGGGAGCTCTAAGGCAGGGCAGCTTTGAGCTGTTAGGGCTGCTTTTCTGTTGTTCTCACGGAGCTGGCATTATTGGCTGAAGGCAGAAGCGTATGGATGTGGAAATCAGGAGCCAGGAGATTGTCCTCCTGATCTCTAATTCTCGAGGTACGTGAGAAGGGGTGAGGGCTCTGGGAATCTTGTGCAGTCATGGCAGCCAGGCTTTTGTTAGAACAAGGAGTTGAGGGAGAAGTCACAGTACAGAGGAACTTGACGTCCATAAACCAAAGACCAGAGTGGAAGAAGGTGTGGAGGCCAAGCAGGGCTTCTAGTTTTTTGAAGGTATGAAAAGCTTTATTATTGACATAAAGGAGGTCTCTGAGGAGGGTAGAGAAGGCCTCTGGAACAGGTCCGAGGTGGCTTGAGAGCAAGAAGGGTCGGCAGCCTGGGCCTCTACTGCGGTCAGGAGGAGAGGCTGGAGGGATGGTCCCTGGGCACAGGTGAGGGCCTGGATGCTTTCAGTCTCCTGCTGGCATCAGAGGGCAGAGCACCCAGCTGGCTTTTCTGCTTTTCCAGATGTGGGCACGAAACGAGGAGGACGAGGCCTCAAGGTGCCAACCTGCTAGTCACCACTCATCCTGATGTTTGATGAGAGACACACCATGTTTCACTCAGCTAATTCAGAGCTTTTTAAATGAGCTGTGTGGACTCTGCAGCCTGTAGCAGGTGAAACTGACAAGGGTGCCTTGGCCACTCTCAGTAAAACTTGTGACTCCAGAGGGGATGAGGGCATGCAGGGGAGGCCTCGTGTTGTGCCTAAGTATAGGGAGAGCCATCTAGAGACCTTGACTGGTATTTTGGGGCATCTGTGAGGCAAGAGATTCCTGGAGCTTTTTACGCCAAAAGGTGCAACTCTTAGGTGACAGCACAATTTGTAAAAATGTACAGATGAGGCTGTTTGTGAGTCAAGTCACTGGGTGCTAAGACAACTGCCTGGTGTTTGGCCAGTCATGCTGACCCTCCAGTCTGGCCCTGTATCAGGGTCGTCCTGGTTAAAAATGAGGAGCAGCTCCCCTCTGAGCTCCATCTTCCATGACGGTTGGCACTTCTCTGCCTATAGTCTTGGAACTCCCACTACTGTTCCCCCGAGTTCATCCCACCCTGGAGCTCCCCAGGTGGACAGGGTCCAGCAGCCTGACATCTGGAAAGGGTCTGAGAATAGGTGAGGCTATTCCTCATGCAGGTGGAGCAGGCCAAAGGCCAAGGTTCAGCTCCATCCTGCACCAAGGCAGCTCGGCAGCCCCTAAGCTTGTTGGGTACTGCTTCTGTCACCCAGAGCGTAATGAGCAGCTGGGTACAGAGGGTCATGGGCTCAGGAGGTCCAGTTTCAGTAATTGCAGCTCTAGTGGCATATTGTATGGGGGAAAGAGGGCAGTTTCTTGCATCAGAAGCCCTTGGACAACTGAGTGCCATCATGAGTGGTCCAGAGACTCCAGGAGGCCTAGCAGGAGGTGGCTGAAGTCCCTTCCGTGGAGGAGTCTTGCACAAATTTGGTATTGCATCAATTTTAGCCTCTTGTTGGAGGGGTCTCCGACTCCGTAGCAGAGGATGTGACAGCGCACCATGTACAGCAGGGCTGAGCAACACAGGCAAGCAGCAAGCCGGCCAATCAGCGACAGAGTGGAGTAGAGGCGGACACAGATACTTACTGAAAAAAGGAATCATAAGTCAAAGCCAGACTGGCAGAGGAGGAGCGTGAAGCCAGAGGAGCTGCCTTACAGTAAGAACAGGAGCAGTCTTGTCAGGCTGAGGCCAAGTCTGGAAACTGTATCCCATTAGGTGTTGCCAGGGGAGAGGGGGTGGGATGGCGCCCAAAGTGTAGGGGAGGCTATGACAGGGCCTCTGCAGGGCAGCAGGGACAGCTGCTTCATGGGGCCTTGGAGGAGACGCTAGGCAGCCCATGCCACGCAAGCCCATGGACTTGCCTGCGCATCCGAGTCACCCCTCCACCCTCTCTTCTCTTCAGCCTCAAACCACCTCTCCCTCCACATTTGCAACTGCTGGCCTTGCCTCTACTTCCTTGAGAACTCAGAAGCCAGACCTTCCCTTCCCTTCATGACTACAAGCCACTGCCTCCTTTCCTCCTGTAACAGTGCAGGAAGGGTCCCCCATCCTCCCAGGACATTCCCAGGTCAGGCCCTCCCTGGTGGCAGAAGTGTGGCTTCTGGGCTAAGTTCCCCAATGCAGGGAGTCAGGAGCCAATGCCCACCTCTTAGGGGCACCTAGGTGCCCTGTAAATGTCTGATGATGGATCCAGGAGCATGTGGAGAGGAAGGGAGGAGCATGTAGAGCAGCCCCTGGGGGTGAGGCCCAGGACCAGAGCTCAGGAACTGCCTCATGTACAATTGTGCTGCAGCCTGAGTGGGGCCACAGGGCCTGAGCCACCGCAGAGCAAGAACACATAACCACAGACTGCAGATGGACACCACGGAGAGCGGGAAGCAGGGAGGGTCAAGTCCCATTACCAGGTAGGATTGGGGGGGTGGGGAGGTTGACAGCAACCAGACCTGAAAACTCTCAACCTGACATTATGAAAAGATACCAGCCACAACCACTGACAAAGGACTCAGTCCCTTGACTAGTGAGCACACGGAGGTCTGTGGTTGTCTCAAAGCAAATGTCATTTACTTTCTTGGTTATGTTCCTTAACAGTAATAAACTCTATGGATGAGTGCACAGCCTCTATAATCCTTTCCCTTCTAACAAGTATAGCTGTCTCATAACAAACTGGAAAAACAAACAACAAAGAGAAATGAGCTCACAGGAGACAAGGGTGATGGCATGGGACTTGGGAGAAGGAGCAGGACCACAGGACGGTCCCCAGTCTGTGGACAGTGGCCTCTGTGGACGGTGGCCTCATGGGCGATGACCGTGGGGTGGACGGAGTGAGCGAGAGCACGTCAAGTCTGGGGAGGGAGAATGAGGCACAGCCAGGGGGTCAGGGTGAAGCTGCGAGGGGTTCACTCCCTGGTGTGGATCAACTGGTGCTTGGTCAACTTTGACCGCTGGCTGAAGGCTTTTCCACAAGCCGTGCAGTCGTAGGGCTTCACCCCAGTGTGGATCCGCTGGTGCTGGATGAGAACGGAGCGCTGGCTGAAGGACTTCCCACACTCACTGCACTGGTAGGGCCTCTCGCCCGTGTGGATGATCTGGTGCTGGATGAGGTGCGAGCTCTGGCTGAAGCCCTTCCCACACTCGACGCAGGTGTAGGGCTTCTCTCCAGTGTGGACCTTCTGGTGGTGGATGAGGTTGGAGCTCCGGTTGAAGGCTTTGCCACACTGGTTACACTCGTGGGGTTTCAACCCATTGTGGATCCTCTGATGCTGAATGAGAGTTGAGCTCTGGCTGAAGGTTTTCCCGCACTCAGTGCATTCATAGGGCTTCTCCCCCGTGTGGACCCGCTGGTGCAGGATGAGGTTGGAGCTGCGGCCAAAGGTCTTTCCACACTCGCGGCACTCGTAGGGCTTGTCTCCCGTGTGCACACCCTGGTGCTGCACGAGTGCGGAGCTGTGGCTGAAGGCCTTCCCGCAGACGCCGCACTCATACGGCTTCTCCCCCGTGTGGATGATCTGGTGCTTTCGGAGCACCGAGCTGTAGCTGAAGGCCTTGCCACACACAGCACACACATGAGGCTTCTCCCCGGTGTGGATCCTCCGGTGCTGGATGAGGCTCGAGCTCTGGCTGAAGGCCTTCCCACACTCACTGCACTTGTAGGGCTTCTCCCCTGTGTGGACCCTGTGGTGTTTGATGAGGTTGGACACCCGGCTGAAGGGCTTGCCACACTCGCTACATGAGTAAGGCCTCTCCCCAGTATGGACCCTCTGGTGCTTCCTCATGTGTGAGCTCTGGCTGAAGGCCCTCCCACACTCAGTACACTCGAAGGGCTTCTCCCCTGTGTGGACCCTCTGGTGCTTGACGAGGTTGGAACTGCGCCTGAAGGCCTTCCCACAGGCATGACACACGTACGGCTTCTCGCCAGAGTGGATTCTCTGGTGCTGGATGAGGTTGGAGCTGCGCCTGAAGGTCTTCCCGCACTCACTGCATTCGTAGGGCTTCTCGCTCACATGGGACTTCTGGTGCTTTTTAAGGCTGGAGCTCTGGCAGAAGGCCTTCCCACACTCAGAACACATATGCAGCTTCTCCCCATGGTGGGTAAGCTGGTGCTGGAGGAAGCCTGTGTGTGTGCTGAAGAGCCTTCCACATTCGTTACAGATGAAGGACTTGTGTCCAGTGTGCCCTGTCTGATGCTGAGTAAGACCGGGGTCTCCTTCGAAGGTTTTCCCACACTCGCTGCATATGAATGGGCTTTCGGCCACGTGAAGTCCTGTGCAGCTGGGCAGGTCCAGGCTGCAGGGCAGGCTCCGTATGCCAAGTGGATGGGGCCTCCCCTCTGCAGGAGGCCCCTGACACTCCACTGGGCTTGGGCTCCAGCTGCAGCTGCTCTTGATGTCATCACAGTCCACCTCTCTCTCTCCTGAGGGGCTCCTGAGAAGCATCTGTGCTAGAGTTAAGGCTCCCTCCTGGTGAGGGCGGTGCATCTGCCTCTCATCCTCAGGGAGCCCGCAGTCTCTTTCTTCTACACCACAATGGAGTCCTCCAAGCTCAGGTGTCTGGGGAGCATCACTGCCAGAGCTGTCTGATATTTCTACCTGTGATTCCAAGTCCTCAGAAACTTCTTCCTTCTGAACAAACTCCTGGCCCTTAGTCCTGGTGTCCCAGCCTGAAATGACAAACAGAAAGTCACATGGCGCCCCCTCCCCAATGGTCTTCATGCTCTCTCCTTCCCTTTAGCCCATCTCAGCTGAAATACATCACAGAAGATGACCTCTCTGACCATTGCTCCCAACAGGGCTCCGTATCCCAAGGCTGGAGCCACGCAGGGGTGCTGAGTGGGTGGGTGAAGAGCACCCCACAGTACTCTCAGCCTCCTTGGGCCTGTTGCCCTCTGACCTGCCCGTCGGTTCAGGAATGATTTCCATTCACCTACTGAAATTTCTAGAATCTCCCCCAACAGCATTTTGTCTCCCCACGTCACCTGGAGGCTTCTATTCTCCTCAACGCAGACCCAGCTGTGTCGTCTGCTCAGCCTGACTGCCCTGCACACGTGTCTGGTGGTGACAGTTTGCATTCTGGTCACCTGACTCATGGCCCAGCTGGAAGGCCCTGCACAGAGTCTGTGCCAAGACCCCCTCCATGGAACTTGACCGTGTGGCTGCACACAGTGAGGCAACCTGCTTCACCCTCCTGCTGACCGTCAGGCAGGCCTGTCATCACACCTGCAGGTGGGCTACCATCTTCTCCCAGGGCCCCAGCTGTGGGGCACCAGCGGGGCTCCCGTGGGGCTCCCATGTGTGATAGGGGCACAGTGAGGGCTTCAGGGACAAACAGGGTGGTCACTGCAGGAAACAAGGGTCTGGACAGGGTGGCCCAGGGAGCCCCGCCCTCTCTTGGTTGCACAAGAAGGGACATAGCTTTTCCATGAAAGGTCACAGAGGACCCATTCTGGGCTCTGTGGCTGCAGTCTCTGTCATAAGGTCTGCTCTGTTACAATCCTTAAAAAACTGAACTGTTCTTTGCTTGCAGGTCATAAACAAATGGTGAGCTGGATCTGGCCTGTGGGGCATGGCTCGCTGACCCAACTGAGACAAGATCATTGGTGTGGCTCCTGAGGGAGTGGAAATGGGAACTGCTTTGCGGGCCAGAGAGACTATTGGCCTGGAAGGATTTTACTGAGACGGGAAACAAGAGTGAGTCCTGTGGGTGAAGGTAATGGCATTTTTTATTTGGTAGACTGGATACAATTCTCTGCAACATAAGAATTACTGGAAACAATAATGAAAGTTCTTTTTTTTTGAAAGGAAATATAAAGTCAAAAATATGCTTTAAGAAAATTTTTCATTAAAAACACTGGGTTTAATGGTGAAGGAAAAGATGTGTAAACAAATGCACTTGTTTGCCACACTGCCCCCACAAGTGTGGCACCGACTGGCCCAGCCAGCACACAGCAAACCTGTTAGACTTCCCAAGAGGAAACAATGGAGGCCTGTATGATTAGCTGCTCCCAGGTTTGTGAAAAATGCCCCAGTGGAGCCATGCTCACAAGTCCTCATGTGGCTGTGGCTGTCGAGGGGCCCAGCAGAGACTCAGCAGCACCTGCCCCGCCACACAAGCCCCCAGCGGCACCGCAGCCTCGGCTGGGGGCTCCACCCCTCTCCATCCCCACAGGGGCTCTGTTATGTGTATTGAGGTGGAGTTAACAAAATAACTGTTTTAAATGAACACTTCAGTGGCATTTAGTACATTTACAATGTTGTGCAGTCAGAATCTGTATCTTGTTCCAAGACATTTCATTTCCATCACCTCAAAGCCCCAGTGCATTAGTCCGTATCTCCTGGCCCCCAGCGCCTGGTGGCCACCACCTGCATTTTGTCTCCATGGACTTACCTCATTCCTGACCTTGCATGTGAATGAAATCATGATACACAACTTTTGATGTCTGGACTCTTCCTCTCAACCTAATGTTTCTGCAGGTTCAGTCACTGCGGCAGGTACCAGTGCTTCACTCCCTTATGGCTGAATAATATTCCACGGTACAGACACAACACATCTGGTTTCTGCATCCGTCCACTGAGGGGCATCTGGGTTGCTTACACCTCTTGAGTACTGTGAACAGTGCTATGAATATGACATACGTGTACTTGACGGGTATTTGCCTTGAATTCTGCGGGTATGTATCCACAGTGGAATTACTGCATCACACGGTAATGCCAGGGCTTCCCAGGTGGTGCTAGTGGGAAAGAATCCCCGCCTGCCAATGCAGGAGACATGTGTTCAATCTTTGGGTGGGGAAGATCCCCTACAGGAGGGGATGGCAACCCACTCCAGTATTCCTGCCTGGATAATCCCACAGACAGAGGAGCCTGCTGGGCTACACTCCATAGGGTTGCAAAGAGTCAGACACAACTGAAGTGACTGAGCATGCACGCATGGTAATACTAGGTTTAAACTTTGAGGAACTGCCAAACTGTACTGCACCATGGCTATAACATTCTACATTCCCACCATTGTTGGTGTATAGAAACACAACTGATTATGTGTACTGACCTGTACTCTGCAATTCTACTGAATTCATTTAATATTAGCTCTAGCAGGTTTTTAATGGATTCTTTGGGATTTCCTATTATATATACAGGATTGTGCCTTATACAGAGGTAGTTTTATTTCTTCCTTCCCAATTTGAATGCCTTTTTTTTTCTGGCCTGATTGCTCTGGTTAGAACTTCCAATACAGTACTGAAGAGCAGAGTTGAAAGCAGGCATATTTTCCTGATTTATGGGGAAAACCTTTTAATATTTCACTAATGTACATGATGTTAGCTGTTAGCTGTGGGTTTTTCATGAATGCCCTTTATCGTGTTGAGGAGGTTGCCTTGAATGGAGTTCTCAGTGTTTTCATTATGAAAATGAATTTGGTTTTGTCAAACACTATTTTTTTTTTTGCATCAATTGAGATGATTATAGCTTTTCCCCTTCATTTGATTAATGTGGTAAATGACACTGATTGGTTCTTATGTTGCACCACTCTTGTGTTCCTGGGTTACATCCCACTTGGTCATGGGATATAACACTTTTATTAATGCTGCTGGATTCAGTTTGCTAGCATTTTGTTGAGGGTTTTATATATACAGCCACAAAATGTCTCAATGCATAATTTTCTTTTCCTGTGGTGTCTTTGATTATCCTTCCTTTTGTATAGTTTGCAAGCTTGACAAAACAGCATACATCCTTCTTTAAATGTCTTGTGATGCCCTTTGGCCCTGGTTTGTTAGTTTTAAAAGTTACAGATTCAATCTTTAATTGTTATAAGTCTGTTCTTACTTTCTACCTATTCTTGAGTCACTCTTGGTGATTTGTCTTTTTAGGAATTTAGCTCTTTCATGTAGGTTATCTCATTTGTTGGTGTGCAACTGCTTCTCACTCTTTTTTACTTTTGTGTAGTCGGTAATAGCGTCCCCATCCCATTTTCACTTGATTTTCAGTGTGTTGCTTTTGTCATTTCTTGATCATTTCCAAAACCTTTTAAACACATTGATTCTCTTATTGCTATTCCAGTCTCCATTTCTGCTCCGATGTTCACTATTTCCTCCCATCAGCTCGGGGTTTCGTTTACTCTTCTCACAGACCCCTAGGATGTCAAGTTAGGTACTGCTGTAAGGCCTATCTATCCTCCTCCCAATACAGGCATTGACTGCTGCAAATTTCCGCTCTGGGCTTCCCTGCATCCTGTGAGTGCTGGGAGTTTGTGGCTTTGTTTTCATTTGTCTGTAGGTATGTTCTAACTTCCCTTGTGGTTTCTTCTTCGACCAACTGGTTAAGAGTGTGTGGTTTTACTTCAACAAATTTGTGCATTTTCCAGTTTTCCTGCAGTTATTGCTTGGAGATGATACTTTATATTATTTCCACATTGATTGAGACTGGTTTTGTAGTCTAATATATGGTCTACATTGAAGAATGTTTCATATGCACTTAAGAAGACTGTATCTGCTCCCTTGGATGGAGGGTATATCTATGTCTCTTAGGTCTATTAATTATAGTATTGCTCAAATTCCCTGTTTCATTACTAAACGTCTGTTTAGATGTTTTTCTTGACTTTTGGAAGTGAGGTATTAAAGTCTCCAACTGCTACTGTAGAAGCATCTCTTTCTTCCCTCAAATCTATGCCTGCTTCATATGTTTTGGGTTCTTTCCAGTGTTTATGTTAATCACTACTCTATCTTTTTGATTAATTGACTTGTTTATCAATATATATCAAACTGTGGTGCTGGAGAAGACTCTTGAGAGTCCCCTGGACAGCAAGGAGAACAAACCAGTCAATCCTAAAGGAAATCAACCCTGCATATTCATTGGAAGGACTGATGCGAAAGCTGAAGCTCCAATACTTTGGCCACCTGATGTGAAGAGTCGACTCATTGGAAAAGACCCTGATGCTGGGAAAGACTGAGGGCATGAGGAGAAGGGGACAACAGATTAGATGGTTGGAAGGCATCAACTCAGTAGACAGGAGTTTGAGCAAACTCTGGGAGACAGTAAAGGACAGGGAAGCCTGGCGGGCTGCAGTACATGGGGTCGCAAAAGTCAGACATGACTAAATGACTGAACAACAATCTTCCTGATTAATTAACTCATTTATCAATATATTATATCCTTCTTTTCTCTTGTACAGTTGTTTGACATAGTTTACTTTGTCCAATATTAGTTTAGCAAGCCCAGGTCTCTTTTGTTACTATTTGCATGGAACATATCTTTTTCACCTTTCACTTTAAGCTTAGTTTTTCCTTTGGAAGCCTCCTGAACTAAGCCTCCTGTAGACAGTATATAGTTGGGTCATACTTTTTTAAATCCATTCTGTATTTGCCTGTTGACATATCTGCCTGTTGACGAGTTTAAACCATTAACATTTAATTACTGACAAAGAAGGACTCACTTCTACCACTTTGCTTCTTAAATCTTTTCAATGTCTTTGACCTTTGTGTTCCTCATTTGATCTATTACTATCTTCCTTTGTGTTCAGTTTATTTTTTGTAGCATACCATTTGGTATTCTTCTTTATTCCTTTTGTGTATATTTTAAAGATACTTTCTTAGTTGTACCATGGCGATTATAATTAATATTCTAACATCTAAAACAATCTAATCTGGCCCTCTCCCTTCAGCTTTTTTGGTCCCCTGCCCCATCTTTATCGAAATAAATTGCCGTAGAACGTCATGTATCTTTTTATTTAATAAAGAAATTTATTTGTTTGGGGCTGTGCTGGGTCTTCACCGTTTTGCATCATCTTTCTTTAGTTGCAGGGGTAGGGGGTGCACTACTCTTTAGTTGCAGTGCACAGGCTTCTCATTGCGGTGGCTTCTCTTGTTGCAAAGTATGGGCTGTAGGGGCACATGGGCCTCAGTAGTTACAGCTCACGGGTTCTGGAGCACTGGCACAGTAGCTGTGGTACACAGGCTTAGCTGCACTGTGGCATGTGGGATCCTCCTGGAGCAGGGATTGAATCTGTGACCCTGAATTGGCAGGTGGATTCTTAACTTCTGGACCACCAGGAAAGTCCATCATATTAAGTTTAAAGTGCACCATGGGATGAATTGATACACATATATATGCAAATGATGACCACCATAAGGTTAACTGACATATCCATCACCTTGCACAGTATCCACTGTGTGTGTGTGTGTGTGTGTGTGTGTGTGGTGAGAACTTTCAAGATCAACTCTCCCGGCAGTTGACAAGTACACTATACATTATTAACTACAGTCACCATGCTGCATGTTGAATCCTCAGAATAAAGCCACCAAGTTTGAACTGTTAACCAAAGTAGCCACAGCATCATACAGAAACTCCACTCCTATACAGATATGTTGCTACCTTTATGTTGTTGCAGTCACAAATGTATCTTTACATGTTATATGTTAAGTAGTATAGGTTTACGATCATTTCACACATTTGTCTTTTAAATCATATAGGAAATAAAAAGTGAGGTTATAAACCAATACAACAATACTAGCTTTTATCCTAACCTATGTGGTTAATTCTATCAGAGATCTTTGGTTCTCTGTATAGCTTTGAGCTCCTGCCTAATACCCTTTCCTCTTAGCCTGTAACACTTCCTCTGACACTTCTCACAGGGCATGTCTGTTAGTAATAAACACCCTGAGCTTTTATCCAAGAATACCTTAACTTTGTCTTTACTCTGAAAGATAATTTTGCCAGATGTAGAATTCTTAGTTGGCAGTTTCATTCTCTAAGCAGTTTAAATATGTCATCCCACTGCCTTCCAACCTCCAAGGGCTGATGAGAAACTAGCTGTTTGTCTTATTGAGGATCCCTTATACAAGATGGTTTGCTTCTCTCTTGTTGATTTCAAGATTCAATCCTCCAAAAGTTGGATTATAATGAGTCCTGGTGTGGATCTCTTTGACTCTGTCCTACTGGGAGCTTGCTGAGCTTTCTAGACATGTAGGTTCAAAGCTTTTTTGCATCTTTCATCAGATTTAACATGTTTTCCGCCCCTTTCTTTCTCACCTCTTTCTTGGACTCCCATGTGTGTGCTGGTTTCCTTGATAGTATCCCACTGAGAGGGTAACAGGCAGGAAGGCTAGGGGCCCCAACAGAGGAAATAGGCTGCAAGTGTCAGACGTTGTTTCTCTCTCTCTTAAGCAGCAGGAGGAAACAAACTACAATTGTCAGATTTTTTTCTCTTCTCTATACAAAATTAAAAGGAAGTTTCTTTTAAAATTCTGTGTTGCCATGATGACACCTGAACTTAACTTTTCTCAAACCTGAGCTAACCAATGAGTTTTTCTTATGGAAATGTTTTTAAGATTAAGAAATGTTTTTCTTAACATTAAGCTATGTTAATGAACTATGTATTTACCTTAGACTCTATCTTTCTTCAAGTCGATTCCACCTAAGACTCAGAACCGATAATGGCTCAACAAACCAGTATGTTTTACTCACGGAAATGTTCTCTTAAACTATGTGAATGAGACTATGTATTTGCTTGGAAATCTGCCTCTCTTCAAGATTCATGTCAGTTGTTTTATGGTCCAGGATGACTCACTTGTGCCAATGTTATCTCAAAACGCATGTTGTGGGTGAGGGGCCTGGTGCCACTCTGAGTTTTGAGACATTTCCTTTTAACAACTTGCTAATTCTCATTGGAGAAGACTCTGATGCTGGGAGGGATTGGGGGCAGGAGGAGAAGGGGACAACAGAGGATGAGATGGCTGGATGGCATCACTGACTCGATGGACATGAGTCTCAGTGAACTCCGGGAGTTGGTGATGGACAGGGAGGCCTGGCGTGCTGCGATTCACGGGGTCGCGGAGAGTCGGACATGACTGAGCGACTGATCTGATCTGATCTGAATAGGTATATAACTTCTTGCTAAAAACTAGCAAGGGAGCACTTTTTCTGCCCCCTTCTGATGTCTATATCAGAAGCCTTCTCTATCTCTTTTATACTTTAATAAACCTTTATTACACAAAAGCTCTGAGCCGTCAAGCCTTGTCACTGACCGCAGATTGAATTCCTCTCCTCCAGAGGACAAGAATCCCAGCGTCTTTCACAGCTCTGCAACAACCTTTCACCACGAGTCTGTTAGGCTCTGTGCACTTTTCTTCAACTTTTTTCTTTCTGCTACTCAGACTGGGTAACTTAAGTTCACCAGTTCTATAGCCTGCTCAAACCTGCTATTGAAATCCTCCAGAAAACTCTTCACTTCAGTTACTTTAGTTCTCCCTCCAGGACTTCTTTATTTTGACTGCACCACGAGGTATCTGAGATCTTAGTTCCCCGGCCAGGGATCGAACCTGTGCTCCATGCAGTGTGAAGCAGAGCCTTAACCACTGGAGCACCAGGAAGTCCCAGCTCTAGGACTTCCACTCTGTTTCTCTTTATAATAAATAAAATGTGAATTGTATATTTACAACTATCTCTACTGACTTTTTCAGTTCGTTCATACATAGATTTTAGTTCCCTGTCCATGGTTTCTTTCAGATCTTTGAGCACATTTAAGACAGTTTATTTATAAATCTGTTAAGTATCTGTGCTTTTTCAGGGACACTTCTGTCAATTAATCTTTTTCCCTTGAATGGGCTGGCTGTATTTTCTGCTTTATGTATTCTTTATGATTTTTTTGCTAAAAACTGAACATTTAAGAATATTTACTGTGCTCCACTGGGACACTACTTCAGCACTAATTATTACTCTGCGTGGCTCCTGGCTTCCACAGATCATAGAGATCAGCTGGAGGTGACACTACAATCTTCATAGGTCTTTTCTGAGTATACCTTCTATCTTGGGTTTCTATACATGGCTTTCTAAATTCCCTGACATATGAGGGTGCTTTTGAATGTCCTCATTTCTCCGCCCTTCCCTCCTGGGCTTTAGGAAGTTGACTGTACTATTAAGTGATGTCCCAAGTGCCTGTGGAAGTTCAGTTCATGTTTCTATGTTTTGAGCCCAGCACTTTCCACCAAGTAATTCTGAGTTAGGCAACACAGAGACAAACACTTTGATTCAACTCTTTTTCCAACCCCACACAGGGAAGAACAAAGTGATTTCTGAATAAGTTCTGCTCTGCGCCCTCTGGAAGCAGGCACCAGGTCCCACACTTGGAACACAGGATGCTCACTTTCAATATGCTGCTGAACCAGGAAGTATCTGTGAAGCTTTCCTTTTTAAGTTGCCTTTTTCTTGATTTAGCATTTGCTTGGTTGCTGTAAACCTGTTTTCTAGATTTCTGACTATGTTGGTCCTGATAGCTTCTACTTGTTTTTGTTTAATAGTTTATGTGAAGAAATGGGTGTCTGGAGCTGCCTATTCCACTATTTTGCTCTACAGTGGCTTTTAAAACATGAGCTACCATCAACCTGTGTTTTACCTGGAGCAAGGGTCTTGACCTAACTCGCCATTCTCTGCTTGGCACACCCTTGGTCATCTGACAGCAAGTTTTTCCCTCAGAGCCACTTCTTGGCCCCATCATGCCTCTCATCCTCTACCCATCTCATCCTTCCAACACACCTATGACCATCTCTGCCCTTAGCCCAACCTTCTCCGGCCACACAGAGTCTGCCCACGATACTCTGCCCACATGTCCTCAGTATAATACTTCCCATGTAGGTGTATTCTTGTAAAACAGCCATCATCAGATCCCAGCAAGGAAAGCTAACAGTGAGTAATTCCTGATCCCTGCTGAAAGGGCCACAGAAGAGGCAACTTGGTGAGGTGTCTTCAGGAAGGACTGTCTGGAATCTAACAGGGATGGGAGCAGCTGGGCAGTGTGAATGCAGCCAGGAGGGAACAGGGCCAAGGCCTGGAGGACTAGGATTAGACCTGAGGGCAGGACTACCACCAGTCTGGCAAGGAAGTTAGGCAGGGCTCAGCTGGTGATCATAATGTCACACCCTCTATTTCAGGTGAAGAAACCAGAGTCCTGCTCAGGGCACCAGGGCACCCAGGTGCCAGGCCAACTTCCTCTCTGACCTCCAGCCTTGGCCCTGCAAGTCCACAAGGCATTCTGCCCCAAATGCTGACAGGACACCTCCAGAGGTAAGTGCAGGGGAATGTAGACCAAGTCTCCCAAGAACAAGGGCATCAGTGGGGAATGCACACCCAGTATCTGGCTGCTGATGGTGAGGGGAGGTGGCTCCTGGCTCAGCGTCACCACAACAGAGGGAACCATGAAGTGCAGATCCAGGGTGGGTCTCGGCAGGAGCATCACTCCACACAGGCTGGGCTCTAGGGGTCCAAGGGGATGGTCCAGGAACTGAGAGCTCCACTGCTGCCTCTTTAGAGCATACTCTGAGGCTGGGCATGGCTGGGACCTGGAGACCAGCAAGGACACAGGTGAGTGTGCAGAGGAGGTAACTCCAGCGGTTCACTGGCACACCAGGCAGGGGTCACTTCCTCCACCCCTCACCCTGAGACCTCAGGAAGGCCTGATGATTGATACCACATTCTCTGATGCTGGAACCAATGGAGGTCAGCCAGCCAAGGAGACACAGACTCACAAGCCAGGGCCACAGGTGGGATACTGACCACAGAGCAAGGTGACCCACAGTGCCTGTGAGCACACCCGGAAGGGCCCAAGATTGCCATGGTAAGAGGAAGCAGCTCTCATGGCGCCTGTACCTGCTGTGAGCCACCCTGGTCCTGACACAATGCCCTGAAAGTGGACCAACTGACCTTCACAGGCAGCAGCAGCTTCAGAGGCCGGGCTGCCAGGGGAATCTCACCACCGACACGTGGAGTCATCACAGTGTCACTCTACTGGCCAGCCTGAGTTCTGCCACCCAGCAGCACCCGCAGTGGTTGTCCCCACCCCACCCTCCTGGGCTGTCCTCCCACTGCACCAGTGGCTGGCTCCCTCCCAGACTCCTCCTTAGCTCCCTCTTCACGCTGGTGTCCCAGGATTCACTTCTGCATCCACATCAAATTCCCTGGCTAATCTGTCCAGTCCTGAGGTACCAACATCCTTTACCCCATGAAGACTCTAAAGACTGGCCTCATCTCCAGCTCTAACTGCTATCTCCAAGTAGGGAGGCATGCCCAATCAGGCACAGGATGGGACCCCATGTGGACAAGTTACTGATTTTCTCCCCCTCCCTACTGTCCTGTCTCTGAGCATATGCACCATGCCCTGGCCAGCATCCCACCTAGGAGGGGGCAACATCCCTTGGCCCCTGATTCACACCACACCATAAGCAGGTACCACTGACCCCTTTGTCCTTCAGTAATGAAGACGAAGCAGGAAATGTTGGCAGACACTGCCTCCCAACCCTTGGACTGACTTTCTCCTCTTGGACTCATGCTTTCAGTGTTTCCAAAACACCCACTACATGTCAAGGTATTCTGAGGACAGTGTGACCATCACCCGCACGGATTTCAGTGGGAGACAGGTAACAGCAAATGCATCAGTGAGACGGGCAGGTGCGCTGGGCACAGGTAGCAGAGAAGGGGCAGAGCCTGGGGCAGGTGGGCATTTCAACCAGGTCCTGGCTGGAAAGGCAGAAGAAGGCAGGGGTGAGACAGGACAGAGGTGTGAACACAGCTCAGAGGCAGTTCCTGGGGGAGGCGGGGGTGCACAGACTGGAAAAGGCTTTGACTACCTGAGGAAAGTGAGGCACCAGCCGCATTTCTCCACTGGGAGGCAGAATTAATGAAACATCTCAGGAAGATTCACCTGGCGTGGCCGCTCGGAGAGACGGTGCATAAGCAGGGAGAACACTGACTCAAGGCACTCATCCATGCAGCAACAGAACAGAGCAGGGGGAACCTTCACTCTCTCTCTCCCCATGGGAGAGTCCATCCTTTGTAGTATTTATTCAGTTCATTTTAAAATCTTGAGGTTATCATCACTGCCTCTGAACAGGGGCACAGTCACATGGCTCAAAATTCAAAAGGTTAACGAGAACATAAGGTGACACATCCCCCAGCCTGCCACAGTGCCCATTCCCAGTTTCCAGCATGCCCATCCTGGTTACTCTAAGCTTACACAAGCAAACATGAGTATTTTTTCTTTGTCTTTTTATTATAAGTTACACCAAACTATGTCATTTTACATCTTGTTCTTCTCACTTTAGTATTTGTGGGATCCTGTCCAGGAGGTAGCAGGATGCTCCTCCCCATCCATGTCTACATCCTAATCCCCGGGACCTAAACTATACAGCAAGAGAGATTTTGCAGAGGAAATTAAGGCTACAGGCCTGAATTACCTGGTGGACCCAATCTAATCACGCGAGCCATTGCTGACTCGGATGCATGGATCGTGTGCAAGGAGTGGGGTCTCCAGGAGATAAGGACAGTCAGCAAGGAAAAAGCAACCTCAGGAGTTGGATTCTACCAATGAGCTTGGAAGCTGATTCTCCTGGCTAAAGGCTAACCTGGTGCTAAGTAAATACACAACTGTGAGGATTACTAGCCACTACTCCACGGCAGACGGCCACAGGATGGGCCTGACCCATGCTCAGTCCCACTCCCCTGAGGGAGAATAAATCCGTCCCCGTCCCGTGAGATTCCTCTCCACCCGGAGGGCGAATCCACCACCGAATGTGCCAGAATCGGGCGCCAAGCGGCAACCCCATTCATTTCTCCCCCGGCTCCGGACAGCTCTAACGTTCGCACCAATTCCTGAGGCCCTTCCTCCGCCCCAACCACGCGCGACAGAACAGCACAGCACACCTGCCGGTCGCTCTGCGGCTGCCTCGCTGAGCGGTCCCGCCGCCCGGCTCCAGGGCAGGGATTGCTCGGCTCTGTCGGGCAGCGTCCACAGGGCGTCCCTCACACGCCCTCCCGTCTGGGGCCCTCCGAGGCTGCAAGCCGCCCACGATTCCACGGCCCCACGCGCACCCGAGACAGGCCTCCCGGGGCCAGCACCCACCGCCGGTGCATCGGAGTCATAGGTAGAGCGATCAGCAACTCGAAGACGCCACAGCGCGAACAGCCGCCGCCTAGAGCGGCTCGGGGAAGAGCGCAACGAAGAGATACCCAGGCGGCTCGGCCTCGAGGTGCTCCGGAAGTCCCGCCTCAACTTCCGGCTTGCGGACCCGCCAGCCCTACCCAATGTGGCTGCTCTAGGCTGAGGGAGGAGAAGTGACTCGGCGGCTCCACTCCTGACCCGGGACCAGCCCTCCCCACGCCTCCGCGAGGTGCTGGGAACCCTGGGAGACCCGCGGATCAGGGTTGGTGCAACAAGCCATTATAAATGCAGGAAGGACTAGGGACTTAGATACACAGGTACCTGCCATCAAAACAGGTTTTGGTTGATAAAAACATGCTGCATGAGAAGGAACATTCCCTCCATCAGTAAATGATCGCCTAGGTGTCAAAAGGCTCATTAGTTACATAGATAATACACATTTTGTGGGACTATCCATGGAACATCTACATAAATTGACCATACAGTTAGACCTTGCTGACAAAAGACACGCAGGTGAGAGTTGTGAGTTTTGTTTTGTTATCTTTATTTTTATTTGGCTGCGCTGGGTCTTAGTTGCAGTATGTGGGATCTAGTTCCCTGACCAGGGATCGAACCTGGGCCCCCTTCATTGGGACCGCAGAGACTTAGCCACCGGACCACCAGAGAAGTCCCTGAGTTAAGTTTTATTTGGAGGAGAAGGGGACGACAGAGGATGAGATGGTTGGATGGCATCACTGACTCCATGGACATGAGTTTGAGTAAACTCCGGGAGTTGGTGTTGAACAGGGAGGCCTGGCGTGCTGCAGACCATGGGGTCACAAAGAGTCGGACTCGACTGAGCGATTGAACTGAACTGAAGACAGCCTGGGAGACAGCACTTCAGATAGCTCTGAGAAACTGTTCCAAAGAGTTAGGGGGGAGGTCATTATATGTGTGACTCTGGTGAAGAGGGAATACATGTAGTCAAGCACATATTTTTTTGCAGACGGTTTCTGCTAGTCATGAGGAGCATCGGTCACCATGAAGGATTTTACTGCTTTCCTAGCTATGAGGAGATATAAGAATTGGGCTCAAAAAATTGGCTCCTGAAAATATGTAATTGTCTGAAGACTGTTCTGCCTTTTTTTTAACCAACTTTATTTATTTATTTTGTCTGTGCTGGGCCTTTGTTGCTATGCAGACTCTCTCTAGTTGTGGCAAGCAGGGACTGCTCTCTAGTTGCGATGCACAGGCTTCTTATTGCCGTGGCTTCTCTTGTTGTGGAGCACAGGCTCTAGGGCACTCGGGCTTCAGTAGTTGTGGCACATGGGTTCAATGGTTGTGGTTACCAGGTTCTAGAGCACAAGGTCAATAGCTGTGGTGCACAGGCTTAGTTGCTCTGTGGCATGTGGGATCTTCCTGGATCTGGGATCAAAACTGTGTTTCCTGCATTGGCAGGCAAATTCTTTATCACCGAGCCACCAGGAAAGCCCTTTCTGCCATTTTTTCCCAGACCACAGAGCACCTCTTTTCTGCTCTCCACCCTCATCTTATTTCAGGGGGTGCTGAAAGCCAGCAGCTGCAGCAACAAATGGTTTAATCCTTGTAGAGCTAGGTGGCAAGTGCAGATTTGTAGAAGACAACACAAAGAATACAAATATTTTAAAGTATGCCTTTTAAACTATCAAAATTAGACTAGAAATATGTAATAAAAAGTTGACTCCCAAAACTCTAACTGTTGGAGTTTATGAAACACTGTCTACAAAACCTTTGGATGAAAAGTGATACCAGCTGGAAAATTACAGACTATTTATAAAGCAATGAAAGCAAAACACTTTATTCTCACATCTATGGAACTCAGTGTAAAGTATAAAATATAAACTATCCACTGAGTATTTTCCAGACAAAAATATATAAATATATCAGCTTAAATACTTTTTCTTTATTAAAGAAGGCAAAAGCATTTATCTTAAAACTTAGAAAAAGGAACATTTCTCTGCATTGGCAATAAGCAATCAGAAAATGTAACAAAAAATGAAATCTCTTCTACAGACAGCAAGACACTCTGAAATACTGGGGAATTAACAAAGGGCACTCAAGACACTCAAAGAGCACTCAAAGACTCACGGTGGGACATTGCTCAAATGGAACTTAATACATGGCAACAGTAGCTCGACCATAAATGGCAAGAGGGCGGGTTGTTCAGTGGAAAGTGTTGAGAAAACGGCCTCCCTCAATAGAGAAAAGCAAAAGCAGACCCTGATCTAACAACACACACAGCTGCTGCTGCTAAGTTACTTCAGTCGTATCTGTGGTCTCTAAATGAACTACAAACCTACAAATGGAGAGCAAGGAATGAGTAAAATACAAAGGAAATATTTTTCAGACCCTAGGATGGAAGGGATGCTCTGACACCACTTCATATGACTGGGCTGGAAATGCTAGGAGCCTAGGTAATGCTGGTCAGCACTTGAAGTTCAAATATTCTTCTCTCACGTAAAGTCACAAGTCTGTATGGCAGTTTCCCCTAGGCAGTAATCAGGGACCTGGGTTCCCCCCCTGAGGATTTTCCACTGGCTAATTCACAGGGAAGAGAACGGGTAACAGGGAAAAGGAGCTGCTTCTCCACTCTTCCTATGTGGTCCCTGCTGCAGCAAGATGCAGCCCCTTCCAAGAGAACAAACCAAGTCCCATCCAGTCCCTGAAGCAGCTCAGCTGAATCCCTCTGGACAAGGTGCAGCTTCTCCTGGTCCTTTAACTAAAGACGACCTGGCCTGTGTCTTACACCCAACTTGCAGTGTGGAGAAGGAGGAGGATGGCAAACAGCAGCATCCAAGCTGCCTGCTGTGTCCAAGGGTTAGTCTGTTGCAAGGCTGCTGTGCATATGGCGTGGATACTTTAAATGCAGTGATTGCACACACGTAAGTGAGCTGAGCCGTTGTCTCTGTGCAGAGTGTTCAGCGTCCCCTGTGGGCAACTTCACATGAGTGCTGGAGGCCCTCTCCTGGTGGGGAGGCATCCCCAGGACAGCACCCAGTACCCATACTCAGCTCCAGGAGGAGAGCTATGGGCCCTGTGCCTCACCAGGTCTGACTTGGCTCTCCGGCACCTTCACTGTCCATGACCTACCCTCATACCCACCTGAAGAGTGAGGCAAGAGGCTGCACTGGCCAGGACTGCCCAGATGTAGAGGGGCCACTGATTGGCAGCTGGGAGCTGGGTTAGCTTCCATTTAGTTCCACGTGCAAAGTCCCCATCTAGTCATGGGTTAAAGCCCGGGGTCCCCTGTCTTGTGTTCATTGCTTTCTATGTGCCTGCTCTCCTCCTGTCTCTCTCCAGCTCATGGTACCATGAGACCACCTGCAGTGCTGGGCTTGCTGACCACACTTGGTCAGTACAAGTCACAGGCCACAGGCACTGGGAAACTCCCTGCCAAGCTGTGCTCTCCTCCCCCTGTGCCTACACCTGTCTTCCTGCCACCTGAGTCTCTCTAGGGGGGCTCTGCTGAAAGTGGCAAGAAGGAACCAATCCTCGCCAACAGTCCAAACAATTCTGAACCAGCTTCTCTAGGGTGATAGTTATAGTCATAACTAGTCTACTCCTAATATATCTCAAGCAAGGGTCATATCAAATGTTGTGCCATACATAGCAAGGGTCACCAGCTTCCACCTGTAACACTTCTGCCCTCACTTCAGTTCAGTTCAGTTCAGTCACTCTTTGCAAGTCCGACTCTTTGCAACCCCATGGACTGCAGCACACCAATCTTCTCTGCCCATCACCAACTGCTGGAGCTTACTCAAACTCATGTCCATGGAGTCGGTGATGCCATCCAACCATCTCATCCTCTGTCATCCCCTTCTCCTCCTGCCTTCAATCTTTTCCAGCATCAGGGTCTTTTCCATTGAGTCAGTTCTTCACATCATGTGGCCAAAGTACTAGAGCTTCAGCCTCAGCATCAGTCCTTCCAATGAATATTCAGGACTGATTTCCTTTAGGATTGACTACCCTCACTGCCTGACTATTAAGCCAATTGCACATGGAGTAGGTTCTGTTTCAGCACCAACCTACTCTCAGGTATCAAGTACTGGATTAGTTAGAATAAAGTTCAACTGATGTAAAGTGGCACCAGTGGGGCAGAGGGCTGTTTGTGCCTTTTCAGGGCTGTATGCCTGAAGAGGGAGGAGCATGGGCCCCATCCTGCCCAGAGCTCAGTCACTGTTTCAGCCAGTGGGAACAGGACAAGGTGAGACCCTGAAGACCCACAGGTTCCTTCTGCCTGTGGACCACAGGCCACATCTCACAGCATCGCCCTTGGAAACATCACCTTTGCTTGGATGGGCAAGTGTCAGGTACAATTCCACTCTGAAAAGGACAGGGAGAATGAAAACGCAGTGAGGAAGATGAGCAGGCCCTCCACATCCACCACAGGGGAAATAACATGGTCCACACAAAGCCAGGCAGCAGCAACAGGAAACAGAAGATGAAAAACAGATAGATATCCAAGACAAAACCCACAGAAATGGGCCCAGCGAAAGGACATTTGCATAGACCGTGGCTGATACTAAGATAAAAGGTAAAGGTCTGTGGACTGAATCAGCACTTTTGTTCAGCAATTGATAACCATCATTATCTCTGTGTATTAATTACAGTTTTAAGAAATGTCAAAGCTATTTGTGGTAAAGTGTGCTTAGGAAGAGTATCACCAAGAGGTGGACTTTCCTACAAGCTTTTCAAAATTCTCCAATGAGTAAAGACCAATACAACCTCCAGATATACAAGAGCCTGGGAGATAAGGCCTGAGCCATAGGTCAAGTCAATGTAAGGAGCTGCTACTGCTGCTGCTAAGTCACTTCAGTCGTGTCCGACTCTGTGCGACCCCATAGATGGCAGCCCACCAGGCTCCCCCGTCCCTGGGATTCTCCAGGCAAGAACACTGGAGTGGATGGGAAGGTCCGTGAACTTCTAAGAGAAAGTTTCTTTGATAGCAGGGGAAGTGGAATAAACTTATTACTGAAAAGTGCCTGAACAGCTCATACTGCTCACTCAACTGCATTCTCGCTCTGCCTCACTCACAATGCACTGCCCATTGTACCCACTCCAGGTTCCACTCATCTGTCCCCTCCAAAGGGTATGCACACGTGGTGCCAGCTTCTCATCAAATTCCCAGAACCACTTTCAGTTGCCAGACTTGTTTCCAGAGCTGCCTGTCAGGTACTGTTTCTGCTGAATCTCTCATAACCTATTTCAGCCATTTTGATGCTAATCTTTCCTCCACAAAAAAACTAGAAGGCAGTACCATAGAAAGTTCTGGAGAAGGATTCTGATGACATGGGAGGGAACTCACATGAGGAACCAGGGCAGCAACTCTGAAGACTGTGCTCAGGAAATTAGCTCCCAGGAAGCGAGCAGCACCTCAAGCACCGGGCAGCAAGAACACAGGCACCGAGACACCGCTGGACCACATAGCCTGGGGGAGGGGAAAGCATGTCTGCAGCTCATAGTCAGGATCCAAAGCCGACAAACTCCCTACACAGCAACCTTAACCAACCCATGGGAAGCCAGCTGGTACCATGACTTCACCAGGAGGACCTGCCTCCCCCACCAGAGTCTCTCAGTAAGAGGTGCCCACTCACCTCCTCTCTCCCAGAAGTGGATGGAGAACACACCAACACAATTTGTCAGCTTTTTCCCAGCCCCTTGCCAGCCTGTGTCCACCCAAGTTCAGCCTGTAGTAAACCCCAGTTTACAGGAGTCACTTGACTTCTCAGCAGGATGTCAACAGTTTGAATTTACACTGAAGCCTCACCTCATTTCTTAACAAACTTTGCAATGTGCCTAAGACTTCTCAACCAAAAAGGGACAACCCCTTTGAAGTTAAAGTTATCACATCCCTCAGAGTAGAACAAAACATTTTGAAAAGGACCTAAAAGCAAACAAATAAGAAAACCCCAGGACTTCCCTGGTGGTCTAGTGGTTAAGAGTTTGCCTTTCAATGCAGGCAGTGTGAGTTGGATCTCTAGTCTGGGAGCTAAGATCCCACATATCTTGAGGCCAAAAAACCAAAACAAAAGCAGAAGCAATGCTGTAACAGCCTGAACAAAGACTTTAAAAATGGTCCATATCGAAAAAGAAAAAGAAGAAAACCCCACTCCAGTTCCATCATGCTTGAAAGTCCATGGATCCCAGTTACTTTTCTTGAAGCTGAAATAGATGATGAAGATGAAAGAAAAAGGCAGGGGATAATGAAACACCTCACTGTACACTAAGACCTGGTGTTGTAAAAACATGATCTAAGAAAATATATTTGAGTTGAACTGCGTTCATTTAAAACACTCAAACAGAGAGCTAACCTCTGAATCTGAAGGAAGGCATGCTACCCTGGAATGTTTACCATGTAATCTGGCAGCCTGCCTTCAGTAAGCAGCACACTGACAGATAGTTTAATTCCTTAAGGGTTGAATCTCCAAAATGAAAGTCATAAAGTGAGCTTTCTCATTAGTAGGGCTCTGCTGCTGTGAAATAAGGAAGAATTTGTGACAGAATGAGTCACTCTCCACAGTGCAACTTCTTCTGCTGCAGGAATGCTGCCTGTGCACCTAACAGTTTCCCACAGTCATCATATAGATGGGCTTGCTCTCCACTGTGGAGTCTGTGTGCTTCCCTATGATTAATAAGACCTCTTCTCAGACAGAAGGTTTCCCCACACCTACTACACATGTAAGGTTGCTCTGCACTGTGGGTTCTCTGATGTTGAGTGAGGTGACAGCTTTGTTGGAAGGATCTCCCACATTCAGTGCATTTGTAGGGCTTCTCTCCAGTGTGGATTCTCTGGTGCTGGAGGAGGGATAGGCGTGCCCTGAACACTCTCCCATACTTGGTGCACATATAGGGCTTCCCTCCATTGTGAACCATCTGATGCTGAGTAAACTGAGAATGCTGGCTGAAGGCCTTGCTGCACTTGCTGCATCAGTAAGGCTTCTCATCAGTGTGGACTTTGAGATGCTAAACGAGGAGGGGGAAGATATGGAAGGCCTTCCCACACTCACTGCATGCATAAGGGCTCTCCCCAGCATGTATTCTTTGATAGTGGATGAGATGTGTGCTCTGGCTGAAGGCTTTTCCACAGTCACCACATTCATAGGGCTTTTCCCCTTTGTGTGTCCTCTCGTACTTAATGAGGGTGATTATCTTTCCAAATGTCTCCATAATTGTCACACTCGTGGAGCCTCTCTCCAGTGTGAACCCTCTGATGCTGCACCAGGGAGGAGAGCACACTGAAGTCTTTGTCATACTCACTGCACTTATAGGGCTTCTCACCACTGTGTGTCCTCATGGTGAATGAGACTAAAACTCTGGTTGAAGGCTTTCCCACGCTGTCACACTCATAGGGCTTCTCTCCACGGAGAATTTGCTGATGCTGAATAAGGTGTCCCTTGTGGCTGAAGGTTTTCACACACTCATCACACCCGTAAGGATTCTCCCTGGTGTGAATTCTGTGATGTGGAATGAAGCAAAGGTGAGCCCTGAAGAGTTTCCCACACTCACTGTAGACATAAGGCTTCTCTCCAGTGTGGACCTTCTTATATTGAATAACCTGTAAGCACTGAAGGAAGGATTTTCCACATTCATTACACTCATAGGTTTTCTTCATGTCTGAGTTCTCTGCTGTTGGATAAGAGAAAATCATGTACTAAAGACTTAACCACACTCACCACAATCATGGGGCTTCTCTTCAGAATGGGTTCTCTGATGCTGTCTCCAGAAGTCCTCTCCACACTCCACAAGTGTGTATGACTTCTCTGCACTGCACACCCTCTAATGATGGATTGGGTTGGAGATATAACTAAAGGCTTTTCTGCCAGGGTCCAGCCCTAGCAGGATCCAGGGGTACCCTCAGGATGACGGCATAGGTGAAAGGATAGCAAAGCAAAGAGAACAGAGGCTTGATCTTCCTTGATTAACACAGAAAGCCAATAAAGCTCCTATGTTCCAAGGAGTCATCCTGAAGGAAGAACAGAGAGAGAAAAGGAGAGAAAAGGAAAAAAGAATGACACAGGGAGACCAAGCTTCAGTGAGCGAGGCCCATAACTTTATTTTCAAAAGGAACTTTTATACCTTGACTTGTACATAGAGGGAAATGAAAGATGCAAAGTCATACAGAGTCAGCCCAAATATTACATCTGTTTTGTCTTTATCGAAACCAGGATTTTTTCTGCATACCTTTCCCATAAACAATGTTGTGTACATTATCTTCTGGCCTTGGAGGCCTGTGAACATTTTATGACCCTTGTTTGATAAAGGCTGCTCAACCGGAAAACTGATTTTCCCTTGAAGTGTTTTTTCTTTATATTTCTAGTCTATGTCAGCCTCAGAAAGTGCTAAACAGAGTTACATTCTCACGGAGCAAAGGTGCAGTGAGTTACAACAAAGAAAGAACCAATTGGCTCAAAGGTCTGATGTGGTTAATTCCAAGGCTGCTGCTTGTTTTTCTTACATTCCAACCATGTTAACCAATGCACTCCCAGGTGCACAATGGATAAGGGATATGGGCACTTGGCAGCAAGCATTGGCTCAACAATGAAATCCTACACCAGCACTACCCTAATAGTTTTTACCTCTTTGAAAGGCTCTATATTTTTAGAATGTTTTAGGCTTCCCGAGTCTCTCACGGTGGGGAGTTGTGAACAATCACATGCGTAGCTGCAAGGGTCTAGATAAACCTGTCAGGCAAGCTAGAAAGCCATCAGAGAGGTTTGAATTGAAACACTCCTATTATGCCTAAGAGACTTATTAACTAAAGCCCTAAGTTGACTTTTTCCAGAGAAAGGTGGTCAGGGATAGCCCCCTGTTAATGTCAGAAGAGTTAGTGAAAGGCATAATATAATAAACAGTAGACAGATTTTGGTTTCCGGGTAGATGCTCGAGCAGGTCCAGGGAATCTCTCAAGTCCTGATCCACCTTTGCCTGTCAGGTCTCTTCCGCATGACCTTTGTCATGGGTGGGATCTCCCGTGGTGGCTCCCGGCACCTTTCCACGCTGACTGCACTCACAGGGCTTTGCCCCAGAATGAACTGTAAGAGGCTGCATGTAAGATGGGTGTGTACTAAGAGCTTTCTCATGTGTGTCACACTCATGGAGTCTTTCTCCAGTGTGAGTGTTACAGTGAATTCTCTGGTACTCTGAGAAAAGCTTTTCCATACACAGCACAGTTTTCAAAGGGTTTTCTGGACTGTTAATGCTCTGGTTCTCACTGAAAACTGAACTCTGCCTGGGCACTTTCACAAACACATCTGCATGACAGGCTCATTCTCCTACACAGACACTCTGGAGGTTAAGGAGGTCCACAGTTGGCTGCAAGTTTTCTCCACATGACATACTCTGGGGGAGACTCTCCCTGAAGATGGCCTGCAGTTTTTGTCAGGATTCACATCTGCAGTGCAGTCTTCCTCAGCAGCACTGAGCTCTGGGCCTCTCTCCTCTTTGGAGGTCCTCACACCTGCCACTGTCACTGGCCTGAACTGGGTCTTCTGGGGGAATTCCTCCTTCAGTCCCTCTACTGGAGGGTTTTCCCACCAATTCTGTATCCCTCCCTCCATTTTAGATATCTCTCCAAAATCAGATCCCTTGGAAATACTCATTACATGTCCTGATTTTGTTCTCTGGAAGTCCACTTTTTCAGAAATTTCCCACTTTGGAGTCAATTCTGTATTTTCCTTCCTATAATTACAGCATAAAAGAATGGAAGAAGGAGTTATTCATGTTTTATTGCAGGAAATACTTAAAAGCATAAAGTAGGAACACTTATATGAACCAATTATCTCCTAGGATGATTTGGATTCTCAGAATACAAAACCAAAAAATGACCTCACTGGGAATAGAAAAGAGAAGGTAAGGACAGAGAACCAATTGCTCAGAGATGTGAAAGCTGGCATGGGAGGGAGGGAGGGATAGAAGAAACCCAAGGTCAAAGACCTCCCTCTGAGATGGAGTAACAGGCACAGAAGGGGCAGGAGCTTCCAGTGTGACCTGAGGGAGAGATGCCCTCGGAAAGTGAGCAGGGAGGCTGGCATGCTTGGTTGTCCATGGCTGACACTCAGCAGGCATTCAAACATTTATTGATGTCGGGACCTGCCCAACATCAAACTGACCTGAGGGAGCAGTGCCATAGAAGAATAAAGAAAACAAGACTCAAAAATAAAGTGGGGATCAGGGGGCTGACGTAGCATCAGGGGATGCCATTCGCAGGCAAAAGCCCAGATCCTAGTCCTTGCATGCTTTTTATTGCTAACATCTACTTCCTTGTATGTGCTCTAGAGATATCTGTTTTTTACAATCTCAGATCGGGGATAAAGATATACGATTCACAGTCCTCAATGTCAAACCTTCAGGCCTTTCATGACTCTGTTTAGCCCTTCAGGTAGCGATGACCTTTCTCAGCAACCCCCTCAAGGCTCTGGCTATGAGAACAGTCACTAATGGTTTTCCATCAGTCACATCAGTACTTCAATATTTTGTTTTCAAGATGTTTTCCAACGATGTACTTTTTACTGCTCCCAGCCCTTCACCTGGGGGTGATGAGAAAGTCATTCTTATTTTTCAAAGAAGATCTGTTAATTATAGTACAGGCCTGTGCATAGCATATTCCCTACAGTTGAAAAATAAATGTATCAAAAATAACTTATAATGAATGAAAGGCATACAGAGTAATGAGTAGTGGGGAAAATTCTTTGATCTAGACAAGATGGTTATGCAGAAGTAAATTATGGAAAATAGAAAAAAACAGAAAGAAAGAAGCAATCTACCCATTCAATAGCAGGTGCAGCACAAGGTGACAATGCCAGACGTGTGCATCAGTGCATACTACATGTCTCCAATGTGTAAAAGCACCTGAGAATTTGTAAAAACTATGACACAACAGAATTCTGTGATTCAATGAAAGGGAATTTACCAAAAACAAAACTACCCATCCAAAAGCACTGGATTATGTGGCTACAAAGCCTGTGGGAAGATAAGCCTTGTGAGAACTGTGAGAGGGAGGCCTGTTGTGAGAGATCATGAAAGCACAATGGGCTCTCTCTTTTGAAAACAGTGGTTATTATTAGAGCTATGACTTTCATACGGCGTTGTCCTGAGTGAGTTGCTTTGGGGGTGCCGGTGGCCCTCAGGGTCAAAAGGACAAGCTTCCTGTTCAAACGAGGTGTGGGGAGGACCTGGGGTGAGAGCCCGCAGACGGAGTGCGTTAGTCTCTGACTAGGAGCTCTATCGCTCAAACTGGCGACCCACACGTGGCCGGGCCCGGGCCGGGACGTTCCCACTAGGCCTCGGGAGCGGGGAGAGGTTGCGCTCCCGCCGCGGAGGCCCCGGGCCGCGGTGCGGGTGGCCGAGGGTGCAAAGAGACCACCTTACGCTGCGCGCTAGTTTAGACGCAAATCCCGACGCTCGGTTGTAAATCCCGAGGTTTATGCTTCAGTTTTCTCCATCTACTTGAGTTGGTCTCATCCTTGTTCATGGTGTTCAGGAGTTAAGGTTCTTGAGGTTTTTGTTAATGGAAAGCTCCAACGTCACGTTTCTGTTCTCTCGGTTCAAAATAACTTGGACAAGGAATGCAAAAAAAAGTCGTAACAGACTGAGGTGTAGAGAGAAAGAGATTTAGTGACGAACAGACGCGATAGTGCACTCGGGGAAGAAAGCAGGTGAGGAGCGCACCGAGAGCTTTTCAGACACACACACACACCCCATTTCACTTTGGTTTCTCTTTGGTTTCTATGGGAGGTTTCTTGATTAGGGGCGAAGTACACTTTGTTGAAATTGGATGGGATCTTGATTGCACCTGGTTCTGGAAGGCACCGCACATGCTCTTTAAGAGCCATTTTCCTCTATGAGCGCCCTTCCCGAGAGGTTGAAGAGCAGTCACCTACAGCTAGTATGCTCGGCCAGGCCCTGTGGAAGAAAAAAAAAAAAAAAAGAGCTATGACTTTCAGACTGTTTAGTCAGAATGGAGAAACTGGCCTGAAAATATTAATAGGGTAGGCTCTAATATGGGCCAAGTCATCTTTGCAGAACTTCTTCCAGTGCTTCAAAAGCATTGATTCCACTATTCAAGTCTGGAAGGTAAAAAGCAAACAATCATTAATTCCAGAAACAAAAGAGCAGCCTAAAGGAGCAGGTCATAGATGGGAAAGGTCCTGAATTCCCATGGCTTCTGTCAGGGGCATCTGAGGAGTTAAGAGTCCTCCGCATTCTGGGACTAAAGTCTGAAAAGATGATCCTCATCAAGAGGTGTTATTTCATGAACTAGGAAGCAGAATGAAGACTGTGACAAAACAAGAGACCACAAAACAGAGTGACCTGTGAGTTGAGAAGCAGTGTCTCACACCAGTTCATGCTGCCTCGGATGTCAGGAGTCCTTGGTTGCCTGTTTGTATTTCATGATTTTAAATTTTACTATTTCTTTAGCTGTTTTCAAAACATTGAAGTATAATTGATGCCTGTTTATATTTTAAATTAAGGCAATAAAAAATACTTGGGAACTCTACAAATGAGTGTGTTTATGAATCAGAAATGCATTTGAGTGAGATGGTGGCTATAAGGCCAGGACACCCTAAATGTCAAAATTTGGAAGCCTTTACCTAGAGTTATTTGGTTTTTTGAAGCAGTCCCCTTGTTTTTGCCCTATGTAGAAGACATTTTATTGCTGGGTGTTCTTTTTGCAGGACTAGAGGAAGGATATGAAAGGATCAGCTGTCTTCTGTATTTAGTTTTTTAATCTGGTATCTAAGGATTCAGGTTTGACTTTTGTTTTAATCCTTCATAAGTGATAGAATATTTTTCATCAGGAAGTGTAAAATGTCCTGTTGTCTCTCTCTTTATGATATTAGTAGCCAATAAAAATTATAATTTTTCTTAATTTTAAAAATTGGCACGTGCCACAACCACTGAAGCCACATACAGCAACTACTGAAGCCCATGTGCCTAGAGTCTGTGCTCTGCAACAAGAAGCCACTGCCATGAGAAGCCTGAACACTGCAACTGGAGTAGCCCCTGCTTGCCACAACTAGAGAAAAGTCCACATACAGAAATGAAGACCCAGTGCAACCAAAAGAAATAAAACGAAAATTTGGAATTGCAGGAATTTCCTGGCAGTCTAATGGTTAGGACTCAGCCCTTCCACTACTGGGGCCTGCACTCAATCCTTGGTTAGGGAACTGAGATGTCACAATTTGAGCAGCACGGTCAAAAAATAAGCAAATTTTTAAAAATTGGAGGTGCAAAATACTAATTTCTAATTTGGGCCTCCCTGGTAGCTCAACTGGTAAAGAATCCACCTGCAATGCAGGACACCCCAGTTTGATTCCTGGTCTGGATGATGCCCTAAAGAAGGGTTAGGCTACCCACTCCAGTATTCTCAGGCTTCCCTGGTGGCTCAGATGGTAAAGAATACACCTACAATGCAGGTAGACCTGGGTTTAATCCCTGGGTTAGGAAGATCCCCTGGAGGAGGGCATGGCAGCCCACTCCAGTATTCTTGCCTAGAGACTCCCCATGGACAGAGGAGCCTGGTGGTCTATAGTCCTTTGGGGTCACAAAGAGTTGGACAAGACTGAGTGACTACACACATACAGAATTTCTAATTTGGTCATTCATTCTTTTTTTGGCTAGAACGTCTATGAAGGAACTTCTACTCATCAATCGTCTAGTTATCCTGAGGGATAACACATAGTAAAAGCAGAATCAATCCTTTATTCTTTTATTTGCCAGTTTTCAGAATAACAAACCAAGTCCCTAGCATTCCTCAAAGGGGACCAGTGAGTCAGGAATTCTCCCCTGAGTATTGGACCAGCCCTAACAAGCCCTAAGACCAACCCCTAGATGTGACAAGGTGATCAAATGGCATTTTATCTGTCACCAGAAGGAGACTTAATCCTCTTTCAAGAGTGTAACATCATAGAAAGTCTCTATAGCTTTTAATCTATAATAGTTAACAATTGAATGACAAGAACCCAGGAGAAAAAGTACACAACTTAAACAACTTCACAGGTGATTCAGATATTATTAAGAAACAGTTTAAAACAAGCAAAACAATGATTAGTATATGTAAGAAAACAAAGAACTACAGAATGCACTAGAAGTCAAATGAAAATTAAAATTCAGAGTTCAATAGACAAAAGAATTCATTGGCAGATAGCAAGTAACAAAACAGAGGACTAGGTAACTGGAAAGTACATAAGTAAAAGTATTCAGGTTAAAACACAGTGAGGAAAAAGCAGGACGGAGAATACAGAAAAGAGTGTAAGGAGTAGGCACAACCAGACAGGAAGCATATTGTGAGTATCTCACAGTCCTGGGAAGAGAGGAGAAAAGGAACAGGTAAAAGAAATAGTTTAAGAAATGTTGGCCTAGGTGATCCAGTGGTTAAGAATCCGCCTGCCAGCACTATTTACAATACTAGAACACGAAAGCAACCTAGATGTCCATCAACAGATGAATGGATAAAGAAGTTGTGGGACATACACACAATGGAATATTACTCAGCCATAAAAAGGAACACATTTGAGTCCATTCTAATGAAGTGGATGAACCTAGAACCTATTATACAGAGTGAAATGAGTCAGAAAGAGGAAGATAAATACCATATTCTAACACATATATATGGAATCTAGACAAACGGTATTGAAGAATTTACTTACAGAGCAACAGTGGAGAAACAGACAAAGAGAATCGACTTATGGACATGGGGAGAGGGGGAGAGAGGGTGAAATGTATGGAAAGAGTAACATGGAAACTTACATTACCATATGTAAAATAGACAGCCAAGGGGAATTTGCTGTATGGCTCGGGAAACTCAAACAGGGGTTTTGTATCAACCTAGAGGGGTTGGATGGGGAGGGAAATGGGAGGGAGGTTCAAACTTGAGGGGATATATGTATACCTTTGGCTGATTCATGTTGAGGTTTGACAGAAAACAGCAAAATTCTGTAAAGCAACTATCCTTCAAGAAAAAATAAATTAATTTTAAAAAAAGGATCTGATCCCAAGCTTCCTACTGTCAGCCTCGACTGCGCATGCTCTTCGCCTAGTGTGGGCCACAAGTTCAACCCAAAAAATAAAAAAATAAAAAAAGGATCTGTCTGCAGCCCAAAATAATAAATAAATAAAAGATTTAGGATTTTATTTTTAAAAAAGAAATATTGGCCTACGTTTTTCCACGACTGGCTAGTGTCTGTAAGCCATAGATTCAAAAAGCTTGAAGAACCCTAAGTAAGGTCAATGCAAAGAACACACTCATGGCTATAATATAGTCAAACTGTCAAAAACTGAAAAAAAAAAAAAATCAAAAGTAGCAAGAGGAGAAAAATGTATCATCTTCAAAGCAAAATAATACTGCCAACTGGCTTTTCAACTTCAGAAGTGGGAGATAGCAGACAAAAGGACAATTTTAATGTACTGAAGAAAATAACTTCCAACCTAGAATTCTAGGTTCAGCAAAAATATTCTTCAAAATTGAAAGCCAGAACACTGTGATGACAGTGGAATGAACTCTGTGAATCTATATCACAGCAGAACACAGCTGGCAAGAATCATTAAAACAAAACAGAAAACCCAGCCCAAACTAACAACCTTCTTAATGTCTCTGGAAATTGTACTAAGGGTGAATAGCAAATTAAGAAATGTTTATTCAACAAAATCTACTAAAACTTGGTCGGAAAAGCAAGAGTGTGTGGCATCTGAACCATGGCTCATTGCACAACCGCCCAGCTCAGCATGACAGATGCTCTGCTGAGGTGCGACTGAGAAGGAGCTTCCTCTCTGCTCCACATCCAGGGAAAGTGCCCACATCTCACCAGGTTAGGCTGCCAACATTTATCACCCCCTCCAAGTCCATCTATTGATCTGTTGCTACTGGGAAAGAGCAGAAGGCAATTACTAACAGCTCCCAAAAGAATGAAGCAGCTGGGCCAAAGCAGAAACAATGCTCAGTTTTGGATGTGTCTGGTGGTGAAAGTAAAGTCTGATGCTGTAAAGAATAATATTGCATAGGAACTTGAAATGTTAGGTCCATGAATCAAAGTAAACTGGACATAGTTAAGCAGGAGATGGAAAGAGTGAACATCAACATCTTAGGAATCAGTGGACTAAAATGAATGGAAAACAGTCAGTTCAGTCACTCAGTCACATCTGATCCTTTGCAACCCCGTAGACTGCAGCACACCAGGCCTCCCAGTCCATTGCCAACTTCCAGAGTTTACTCAAACTCACGTCCATTGAGTTGGTGATGCTATCCAACCATCTCATCCTCTGTCGTCCCCTTCTCCTCTCACCTTCAATATTTCCCAGCACCAGGGCCTTTTCCAATGAGTCAGTTCTTCGTATCACATGGCAAAAGTATAGGACTTTCAGCTTCAGCATCAGTCCTTCCAATGAATATTCAGGACTGATTTCCTTTAGGATCAACTGGTTGGATCTCCTTGCAGTCCAAGAGACTCTCAGGAGTCTTCTCCAACATAGTTCAAAAGCATCAGTTCTTTGGTGCTCAGCCTTCTTTATGGTCCAACCCTCACATCCATACATGACTACTGGAAAAACCATAGCTTTGATTAGACAGACATTTGTTGGCAAAGTAATGTCTCTGCTTTTGAATATGCTGTCTAGGTTTGTCATAACTTTTCTCCCAAGGAGGAAGCATCTTTTAATTTTATGGCTGCAGTCACCATCTGCAGTGATTTTGGAGCCCCTCAAAAATAGTCTGTCACTATTCCCATTGTTTCCCCATCTATTTGCCATGAAGTGATGGGACCAGATGCCATGATCTTAGTTTTCTGAATGTTGAGTTTTAAGCCAACTTTTTCACTCTCTTCTTTCACTTTCATCAAGAGGTTCTTTAGTTCTTCGATTTCTGCCATAAGGATGGTGTCATCTGCATATCTGAGGTTATTGATATTTCTCCTGGCAATCTTGATTCCAGCTTGTGCTTCATCCAGCCTGGCATTTTGCATAATGTACTCTGCATATAAGCTAAATAAGCAGGGTGACAATATACAGCCTTGATGTCCTTCTTTCCCAATTTGGAACCAGTCTGTTGTTCCATGTCCAGTTCTAACTGTAGCTTCCTGATCTGCTTATAGATTTCTCTGGAGGCAGGTCATGTGGTCTGGTGTTCCCATCTCTTGAAGAATTTTCCACAGTTTATTGCAATCCACACAGTCAAAGGCTTTGGTGTAGTCAATAAAGCAGAAGTAGATGTTTTCTGGAATTCTCTTGCTTTTTCAATAATCCAGTGGATGTTGACCTTTTCTAAATCCAGCTTGAACATCTGGAAGTTCATGGTTCACATACTGTTGAAGCTTGGCTTGGAGAATTTTGAGCATTACTTTGCTAGCATGTGAGATGAGTGCAATTGCGCAGTATTTTGAGCATTCTTGGCATTGTCTTTCTTTGGGATTGGAATGAAAACTGAAAAATGAATGGGAATTGGTGACTTGAATTCAAATGACCATTATATCTACTACTGTGGCAAGAAACCCTTGCAAGAAATGTAGTAGCCCTCATAGTCAACAGAATAGTCCAAAATGTAATACTTGGGTGCAATCTCAAAAACGACAGAATGATCTCAGTTTCCTTCCAAGGTGACCCATTCAACATCACAGTAATCCAAATCTATGCCCCCGTCACTAATGTGATGACTCTACCCATGGACATCACCAGATGCTCAATAATGAAATCAGATTGATTGTGTTCTTTGCAGCTGAAGATGGAGAAGCTCTATACAGTCAACAAAAATAAGACCTGGAGCTGACTGTTACTCAGATCATGATCTCCTTATTGCAAAATTCAGGCTTAAATTGAAGAAAGTAGGAGAAACCGCTAGGCCATTCAGATATGACCTAAGTTAAATCTCTTATGATTATACAGTGGAGGTAATAAATAGATTCAAGGGATTAGATCAGGTAGACAGAATGCCTGAAGATCTATGGATGGAGGTTCATAACATTGTACAGGAAGCAGTGACCAAATCCATTTCAAGGAAGAAGAAATATAAGAAGACAGAGTGGTTATCTGAGAAGGCTTTATAATAGCTGAGGAAAGAAGAGAAGCAAAAGGCAAAGGAGAAAGGGAAAGATACACCCAACTGAATGCAGAGTTCCACAGAAGAGCAATGAGAGATAAGAAAGCCTTCTTAAGTGAGAAATGCAAAGAAATAGAGGAAAACAATTGAATGAGAAACACTAGAGATCTCTTTAAGAAAATTGGAGATATCAAAATCATTCAAGGATGGGCACAATAAATGACAGAAATGGTAAGGACCTAACAGAAGCAGAAGAGATTAAAAAGAGGTGGCAAGTATACACAGAAGAACTATACAAAAATGGTTTGAATGACCCAGATAACCATGATGTGTGGGTCATGGAGGATGGAGTCAGACATCCTGGAATACGAAGTCAAGTGGACCTTAGGAAAGTATAACTACAAATAAAGCTAGTGGAGAGGATGGAATTCCACTTGAGCTATTTCAAATCCTAAAAGATGATGTTGTCCAAGTGCTGCACTCAGTATGTCAGCAAATTTGGAAAACTCAACAATGGCCACAGGGCTGGAAAAGGCCAATTTTCCCAGTCCCAAAGAAAGGCAATGCCAAAGAATGCTCAAAGTACTCTACAGTTGTGCTCATTTCACAAGCTAGCAAGGTTATGCTCAAAACTCTCAAGGTAGGCTTCAGCACTACATGAACTGAGAACTTCCAGATGTAAAAACTAGATTTCAAAGAGGCAGAGGAAGCAGAGATAATTTGCCAACATTCACTGGATCATGAAGAAAGCAAGAGATTTCCAGAGAAACATCTACTTCTGCTTCATTGACTACTCTAAAGCCTTTGACAGTGTAGATCACAACAAACTGTGGAAAATTCTTAAAGAGATGGGCATACCAGACCACCTTACCTGTCTCTGGGGAAACCTGTATGTGGGTCAAGAAGCAACAATTAGAACTGGACATGAAACAATGGGCTGGTTCAAAATTGGGAAACGAGTACATCAAGGCTGTATATTGTCACCCTGCTTATTTAACTTATATGCAGAGCACATCATGTGAAATGCCAGATTGGATGAATCAAGCTGGAATCAAGATTGCCAGGAGAAATACCAACAACCTCATGCAGATGATACCATTCTAACAGCAGAAAGTGAAGAGGAACTAAAGAGTCTCTTGGTAAGGGTGAAAAAGGAGAGTGCAAAAGCTGGCTTGCAACTCAACATCCAAAAAAACTAAGATCGTGGCATCCCATCACTTCATGGCAAATAGGGGGGAAAAGTGGGAGCAGTAACGGATTTTATTTTCTTGGGCTCCAAAATCACTGTGAATGGTGACTGCAGCCACAAAATTAAAAGACACTTGCTCCTTGGAAGGAAAGCTATGATATATCTAGACAGTGTGTTAAAAAGCCAAATATCACCTTGCCAACAAAGGTCCATATAGTCAAAGCTATGGTTTTTCCAGTAGTCATGTACAGATGTGAGAGTTGGACCATAAAGGAGGCCGAGCACTGAAGAACTGATGTTTTTGAATTGTGATGCTGAAGAAGACTCTGAAGAATCTCTTGGACAGCAAGGAGATCAAACCAGTCAATCCTAAAGGAAATCAGCCCTGAATATTCATTGGAAGGACTGATGCTGAAGCTCCAATACTTTGGCCACCTGATGCAAGGAGCCGACTCATTGGAAAAGACCCTGATGCTGGGAAGGATTGAAAGCAAAAGGAGAAGCAGGGTGGCAGAGGATGAGATGGTTAGATAGCAGCACCAACTCAATGGACATGAATTTGATCACACTCCAGGAGACAGAGAAGAACAGGGTGCTGCCGTCCATGGGGTCAAAAGAGTCAGACATGACTTAGCAACTGAAGAACAACAGGAGAGACAGCAAGTGGTACAAGAAACCTGGATCAACCTATAGAAGGGAGAAGATCTGAGAAGGAACAAGTACACATAAAAGAACATCTTTTACTTGTCTTATTCCTAATTAAAACGAAAGGTCACTGGTTTTCAGGGTAATAGTCTTGACAGTGTATTGGGTAACTGTCGCCTGTGTAAGGTGGATGGTAGCAGTGTCCTCAGGACAGGAGAGGAGTCGGGACTGGGTTGTAAGTACCTGTGTTGCCTGTGAGGCAATGCAGTGTTATTTGAAGGTAGACTTACATTAGTTCTGATACACACTGCACACTCTAAAACAAACCTTAAAATTCTTTTAAAAGTATCGTTGATATGCTAAGTAGTAGAAAAAATTGAATCCGATAAAATGCTCACTTAAACCAGAGAAGACAGGAGAAGAGGGTAAGATTTCTAAAAAGAAAACAAGTGTAATGAATAAAAAACTAACTACCATATTAATAATCACTTTAAAAGTGAATGTCTAGCTACATCAATTGAAAGACAGAGACTGCCAAAGCAGATAAAAAAGAAGACCTAATTGCACATTGTCTGTAAGAAACCCACTTTAAATACAAAAACACAGATTAAAAACAAAGGGAGGAGAAAGGCATACCATGCTAACACTAATGAAAAGAAAGTTGGAGTATCTATATTGATTTCTGACATCTGAACAAATAAAGTTGTCAGGGACAAAGAGGGGGTATTAAATATGACAAAGGGATCGTGTCTACAAGAAAACACAAGGCTCCTTGCCGTGTATGCAGCTAACACAACATCAAATACCTGAGACAGAATGAGAGTACAGCACACTTACCAACAGCATTTGCTCACGTCCTGTTTGGGTGTCAGATTTTTGTATTCTTGCAATATTTCAAACCTATCATTATTATATTTGTTATGGTAATGCACAGTCAATGATAATTGATGTTTTTAATACCACATGACTTGCTAAAGACTCAGGTTATGGTTGGCATTTTTAGCACTATTTTCCCCAGTGTACATACATTGTTTTTTAGACATAATGCTGGTGCACACTTAACAGACTAATAACTTTTATATTCACTGAAAAACTAAAAAATATATGTGACTTTTATTGTGTCACTCATTTCATTGCAGTAGTCCAGAACTGAACCTGTCATATCTCCAAGATGTGCCTGTATTTCAATTGCCATACTTTTTTTTATCTTTATGCTTATGTTGGGGGTTTCACTGTTTAAAATTGCCTCAAGCATAGAGCTGAAGTGCTATCTAATGTCCCTAAGAGCAAGGGAACGGTGATGTGATGTCTTTTTGGAGAGAACAATGTGCTAGGTACACTTCGCTCAGTACAAGTCACAGTGCTGTTGGCTGAGTTCAGTGTTTAGGAATCAACAGTATATAGCAAATAAGGTATCTTTAGAGAGAAACACGCATAAAAGAACGTCATGTATTGATTGGTTGATGAAGATATTGTGACCAGAGACTCCTAGAATCCTAACTGCATTTCTCCCAGGAGCAGTGGTTTGTTATTCCCTAATTCACTGTTTTCAGCTACTTTATGGGACTACCAGGAATGATGAAAATTGACTGTACATAAATATTTATATCTTAAACAGGCTAGGGGAATGTGCCATGGAAAGATTGTGTTAGTGGAGACTAGTGTGTCTCAGGAGATAGGAAGCAGCCATGATGGTTGAGAGTGAAACGTTAGGAGTGGTTTCTGGAGTGGCTGTGGGGGTGCAGACAGCCAGGCACAGCTAGATGAAGGCTCGCCATCCATTTTCTGAGCCTTTATTATATACCAGGGTGGGAGGCAGTGGAGAGGAGATTTGATGACATGAAAGACTTGACTTTCTACTTCTTCCTCGCTAAGGTTCTGCAAACACCTACTGCCTGATTCTGGGGGTTTAAACAGCTGCTCATATTGCCAGGGAAGAAAAATGAGGTTGCTGGTCAAGCAGAGGGCAGTAGGGGTTGCGAGGGCCTGTAAGGAGAGGTGGGGGGTGAGGCTCAGAAGGCTGGCAGATCAGCAGGGCCAGAGTAGAGTCAGGTCTGGAAATAGTTGCCTCCGTATGATTTATGGGGCATGTGCTGGCTGGAAGTCAGGAGCTTGGACTTTATGCTGGAAGAAATAGAAGATTTCTAGGCAGGAGAGCAATACAGTTTTGTTTTCTAAAGACCATTTCCACAACATGGTGGTTCAGAAAAGACAGGAGGGAGGCAAGTGCAGCCAGAGAGATGAATGAGAACTCGAATGCAGTTCAGGCCAGAGACAGTATGTGTTGCATGGTGGAGAGGGGTGGAGATTAGTTGGCAGATAAACTGATAGGTGGTGAAAGTAAAGTTCAGTTCAGTTCAGTTGCTCAGTCATGTCCGAATCTTTGTGACACCGTGGACTGCAGCACACCAGGCTTCCCTGTCCATCACCAACTCCTGAGGCTTGTTCAAACTCATACCCATCAAGTTAGTGATGCCATCCAACCGTCTCATCCTCTGTTATCCCCTTCTCTTCCTGTAAAATAAAGTCTGATGCTGTAAAGAACAATATTGCATAGGAACCTGGAATGTTAGGTCCACGAATCAAGGTAAATTAGAAGTGGTCAAACGAGATGGCAAGAGTGAACATTGACATTTAAGGAATCAGTGAACTAATATGGACCAGAATGGGCGAATTTAATTCAGATGACCATTATATCTACTACTGTGGGCAAGAATCTCTTAAAAGAAAGGGAGTAACCCTCATAGTCAACAAAAGAGTCCAAAATGCAGTACCTGGGTCAAATCTCAAAAATGACAGAATGATCTCTGTTTGTTTCCAAGGCAAACCATTCAATATCAGAGTAATCCAAGTCTGTGCCTTAACCACTAATGCCAAAGAAGCTGAAGTTCAACCATTCTACGAAGACCTACATGACCTTCTACAACTAATACCAAAAAAAGATGTCCTTTTCATCATAGGGGACTGGAATGCAAAAATAGGAAGTCAAGAGATACCTGGAATAGTAGGCAAATTTGGCCTTGGAGTACAAAATTAAGCAGGGCAAAGGCTAATAGAGTTTTGCCAAGAGAACACATTGGTTATAGCAATCACCCTCTTCCAGCAACACAAGAGACGACTCTACACATGGACATGACCAGATGGTCAATACTGAAATCATATTGATTATATTCTTTGCAGCTGAAGATGGAGAAGCTCTATACAGTCAGCAAAAACAAGACCAGGAGCTAACTGTGGCTCAGATCATGAACTCCTTATTGCAAAATTCAGGCTTAAATTGAAGAAAGTAGGGAAAACCACTAGGCCATTCAGGTATGACCTAAATCAAATCCTTTACTATTAAACAATGGAAGTGACAAATAGATTCAAGGGATTAGATCTGATAGAGCGCCTGAAGAACTATGGACGGAGGTTCACAACATTGTATAGGAGGATGTTATCAAAACCATCCACAAGAAAAAGAAATGCAAAAAGGAAAAACGGTTGTCTTAGGAGAGCTTACAAATAGCTGAGTAAAGAAGAGAATCAAAAGGCAAAGGAGAAAAGGAAAGATATCCCCATCTGAATTCAGAGTTCCAAAGAATAGCAAGAAGAGATAAGAAAGCCTTCCTCAGTGATCAATGCAAAAAATAGAGGAAAACAATAGAATGGGAAAGACTAGAGATCTCTTCAAGAAAATTAGAGATACCAAGGGAACATTTCATGCAAAGATGAACACAATAAAGGACAGAAAGAGTATGGACCTAACAGAGCAGAAGATGTTAAGAAGAGGTGGCAAGAATACACAGAAGAACTATACAAAAAGGATCTTCATGATCCAGATAACCATGATGGTGTGATCACTCACCTAGAGCCAGACATCCTGGAATGTGAAGTCAAGTGGGCCTTAGGAAGCTTCACTACGAACAAAGCTAGTGGAGGTGATGCAATTCCAGTTGAGCTATTTCAAATCTTAAAAGATAATGCTGTGAAAGTGCTGCACTCAATATGCCAGCAAATTTGGAAAACTCAGCAGTAGCCACAGGACTGGAAAAGATCAGTTTTCATTCCAATCCTAAGGAAAGACAATGTTAAAGAATGATCAAACTACCACACAATTGCACTCTTTTTCACACGCCAACAAAGAAATGCTCAAAATTCTCCAAGCTAGGCTTCAACAGTACATGAACCGTGAACTTCCAGATGTTCAAGCTGGATTTAGAAAAGGCAGAGGAACCAGAGATCAAATTGCCAACATCCATTGGATCATAGAAAAAGCAAGAGAATTCCAGAAAAACATATACTTCTGCTTTATTGACTACACCAAAGCCTTTGACTGTGTGGATCACAACAAACTGTGAAAAATTCTTCAAGAGACAGGAATACCAGACCATGTGACCTGTCTCCTGAGAAACTTGTATGCAGGCCAAGAAGCAACATTTAGAACTAGACATGGAACAATGGACTGGTTCCAAATTGGGAAAGGAGTATGTCAAGGTCACCCTGCTTATTGAACTTACATGCAGAGTACATCATGCAAAATGCTGGGCTGGATGAAGCACAAACTGGAATCAAGATTGCTGGGAGAAATACGGCAATTGCTGGGAGAAGTATGCAAGAAAGTTTAGAGGAACTAAAGAGCCTCTTGATGAAGGTGAAAGAGGAGAATGAAAAAGTTGGCTTAAAACTCAACATTCAAAAATCTAAGGTCATGACACCCGGTCCCATCACTTCATGGCAAATAGATGGGGAAGCAATGGGAACAGTGACAGACTGTTTTCTTGGGCTCCAAAATCACTGCAGATGGTGACTGCAGCCATGAAATTAAAAGCTGCTTGGTCCTGGGAAGAAAAGCTATGACCAACCTAGATAGCGTATTAAAAAGCAGAGACGGCCAACAAAGGTCCGTACCATCAAAACTCTGGTTTTTCCAATAGTCGTGTATGGATGTGAAAGTTGGACCATAAAGAAGGCTGAGCACTGAAAAATTGATGTTTTTGAACTGTCATGTTGGAGAAGACTCTCAAGAGTCCCTTGGACTGCAAAGAGATCAAATCTGTCATCCTAAAGGAAATCAATCATGAATATTCATTGGAAGGACTGATGCTGAAGCTGAAGCTCCAATACTTTGGCCACCTGAGGTGAAGTGCCAGCTTGTTATAAAAGACCCTGATGCTGAGAAAGATTGAAGGCAGGAGAAGGGGATGACAGAGGGTGAGATGGTTGGATGGCATCACTGACTCAATGGACATGAGTTTGAGCAAGCCCTGGGAGATGGTGAAGGACAGGGAAGCCTGGTGTGCTGCAGTCCATGGGTCACAAAGAGTCAGACACGACTTAGTGACAGACCAACAACAAACTCATAGGACTCAGTGACTGACTGGGAGTAAGGGCTGTGGAAGAAGAAGCATTTGGAGTGAGGCGCAAGTTCAGGCACACATGTCTGGGTTAAGAAGGCTTCTGCAGGAAGTAGTTCTGGGCCAAGTCATAGAGAGATTTCACAGCCAAAGAAGGCAGGGAAAACCCCCTTAGGATCTGTAATTTACTCACTTCTAAAACTCTCGTTTCCCAGAACTTAGAGACATCCTAACCGTGGTTATTTTAAAATATGTCTACCAAAAAATAAATTAAAATAAAAAACATCTAAAATGTCTTTGGTTTTACTCCCTGAAGAGAAAGCCTGAGCTAGAACCAACCAGCTATGCTTTGCTAGATTTCTGATCCTCAGAAACTATGAGTTAATGAATGTTTGATATTTTCAATGTGCTAAGTTTCCTGATAATTCGTTACCCCTCAATAAACACCTAAAATGTTAGCTTTTTGAGTTGGCCAAAAAGTTCATTCAGTTTTTTCCATAAGATGGCTCTAGTAATGCTTAGTTGTCTTTAACTTCATTGTAAGCAATTTTTTTAGATTGCATTGTGACAGCTGTGGTATGGGTGTGCTTTTAAAACAACTTACCAAAATTGGTGAATTTTTCTTTTTTCTATTCAACCACTGTGAGCAGAATGTAGGATATTACTTCCTCGACCAGGGATCAAACCTGTGCTTCCTGCAGTAGAAGCACAGTGTCTTAACCACTGGACAACTAGGGAAGTCAGTGATTTTTATGTGTAACCATTTTACTATTAGAGATGTTAGGGGAAAAGCAACATTTTTGGCCTATTATGCTTTATTATTTCAAGAAAGGTAAAAACACAACTGAAACACAAAAGAAGATTTGTTTGCAATATATGAAGAAGGTGCTGGGACTGATTGAATGTGTCAAAAGTGGTTTGTGAAGTTTCGTGCTAGAGATTTCTCTCTGGATGATGCTCCACAGTGGTGTAGACAAGTTGAAATTGACAGCAATCAAGTTAAGAACATTAATTGAGGACAAGCAAATTACAGCATGGGGGAGATAGCTAACATATTCAAAATATCCAAATCAAGCACTGAAAATCAGTTACACCAGCTTGGTTATGTTCATCACCTTGATGTTTGGGTTCCATATAAGTGAAAAAACCTCGACCATATTTCCACATGTGATTCCCTACTTAAACATAATGAAAACTTTCTGTTTTTAAAACAAATTGTGACAGGCAATTAAAAGTGGATACTATACAGTAATGTGAAACGGAAGAGATCTTAGCGTAAGCAAAATGAACCAACACCAACCACACCAAAGGCCAGTCTTCATCCAAAGAAGATAACGTTGTGTATGTGATGGGAGTGGAAGGGAGTCGTCTGTTATGAGATTCTTTCAGAAAACCAAACAATTAATTCCAACAAGTACTGCTCTCAGTTAGATCAACTGAAGGCAGCACTTGACAAAAAGTGTCCAGAATTAGTCAACAGAAAATGCAAAATCTTCCATCAGGATAATTCAAGATTGCATGTTTCTTTGATGATCAGGAAAAAACTGTTTGAGCTTGGCTGGGACATTCTGATTTATCTGCCGTGTTCACCAGACATTGCACCTTCAGATTTCCATTTATTTTGGTCTTTACAAAATTCTTTTTTTTATTATTATTTTTAATTGGAGGATAATTGCTTTACAATGTTGTGTTGGTTTCTGCCACACATCAACATGAATCAGTCATAGGTATACATATGTACAAATTCTCTTAATGGAAAAAAATTTCTATTCCTTGGGAGACTGTAAAAGTCACCTGGAACAATTCTTTGCTCCAAAACATAAAATGTTTAGGAAGATGAAATTATGAAGTTGCCTGAAAAATTGCAGACGGTAGTGGAACAAAACGGTGGATAAATTGTTCAATAAAGTTAAATGTGTCTTTTATTTTTACTTAAAAACTAAAAAAACGGGCTTCCCTGGTGGCTCAGTGGTAAAGAATCTGCCTGCCAATACAGGAGACATGGTTTCAATCCCTGATCCACGAAGATCCCACCTGCGCTGGGGCAACCACGCCTGTGCACCACAGCTATTGAGCCTGGGCTCTAGAGCCCAGGAGCTGGAACCATTAAAGCCCATGATCCACCACAAGAGGAGCCAGCACAACGAGAAGCCCACGCACCACGGCTAGAGAGGAGTCCCCACTCACCACCAGTGGAGACAAGCCCCTGCAGCAATGAAGACCCAGCACAGCCAAAAATAAATAAATAAATGGTAAATTAAAAAAAAAAAAACTGAAGGAACTATCGGGATGAGCAAACTCTACTTTCTGATACCGCCCATCCTCTTGCCTCAGGAAGCGACCCAGATTTCACTGACAGGAATGATGAACAGCACAGCGCATTCCCGTTCTCCTGATGCCTGTGAAAGAAAGTGAAAGTGAAGTCGCTCAGTCGTGTCCGACTCTTGTGACCCCATGGACTGTAGCCTACCAGGCTCCTCTGTCCATGGGATTTTCCAGGCAAGAATACTGGAGTGGGTTGCCATTTCCTTCTCCAGGGGACCTTCCTGACCCAGGGATCGAACCCGGGTCTCCATCATTGTAAGCAGACGCTTTTACTGCCTGAGCCACTCCCTGACGCCTGTGGTGCGGGGCCAACAGCGGCTGTGCAGTAGGGTGGCCCTGGGCCGGGAGCCTGGAAGCGCAGGAGATGGTGCCGACCACACAGCAGCGTCCGGGGAAGGCTGCGACACTGCGACACTCCTCCAAGGGATGAGGGGGTTCCCGCAACCCCCGAACCCCCTCCCATCCTCTTCCACTTCTCTTGAAACAGAAGCCGCCTGCGTTGCGGTCCAGGGCCCCACGACCCGCCCACCTCGCCGTGTGGCTCGCCCCTGCCCTGCTTCCTGCTGCCAGAGCAGCCCCGCCAGGCCTGCAGGTCCTCGGAGGACTGCTGACCACTCCCCGCCCTGCTGGAGCCACTGTTACAGCGTCGCGCTCAATGACAGCTATTCATGTCTGTTGACCGGCCTTCTTTATTTTATTGTTTATTTATGTATTTTGGGGCGCGCCGGGTCTTTGTTGCTGCACACGGGCTTTCTCTACTTGTGGCCAGCAAGGGCTACTCTCTAGATGCAGCCGCAGGCCTCTCGCTGCGGAGGCTTCTTCTGTTGCAGGGTTCAGGGTCTAGGCTCCGCGCCTTCAGCAGTTGCCGACTGGACGCTCTGTTGCCCAAGCACGTGGCATCTTCCCAGACCAGGGATCCAACCCGTGTCCCCTGTATTGGCAGGCAAGTTCTTAACCGCTGGGCGTCCAGGGAAGCCCCCTGTTTTCCCACTGTTCCCGCCCCACTAGCAGGTGGTTCCCTTGAGTAGCGTCCCTTCATCCAGAGCAGTACCTGCAACCTCTCCAGTATCTTGCCTGGAGAATCCCAGGGACAGAGGAGCTGGCGGGCTACAGTCCATGGGGTCGCAAGAGTCGGACACGACTGAGCGACTAACCCACCACCACCACCACCACCACCTGCAACCTAGTAGGTCCTGAGTGGTTCTCGTCCAGACGGTGCTCCGAGCGCCCGCGCCCCGCCCACCGGGCGCACAGCCCCCGCCCCGCGGAACTCTGCGACACAGACTTGTTTCCCTGGGAGCGCATTCGGCGTGGGACCCTAGCCCTCCTCGGTCCTGGCGGCAGCACATGGCGGTGAGCGGTGTGCAAGTGGGGAACGCCTTTGGGCGGTCGGCGGCTCCTCATGACCCTCGTTCTTTCCCCAGGCTCCAGGACGTCCTGCTCGGGAGACAGCGGCAGCCCCAGGCCCAGGTACTGCCCGTGCACCCTGCAGCCCCTGGTTCCCCAGGCTGCTTTCTAAAGCCCCGAGTCCTTCACTGTAAGGCCTCAGCCAGTCCGTCTGCTTAGGGCGCCCTACGTGCCGTGACGCTGCCTCGAGGACCAAGAAGCAAAAGAAGAAAACCCGGGATGGGGCGTCTGTTGCCAATGGAAGCGGGAAGACCCCAGAAAAGCAGGACCCCGAGGAAGCCCCCCTAAGCGCAGAGGCCCAGGCAAGGGCGGGCCTCAGTCGGGAAGGGTGAAGTCCCGGGCGCGTACTGGGCGGGAGCCCGCCTGTGGGTGTGGTCCCGGATTTACAGCGGGAAGTGGATGAGATGCGGCGTTTGGGGTTCCTATGGGATGAGGCTGGAGGCCCCAGCACCCAGATGCCCGCTCACAGTCACTACCCACAATCCATCATAGGCTGAGCAGCTGGCTCGGGAACTGGCCTGGTGCGTGGAAAAGCTGGAGCTGGGACTGAAGATGCAGAGACCCACCCCTAAGCAGAGTGAGGGCCCATCTGTAGAGTTGGGGGAGGGAAACGGTGACAGTCCTATGGCCTCAGGTGCTGCCAAGGGATGGAATTGTTGCCTTTGCGGTAGGACAATTGGAAGTGAGGATAGAGGTTACTAGTCCTTTGTTTTCATCTGCAGAAGAACAAGCTCTTGGAGCCATCCGAACCTTGCGCAGCCAGAGAACCCCTCTGCCCCGGAAGAGGCAGCTGATGCGCTCTTTGTTTGGGGACTACAGGGCTCAGATAGAAGCCGAGTGGCGCGAGGCCCTGCAGGCTCTCAGGACTGGTGAGAAGCTGAGAACTGGTTGATGAAGAACTGCCTAGTTCAAGGGGGCAAAAGAAAAAGCCTGGGCAGTGAAAGGGGGAAGCCTCGAGCAGCGGGGCTGCCACAGTAGGAGGGGCTCGGGAAAGCCACAGGGAGAAAGCCTGGGGCGCGGGTCACAGAACTCCGGCTTGGACTAGCGAGACAAGGGGAGCAGAGTTAGTGAATCTCTCTGTGATGATAGGACGAGAAGCCAATAAGTTAATTTTTACAGTGAGGTTAGAGTTGTATGGGCAGTTAATGTTTGCTATTATTATTCTGATACTGTCCCTCTCTTCGCTTACAGCTGCCCACTCAGCCCAGGTGCAGCCTGTAGGTGAGGCTGCCAGAAAGAAGAGCCGAAGGGTCTGCAGACCTCGTCCAGAAGGAAGGTCCAAGGGTACCTCGGATACTCGTGATGAAGAGTTTAGGTTTAATTTCTTTTAGCCTCTTCCCTAGAGTGGCCACCTCTGCAGTGATGTGGGGTTTCTGTGGAATGTAGCACTTTTCCAGGAATGCTGTGGGGCAGATGGGAGACCTGCATGTTGGGTGCTGACAAGCCCAGGACCCCATTTGTAGGTTTTCAGCTGAGATGTCCTTCCTGCCAGAAGAGGGGGGTTCCTTTAGATGTTCTACAGTAGACTGAAGTGAGTGTTCACACTGTGTTGTAAAACAGCTGTCCCCAACCTTTTTGACACCAGGGACAGATTTCATGGAAAACAGTTTTTCCACAGAGAGGGCGGGAGGTGAAACTCAGGTTGTAATGCAAGCAATGGGGAGTGGATATAAATATAGATGAATCTTTCCTTGTTTGCTGTCTTTTCATCTCCTGCTGTGTGGCCTGGTTCCTAACAGGCCATAGACCAGTACTGGCCCAGGGGTTGGGTACCCTGTTATAAAAGACTCTCAACAGTCTCAGGAGCAGACTAAGTAGGTATTGTTAATAAGGGTTAGTGGGGAAGCTGTATAGTTGTACACTGGTGCTCACTTATGGAAGGATGTCCTCTCAAGTGGTATGGCGCTCCATACCATTGAGTCCCATTGCTGTAATAAAACTGTTTCTTATAAATGTGGATAAGCAAAAGCGTGTGCTAACTGTGCTGTTACAGGAAATGTAGATGAGGTGGTGTCAGGCACTGCTGGGTCCAGGCTCTCACCCCAGGGCTTGGTCCTTTATACTGCCTTCATTTCTAAGCAGGTGTCATCCTCAAGGAGCCAGTGTATCCCCCAGCATCCCAGGCTTTGTTCTGAGGAGCAGGTAGCTTCCTGCCCTAAGAATCCCAGCCAAACACCAGCACTGACTCTCTGGGCAAGCTCTGATGTTAGCTGCTCCAGGTGATAGTCCCAGGACTTCTGCATTAAGTAGGGTTTTCACGGTGGCTTAATTCTGTTGTGACTGTGATGCCATCTTTGGTAGTGTTTCCCAAACTTGCAGACCAGACAGATACCCAGAGCCCACCTGCCTACTCAGCATCTCTGCTTTGGTGTTTCACAGATATTTCACACTTGACATGTCCACAGCATCTGATTAGTCCCTAAATCTGTCTTCTGCTTTCCGGTGAATGGCACTACTGCCCACCCAGTTGATTAGGCCCAAAATCTATGTCATCTCTGCAAAAGGAGTTCCTGGATCCAGTTCCAAAGAGTGAGTGTGTGTCTGTGTATGTGTGCGCACCTTGGCTTCCTCACACCAACAGCAATTCTTGGATGTCAGCAGCATGTCCAAAATTCAACTCAGTTATGACGTTATCTACCCAGAGTCAGATTCCACAGGAAAGTGCTCAACCTCACAAGACCCAGTTCTTCATCCACCAGTTCCAAGTCCAGGTTGTTACCTGTATTTCTGACCAACTGGCTACAAATCAGCTTCCCGTGACCCACTTCTTGGGTTCAGTTAACTTGCTACAGTGGGTCCCAGAACTCAGGAAAACTTGTTTACTCACTAGATTACCAGTTTATCACTAGGATGTGAATAACAGGCAGATGAGATACAGAGTGCCAGGCATGAGGAAAGGCATGGAACTCCGTGCTCACCACCCAGAAGCTCTGTTGGTTTCTATGGAGGCTTCCTTCACAGACACCATCAGTTCAACCTCTAGCCCATCCCCGCTCCCTAGAGGTGGAGGTTTTTAACCCTCTAATCACAGGCTTCATTCTCCTGCCAGCAAAGTGACACCTGACATCTCTCTCCACCAAGTGAGGACACACTGAGGTGGCTGTACTTTAGCCTGGGAAAGAACCCTGACCAGGAGCTAGATCAGCCAGCACACTGGTCTTGGACTTCTCAGCCTCCAGAAATGTGAGAAATAAACTTCTGGATTTTAATCCACCTGGTCTGTGATATTTTGTTATGGCAGCCTGAGCTAACACACCATTCTGTGGGTGGGGAAAAAAAAAGCTTTTCAAGAAATGTTATAGGGAAAACTATATCCACACACCAAAGATTTTAAAGTTGGACCCTTACCTGTCAAGATATATAAAAAATTAGTTCAAAACAGATCAAAGACCAAACCATAAGACCTAAAACTATAAATCTCTTTGAAGAAAAGATAGGGGCACATCTTGATAATATTGGATTTAATAATGATTTCCTGAATATGACACCCTAAGCACAGGCAACAAGAGAAAAGACAGGTAAGTTTTTGTTTTTGTTTTGGCTGTGCTGGCTCTTCACTGCTGTGCGGGCTTTTGCTCTAGTTGCAGCGAGCTGCTGTGTGCAGGCGTCTCTCATTGCTTCTCTTGTCGAAGAGCAGGGGCTCTAGGGCAAGTGAGCTCCAGAGTACAAGCTCAGAGTTTGGCACACAGGCTTGGTTGCTCCAGGGCATGTGGGCATCTTCCCAGATGAGGGATCGAACTCATGTCCCCTCCGCTGACAGGCAGATTCTTTACTACTGAGCCACCAGAGATGCCCTAGGTAAGTTGAACTTCATAAACATTAAAAACTTTTGTGAATGAAAGGACACTATCAACAGAGTAGACAGAAAACTCATAGAATAAGAAAATATTTGCAATTAAAGATTAATTGCAATTAATAATCTGATTAAGATTAATCTGATAAAGATTATCCCTTTAATATGAATGGAAAGCTAGATTTCTAATTAAAAAATAGACATGCAACAAAGGTTTACTGTATAGCATAGGGAACTATAGTCAACATCTTGTATAACCTCTGATGGAAAATAATTTCAAAAATAATATGTGTATCTGTACAACTGAATCACCCTGCTGTACACCTGAAACACTAAGTCAACTATACTTCAGTAAAGTATATTTTTTTTAAAAAAAGGGAAAATTAAAGACTACCCTTCAAAATACATTAAGAACTACTACACCTCAACAACAAAAAGAAACAGCCCAATTCAAAAATGGGCAAAGGGTCTAAATAGACACTTCTCCAAAGAAGACATAGGAATAAAGGGTCAATAAGCACATGATGCTCAATATCATTAGTCATCAGGGAAACGCAAACCAAAAGCAAATGAGATACCACTTCGCACTCAGGGTGACAATTATCAAAACAATGGAAAACAAGTATTGAGGAAGACACGGAGAAACTGGAACCTTCATGAACTGACAGTGGGGATGTACAATGAAACTTCCATTGTGGGAAAGTTTGGTCATTCTTCAAAAACTTAGAAGATCCATATGATCCATCAACTTTATTCCTGGGATTATACCCCCAAAGTATTGGAAGAATGGAAAGTACAAGCACAGATTTGTACACCAATGTTCACAGCAGCATTATGCACAAAGTCAACAAGCAGAAACACCCATAACCCATCAACAGATGATGGGTGAACAAAAAACATGGTGTCTGCAAACAATGGAGTACGCTTCAGCCATGAAGAGACCTTACGTTAAGTGAAATGAGCCAGGACACAAAGGCAAATGTGTGACCTCACTTACACGAGGTACTTCAGAGTAAGCAAATTCTTAAGAGAGAGGATAAGGAAAAGCGGAGGAGTGCAGAGTTTCTGTCTGTAATAAAAAAAGTTTTGGAAACAGATTTGCTAATGGTCATACAACACTGTGAATGTATCCAATACCACTGAGTTGTACACTTAAAAGTGGTTAAAATGGTAAACATAATGTTTTTACTGGAGAAGGAAATGGCAACCCACTCCAGTATTCTTGCCTGGAGAATCCTATAGACAGAGGAGCCTGACGGGCTACAACCCATGGGGTCACAAAGAGTCAGACACGACTGAGTGACTAACACACAATGTTATTACCACAATAAAAAAGGCAATATCAACTCTATTAAGTGACATAGAAAAAGTATGAACAACATGCTGTTTTAAAATTTACAAGGTGTAAAACCACATAAACACGTAGAACTCTCCAGTATGAGTTTTCCAGGACTGAGGAAACAGGAGCTGCTCTCACAAGTTCCACAGTACTTCTCTTGTGGATGCTATTTGAGTGTCTGGACACAACCTACGCTGATCGCAATAGTAGTGAGTTCTCTTTCTAAGGGTAGGCCACAGGGCTTCTCCCTTTTGCTTACCTTTTTCCACTCAATTTCTCTAAAATGAACATCCACTGCTTTTAAGAAAGAGGTTTTTAAAATTTAGAAGTGCCTGTTCACCTGTGACACCATGTGGACAGTAAGTAAAGAGAGGGTGGTCACGTGGGGGAAGTGCACCATAGACCTTGGGCCTCCCGACCGTCACAGGGAGAAGTCTTCCCGGAGGTGAATCCTCTGGTGCTGGGACATGTTGGAGCTGTGCCGGAAGGCCTTGCCGCACTCGCCACACGTGTAAGGCTTCTCCCCAGTGTGGATCCTCCGGTGCTGCAGGAGGTACGTGCCCTGGCTGAAGGCCTTCTTGCAATCAGCACACTTATATGGCTTCTCTCCGTGGTGTGACCTCTGATGGTGGATGAGTCTGGAACTGTTGTGGAAAGCCTTCCCACACTCACTGCACTTGTAGGGCTTCTCTCCCGTGTGGATCCTCTGGTGCTGGATGAGGTGGGTGCTCTGGCTGAAGACTTTGCCACAGTCATTACACTCATAGGGCTTCTCTCCGGTGTGGCTTCTTTGATGTTCAACAAGCTTGGTTTTTTGGATGAAGGCTTTCTCACATTCATTACATTTATAGGGCTTTTCCCCAGTGTGAATTCTTTGATGCTGGATCAGATTGGAGCTCTGGGTAAAGCCTTTGCCACACTCTTTGCACTCGTACGGCTTCTCTCCGGTATGGGTCCGACGGTGCCGGATGAGGATTGAGCCGTCACTGAAGGCCTTCCCGCAGTCACTGCACTTGTAGGGCTTCTCCCCTGTGTGGATCCTCTGGTGGTAAATGAGGGAGGAGTAGGCACTGAAGTGCTTCCCGCACTCGCTGCACTTGTAGGGCTTCTCCCCCGTGTGGATCCTTTGATGCTTCATGAGGTTGGGCCTCTGGTTGAATGTCTTCCCGCACTCATCGCAACGGTAGGGGATCTCTCCAGAGTGCATCCTCCGGTGACTGATGAGCTCACAGCTCTGGTGGAAGGCCTTCCCGCACTCTTCACACTTGTAGGGCTTCTCTTCACTGTGCAGTCGCTGGTGCTTGACAAGGTTAGCACTGTACCTGAAGGCCTTCCCACAACAACCACAATAATACAATCTTTTCCCAACAGGAATTTTCTGATCTTCTTTAACTAAATTCACAGCGAAAATTTCCCCTGAATCGTGAGCTATATTTGTTTTTTTGCACCTGTGTACACGTTTATGGTTATTAAGGTATGATCTCTGTTCAAAACTTTGTTCACATATATCACATTTGTGAGGTCTTTGATCAGGGATAGGCCTTGACCGCGACCTGAGGTTTCCTCCAGACTCCAGGCCACACTCCTCATTGGCCAGTGTGACTAGCCTGGGGCCTCTCTGCTCCCCAGGCCTGTCCAGGCGCCCCTCTGGCTCCCTGACACGCTCATGGACTTCTCCTGGCTCAGGTCCCCGGAGAACACTCCCCCTGAGTGGGTCCAGTTCTCTCCCAAACAGTATTTCTCCTGAAGTGAACTCCTGGTTCTCAGTCCTGGTCCCATGAGCTGAAAAAACAAACAGAACACCTCAAGGTCACCTGTTCTGACTCTGGAAGGAAGGTAAAAGCTGCTGCCAACCACCTGTGGACTACCAGCTCCACCATCTCCAATGTCATGCAGACACGAGAGCCTGGCAGTCAGAGGCTAAAAGCCTTGCCCAGGGCTGCAATCACAGGGCAGTGCAAGCATCCGCCCAACTCTTAATACTCAACCTTTCCTGCACACAGAGCCTGCTGCAGGATACCTGTCCTCGTCCCAAAAGGACGGAAGATGGAAGCTTCACAGGATCACCAAAACCAGAGCAAGGAGGGGCCCCAGAGGACACTAAGGATATCCGATGAAGAAGCAGCTGATCCACCCCAACATCCATGGTGGGAAACCGGCTGCCTCCCCAGGAGCACAGAGAGCACAGCTTGTGCTAACTGAAGATTAGGGTGACAAGCACACAGGCCACGTCCATTCTCAAGGGTCTCCCCAGGGTCCTGAGAGACCACCCGTGAGCCACCAGCACTTACACTCCAGACGCCACAGAGGATGCCCTCATCTGAGGCCTTGTCTCCACCCTTCCTTCCCTGACAAGACACACAGTGACTCCACGTGCAGGAACATGCTCATCAGAAACTTGTTCTCTGTGAGCCAAGACACACACACACACACAACAGGCCCAAGGTGGGGACAACCAAATGCCCTGCAGAAGTATAGTGGGAAATACTCTGCGGTATGTTCATGACAGAACAGCAAATGGTGAGGAGACCAAACTCCATACAACACGGCAGCCCTGCCCTGCAGGAGTCAGAGAGGAGGCCCAGGGGAGCTATGGGAGATGACAGAGGTGGCCCTGTGGTCTCCCAGGGAACTAGGAATGTTCCCTATTTTGATCTGGTGGGTGGACTGTTTGTATAAACTCACTGGGCTGTAAATAGGATTTGTCTCATTTCTGTAAGTATTTATATCTGAAGAAACAAATTTACAGAAGAGAAATTCAAGTCCTTTGAGCCAACAGTTCCTTCCAGGGACACTAGGAAGACACTGCAGGACAACACTCTCAGGTCATCCGCCGCAGTGAGTCTAGAGAACAGCCTTCCCGGGGACCTCCAGTGAGCACAGGGACACAGAAACAGAAGTGCGTTCAGTGAAAAATCAGCAACCCAGGAATGCGCACAGGTCACTGCATTCCTGCTAGGAAGTGACGTCTGTGTGCGGGCGTGGCCTAGACTCCACTGGAAAAGGGACAGCAGGCGCACACCGGCACACATCTGCATCTGGGTGCTGAAATCCAGGGTGATGTGTACCCCCTCCCTTTCCTGTAAAAGTCTATAACCATCCAGTAGGTTAACTTAGAGGAGGGTGATGAAGTGATGCTCTTCCCTGTGGCCCCGTGTGACCACCTGATAATCCTTGGGAGGCAGGACTCTGGAGGGCGGGGCTCCACGGGGTCCCTCAGGGCATGCCCAGGTGTCCTCCCCTCTTCTCCTCCATCAACACAGCCCCCTCTCACCCTTCTACAAGATTCAGCTCAAGAATTACCCCATAACTAAACAACAAAGATACTGTACCACATGGGGGAAACAGCCATTATTTTGTAATAATTTTAAAAGGCATATAATCTAAAAAAAAAAAAAAAAGGCATATAATCTGTAAAAATACTGAATCACTAAATTGTACACCTGAAACTAACAGAATGCTGTAAATCAACTATATTTCAATTAAAAGAAAGAGCACCCAGGTTTTGGCAGAGGCCGCTCCCAGGGCCTCTGTACTGCCCATCTTCCTCCAAACCCATGAGTCAGTTTGGTACCACATTCTGTGGGCCTCCACACATGCTGTTCAGCAGGCGGGTTGGGGAGGCAGCCCCCCACGCACCTGAGCCATCAACGCTTGGTTGCTCTGCCCCATGCATGTCCAGGACCCACAGCTCATCCCCTTGCTCCAACTGTGCAATCACCTCCGGCTTGGGACCTGCAAGTCCAGCTCCTGGGAAGGAGACGGGGCCTGGGGTGGGTGCCACGGACACAGTGCGGGCTCACCCAGGACTGCCAAGGGAGAGGACATACACGTGCGGGGGTGACAGGAAGTCTGGATACTCCCTGGAGGGGTGGGCGTGGGCATGCAGTTGAAGATCTGAGCACAAGGGCTCTCTCCATCAGGAGGCGCATCTGCCTTGGGCCTGGGGAAGGGAGGCAGTCTCATCTGGGGCTGCCTAACCAAGCCCCACCGGGGGCCCTCTGCTGTGCAGACAGGCCTGCCTGGGACCAGAATCAGTAATACATCTCTGAACCCAGGGGATGAGGCCCCCGGCCCAGCCCCTGCTCAGCCCTCAGCCCCCAGGGCTGTTCCTTGAGTTGCATCCCAGTGAGGGGGCTCACCCAGCGATACCAGGTTCCTGTAAGTCTCCAGCATCACTTCCCTGTAGAGGCCCTTCTGAGCAGGGCCCAGAAGGCCCCACTCCTCCTGCGAAAGGAACACAGCCACGTCCTCGAAGGTCACTTCAGCCTGTAACAACAGGAGCTGCTGAGGCCCAGGCGTGCCTCAGGCTGGGCCCTGGGCTAGAGAAGTAGCACAGAGGTAACTACAGGCCTGACCCCCAATGTGTGGCCTGGAGTAGTTGGGGGAGGCGTGGGCCCTGACCCTTTGGCTGCTGAGCCAACCCATTCAGGGAGGCTAGGCAAATCCAAGGTCACCCTTCCTCTGCTCAGCACCCCTCAGCATCCCACACCAGAGAAGCCTGACAGTTTGCTAAGGCTGAGCAGACAGGGAAGCCCTGGGAGAAGACCTCCCGCCTCCCAGGGAGGACAGACGCTCACCTGAGGCAGGGCACACAGATCCAAAGCTGCCATCCCCTGGTACCCTGGGTTTCCTGGGATGGATGGATGCAGGAGCCAATCACTGCCTGGCCCCTCCCACAGTTGGCCTCAGCACTCGGCCTCCCAAGCAGACTCTGCTCCCTGCAGACACATGCATCATTTCAGATCATCTGCCCCTACCTCCTCCCAGGCACAAAGTTATCTCATTCAGGTGGAAAATGGAGAGTTATTCACTTTACATGAAAGAATAAAGATAACACATTAAGGGCTGAGAAGGAAAGGGAAGTTAAAAAAATTGAACAGAAGGCGAAAAGCAAAGACAAAGATTAGGAGTCAAAAGATACAAAATGAGCAGAGGTAAGTCCAATGGATGGGTAACTGAAGCAAAAGGATTAAACTCACCTACTGGATGCAAAAAACTCCCCAAGTAGATACACAAAGTGCACCTATATAACCTAAAATAAAATACACAGAAAGGCTAAACATAAGGCAGACCAAAGAAACAGTAATTAAAAGAAAGCTACAACAGCTATATTTACCTTCTCTGTATTTTTAAAGCTCTTTATTGGAGTAAAACATTTATACAGGAAAGTCAACAAATCCTGACCACACTGGTCAAGGGGCTCAGCAGACAGACCCAGCCGTCAGCCCTCCGGCAGCTGCGGGCTCTGCCTGCTTCCCCACCTCCCAAGGGAGAGCCGCTACCCTCCTCTCACCAGCACAGACCAGGGCCCTGGGGACTCCATTAGACTAGCTATGCCTTCTACATTCTGCGCTGGCTTCCTCCCTTTGGCACACTATTTGCAAACTCAATATGCATTGCTGCATGTGGTTTAGCAATATTTATACCAATCAAAACAAAACTCAAAAAAAAAATAAAAAATAAAAAAAAAACTCAAACCAATAATCATTATTAGGAACAAAAGCAGACACTGCATGTTAATATAAGAAAAATCCACCAAAAAGCTGTAATTATAACCACACGTGTCTACCAACAAATCCTCAAAGTATAGATAATCAGAGCTAAGTGCAGTGCCTATAAGAAACATACAAACCCTCCCCTGCAATGAAAGAGTTTAACACACTTTCCTCAGAAGTGAGTGGATCAAGTAGAGAATACCTACTTAAAGCACAGAGAATACATACACATTTTTTTTCAAAATGTACATTGAATATTATAAGAAATACCACATACCAAGCAAAAAAAGAAAGTTTCAAAAAATTCCAAAGACTGGTATCTTTTGGCAAACATTCATATTGTGGTCCTACTATCTGATTAATTTTTTAAAAGTACCCCTTCAAGAAAAACATAAGAACAGAGACTGAAGGGAAAATGGAAATAAAGCTTACCTGAGGAAAAATGGGCATCCTTAACACATTTATTTTAACAAGGGGATTGAAAGAATAATCTAAGCATTAAACAAGAAACCAGACACAGAATAAGAAAGCAACTCAAGGAAAGAAGATGAAGAAAATAAACATGATTTAAAGAAACAGAAAATAATCTCAACCTTGGTTCTTTGAAAATGCTAATAACATCTGGCAAGTCCAATGTGGGGAAGGGGAAGAGATGGAAAAGGACACAATATTTTAAAGAACAAAAAAGGGAACACAACTCTACATATCACACATACAGCAGTGGTTTTCAGAGTGCAAGCCTAGCCCCTGGCAGTCCCAGCACTCAAGTCTGGTTGGTAGCAACCCTAAAGTAACACAACAGAAGTGTCTGCATTGGTCAGTGACAAGATGAGGATGCTTGCTTCCTCACTCCGCTGCTGTAACAATGCACCAAAGACCCCAGTCAGTGCATTAAGTCACAGAAAAAGAAGCAGATGTCATAGTTCAGTGGTTAGGGAGCACAGGTCCGATCTTGGGTCGGGGAACTGAGATCCTGAATGCTATCGCTTGACCAGAAAAGAAAAGAAACACAAGCCATAAAGATTGCAAGAGAACAGACAAAATCATCATTATTTGAGAATGATAAGACCATCTACATAAAAAATACAAAAGTATTAGCCAAGTGTTGGGATGATAAAGTTCAACAGGACTGCCATATAGAAGGTCAACAGGCTAGTTAATATCACTCCTGTGTATTAGTAATCAGCAACCAAAAAACAGCTTTCACAACACCTACGAAAACTACATGCTTATGAACAAAACTTAACTGAAGGACACTAAAAAAAAAACCAAAAAACACCTATGGAGAAGTAGACAGTGTTCATAAACAGGAGGACTCAATATAAAAATGTCAATTTTCCCCAAATGAATCTATTAATTCTATACAATCAAAATTGCAATAGGATTTTCCTGGTGATCCAGTCATTAGTAATCCACCTGCAGGAGACAGTGGTTCAATCCCTAGCCTGGAAAGATCCCACGTGCCAAGGGGCAACTGAGGCCATGTGTCACAACTACTGAGCCTGCTCAGTCTAGACCCCAAGAGCTGCAATTACTGAGCCCACAAGCCCTAGAGCCCAGGCTCCACAACAAGAGAAGCCACTGCAGGAGAAGACTGTACACCGCACTAGAGAAAGTCCAAGCAGCAAGGAAGACCCAGTGCAGCCAAAGACAAAACAGAACATATCATGACATCTGAGCACAATGACTGACTATCATCAGTCATGACCGAAGATTAACCAAGGAAATGCCGAAGAACTCAGGCAGAGCCATGCCCTACCAAATAGCAAATCTTATCATGGGGCTGTGGTTATAAAAGTGAAATACAGTTGTCCCTAACTGTCCATAGGGAACTGATTCCAGGATCATGCTCAACTGGGTATCAAAATCCAAAAATGCTCAACTCTCCTATATAAGCTCCATGCATACACTATGACACACTTGCAATGTTAACAGCAATGAACCATTCAATAAATGGGACTGGCACAACTGATTTTCCACAGGCAAGTAAAATTAGATCCTGCCTTCCACGGCACACAAAAAGGTATCTCAGACAGGTTGAAGGCCTGTTTCTTAAAAATGTTTATGGCTATTATAGGAAAATAATACGGAAAACACACTATCCAAACAGAAAAAATTGCTTAATTTTACTTTATCAAAAAAAACTTCTGTATGAGACACAACAAAATTAAAAGCAAATGGCATGATGAGAGAAGATATTTTCAAACATACTTAATAAAAGTTATGGGCTTCCCAGGTGGCTCTGCAGTAAAGAACCTGCCTGTCAGTGCAGGATATAGCAGGTTTGATCCAGGTCAGGAATATCCCCTGGAGAAGGACATGGCTACCCACTTCAGTATTCTTGCCTGGGAAATCCCATGGACAGAGAAGCCTCATGGGCTACAGTCTGCTGCTGCTGCTGCTAAGTCGCTTCAGTCGTATCCGACTCTGTGCGACCCCATAGACGACAGCCCACCAGGCTCCCCCATCCCTGGGATTCTCCAGGCAAGAACACTGGAGTGGGTTGCCATGTCCTTCTCCAGTGCATGAAAGTGAAAAGTTAAAGTGAAGTCGCTCAGTCGTGTCCGACCCTCAGCAACCCCATGGACTGCAGCCCACCAGGCTCCTCCATCCATGGGATTTTCCAGGCAAGAGTACTGGAGTGGGGCTACAGTCTACCAGGTCGCAAAGAGTCAGAAACGACTAAGCAACTAAACAGCAGCAACAATAAAAGATATACATAGGATATATTTAAAAATACAAAAAGAAACAAACAAAAATCAATATTTAAACCAGTATTCCCTGGTGGTCCAGTGGTTAGGACTCTGTGCTTTCACTGCGAGGGCCTGGGTTCAATCCTGAGCCCTGGTCAAGGAACTAAGAGCCCACGTTCGCTGCCCAACTGAGGCCAAGCACCGCAACTACCGAGCACTCGCTTCAACTAAAAAGAAGCCAGCTGGTCTCAAGGGAGATCATGCATGCCACAACGAAGACTCGATGCTGCCAAAATAGTAATTCTTTAAAAATAAAAAATAAGGCCATTCAACACACACAAAGTAAGCACAGGATGAAACCTAATAAATCATATAAAGAAATCAAACTGTCCAATAAACATCTGAAGATTTTCAGCACAATTAAGAATTAGGAAAACGCAAATTAGAACAAGACTTCTCATCACCACAGATAAGGGAAAATACATAAAATGCTTCACAGTATCTACCGCTGCGCTTCCCCCCATGGCTCAGTGGTAAAGAATCTGCCTGCGATGCAGGAGACTAAGGAGACGCGGGTTTGACCCCTGGGTGGGGAAGATCCCCTGGAGAAGGAAATGGCAACCCACTTTAGTATTCTTGCCTGGAAAATCCCATGGACAGAAGAGTCTGGTGGGCTACAGTCCATAGGGTCACAAAGAGTCGGGAGACGACTGCGAGACTGAACACACGAAGGCCTGAGAAACAGGGACTCACAGAGTCCCGCAGACAGTCTGCTAGTCACTCTGGAAACCCACCTGGCCCTACCTGGCAGAGCTGAAACTCTTCGAAGCCCTGGGACAGGAAACCAAATTGAAGGTACGTGCCCTTTAGAAATTCTTGCTAATGCACAAAAGACGCACAAGGATGTTCCTGCATATCTGTGTACAAGCAAAAAGTATTTTTTAAAGAGACATATTAAAAACAGAAACCTATGGGGCAAATAAAAAGGTTTCAAACCTTGAATAAAAGCCTCTGAGAAAGAAACAGAAATCTGCTGCGGGCAGCAAGGTCTCAGAGCGTCAGAAGCAGAAACGAGTGAGGGAGAATCGTGCGGGGGGCGGGGCCCGCAGGGGGAATGGGGAGGGGGCTGCTGCGGGAGGTGACAGGAGCTTGCGCGCGGGCCAGCTGGAGGCCCCGGAGTCAGGAGGCGGAGGTGGAAAAGAGCCACGGTAGGGCGAGGCCGGCGCGCGCAGCGCTTGGTTACCGGCAGCATCTCACTCCGCGGAAGCAGCCCCTTGGGAAGGCCCCGAGGGAAGTCCGGTGGAGAGACCAGGACGGGCTTGGGGCGGGTGACGGAGGCTCCACCGCGGTAGAGGGGCACGGCGAGGAACGACCCCAGCCGGGAGGGACTCGTGGGACTCGAGGCTTTCGGGTGGGACCCTCGGCGGGAGATTTGGAGTCGAGGGGACGTCCCCACCCCGCGTCCCGGGCGCCCCGCGGCCGCCCCCGTCCCCAACCGCCCACCCTCACCTCAGCGCCGCCCAACAGCGGATGACCGACCAGGCCCCGCCTGCACCCTAAGCCCTGAAGACCTAAACCTGACCGGAAGTGACGATCCCTCCTCCGAGATACTGGCAGGAGGCGCCTTCCGGTCGCTCTGGGAACAGGACTCCGCGTCTCGGTGGTCAGCAGTCAGCTGCTGCTGCTGCTGCTGCTGCTAAGTCGCTTCAGTCGTGTCCGACTCTGTGCGACCCCAGAGACAGCAGCCCACCAGGCTCCCCCATCCCTGGGATCCTCCAGGCAAGAACACTGAAGTGGGTTGCCATTTCCTTCAATGCATGAATGTGAAAAGTGAAAGTGAAGTCGCTCAGTCGTGTCCGACTCCTAGCGACCCCATGGAGGGCTCTTCCGTCCATGGGATTTGCCAGGCAACATAAGAGCTAAACTTTGGCTCCAAAGGCTGCCGCCAGTTGGCAGTCTGGACTCATGACCCCGACGCTTTGCAACGAAGGCTAGGTGAAGGCTTTTGGTGCTCAAGATTCCAAAATTTCTTTACAGTGACACTCTCCCTAGACAGCCACTCAAGGCACTACAACTAAAATCAGGAAGGCCCTTTTCTTTACAGCTAAAAGCAGAATGTGAAGAACTAAAGGGCCTCTTGATGAAAGTGGAAGAGGAGAGTGAAAAAATTGGCTTAAAGCTCAACATTCAGAAAACTAAGATCGTGGCATCCGGTCCCATCACTTCATGGCAAATAGATCGGGAAACAGTGGAAACAGTGGCTGACTTTATTTTTCTGGGCTCCAACATCACTGCAGATTGATTGCAGCCATGAAATGAAAGCTTACTCCTTGGAAGGAAAGTTATGACCAACCTACACTTTGTCAACAAAGGTCCATCTAGTCAAGGCTATGGTTTTTCCAGTGGTCATGTATGGATGTGAGAATTGGACTATAAAGAAAGCTGAGCACCGAAGAATGGATGCTTTTGAACTGTGGTGTTGGAGAAGACTCTTGAGTCCCTTGGACTGCAAGGAGATCCAACCAGTTCATCCTAAAGATCAGTCCTGGGTGTTCATTGGAAGGACTGATGCTGAAGCTGAAACTCCAATACTTGGGTCACCTGATGCAAAGAGCTGACTCATTTGGAAAAGACCCTGATGCTGGGAAAGTTGAGGGCAGGAGAAGGGGACGACAGAGGATGAGATGGCTGGATGGCATCACCGACTTGATGGACATGGGTTTGGGTGGACTCTGGGAGTTGGTAATGGACAGGGAGGCCTGGTGTGCTGCAGTTCGTGGGGTCACAAAGAGTCAGACATGACTGAGCGACTGAACTGAAAGGCAGAAAAGTACACCCTTCTTCAGGGCCATGTGATCACTCAGAAAATGAAAATGCTTCCCTGGTGGCCTAAACAGTAAAGAATCTGCCTGCAAAGCAGGTTTCATCCCTGGGTTGGGAAGATCCCCCGGAGAAGGGAATGGCAACCCACTCCCATATTCTTGCCTGGAAAAGCCCATGGACAGAGGAGCCTGGGGGGCTACAGTCCATGGGGTCATGAAGATTCACACATGAATGAGCGACTAACACACACATACTGGTCAGAATAGCCCTTGTTTTAAACCTCTGCCCCCAGCACCAATGCCTGTAAATGGGGCCTTAATGCTCTTGGAGCAAACCCTCCCTGTTGCCAGCCCCCTGGACAAAGCCCCAGGCTTTACCCAGTAAAGCAAGTTATGTCCTGGCAAACATGTGCAGTGCCCTTTTCTCCAGGAAGAAGCTTACAGTCCTCTCGTGACAGAGGTCTCAGCAACAAAGGGTCACTGTCTGGGTGTGGGTGGCTGAGGGCAGGTGGGGCCCCAGAAAGGCAAGACCAACACTGAAGTTCACACTAGCAGAGGCATGGACCATGAGAACACGGAGCCGCCTGGAACCAGTGGCACCGTTACCGAGGGGCCCTGCCGCACAGCATCCCAAGACAGCCAAGATGACCAGCTGCTGTGTGCCACTTAGGAAGGTGGCTGCCAGTGCCCTCCACCCAGGCTACTGAGGGGATCCTTCCTCAGCCAGCCACCCACCACCCACCCTTACTGTGCCCTTACCATTACCTTACCCGTCTGCTTACCAGTCCCTCCTGTGGTCAGTTACCCACAGTGGCTTGCAGCTCTTGCTTTCACACCAGCTCACAAGCAGATCCACCGGGGGCAGGGCACTCTAGCTGGCCTGTGGAAGCACGTGGTCCTGTCACTTATGGGCCCCCAACCCACATTGGTGCCCAAGCCAGCATGGCCCTATCAGCTTTAACCAGTCTATCATTTAAGCTCCAGACAAGGTGCAGGTGAGCTATGACAAAAAAGGAAGCCCGTCTGGTCCTTCCACTGCAGGACAGAACACCCTGGCCCTCAGCCTGTGGCACCAGGGGCACCACTCACACCCAGTAGCACCCAGACCCTCAAGACAAGTTGAAGGTAATAAACAGGAGACATGGAGATTACATTCCTTGCGAGTGGGATTCTCTGCTGTATGTGTTGGAGGCGGGGGGGTGGGTGCGATTTACAAGAGGCAAGGTGTGAAGCAACCCAGCAGCCTCACCCCCCAGAGCCTCCACTGTTCCCTGGTGCACACGGCACTCCTCGGAGAGGGGACCCTTCCCTCTGAAACCAGAAACACACAGCTCAGTTGTGAAAAGAAACAAGCTTTATTGAGCCACAGCCCTAGTTCTCCTTCTCCTGCACAGTCTTGGTTCCCCGGAGACGGCCTGTCCGGCGGGCAGCAATGAGACCCACTTTCCGGCCAGCAGGGGCGTCTCTGCGAATAGTAGAGGGTTTGCCGATGTGCTGGTGGTTGCCACCTCCGAAGGGATGCTCGACAGGCTGCAGGAAGAAGGAGGTGATGGTGAGGTGGGGCTGACCCTCATCTACCTCAGGAGGGCTTGGGAACCGGCAGATTCAACCCAGCCTGTGCTTACAAACTATCAGCTACCTCAAACCACAGATCTCCCACCATCAAGAGGAGACACTCCAGGAAGGAACTTGTCCACCCAGTCTCACAGGCCTCATACACTGAATACTGACCCCACTGTCCACTTCTGGGCTACTTACGTTCATGGCCACACCCCGCACCCGTGGCCAGCAGTTCCTCTTTGCCTTATACTTGTGGTAGGCACGGCCGGCCTTCAGAATGGGCTTGTCAATGCGGCCACCTCCAGCCACCACACCTGTTGGAGACCAGGAGACTCAGGGAGATGTATCACCCACCCCACCCAGCGCTGGGGGACACTCCCCTCAGGCAGAGCGTCCCCTGGTGTGTCCTTGCCAGTGCCCCACCACCAGGTGTCGTTCAGGATCACATGATCCCAGGAGCCTCAAAAATGCCTGGAAACCATCACCAAGCAGTAAATCCTGCAACAGCCTGTCAGCTAGGGCTTCCCCAGTGGCTCAGACAGTAAAGAATCTGTCTGCAATGCAGTATACCCAAGTTCAATCCCTGGGTTGGGAAGAAGCCCTGGAAAAGGGAATGGCAACCCACTCCAGTATTCTTGCCTGGAGAATTCCATGGACAGAGGAAATCCCATGGGATTGCAAAGAGTCAGACACGACTAAGCGACTAACACACACAGCCTGTTGGCTGATAGTTTCTTCAGCTACAGGGTAGCTAAACCAGGGCTTTACTCACATCGTCTGGAATGCCCACCTTGAGCCACAGCTTTTCAGAAGCCCTCCCCTTTGCAGGGTCTGGCACTAGGCTCCTCCCCACCCCAAAGAGGACAGCTGACCTGGCCCACCACTTCTCTGCCATTGTTCTGCTTATTCTGTGAGCACACCCTCAAGAGCCTCCCCCAAGCAGGACTGGATTTGCCACACGGATTCAAAGACGTTGTCAAACAGCCAACAAACTTGAGTACATGCATTTCAACACACTTTGTGGCTTTAACTAGGTGGCCCACAAAAGCAAAGATCACCTAAATCCAGGTTATCCCAGACTGCAACTAAGCCTGCCTTTACTTTAAGTCCAGCACGTTGAACCCACTCTCATTCAACACCCAACCAGGAGTTAAACAGGCACTACTTGCACTCACTTAACAAGTATCCCGAATTAGACCACATATTGTGCTCAAGCTTAAAAAGCTCCCTGAGTGAAGCAGACAGCTGGGTTCCTGGCCCGTCTGGCTGCGGGCTGTCCACAGGAGATCCACAGCATACAACCGCTGCCTTCCACTCACCGACCACAGCTCTGTTGGCAGAGGAGATGACCTTTTTGGAGCCCGAAGGCAGCTTCACTCGCGTCTTCTTTGTCTCAGGGTTGTGGGAGATGACTGTGGCATAGTTTCCAGAGGCTCTTGCCAGCTTGCCTCGGTCACCAGGCTTCTCCTCCAGACAACACACGATGGTGCCCTCAGGCATGGTGCCCACCGGGAGCACGTTGCCGATGTTGAGCTGGGCTGCAAGAGAAAGGTGGTATGTCCTCACCACTGCTTGCCAAAACCAAGGCCAGCCTCCTCCCACAGCTCTCTGAGCACTCACCGGGACGCCTGGCCAAGCAGGTGTCCCCAAGTGAAGACTGCAGCCTTAACGTTCCTGCCTGGACCCAAGCTGTAAACCGCCAGGCCCCGCAAGTCCCTCCCCATCAAGACCTTTCACCTCGGCGCGGAGCTCACCCTTCTTGCCGCAGTACACAAACTGGCCGGTGTGGATGCCCTCAGCAGCGATGAACAGCTCTGTCCGCTTCTTAAAACGGTACGGATCCCGGAAAACCACTTTGGCAAGGGGCGCTCCGCGGCCCGGGTCGTGGATGATGTCCTGCGGGTCGAGGCAGCGTGAGCGGCTTGGGGGTCCCGCTGGGCGCCCCGCGCCCCAACCCGTCCCGGCCCACGCCCCGAACCTTCACGATGCCCTTGATATATCCGTGTCGCTCGGCGAAATCCACGGCGCGTAGGCGCGCGGCGCCTTTTCTGTGCTTCACATGTGCGCGGAACACGGAGCCGGCGCCCTTCCTCTGCCCACGAATCACGCGGCCCATGGCGGCGATCTGAAGGAAGCTCACAGTCAGCAGCCGTTCGGCCCTGGCATCCCCACCACCGGGCTTCAGGGGCCCCGCTCCCTTGGCTCCTCCTCCCGCCCTCAGGATCCTCCGTGTCCCCAGCCCCAGCCGTACGCCCCCGGCGCTTTTTCCAGAGTCAGCTAGGGTCCCTAGCGGAGCCTAGAACGACGGAGGGCGCCGGATGGCTCCGGATAGCACCAACACGTCCTACCTGGTGCAGAGCGCGGCCCAAAGAGGGGACACGGCCCTAGAGAGCCGCCTTATCTTCCGGGGTGGGGCCGAGAGCCCGTAACCTTCCGGCCAAGGGCCGCCGCCGCCGCAATGCACACCGGGACTTGTAGTTCTATGGAGGTCGCCCGTAGCTCCTCCCGCGCTCCCGGCCTTCTACGCAAGCGCACTGAGTTAGACCGGCCGGCGCTGCACCTAAGACCCGGCGCGGGTCTAGCGGCGAGGCTGCTCTCTAGCAGAGGGGCCGCGGATTGGGTGGGCAAGGCTACCCGGCAGGGAGTCTCCAGCAAGATACATCTTTCTTTCTTTCGGAGAGGGGTCTCCTGGAGAAGTGGGAGGAGTCCTTCCAGAGAAGGTCCCTGGAGTTAGCAAAAGAGGAGGTGGAACCCCTGAATGATAACAGAGTAGGCGCAGACGGGGAGAGTTTAGTGATCAAGACCTTGGGTGTGCAGATTAGGCCTGAAGGGGGAGACCCGGCGAGGTAGGGAGAGAGGGAGGGCAGGGGTCTCACGGAGCAGAGGGGCTTGTGCTCGGGACTCCGGGGTGATGTTTTTGCTCCAGTGTGGCCTCGCAGGGGTGGATGCCAGGGAGACATCGGAAGATGACAGGAGCGGGAAGGAAGTGGCCATGTGGCCACGTTCTGAAGCCACGAGGGAGCAGAGGGGACTGTGCATGAGGCCCAGTTAAGAGACAACCGGCTGGGCGTGTCAAGGAGAGCCCACCAGGGGGCAGCACTTCCCACAGCAGGGCCAGAGCTGAGGGGGCACCTGGATCTCCTTGGGGCAGGTTGAGGGGTTTTGAGGTCAGCTCCTCAAAGGACCAGAAGGTCAGAGGGATGGAAGTGGGGACAGTGCTTGGACTTGTGTGCTGTGGGGTCCCTGGGATGGAGTATGGGGGAGGGGCGGGGCGGGACACACGGCCCTGCACTCTCCCTTTGACCCTAAACTGGCTTCCCAAGCTGTGGATGCAGCCAGAATAAGGCTGACCAAACCCACTCCAGGCTTGTGTCCAGGCTTTCACCACAGTCTGGGTACGACAGAGGTAGCAGTGCAAGCCCAGGAGCCAGGGCGTGTCTGGTGGCTGTGAGCCCCCACTGGGGGCCATGGGCCCAGGGAAGCCTGAGACCTGCTGTTCCAGGGGTGGTGCTCATGTGGACTCCTCCCTAAGGCCTACCTTGAGGCACATGTGTAGACTCAAGGAAGGGCAGCTGATGGTGGGGCTTGGAAGGTGCACACCCCTGCCTCATGCTTGGTGCATCTATGCAGAGATGGTAGTACTGGCTGGCGAACCTCCCACAGTCCGAGATCTGTGCCTCAGCTCCCCTCACTGGTCTGAATGTCGGCTTCCACATGAGGCAACTGAGCCTGATATACAGCCAGGTCTCTGCAGATCCGGGCCATTCAGGGTGGTGAGGACAGCCTCCCTGGGCATGGGGATCTCAGATCTTCAGGAGGGGCCCAACTGCCTTTGTCCCCAGATGAGGCACTCCCCACACAGTGCCATTGCTCACACTGGTCAGCCGGGGTGCCCTCTAATACCACCGAGTTCCACTTCCTTTAAAAGTTGTTCTTCTCACACCTACACACATGAGTAATTTGGAATAAACTCGAGTAACCATGCCCCTCTTCTTTTTCAGCTATGCTCCCCACGCTAGCATCTTTGGCAAACAGAACCCTATACTCCTGCTGTCTTTGATGGGAACAATAATACTACCTATCATAAGATCATTGTGAGGGTTAGATGAGTGAATACGCATGAAGAATATAAAGTAAGCCTACAAAAATCACCAGGGCTGTAGAAGTTAGAGGGGCCAAGCTCAGGCATAGACGGGAGAGGTGGCCTGAGAGAGTGACCAGGGGGAGCAAAGGGAGCCTTCAAGCTGGGCAGGATCAGCTTGTTGACAAGAGTTGTGCATGCTGAAGGTGTTTTTATCTCCTGTTTGTGTATTCTACTTCTAAAAATGGGTTGTTTTTTTTTAAGTGTGCATGGGGGACTTCCCTGGTCCAGTGGATAGGACTCTACATATCCACTGCAGGGGGCAGGGTTCAATCCCTGGTCTCGGAACTAGGAGTTCTCATGGCACAACTAAAGAGCCCACATGCCTCAAGGAAGATGGAAGAGCCTGCATGCCACAACTAAGACCCAGTGCAGCCAAATAAATAAATATTAGAAGAAAAATTAAAAAACATTCTCTGAAAGACCCACCTACAGTGATGAATGCTGGCCTGAGGTGCAGACAGGCCGTTGCCTCTGAGCTGTGTCAGGTAGTGGGCTCTCTGGCTTCAGAGCTCCTGCAACCCCCCAGCAGAGCCCCACCACCACCACCACCCCGACACACACACACCACTCAGTGATCATCTGGCCCCACACTGCAGGCCAGTCCAGCCGCTGTGATTTTATCTGCATTTGGGGGCCTCCTGGGGGCCTCTTGGACGTTTAGGGGTTGTGTATGGGGCCTTCTTAACTTACTTGTCCCTTTCCGTGGACAAATAGCTCTTCTGTTCACTCCACCCTTTCCTGTGTCTGCCCACGTGCTCTGTGTTGTATATCTGGAAACTGTCTCATCCACTCTCCTAATTTGTTGTTCTACAGAAAAACTGAATATTCTGGAGTTGTCCAGCAAACACACACAATAGAGCCTTTATACTTTCACTTTGAGTTAATTGCTGCTCATTAACATAAGCATAATAGGGATTTTCTTCTGATTTTGAAAAAATATTAATGACTTCCCTGATGATCCAAGGGCTAAGACTGTCTGCTCCCAATGCAGGGGCCTGCATTCGATCCCAGGTCAGGGAACTAGATCCCACATACTGCAACTAAGACCTGGCCCAGCCAAATATATATATATATAAATATATTAAAGTGAAAGTGAAGTCGCTCAGTTGTGTCCGACTCTTAGCAACCCCATGGACTGCAGCCCACCAGGCTCCTCCGTCCATGGGATTTTCCAGGCAAGAGTACTGGAGTGGAGTGCCATTGCCTATTAGCAAATCTCTGAAGTACTTGCAAAATGTGGTCTTGTCACTAATAAGCTAAGAATGTACTTAAAGAGGTACCCTTTTCCCAAACAAAGTGCATTTTTAGCCCTGACATTTTTTTCCCAACTTTTTAAAGCATGGTAAAATACACATAATATTTGCCATCTTAGTCATTTATAAGTATGCAGTTTAGCGGTATTGGGCTTCCCTTGTGGCTCAGGTGGTCAAGAATCCACCTGTAATGTGGGAGACCTGGGTTCAATCCCTGGGATGGAAAGATCCCCTGGAGAAGGGAAAGGCTACCCATACCAGTATTCTGGCCTGGAGAACTTCATGGACTATATAGTCCATGGGGTTACAAAGAGTCAGACATGACTGCATGATTTTCACTTTCACTTTTGGTGGTATTAGGGTTAGGGTTAGGGTTAGGAGATGGGCCCCTGGGCTGGACACCTGGTGTTTGTCAACTGGAGTAAAATTCAAGCTTTGTTCTCACCCTGACACTTCAAGGACAAAGCTAGTGGCAAAAACTGAGCTCTGTTAAAGCAATGAGATGACCACTCCTGAGGTTAAGGAAGACTTCTCTGTCTGCACTTGCACAGGAAGGCTTCATGGGTGTCGAAAAGCAAGGGAGCCCCACCCCATTACAAGTGTGGACATGCACCCACAGGCCTCTGCCTTGGGATTCATCTTAGGAAAAAGTTGTGCACACATATTGGGGAGGATCCAAGGACAGTCAGATGTGAAGAGAGAAACAAAATAATTGGCCAAATGTAAACAAAGACCCCAAACACCAGGAGAGATAAGAAAGCCTTCCTAAGTGATCAACGCAAAGAAACAGAGGAAAACAATAGAATTGGAAAGATTAGAGATCTCATCAATTAGAGATATGAAGGGAACATTTCATGCAAAGATGGACACAATAAAGGACAGAAATGGTATGGACCTAACAGAAGCAGATGATATTAAGAAGAGGTGCAAGAATACACAGAACTATACAAAAAAGATATTCATGACCCAGATAACCATGATGGTGTGATCATTCACCTAAAGCCAGACATCTTGGAGTGCAAAGTCAAGTGGGCCTTAGGAAGCGTCACTATGAACAATGCTAGTAGAGGTGATGGAATTCCACTTGAGCTATTTCAAATCCTAAAAGATGATGCTGCGAAAGTGTTGCACTCAATATGCCTGCAAATCTGGAAAACTCAGCAGTGGCCACAGTACTGGAAAAGGTCAATTTTCATTCCAATCCCAAAGAGAGGCAAAGCCAAAGAATGTTCAAACTACTGCACAATTGCACTCATCTCACACGCTAGCAAAGTAATGCTCAAAATTCTCCAAGCTAGGCCTCAACAGTACATGAACCGAGAACTTCCAGATGTTCAAGCTGGATTTAGAAAAGGCGAGGAACCACAGATCAAACTGCCAACATCCACTGGATCAGAGAAAAAGCAAGAGAATTCCAGAAAACCATCTACTTCTGCTTCATTGACTAAAGCCTTCGACTGTGTGGATCACAACAAACTGTGAAAAATTCTTCAAGACATAGGAATACCAGACCACCTTACTTGTCTCCTGAGAAACTTGTATGCAGGTCAAGAAGCAAAAGTTAGAACTGGACGTGGAACAACAGACTGGTTCAAAGTTGGGAAAGAAGTGCATCAAGGCTGTATATTGTCACCTTGCTTATTTAACTTATATGCAGGGTTCAGTTCAGTTCAGTCACTCAGTTGTGTCCGACTCCTTGCAACCCCATGAACCGCAGCATGCCAGGCCTCCCTGTCCATCACCAACTCCCGGAGTTTACCCAAACTCATGTCCATTGAGTTGGTGATGCCATCCAACCATCTCATCTTCTGTCGTCCCCTTCTCCACCCACCCTCAGTCTTTCCCAGCATGAGGGTCTTTTCAAATGAGTCAACTCTTCGCATCAGATGGCCAAAGTATTGGAGTTTCAGCTTCAACATCAGTCCTTCCAATGAACACCCAGGACTGATCTCCTTTAGGATGGACTGGTTGGATCTCCTTGCAGTCCAAGGGACTCTCAAGAGTCTTCTCCAACACCACAGTTCAAAAGCATCCATTCTTTGGCGCTCAGCTTTCTTTATGGCCCAACTCTCACGTCCATACATGACCACTGTATGTATGGAACCATAGCCTTGACTAGACAGACCTTTGTTGACAAAGTGATGTCTCTGCTTTTTAATATGCTGTCTAGGTTGGTCATAACTTTCCTTCCAAGGAGTAAGCGTCTTTTAATTTCATGGCTGCAGTCATCATCTGCAGTGATTTTGGAGCCCAGAAAAATAAAGTCTGACACTGTTTCCACTGTTTCCCCATGTATTTGCCATGATGTGATGGGACCGGATGCCATGATCTTAGTTTTCTGAATGTTGAGCTTTAAGCCAACTTTTTCACTCTCCACTTTCACTTTCATCAAGAGGCTCTTTAGTTCTTCTTAACTTTCTGCCATAAGGGTGGTGTCATCTGCATATCTGAGGTTATTGATATTTCTCCCAGCAATCTTGATTCCAGCTTGTGCTTCATCCAGCCCAGCGTTTCTCATGATGTCCTCTGCATATAAGTTAAATAAGCAGGGTGACAATATACAGCCTTGACATACTCCTTTTCCTATTTGGAACCAGTCTGTTGTTCCATTTCCAGTTCTAACTGTTGCTTCCTGACCTGCATACAGGTTTCTCAAGAGGCAGGTCGGGTGGTCTGGTATTCCCATCTCTTTCAGAATTTTCCACAGTTTATTGTGATCCACATAGTCAATAAAGCAGAAATAGATGTTTTTCTGCAACGCTTTTGCTTTTTCTGACATCTTACCATCCCTGATTAAAACAGAATCCACATACATTTTAACTCTCCAGGAGATTCCTGAGTGTTCGGGGATAGTGACAGCCTTCAGCAGCTCTGTCCCACTTCAATGAAAGTGTTATTTCCCTGTGCCATCTACTAGACTACAGAAAGTGGCCTTGGAAACACATCTCTTTAAAAATATATATACATATCTGTCCACACATTTTGTGGCATCTTAATTCCCCAATCAGGAAGTGAATCTGTGTGCTCAGCAGTGACAATGTGGAGAACTAATGACAGGATTGCCAGGGAATTCTCAAAGATAATTTAATTATTTGTCAATTGATTTTTGGCTGTGCTGGGTCTTCGTTGCTTTTGCGTGGGCTTTCTTTAGTTGCAGCAAGCGGGTCTACTCTTCATTGCCATGTGTGGGCTTCTCATTCTGGTGGCTTCTCTTGTTGCGGAGCACACTCTCTAGGCATGTGGGCTTCAACAGTTCTTGTACCCCAGGTTCAGTGACTGTGGCACACAGGCTTAGTTGTTCTGAGGCATGTGGAATCCTCCCAGACCAGGGATCAAACCTGTGTCCCCTCCCATCCACTGCACCAACAGGGAAGTCCTCGAAAATAACTTTCAAGCATGGCTTTTCCCCTGGGAACACTTACAGCTCAGAATCCTAATCCCAGGCTGGAAATAGCCGGAAAGTGATTTGGGTTTGCCCAGAGAAGAGGCACTGTGACCATTTGGGGACCATGCAGGCCCCTGACTGTTAACAGTCTGTTTGCTCAGTGGGTCTAAGGCTCAGTGAGGATTATGGAATGCAGGTGTGGAGGCCCTGGAATGGCCTGCAGTGGACAGACACAGTCTCCTTCACCCTGCATCCAGGTAGCACCCTCAGAACCCTGGTCCCCACACCTCCCACACTGCCCAGGTGTCTGCCGGGTGGACACTCTGGGCCAGACTCTTGTGGCAGCTGAGGTGGTTCTGTCATCAGTCTGAAGATCCCAGTGTCAGCCCTGGCTCCCCTTCTTGCTCCCTGGGTCAGCCTCACATTGAGTAGAAGTGCTCCCCTGATCTTGAGTAGGAGTACTCCCCTCCTTGAGGGGCTAGGCTGGGGCCCAGGTTTGCCAGGACCTCCTGGCTCAAGATGGTGCAGTGTGATGACACTCCAGCAGAAGGGGGACCCAATAGGTCAGGACACCAGTGAGCTCAGGGTGCCTGAGTACTTGGCTAGGGGTTAGGGTTAAGAAGCAGGTGTACACCCAGTCCTTTCCCATTCCCCATTTCTTCATCTATTCATCTTTTGCACAGATGCTTTCAGAGTTATGAGGGAGGATGTGGCGATGGGAGAGCTGAGAATTGTTCGACATCTGGAGGCGTGGGGTGGGAGACCCAGACTACACCCCGCAGGCACCCAGGGAAAAGAGCTGGTTCCTCTGAGCATTCTAGGTTTTCCCTTCCATCTCCCCCAAGAGTCCGTCCAGGAACTGACTCTGTCCACCTCCTTCCTTGGGCTTGCGCCCATTCACCAGGGCTTTGCCAGGGACCCCAGGGTTTGGATCATCAATGAGGCTGGTGTCAGGGCCCTCCCCTCAACCTTGCCGCTCCAGGGCTGTCCAGCGTGAGAAGTTCCAAGGGCCCGGACCACACGGGAAGCTGTGGCCTCGGAATACACGCGCAGCGTCCTCCCCAAAGCTGAGGGAGCTGGGCTGCCGAAGGGGAGGCTCCTGCTGAATCCCAAAGAAGTTGGGGTGCCCTCCCCCTACACACAGGACGGCGTGGGTATGGGAGAACACCCAGAACAAGCTGCCCCAGGAGCCAGACAAAGCTGGGTTGGGAGAGGGCACGGCGAGGAGCAGCCTTGACCTGACACCCGGGCGCGCCGCCCTTCGCCTGAGGGCCCACCACCTCAAGTCTCTCGGTGGGTCCTAGGTTGTCCCGCTGCCTCGAGCCCCGCGACGCAGCCAGGGACGCCAGCCAGACGTCCAGGTTGACGTCTGCCCTGGGCCTCTCCTTCTGGTGGTCCTCACCCTTTCTGCAGCCCTCACAGCCTCATCTCTGGGCTGTCGGTGCCCCTCCACACTCTGCGGTGCCCGTGGCCCGAGACATCTCCACACCAAGGACAGGAACACCTACTCTCTCCACAGGGCTCCTTTGCACCCCATCTGGCCGCTCGCCCCCGTACTCCACTGGGCACAGCTGGGGCAGCGGCGTCTCTGTAGTCCTGGAGCCTGGAACAGGCCCAGCAGGCGCGTTCTGCCCGGCAGCAGCCCGCACACAGAACCCAATGCGGGGTCCAGCGGCCCAGACTGTGACCAGAGGTGCGCGGGGCCGGCCCGGGCGACCCTCAGGTCGCTATCCTCCGGTTTCGTCCGGGTCTACTCCCCGCCTCCAAGCCACACAGCAGCGAGCCCGAGCCCTCGCTTTCCCCCGGCCCCAGCCCCGCTCTCCTTGAACTGTGACCCCGCCCTTTACCGGATTCTGCCCCGCCCGCTCCGGGCTCTGTCGGTTCCCAAGCTACCTGGCCCCGCCCCGTCTCCGGCTTCCTAGGTTGGGGACTGGCTGGGAACCACCGAGTCGGCTGAGCCTCCGAACCGCCCAGAGCAACCGGAAGTCTGCGGGGCGAGCGGTCGCGAGCGACCGAGGCCCGTTTCCGGCGTCGTCGCGCTGCTAGAGTCTCCGGCTGGCCCCAGGAGGGTGAGTCGGTGCTGAGGGCGTAGATTAGCGTCGGGGCGGCCCAAGTTCTCCTCCCCCGCTTGGTCTAAGAGGTCTCCTACCGGCCCCCTCGTCCTCCCGCCTCCGATGAGGCGGGCTCCGCGCTCCCCCGGCCTCTCCGCTGGGAAGCGCTGGTGGAGCGGGCGGCTCTGAGAGCCCGTCTGCGCCGGGTAGGGCGGTGGTCGAGCCTTGTCCGTCTTGGCCGGGAAGAAGCGGGAGGGGTCATCCCACAGATCCGGCCTCGCGGCAGCCTCGTAACCTCCCCTTCGAGTCTAGGGATGCTCCAGCCTGCATACCCATCATCTCCCTCGGGGGCACTCTTTTACCCTTTCTCACTGCTCCTTCAAGACCTAGACTTCATGAAGGTGGCCAAAAGGGCTATGTCTTGCGATCGTAGGCTGTGTATTTTCTCTTAATTCTGGCTGCTACTTAGAGCCTGTACTTCTCTACAGGGACCCAGGATCCAGCACCGGGAGGCACATGCCTGCTGCTGGCCAGGCCCAGGTGGGGAACCGCTTGACAGTGGTCACTGCAGTCTGAATCAGCTCATGGCCTAAAGCTTCTTCCCTCAAGCCGCTTTTGGAGTCAGACTCTCCCCTAGGAAGTCTACTTCTCTATCTGACCTCCCAGGGGGATGCCCGGAGAGGGGTCAGGTTTTTGTACAAGGGTTGGGGTGTAGTCAGGTGTCCCCTCCTCTTTTCCCTGCAGTCCATCCTTCTGGTTCCTGTCTACTCCAGCCGCCCGTCACACCATGACTCATCTTGCTGCCTGAGATCTTGCCCTACTGGCTCATTCAGCCCTAGTCCTTCCTGCCTCGGAGGGTCCTTCTTGCCTCTGGCCCTTGCACACTCTGTTCCTGCTGCCTACGAGTTCCCTCCCCACCCCGATTAGCACCGAGTTAGCACCTGGGGAAGTGACCCATCAGACTAAGTCAGAGTTTCCTAGTTTAAATGCTTTCTGAGTCCCTTGTACTTGTGCTGTCATCACAGTTGTAATTTTGGTTTGTTTGCATGGTCAGTTAACTCTTTACCCCACTAGGCTGCTCCAAGGAGGTAGAGAATAGAGTGCGCTATTCACTACCACATCCCTATTGCCTAGCCAAGCACGTGGTACACATGGCAACTACCCATTACATGTTTGTGGAGTAATTCTTCCATGTCACACTCTCTGAAAGACGAATGAAGCTTCGGAGGGCAGATACTGTAGTGCTACAGCCATTTTGGCCCCACCACAAGTCCCTGCCAGAGAACACTTGGAGTTGGAAGTAAAAGATTGGAGGACGTGGTGCCCCCTCGATTAGTCTGGAAGTGAGAGGTTGGGGCCTCCAGGATCGTGACCTCTGACTCTTTGGTAACCGCCAACAGGTCTCTCAGCCAGGACACGTGGATTCCCACCCACCGAGCCTCATGGTAGGAGTCTGACTTCCCCTGTTCCCTCCCTCGTCTTGTGAGGCCCCTACCTGCTCCTCTGGGCACCCACCGTGCCCAATGGGCCTGGACCTAGACCCTCGGCCTCTTGCTGACCCCTTGCCAGTCTCGGGTGTGTCCAAGGTAGTGAGCAAACCCTGCTCAGATTGGGCCTGCCTGAGGCTCTTGGGGGAGGGTTGTAGATCCCCATGACCTGGGTCCCTCCCTCTCCTCCATACTGTCCCTCCCCTTGATTTTATTTTATATTTTGGCTACACTGCACAGCTTGCAGGATCTTACTTTCCTGACCAGGGATTGAGCCTGTGCCCCCTACAGTGGGAGCAGAGTCCTGACCACAAGACAGCCAGGGAATTCCTTCCTCCCCTCGATTTTAAAACCAAAGGGGCCTGGTGACTGTCTCACTCAACCTTGTGGTCTGTGTGCTTGAGACAGCCAGGAGACTGGTGTGTGTCCTTTCAGGAGGCTGTGACATTTGGTGATGTGGCCGTGCACTTCTCGCGGGAGGAATGGCAGTGTCTGGACCCTGGCCAGAGGGCTCTCTACAAGGAGGTGATGCTTGAGAACCACAGCAGTGTGGCTGGACTAGGTGAGGCTTTATTTGGACACCCCTAGCCCTTCCATCATCGGTCAGCACCCACCTATTTTGGCCTCTGCTAGAGGCTGCAGATCTGGAGGCCATGTGTTCGAGCCCTCATGAGCTAGGCAGGGGCTTGGGACTGTGAGTCCTTGTGGGTCAGAAGCTGACCCCAGGAGGAGTCTTGGTGAGCCAAGCAGGCTCCCAGGTTTGCATACGTCATGTGATTCAGTGCTCACAGGGTAGGTGGACTTTCTGCCTGAGTGGGTAGAAATACAATCCAAACTTGAAATGGCTTAAACAGCTACTCAGATTTTCAATTTTTCTAGTGTGTACTTATTCAGAACACTCTTCATTTTTAATGTCTGTTATGTTTGTATTTGTTTCCCTTATTTATTTTTGCAGCATTTTTTCACTGTGTTGACCGTGATTGATACTGACTGCCATGAGACTGTTGTTTCATCTTTCAGAGACCCAGCTTGTGGGTTTTGGGGGGCAGGAGGGGCAGGGCGCTCCGTCACTGAGTCTTTCCGCCTTTCTTCCTTCTTCCCTTTTAATTTATTGGGTCTGCTGAGTTGTTTCTTTCCTTCATACCTTTTGGCTGTGCTCACAGTGTAGGTGGACTTTCTGCCTGAGTGAATAGAAATAGAATCCAAACTTGAAATAGCTTGAACAGCTACTCAATCAGATTTCTTACTGTTTTTTGAGCTTAGTATTTACCTGTCCTGTGTTTACCATTCTTGTTTCTAGTTGGTGTATTTAAAAACATGAAATTTTATGCGTAAATATCACTTCAGCTGCATCCTACGAATTGTAACTCACAGTAAATACAGTTGCCACTTTCTCACTCATCACATAGTTTCTGGATAGTCGTAGTTTTGAGCCACCCATTGTGGTTGCTGTTGTGTCCAGCTGCACTTGGGTCAGGTGCAGGCTGTGGTGGTGTTTCATGGCCTTTGCTTGACCCCCTTTCTGGCTGCCCAGGGACGTTTCTCTGTGAGCCGCACACGTGTGCTTGGCGGGAACCTATTTCCTGTCGAGTGTGGGGTCCTGCTGTCACCTGAGCCTTTGACCTTCTCTGCCTGCTGCCTTCTCCACCCCATGGCTGAACACCTGAGGAGTGCTCTAGCCAGAGGGCTTGACTGGCCCTTGGGTGGGCTGGGAGCACTTCACATGGCTGCCCCACAGCATGGGGGCTACTGGCCCCAGAAGGCAGGTGCCAGGGGGTGCCTGCCGGTCTCCAGCCCTCTGCTGAGGCCCTGGGCTCTGTGTGAGGACTTGAGACTGGGGCTGCTGGCTGATGATTGGGCTTCACACCTTCTGATTTAAAATCCATTTTGTTGGTTGATTTGTTGTTGTATTGTTTCTTAAGCAACCGTACCTCTTGGAGCATCCCTGAAGGGACTGAGGGAAGTGCTGGCTGTGCCTGCTTCTCTCCCCGTGGGGGATAGCTGGCCTGTGTTCTGCAGACTTGGGTGACAGGACTCCCTGGCGATCCTGGCCCTGTCTCCATCTGCAGCAGGGCCAGACTGGGAGTCCACACGCTCCTCTCTGTCCAGCCTCAGGAGGCAGCAGGTCTGGACAGGAGGCCCCTATGCTCCAGTAGCCCCCAACCCTTCACTCCTGGGGACCAGGGAGAACTGAGCCCTGAGCTGCACTCCCAGCCACAATGATACCGTCTCCTCCTCTGCTGCCCCCACAGCAGGATTCCTGGTCTTCAAGCCTGAGCTGATCTCCCGGCTAGAACAGGGGCAGGATCCATGGGTCCTTGACCTGCAAGGAGCAGAGGGGAGAGAGGAAGCCAGGACCACCCGGACAGGTGAGGCTTCTGGGCACAGGAGGGATTCAGGGTCCCCATGCCTGGCAGGGGCTCAGGTGGGAAGCTGGAGGGGGACCCCAGAGGCTATCCATGCAGCTTTGCTGAGCTGGCTGGGTATGCTGTGGGGTGGGCCTAGAGGCGTAGGCCAGTCATGGGGCAGCCTCAGGAGAGACTAAACTACAGAAAAGCAAAGGCATAGAACTCCTGTGCATTATAGCAAGACAGTTTGTTTTTGAACCACATTTTGTTAGTTTGAATTTTACTAATATTCATATTAAGCAAAGGCACACGTGTGACTCTGAGCAGCTGTTCACCTGCCACTGCCATGCTCCCTCCAGAGTTTCATGGGGTCTGGGTGACCCAGCCTCTCAGATGAAGTTCCAGGGCTGTGTTGGTGTCCTGAAGCTGCTGTAACAAAGCACATAGACTGGAGGCTTACCACAGCCGAGATGTACTGTTCCTTAGTTGTGGGGACCACATGTCCAGGATCAAGTCACAAGCAGTGTTGTGTCCCTCTGAAACCTGTAGGGGAGGATCCTCCCTGCCTATTCCAGTTTCTGGTGGCCCCAGGTATTCCTTGGCTGGTGGCCACATCCCTCCATGTGGAGGGCAAGCAGGGAGGTGGGCCCTCTGGAAACCCCCAGGAAGGAGGCGTCAGCGTAGCCCAGTGTAGTCACTGTGGCCACCTGGAAGCTGAGGGGCAGGGCAGCAAGGGATGGACGCAGCAGTGTGAGTCAGAGGGCAGGACTGGCAGCGGCTGGAGAGAACCCTGCCCGGTGGACAGCTGAGGCCCACCTCTCTCAGACTCACCCGTGCGCCCCTTGGCAGCTCTTGTGCCTCATTTTTCTCAGTACATAACACCCCTCTGTTCAGTTTTCAGCCCCTCTTTCCTCCTTACTCTACTTCCTCTCACAGGCACCCTAACCCTGCCTCTTATCCTCCACCCTTTTGGGCTCACTTTGCCTCTTTGTGGGTTTTTCCTCGTACTCATTCCCTGTGAGATGACCTTTTCTCCATGTAGAAGAGTGGCTCTTTGGAGTCTTCCAGGTATATAGTAACTGAATGAATGCATTAAGCATGAACAGAACCAGATTTTGACCACTGTCAAAAGGCATTGACTTCTCATTGCATCTTTCTAAATGCTCAGTACAGCCTGTCCTGGGAGGGGGCTCAGTCCCAGGGGTGGTATGCACCCCCAACCCCCAGTCTCCTTTCTCTGAGCACAGGGGATTAGCAGCAATTTGCTTCCTGTTCATTTCAGATTCTACAGTTGGGACTGATGGTGAGCAGGACATGGACAGTTTTAAATCAGAATCCGGGGGGGTCAGGGTCAAAACCTTGCCCCAGAACTTTCCCCAGAGTCCTGGCTTTGGAAACACCTCAGATCCTGAAGTCTGTTCACAGAGACAGCCAACCTCCCTATTCCATAAAAACTTCTTGAACATGGGGACCACGGGTCCCAGGAAGGCCTTCACCGAGGACGAGTTCCAGGGTCATGGTGAGTGGGGAAGCAGTGGCCGCCTGGGTTGTCAGCCTGATCAAAGTCAGTGGTCCTTCGGAAGGTGCGATGTATGTGGCAGGAGTCTGCGATCTCCTTCAGATGCTGCTCTACACCAGGAAGTGAATACCCAGCAGAAACCCAACAGATGCCAAGAGTGCCAAAAACAGTTATCCGATTGCTTCCAGGGGAGACCTCTGAGTACCTTTCCTGGAGAGAAACCATATGAGTGTAGGGAGTGTGGGAAGGTCTTCAGGTTGTGCTCACAGCTTACTCAGCATCAGAGGATCCACACTGGAGAGAAGCCGTTTAAGTGCACCGACTGTGGGAAGGCCTTTCGCCTGAGCTCAAAACTTATTCAGCATCAAAGGATTCACACTGGGGAGAAGCCCTACAGGTGTGAAGAATGTGGAAAAGCCTTTGGGCAGAGCTCCAGCCTCATCCATCATCAGAGGGTCCACACGGGAGAGAGGCCCTATGGCTGCCGGGAGTGCGGGAAGGCCTTCAGCCAGCAGTCTCAGCTGGCCAGGCACCAGAGGACCCACACGGGAGAGCGGCCCTACCCGTGCCGGGAGTGCGGCAAGGCCTTCAGCCAGAGCTCAACCCTAGCTCAGCACCAGCGGATGCACGCTGCAGAGAAGCTTGAGCTCCCGAGAACCCCGGAGAGTCCCAGCCTGGGTGCACGTCAGAGGATGCATGTTCCTGAGAAGCCATTTAAGTGTGACGAGTGTGGGAAGGCTTTCCGGTGGGTCTCCCGCCTGAGTCAGCATCAACTGACACACACTGGAGAGAAACCTTATAAATGCAACAAGTGTTCAAAAGCCTTTGGTTGCAGCTCACGACTTATTCGCCACCAGAGAACTCACACTGGAGAAAAACCGTTTAAGTGCGATGAGTGTGGGAAGGGCTTTGTCCAGGGCTCACACCTCATTCAGCATCAGAGAATTCATACCGGGGAGAAGCCGTACGAGTGCAGTGACTGCGGGAAGGCCTTTAGCCAGAGCTCGAGCCTCATTTACCATCAGAGAATTCATAAGGGGGAGAAGCCCTACGAGTGCCTCGAATGTGGAAAAGCCTTCAGCATGAGCACACAGCTCACAATACACCAGAGGGTGCACACGGGCGAGAGGCCATATAAGTGCAGTGAGTGTGGGAAGGCCTTCAGCCAGAATTCCACCCTTTTCCAGCACCAGATTATCCATGCCGGGGTGAAGCCCTATGGATGCAGCGAGTGCGGGAAGGCCTTCAGCCGGAGCTCATACCTGATCGAGCACCAGAGGATCCACACTCGTGCCCAGTGGTACCGTGAGTACGGGAGCACCCTGGAGGCTTCCACCCACACGAGTCGTAGGAGAGTTAATACTGTAAAGAAACTTCACAAATGTAATGAATGTGAGAAAATATTCAGGTGGCGGTCGCATCTCATTATCCACCAGAGAATTCACACTGGAGAGAAACCTTATAAATGTAATGAATGTGACAAAGCTTTTAATAGGAGCTCAAGGCTTACTCAGCATCAGAAAATTCACATGGGCTAGACCACTTACCTTTACAAATGTGTATAAATGTGAATAAACCTACAGCCTTAATTTATTTGACATGGGATCTTTTACACTGAAGATCTAGAAAACTGGGGAAGATTCAGAATTGCTCTCTTAGGGAGTGTTGAGATTCCTACGTGGTGTATGTTTCTGCTGGCACGTTTGACCTTATCCCCTCCAATAAAGCTCGTGTCTCCATCAGGGTGACACGTGTAGCATTTGAGCTCTCAGAGGGATGACCCTGGACCTTGCGGACGAGGCGTGAGACGAGCCCCGGCAGCCCCACCGGCTGAGGGGGTGGAAGAAGTCACCCAGGACGCCTTCCTTAGGCCCCAGGTACCAGACTGGCTTCTGCAGCAAGGATGTGTTTGTGCAGGGCTGCTGGGGGGGTGCCTGGGCTCCCCTTCTGCTCTCCTCAGCGGATATGCCTCGCAGAGCAGCCCTTCTCTTTGGGGAGGTGCTGGGTCCATGCAGGCACGCCAGGAGCAGCACCCAGGCCTGGGGACAGTGTCCCTGGCCTGCCGTTAAGTCCAGAACCCAGTGGCCTCCCCGAGCATTGTCTTAACAGTGGTTACAAGAATGAAAGAGCAGCCCCGAGGACGCCACCAGAGGCGTACCCTCAAAACACCAGCCACACGGACCACCAGAACTGGAAGGTCTGCAGGCAGACGCGTGAGCTGGTGCCTTTGCATAGGCCGATGGGTGCTGGAGACGCCTGCTCACCAGGATCAGCATGGGGGTGTGGCCTCAACGGGCCCCACAGGTCCCAGGGCAGAGGGCCCATGGGTGCCAGTGAGCAAGCCCACTCTGCTGGCATCACCTCCTGCTCAGGTTTTCTCTGCCAGCACAGCCCGGCTTGGGTCGAGTGGTCAGAGTATGTGGCCATCTTGTCACCAGCGGAAGGAACGTGCAGGGAACATCGCTGCTCTGGTTGACTGACAGGCTGGGCTGCAGAGCGGCTCCTGGAGCAGCTCAAGGCCTGCGAGCTGCAGGATGAGGCTGACATGCAGCGGTAGTTCCCGCATGGCCCAGGGCCCTGGGCTGTGCAGGGGGACTCAGGATGAGGAGTGTCACCAGCTGCTACCCAGGACCACCCCGAGACCTGGCGATCTTTGGCACCACTGACGATAATCACAGGGCAAAGGGCTGTCTTCCATGGAGGGGCCATGTCTCCGGTGTCCGACAGGTGACCCTGAGGTCACTTGAGGGTTTATTGCAACAGGACTTGGTGGGTCACATCACACGGGTCGTGTTAAGCCAGGTTCACCTTGTGTGATGTAGCCCAGAAGCAGCCTGTGGTTTTCTCTCCGAGAACAAGTGCCAGCCGTTCCAGGTGCCTGGAGAGGTTGGGACAGCAGAGTCCAGGATGTTCTCAGCAAGTAGACGGGACTCAACCCCCCAGCAGCTCAGCCTGATTGGCTGCTTCCCTGGCACAAGGTGTGTAGGTCGCAGTGCTGTCTTGGGACAGGATTGCCCCACCTGCAACTTCGGTGTGCTCCTGCCCTGGGTGGGGCACCATGCAGACAGTGTGCATCTGCAGCAGCTGTAACCCCCCGCTTCACCCACAACTTGTGTCTGAAAGTCAGTGCAAGACGGCAGGGACCTCTACAGACACCAGAGGTTACGTCCCCACCTCAGCTGCTGTGCTGAACCAGGTGGTCACTGCCTTCAGAGCCTGGCAAGGTGGGCACCTCTAAGTGGGCCATATCTTAGGCCTTTTGAGCCACCTAATAGTGGGACAAGATCAAGGTCCTGGGTGGACATGCCACACCCCCACCCTCTGCTGGTTCTAAGAAAGTGGTTTGTCATCGGATGGGCCCTCCCCACAAGGGAGTCCTCCTGGCCACTTCCTGGTAATGACGTGCAAAGGGGTGCAGGGCCTCTGGACTCCAGGGTCTGCACCACAGGATGCTTGTCTTTCCTGACAGCACTTGCAGGCCAGCCAAAAAGGGCCCAAGGACCCAGCCTTAAACACACTCTAGCACCTGGACTCGGAATCAACATGGTCCTGTTGGGGCTGGCCCACTGTGTGCCCCGTGGGCCAAATGCAGGCCTGTGCCCACGTCTGTGAAGCCTGGTGATCAGCCTGAGGACGCTGGCCTGGGACCTCCACAAAACCTGAGCTGGAGTCAGTCTGTAAATGCATGCAGGTCTGAGAAATGTAATCACAGACAGCCAAGGAGGCTTCGCCAATGCAGCAGCTGCTTCTGATCTGACAGCCTCCTGGTTTTGCTTCCTGGCCGGTCGGCAGGGCTCCTGACCACGTGGGCTTGGTGCTGCTCACAATCCATGTGTGCTTGAATCACCTTCAGAATCTTCATGTCCCCGTTTACCTTGTAACAGGCCTAAGAACTAAGAATGGTTTTTACATTTTTAAATGGTTGGAGGCGGGTGGGGAAAGACTATTTTGTGACATTTGAGAATTATATTGAAATCAGATTTCAGTGTGACCAAATAAAGGTTCTTGGAACACAGCTGGCCCTTTGCTTGCAGGGTGCCTCTGACCGCGTGGCAGTCCTGCCTCCAGCCTTTGAGGTATTATTTTTCCTCTGTTCTTATGTTTTGTTCACTTAAATGTCCCAGGATAACCAAAAATTCAATAGAAATAAATCTTAAGCCCTACATTCCAGCCTAGAATACTGGCTGCAGAAGCATTGGGTGAGGAGTCTCCTTGGCTGCATCCACATGAAAAAGGTTTGTGGTATTTGTGTGTCACCTGACGACGTTGCATTCAAACTGCTGCTGCCTGGCTTTCAGATCCCAGAGCACGGAGAAGTGTCTTCTTTCTTCTCTGTGTGCGCTGGGAGGAGAGGAGAGGGCTGCCTGCCAGGTGTGGGAGTTCTGGACTATTCTATCCTACTTCCAAGCTGTATTTCCCAGTTGGGGTTTCAGGAACAGTAAACTCATTTTAAGAATTTCTGGGAATTTCTTGGCACTCCAGTGGTCAGGACTCAGCTTTCCCCTAGATCCCACAAGATGCCCAGCATGGCCAAAGAGAATTTCTAGAATGCTCATAGAATAGATTTAAAATACTTGGGATTTCTCTTTTGGAGACAAATTAAACTCATAATTTTGACCTGAAATTTGTCTTCATTATCAGATAAGCTTTATGATACTTTGAGCATTCTGGAAGCTTCACTAATAAAATGGGGTGTCTGTGCAGAGCCCAGTGGGTTTTCACATTCGTGTGTCCCTTTGTGGATGTGGCTTGCACTCAGAGCCCAGGAGAAGTTTGTTGAATGAATGCTGTGTTTGAGGTACACCAGGCTTTGAGGTGAAGCTTTAGAGGCCCACAGATAAGAGAAAATGCTCCAGCGCCAAGTTTCCACAGAGGTCTACTTAAGGTCAAACATCTGCTCTCTGCAAGGTCTTATTCTTGTCTGGGGACATGGGGGCAGGGCTAGCTCTGCAGTCTGAGGGAGCCCTACAGGCGTGCAGGCAGGTGCAGCATTTAAAGCCACCCTCACCCCACCTGGTTTTGCAAGGCCCTGGAAGTAAGAATGGTTTTTCTGGTTTTGGCTGTGCTGGGTCACAGTGGTGGCACACAGGATCTTTTAGTTATGGCATGCAGGATTTGATCCCCGACCTGGGATTAAACCTGGGGCCCCTGCATTGGGAGTGTGGAGTCTTAGACACTGGACAACCAGGGAAGTCCTAAGAATGGGTTTTAAATGGTTGAAACAAATTTTGTGATGTGAAATTAAAATTTAGTGTCCACAGGACATTTTATTGGAATATAATCATGCACATTGGTTTCATTGTTTTCTCTGGCTGTTCTGAGCTACAGTGGCAGAGCTGATAGAATCATGACCTGAAAGGCTAAAATATCCTCTAGCTGTTTAGAGAAAAGGTCACCACACCCAATGCAGGTGAGGAGGGCCACCTCTGCTAGCCTCCAAGCCTGTGCCCCACAGCTGGAGGGACCTTCTTCAGCTGGATCATCTCTATGTCCCCACACACAGTAAGGCCAGAGGCTGTGCATGGTCTCGAGGCTGGTGGCCTCATTACCTGGCTCCGTTCAGCGCCAGGAGCCAGCAATCCCAGGAACAGCCTGCTGCCCATCGTCTGCTTCTCACGAAAACCTCTCTCTCTGTACAGTGATGCCTGTGTCACTGTTTGCCCGTGTGCGCCTCCTTGAGACAAGCACGAAGGCTCACAAGTGGACAACCTGGGGCTGGCAGTATTAGAACTGTCAAGAGCTCATTGGAGGCCAAGGCGAGGGGTCGACATAGTCAGGGCCCACCACATCCAGCTTCCGAGGATGGAGGTCAATGTTCTGGTCCAGGTGTTCCTGACCAGTGACTTAAAAGGCACAGATGGTGCCTTCTGGGGATGAGGGAGAGAAGCAGGTGAGCAAGCAGAGCTCTGCACCCCCAGTTAGCAGCCTGGACCCCTCAAGGGTGGAGATGACAGCACGTATAGACATGGAGCCTCAGAGGGGCCCAGACCCACTGAGTCTGCTGACCCTCCAGGGCCTGGGGAGGAGATGAGCAAGGTGGACACACCCACGTGGCTGGCTGGGAGACAGGGGGCTACCCCGGCCGGGAACACGGCAACAAAGGCCTCTGTGGCCTGGCAGGCAAAAGGGTGTGCAAACCCTAGTCCTGAGGCGCGGAGCTCCGAGCCTCGGTCAGAAAAGCACCCCTGCCTGCTAGATCAGCCAAGAGGATGAGGTGGGCTTCAGTTGAGAGCTCTTGTCCTCCTCCAGGGTCCCTCAGGAAGGGACGCTATGTGTGTTCCTGCCAAGCATGTGCCTTAAAATCACAGAATCGTAGCCATAGGGCCCTTCTGTGGCAGCGGAGCTAAGAGCTGGGGCACCTGGGCTGGGCTTGGACTCCAGTCCTCGTTCCTGGTTGCACCAGTGAACTTTGCTATGCTAACCTGCAAAACAGACACGCCGCAGCCTGTGGACGTCTGCCCTGAGCGCGTGTCCTCACCCTGGGGCCAGCGGCCTCGGGGGACGGGAGCCAGCACGGAGCGCCTCACGCCACCAGGGTCACATGCCCGAGAAGCCAGCGGATGTGCAGGCAGGAAGGGAAGGCTGGCAGAGAACCGCCCACCAGTTCCCCCATCAGCTGTGTGTCACTGGGCAACACTCAACCCTCTGCGCTTCGTCACCATGTCGGTGCCTTTGAGTTAACGGTCTAACATGAGCCTGGTGGAGCGCCTGCACTTGGTTCCTTCCACCTGTTCCTTCTCCCCACTCGGCTGCGTCGTCGGGGCCTGGCCTGTAGGGGGCGCGCAAGGACGTGCTTTGGGAAGTTAGGTACTGTCCGAATCTTTGGGACTCAGGATTGCAGCCCGCCAGGCTCTTCTGTCTACCTTGGCATTCATTGCTCGAGGCGAGAATACTGGAATGGGTAGCCATTCCATCCCGACCCAGGGATGGAACCCCTGTCTTCTGCATTGCAGGTGGATTCTTTACCAAAATGGTCGCTTTTTTTTTTTTTTTTTAAACAACACTATGCTAAGTAAAACGCCAACACAAAAGGCTACACAAGGTATGATTCAATGTAGAAATTGGTCACGTTCTGCCTTCTCTGTTCCTACCTCTAAACAGTCTTAATACATAAAATCCATTTACCACTTACTATTGATCAGTGATTAAAACAATTTTGTTGAAATACAGCTGTTTACAACGTTGTGCTAATTTCTGCTGTACAGCAGTGATTCAGTTATACATACACATTTTCCATGATTTATCATGGTCAGGGCTGGTCAAGGGCTCTGCACACTGCTGCCCTAAAGGCACCCAGGAGAGGCCCGTGCTCCCCCTTCCCCACCACTCTCCCACTCAATTGTTGAAGCCCAAACCCCCTGCTGAGCAGGTGATTAAGGTTGGATGAGGTCATAAACACAGGGCCCTGATCCCACAGGACTGGTGCCCTCTTAAGAGGAGGAGAGCGCTCTCTCTCTCACACACACACACTCACACACTGTCACATACTCACACACACATATTGAATATAGTTCCCTGTGCTGTACAGGAGGACCTTATTGTTTTTTCCATCCTGTACATAATAGTTTGCATCTGCTAATCCCAGACTCCCAACCCTTCCCTCCTCCGCCTCCTCCCCCTTGGCATCCACAATTGTGTTCTGTGTCTGTGTTTTGTAGATGTGTTCGTGTGATATTTTAGATTCCACATGTAAGTGATATCATATGTCTTTCTCTGACTTCACTCAGTATAATAATTTTCAGTTGCATAACATCACTGTGATTTTTAATTGTGGGAAAAAAGGAAACACAGAAGTTGCTCTGCTCTGAATGTTTGTGTCAAATGACCTAATGCCAAATGTGAGGAGGGGGGCCTTTGGGTGTGCTCAGGTCATGAGGGTTGAGCCCCCCCCCCTTTTTTTGGAGTCCCCTCATGTGTCCTCTCTCCACACGAGGACAGCGATGTCTGCAGCCAGGACCACGGCTCCCTGACCCTGCCGGCCCCAACCTCGGCCGTCCGCCCTCCGCACTGTGAGAAATCAACATCTGCTGTTTTAGGAGCTGCCCAGTCTCTGGTGCTCTGTCTGCCAAGCCCAAGAGAAACTCAGCATGCCCACTGAAGGGATGCATGCTCTGCAGCCGGGAGACAGACCATCACGTTCAGGGAGAGTTAAATGAACAGAGCTGCGTTAACACACAGACACAGCACAGAGAATAAGTTCAAATCTGGTCAAGACGGTTTCTCCACGGCTGTCTATGGGCAAAGGAGCTTTCTGGTTCTTTTTAGTTTTGTTTGTTTTTTAGGATTTTCCAAACATATCATAATAAGTACATATTCCTGACACATGCCTGACGGTTGAGGAAGAAGTCACAGCAAAGAGAGCCTCCATCACTGGTTGAGGCAGACGTGGTGCTCAGCTTCCAGTGCAGGTCCTTGTGGGCAGGCCTAGGCAGCAGCGAGGATGGCCCAGTCCAGCTCCTGTCCTCAGGGAAGAAGGGCCCAGGATGCTGGCTGATACTGTAGACACGGGGAGTCCGAAGCCCTCGGCTGAGCCAGGACTGAGCCCCACATGGGGCGTGGCTCAGGAAACCCCAGCTCTGAGTGCAGCCCCCAGGGCACCTTCTCTTCTCTGTCCCTTTGGCCCAACTTGCTGGGACCCTCGCTCAGGGAAAGGCCTAATTAATCAAGATCATGGGAGCATTCTGGAAACAACACAGAGGAAACACTGCTGCCCTTGATGGGTTCTGGCACAGAGTGGGGACAGGAAAGGGGTGCTAGGGAAGGCTAGGGGCTTCCAACAGACATGGCAGGATGCCAGGTAGGCACCCAAACCCAATCACTATTTTTCAGAGGAAGCTCCTGCCTGATGCTTGGGCCCATTAATCCTACCAGGCTGTGACCTGGTTTCCTGGTAGAGCAAACCACAGAGGCGGGGACACTGCCAGGCCCCCTACCTGGAGTGCAGTTATGCCGAAGGGGACAGGGCTGGTCAAGGGCTCTGCACACTGCTGCCCTAAAGGCACCCAGGAGAGGCCCCTGCTCCCCCCTCCCCACCACTCTCCCACTCAATTGTTGGAAGCCCAAACCCCTTCTGAGCCTGCATTTAAAAATGCGGCCTTCAGGGAGGTGATTAAGGTTGGATGAGGTCATAAACACAGGGCCCTGATCCCACAGGACTGGTGCCCTCTTAAGAGGAGGACAGTGCTCTCTCTCTCTCACACACACACACACACACACACACGCTCACACACTCTGTCACATATTCACACACACATGCATACACATGCACAGAGGGAAGTCCAAAGGTCGGGGGAGAGGCCTCACCAGGACCTGACCATGCTGACACGCTGACCCCAGCCTCCAGAACTGCGAGCAAGTCATTTCTGTTGTTCAAGCCACTTAGTCTATGGCGGTGTGAGCTGCCTGAGCCACCCAGCCGCAAGACACCCCGCTCCCCTCTCCGCCTCCACCACCAACTCCAGACTCCTCACCCCCATCCTGCAGCCTGCCCTTTGCAGTCAACACAGTATCCGGTGTGATCCTCTAACACGACTATCTCATCACACGCATTTCACTCAGAGTTGAGCCGAGTTCCCAGAGAGGCCCTCGGCCTGCCCCTATGCCTCCACTCATCTCCTCCCACTTGGCCGCAGCCCCGCGCCCACAGGCTTTCCCTCTGAGCAGTGTCCCTGCTTCCTCTTGGCTAAAGAACCACGTCCTCAGGAGACCCGCCCCAAGACCTGATTTAAAGTGCAGCCCAGCTCTCCCACCGCCCTGCCTCCCATGTCCGGAGGCTGCTGCACCTCCTGCAGCACCTACCCTCTCCAGGGCTACACTGCTTGTTTTTATTACACATTCCTCCCCACACCCCCTCCACTAGAATGCACTTTAAGGTCAGGGATTTAAGATGGGGAATGAAATGTGCACCCTGAAATACAGGGTTCCCAAGAGCAAAGGAGCAACAGCTCGGATGCTGCACAGGACAGGCTGAACAGCCTGTGTTCTCACAAAGGCCTTGTCCTGAACCTCAGACTACACGTGGGCCCACCAGCGCAGTGGGTGCCCTTACCTGGCAGCAAGACCGACCGACCACTGTGGAGAGGGCGCATGCAGTTTGATGCCTACCCAGGAGGACGTATTTTTTTATACAGTTGCTTTACTTCCAAAAACAGGGAAAGACACAGCTGTCTACTTCACTTAGAGAAAGACATGGTTACACTCCCTCACTGGAGTGCCTTCTCAGAAGGGCAGGCTTCGCTCCGGAGAGCCCATCTGAGACAGCCGCCTGGGCGACTGGAGGCACTGGCGAGGCTCAGTCCTGCAGCTTGCGTTCGCACCTCTTCTCCAGGTCGGCCATCTCCTTCAGGACCAGGGCCACAGCAAACCGCAGCTCCTGGAATTTGGCCGTGGGAACCTCAAAGCGGAGGGCAGACCCATCCGAGAGCTTCAGGTGCATCAGGACGCTTGGCTGCAGGGAGCGGGCCAGGGCGCTGGTGGAGATGGCCACGTCCACCCTCCACCGAAAGTCGGCGATGTGGGGCAGCCATGCCCCCTGCTGCCTGGCCACAGAGTCAAGGAGAGGCCGCTGGCTACCAAACACCACGCTGGCCAAGTCCACAACCAGGTCTTGGGGGATGCAAAGCTCCTGGAGCTGGTTCTTGAAGGTGTCGGGCTTCAGGCTGGCCAGGGGCAGCCGGAGAGCCTGCTGGAGCAGGGTGTGTGTGCCAGCTATCAGGGCACCCAGCTGCTCCTCAGGCAGGTTGGCGCCAGCCCTGAGGTGCTGCACAGCCTCCCGGCAGTCTTCTCCCTGCAGACTGCTGACCACCAGCTTCAGCAATTTTCTGAACGTGGCCCTGTCCAAGTCCCCCAGAAGCTGGGGCATTGCTGCCACCTCAGGGGGCAACTGGGCCCCCAGGAAACTCACGCAGTCACTGTGACTGTCACCAGGGCGATGCAGGTGTGCAGCGGCAGGACCCACAGCAGACATCGATGCTTCCTGCTCTTTGACAGGCAGCCTAGTAGGTCTCAGCCCAGCCGGCCTGGAAGAGGTGCGAGAGAAGCCCAGTGACCCCCACACCCTTTGGGCCAGTGAATGAGGACTGACAGGGTCTCCACTCCCAGATGCTGATGGTATGAACCACTGATGACAGCCAGTGTGACAGGAGGTGCCCTGGAATCACGTGGCAGAAAGCCCTCTCTAGTCCCTGCAAAAGGGGAGGCAGAAAGCAGCTGAAAATGGAGATGAGGTGAGGAGGAGAAAAGGAAGAGAACCAGGAAAAGGAGAGCACACATGAGTTCTTCAAATAAACATCGAGTTAAAGAATGAAAGAGAAGCGAGGTCCAGAGAACACAAGGACACAACAGCCACTGCCACTGCAGACTCTGAGGCCATTTATCTACTCTGCCTCCGGGCCTCGCACGGCTCTACCATCAACACGGAAATCAGGCGCAAACAATCACTCAAGCCGAAGATCAGAACCCAGGCTCGTACACTCAGAAATCCCTGCTGTTTTCGGGACCAGATGGCGCCTCTCAGGCAGGAGGGGCTAAGGCGCACGCGGCAGCAGAGGTGGGGGCAGTATCTAGAGAAAAGGGCTGAGAGGTTACCTGAAGGCCGGCACGACGCCCCACCCCTGGTCCTGCAGAAGCACCCCGCGCACCGCAGCCGCGCCGAATGCCGAGCAAAGCCGTCCTCAGCAAGGCGGCCCGCGAGGAAAGGGGGGCTCTCCAGTCTTCCTCGCACCCCGCTCTCCGGGAAGGCCGAGCGCCCCTCACGCTAGTCGTCAGCGACCAGCCACTGCCGGAACTCCGGGTTTTCCTTCAGGGTCTGGCCTGTGCCGGGACAACCGTCCTCTGCCCCGCTGCCGGCCGCTAGGGCTCCGCTCCCAGGAGGCCGGTGCGCTGCCTCCAGGCTCGGAGAAAGGAGCGCCCGAGGCTGCCTCCAAGCTTCGCCGGAGCCACCGCCCCACCAGCGGTCAGCGACCTTCGGCCCCGCCCCGAACTGCCATATCGGCTTCCTGACTCCCGGGCGCTCGCCGTTCCTCGGGCAAGGCAGACCTCTCCCACCCAGCAGCCCGCTCCCCGCGCCTCCTCCGCACCTTACGCCTGGTCCTGAGCCCGGAGCAGCACCGCAAATAGCCGGAAGCAGGGCCTGGTTCCCAGAACCGACTGAGAGGCGACGCTCGCCACGCCCTACCCCTCTCCACGGGCCGCTCTAGGGCTGCTGGAGGACTGCTCTCGGTGCTCCGCGGTCGGAGGGGCGAGGCCCAGGCGCCGCGTCCGCGGAAACCTCTGCGGATTCCGCGGCCACCTCTGCGGATTCCGCGGCCAGCCCTGCGGTTTCCGCGGCCAGCCCTGCGGTTTCCGCGGCGGCTGTGGACCGAAGAGACGCGGTCGGCTCTGGGGTGTGAGGGCGCTGGAGGGGCTGAGTGCAGACTCTGGGCCGCGAGGCTCGCCTGCACAAAAATGTGAGCGAGTTTCGCCTCTCAGTTGTTCACTTTGAATGGGTAAATTGACGGGGTGTGCATTTATCTCCGTGGAGTGATATTTTAGAAGTCAATGAGGGACGTTCCTTGACGTTCAGGTGGTTAGGACCTCGGCGCTTTCACTGCCGTGGTTCAGGTTCAACACTCTGCAAGTCCCGGCTCCCCTCGCCCCGCAAAGTCAGTGAAAAACAAGGCAGACAAGTCCACAAAATGAGCAAGGGGGTTGAATAGATTATCTCAAAGAAGAACAATATAAAATGCTGGTGAGCACGTGAAGAGATGTTGGGCTTTGCTGGCCATTAAGGAAATGCAAGTGGAAGCCACAAAGTTGCCATTTCACACCATCAGTGTGGATACAGTCAGACAAATCACGTGTTGAATGTGCCCCACCCCTCAACTCTTATGTAGAAACCCTAATCCCAGTGTGACCCTATTTGGAAATTGGACCTTTGGGGAAGTATTTAGGTTAGGATGGGATTAGTGTCCTGCAGACTTAAAAAAAAAAAAAAATTACACAGTGTGAGAGTTGTGAGTTAAATTTTATTGGGGGCAAAATGAGGAGTACAGCCTGGGAGAGAGCATCTCAGATAGCTCTGAGAAATTGCTCCAAAGAGGAAAGGAGAAGGTCAATATATTTGTGATTTTGGTGAAGGGGGAGTATATGTGACAAAGCACATATTTGTTGCAGAAGGTTTCTGCTAGTCACAAGGAGCAGTAGTGACTTGTGAACCATGAAGGATTTTAGTGCTTTCCTAGATATGAGGAGATACAAGAATTGGGCTCATGAAATCATCTTCTGAAAATATCTACTTGAAGACTTGTTCTGCCAGTTTTTCCCAGAGCACAGAGAGCGTCATTTCTGCTCTTCACTCTCAGCTCTTTTCAGAGGGTGTTGAAAATCAGCAGCTCCAGTAGCACATGATTTAATCCTTGAAGAGGTAGATGAAAAGTCCAATTTGTAGTTGACAACCCTTTAAGAAGAGACAGAGTGGTGACTAGCCCTGTCAACTCTGAGGACACAACCAAAAAGCTGCCCTTTTCCAGAGGATCTTCCTGAGTCAGGGATCGAACCCGCGTCTCCTGCATCTTCTGCACTGACAGGTGGTACTTTACCACATGGAGAAGGAAATGGCAACCCACTCCAGTACTCTTGCCAGGAAAATCCCATGGATGGACGGAGGAGCCTGGTAGGCTACAGTCCATGGGGTCGCAGAGAGTTGGACACGACTGAGCAACTTCACTTTCTTTCACTTTCACTTTACCACTAGCGCCACCTGGGTAGTCCTGAATGGGGCATGTTCAAGCCTTATTCTCCACCACGGTCTGGCTCACCTCCCCTACCAAACCACAGGTAGAGTCTGCAGATGGGAGTTATGGTCTTGGTTGGAGCCCTAGTGTTTGCATTTGTAAAATGAAAGTTTATTTATTTATTTTTTATCTCAAAGGGATATAGAGTTCAGCCAAGGAGGGTACCTGAGGAGCTAGCAAGGCAGGAACTTTCAAGTGGTCCTAGTTTTTTTTTTTTTTGGTCCTAGTTTTGAAAATTGAAATGAATGATGCCAGGTTTACTGGGACAAGAATGTCAGTAGGAAAATTCACAGTTAAGCACCAAGGAGAGAGGGAGCACCCCCAGGGCTGAAAAAGAGGAGAGAAATAGAAACCAAAGCTTCAAACTTGGAAATGATGCTGTGGCAGCTCTGGGGCCTTGGCCAACATGGAAACGACAGATTAGGCCCGAGTGACTCCAGAATAGTGGTGGCAACTGAGTCTCCTCCAGCGCTGGAACTCCAGAGGGCTCTTATCTTCTGTGTAAAGATGAATGAGAAAACATTCCATTTCCTTGCACAGAGATGCTGGGCATCTCCATGAACAAAGGAGATGGAGCTGGGAGGCAGGCAGGCCAAGGTAACTAGAGTTCAAAGGGAGCAGAAGAAACTACTAATACTGCAAACTGAAGTAAGCATTCACAAACAAGCATTTGGAGATACCGAAAACTTAAAAAAAATCATATCTTTCAAAACTAAAAATGAAAATGCACCCCCTCAAAAAAAAAAAGGAAGAAATGCAATGAATGATCAAATGAAGGAAGGGAACTTTTTAAAAACTTATTTTCAAGCCATATATCCAACCTACTTCCAGATGGTTCAGGATAAAACAAGAAATATAAATGTGGAAAGAGTTAAAAATTGATTAACCTGAATGAAGGTTATCTGGGAGTTCTCTGCATTATTGCAACTTACCTGTAAATTTTAAATTATTTCAAAATAAAAAGGAATCTCTCTGTCAATGCAGGGAACATGAGTTAAATCCCTAGTCAGAGAAGATGCCACATGCCTCGGAGCAACTAAGCCGGTATACCACAACTACAGAGCCTGTGCTCTGGAACCCACACTCTGAAAAAAGAGAAGCCACTGCAACAAGAAGCTACCACTCATTGCAACTAAAGAAAGCCCATGTGCAGCAATGAAGACCCAGTGCAGCCAAAAAAAAAGAAAAATCTATATGATTCAAAAGCAAGAAATATGGATTTGCAGAAGATAGCTATACAAATACCATAATACCTGCTTCTGTTCCCATACTTATGAAATAAATTCCATGGAGTCAGGAGAAACAAATAAATAAATTGTATCTCAATAATGCTGTTAAAAAAATTTTTTTTAAGTCAGGCTGTCTTATTTTCCAGACACAAAATCAAAGGATGTCTGAAGGCTGTTTAACATCTCAGCAGCCAGCCTTCTGCAGGGGAGGAATAAGAGTGGGTGTGGGTGCCACCAGTCACCTCTAAACTTCCTAGAACCAATGGAGCTGAGCCCCTGGCCCTGTCAGAGGACTGCAGGGTGAATTGGGCCAAGCTTCTCGATTCTGTGCTCAGCGTCTCCACCTGGAAGACAGAATGATGACAGTGCCTACAGAAAAGGAACAATTAAGCCAAGCCTAGTATGCAGAGGAGCGTTTTGTGTGATGCAATATTCAAGAAAATTAGAGATACCAAGGGAACATTTCATGCAAAGATGGGCACAATGAAGGACAGAAATGATATGGACCTAACAGAAGCAGATATTAAGAAGAGGTGGCAAGAATACACAAAATAACTATACAAAAAATGTTTTAATGACACCGATAACCATAATGGAGTGATCACTCACCTAGAGCCAGACATCCTCGCATGCGAAGTCAAGTGCGCCTTAGGAAGCATCAGTAGGAACAAAGCTAGTGGAGATGATGGAATTCTGGCTGAGCTATATTAAATCCTAAAAGATGATGCTGTGAAAGTACTACACTAAATATGCCAGCAAATTTGGAAAACTCAGCAGTGGCCACAGGACTGGAAAAGATCAGTTTTCATTCCAATCCCAAAGAAAGGCAAAGCCAAAGAACGCTCAAACTACTGCATCATTGCATTCATCTCGCACACTAGCAAAGTAATGCTCAAAATTCTCCAAGCGAGGCTTCAACAGTACATGAACCGAGAACTTCCAGATGTTCAAGCTGGATTTAGAAAGGAAGCAGAGATCAAACTGCCAACATCTGTTGGATCATAGAAAAAACAAGAGAATTCCAGAAAAACATTTACTTCTGCTTCATTGACTATGCGAAAACCTTTGACTGTGTGGATCACAACAAACTGTGGAACATTCTTAAAGAGATGGGAGTACCAGACCACCTTACCTGCCTCCTGAGAAATCTGTATGCAGGTCAAGAAGCAGCTGTTAGAACCAGACATGGGAGAGCGGACTGGTTCAAAATTGGGAAAGGAGTACGTCAAGGCTGTATATTGTCACCCTGCTTATTTAGCTTATATGCAGAGTACATCATGCAAAATGCCAGGCTAGATGAATCACAAGCTGGAATCAAGATTGCTGGGAGAAATATCGATAACCTCAGATACCCAGATGACACCACCCTTATGGCAGAAAGCAAAGAGCAACTAAAGAGTCTCTTGATGAAGGTGAAGGAGGAGAGTGAAAAAACTGGCTTAAACCTCAACATTCAGATAACTAAGATTATGACATCTGATCCCATCACTTCATGGCAAATAGATGGGGAAACAATGGAAATAGTGACAGACTTTATTTTCTTGGATTCCAAAATCACTGCAGATGATGACTGCAGCTCTGAAATTAAGAGACACTTGTTCCTTGGGAAAAAATCTATGACCAACTTAGACAGCATATTAAAAAGCAGAGACATTACTTTGCCAACAAAGGTCTGTCTAGTCAAAGCTATGGTTTTCCAGTAGTCATGTATTGATGTGAGAATCGGACCATAAAGAAGGCTGAGCACCGAAGAATTGATGCTTTTGAACTGTGGTGTTGGAGAAGACTCTTGAGAGTCCCTTGGACTGCAAGGAGATCCAACCAGACAAGTGTAAAGGAAATCAGTCCTGAATATTCATTGGAAGGACTGATGCTGAAGCTGAAATTCCAATACTTTGGCCACCTGATGTGAAGAACTGACTCATTGGAAAATACCCTGATGCTGAGAAAGATTGAAGGCAGGAGGAGAAGGGGACAACAAAGGATGAGATGGTTGGATGGCATCACCAACTCAATGGACATGAGTTTGAGTAAACTCCGGGAGTTGGTGACAGACAGGGAGTCCTGGTGTGCTACAGTCCATGGGGTCTCAAAGAGTTGGACACGACTGAGCAACTGAACTGAATTGAACTGAACTTACCGTCTCCAAGGTCATAAAGATTCACCTCTCTATATTTTTTTTCTATTAGTATTTTGGTTTTACTTTCTTTTACTTTTCATATTTATGTAGATAATCTGTTGGGAATCCAATTTTATACATATTGGATGTGGGTCCAGCTTCCTCTTTCTTCATATAGTTCCTCAAGAAAGAATATATTTTTAAAAATAATATATTAAATAATCAATCTTTCCCCATTAGTTTTTATACATTAGTGAGATTCTGATTCTTTTTTTCTGTCCCATCTGCCTATTTGTGTTCCCTATCAAGTACCACTATTTTGGAGTAGCTCCTAACATCTGGTAGAGTACCTGCCTGCTGAATGTCCTCCTTCAAAGCTGAACTAGCAGGAGCTTCCCTAGTTGTCCAGTTGCTAAGACTGTTCAGTCCCAATGCAGAGGGCCTGGGTTCGATCCCTGGTCAGGGAACTAGATTCCACCTGCTGCAACTAAATAAATTAAAAAAATAAAAAACTGAACTAGCTATTTGTAGACCTTTATTCTTCCACGTGTATTTTTAAAATATGTTTTTCATAGTACTCAAAAAAATCTTACTAGAATTTAGATTTTTAATATTTTGTGTTTTTAGACCACTTTAGTGAGGATTGACATCTTTACAGTTTTATGCCATCTGGTCCATGAACATGGTATGTTTCTCCATTTATTTAGGCTTTCTCTTAAGGTACTTTGATATAGTATTTAAGTGTCATCTGTAAGATTTTTATATTTTTTTAATTTGCTTAATTTCCACATGGTTTATAGCTTCTGTTGGTGAAGTGAAGGGCATTTCACTTTCCATCATATTTTCCAGTTGGTGGTTTCTCAACTGTAGAGAACCATGTCGGGTTTTGTGAGCAGATCTTATTGAACTTACTGATTCTGATACTTTGTTGTCTGTATATTTTCTGTGTAGAATTTGATATTATCTTCAATTTTTGATACTTCAGGTTATTCTCTTCTAATCTTTAGGCTCTTTTCTTTTATTGTTGCGTTGGCTGAGCACACCCGCCTACCCCCAAACCCCCAACATTAGTTAGCAGCTTTTCTTTTTTTGGCTCAGAGGTTAAAGCATCTGCCTGCAATGCAGGAGACCTGGGTTCAATCCCTGGGTCAGGAAGATCCCCTGGAGAAGGAAATGGCAAGCCACTCCAGTATTCTTGCCTGGAGAATCCCATGGACCAAGGAGCCTGGTGGGCTATAGTCCATAGGGTCACACAGAGTCAGACATGACTTAGCACAGCACCAATATTCCATATTGTGTGTGTGTGTGTGTATATATCACATCTTCTTTATCCATTCATCCCAAATTAATAGTGTGGGATTAACGGATTCTACTATATATAACATAGGTGAACTATTATATATAAAATAGGTAAACAACAACGACCTACTGTATAGCATAAGGAACTATACTCAATATCTTGTAATAACCTATAATGAAAAAAAATCTGCAAAAATTCGTATAACGGAATCATTTTGCTATACAATTGAAACTAACATAACATTGTAATTTTTTTAAGGCTTAAAATATATTTTAATAAGTTCATGTTGCAATATTTCATTTCTCAGAAAAACTTCAAAGGTATGAGGGACAAATCAAACATGGTACACCAATAAAAAATGCACAGCATAACTACCCAAGATAGGCAAAGCTAAGAGCTACCGTCTGACATTCAGCATACAGCAACCCTGTTCTCAAGATTGTACTAGGCCTGTCAAGAAAAGCTGTGAATGGCAACATCACAGACACAAAAGGGCCATTTCTGGGTTGTCCTTACCCAAGAAAAAGATGGAGGCAAGTTTAACACAAGATTTTTTAAAGATACACTAAATGAAAATCCCTAAGAGAAAATGTCTTCCTTGGGACATGAAAGGGTAATATATGGGACATAACAGAACCGTATGTGTGTTGTCTGTGACCTCTGTGGACATGTGCCTGAATTCCCACCTGGGAGTGATTGGAACAGTGGGGCCAAGGTCACTGGGGGATGTTTGGTTTTTGTGGTATATGTGGCAGGATCTCTGGGGTGAGACAGTGCAGTAAGTCGTATCCAACTCTTGCGACCCCATGGACTGTAGCCTGCCAGGCTCCTCTGTCTATGGGATTCTCCAGGCAAGAATACTGGAGTGGGTTGCCATTTCCTTCTCCAACACTGTAAATTAACTATACTTCAATAAAACAAAATAATATGGTGATGAAAGTGAAAGTGTTAGTTGCTCAGTCGTGTCAGACTCTTTGCAATTCCATGGACTGTAGTCCACCAGGCTCCTTTGTCCATGGAATTATAGGCAAGAATACTGGAGCGGGTTGCCATGCCCTTCTCCAAGAGATCTTCCCAACCCAGGGATCAAACCTGGGTCTCCCACATTGCAGGCAGATTCTTTACCATCTGAGCCACCAGGGAAGCCGCAATATGATGATGAGGTGCAGGCAAGTCTTTGTGAAGAATGGTCATCTGGGGACCTGAGGACCTGGCAGGAAGAAATGAAGTCAAAAGAGGTGTTTTGTTTTTAAATATTTATTTTTATTTATTTGGCTGTGCCCGGTCTTAGTTGCAACATGCAGAATCTTTTATTTTTATTGCCATATGTGGAATCTTTGCTTTTAGCTTGTGACCTCTTACTCATGGAATGGTATATCTTGGTTGCAGCATGAGGGGTCTAGTTCCCCAACCAGGGATCAAACCTGGGCCCTCTGCTTTGCTAGTGCAGTCTTAGTCACTGGACCACCAGGGAAGTTATGGCTTCTGTGTTTATAATGAGAAATATCAGAGTGTCTTTGTATACACATCCAAATAATATTAATAAAACACAGAGAGACAAACAGATGATGCAGGAGAGGAGACAGCTGAATAAAATCTTTGAGAATGGAAGAGGGAGTAGATTCCAGTTCATCAGAGGAGGGCCTGCCTTGTCTGGGAGCAGGGAAACACTGCCTGCCCATTTTCAGGAGGGAAGGTGAAGGGCAGGGATGGATATGGGCAGGGCTTTGGGTTTGGTGCTAAGAAAAGGGTTTTTTCGTATCTGGGAGGCTCAACTGTGCTTAGTTCCTCAGTCGTATCCAGCTCTTTATGACCACACGGGCCATAGCCCACCAGGCTCCACTATCCATGGAATTCTCCAGGCAAGAATGCTGCAGTGTGTTGCCATTTCCTTCTTCAGGGGATTTTCCTGACCTAGGGATGGAACCTGAGTCTCCTGCATTGCAGGTGAATTCTTTACCATCTGAGCCAGCAGGGAGGCTCTACTAGAGAGGCCTAAGAAATACCTATGTTCACTTTGGAGGGTGGGAGACTTACCCTCTGTAGGAAAATCACAGGATTGCCAAGGAGGTATAGTGCTCCATCTGAGTTTAAAGTGAAGCTAGCCAGCTTAGTTATGTGGTTTCTGCAGTACCTGTCATGGAGAACGGTGGGGTTCATCCAGACTGGGCTTTCTCAGGTGTACACGATGGAGGGGAGCTAGAGACAAGGGAGTAGAGACCACTGTCCTGTCCACGGGAGTTCAGTATGAGGATGGGCCAAAAGGGAAGCCAGAGTGGTGACACAGTCAGGGATCAGGGAGCCAGGAGGCAGAGAACTGCTGCAGCAGAGCACTGAGGGAGTGAACTGTAGGCGGGAGGTGGGACTGAACTGAGAGCTCTTGAGCTTGAGCTTTCAGCCTTTGTAGTTCCCTGGTGTTGAGGGATCCGGACTGTGACCACAGAGTGATGTGGGCTTCTGTGTTTTGCTGTGAGAGCTTCAGGCTGGTTAGATTCTATCCGTACCAACATGGAAGTTAAATACTACAACTTCTGGAAATTAGTATTGTCTATGTAATAACCATTTTTTAAAAGCCTGAAGAACAGGCTAAACGCAGGTTAGAAAACGCTAAAGAGAATAATGGTGAAACCGAACTGAGCAATTACGAGGTTAAGATGACAGAGCAAACAGAGAAAATCTAGGGACATGGAGGACACAGGCCATCCAGTTTATCTGACGGACACATAGGGAGGTCCCAGAGGATGGAAGAGCCGATATTTTAGAGACAATGGTCGGTAACTTTTCAGAATCGAGGGAAAGTGAAATCTTTCCTGGGAAGGTAAAATTAGACCAAATCCACACTGACACGTAAGAAATGTCAACTGCACCGTACAGAATGGGATCGGAAGAATCTCATGGGCGACCCCACAGGCAAGATCGGCGGCGGTGCAGACGGCGGGGCGGAGGGGGCGCTTCGGCGTCACTTGGCCAGCGGCCGTCCCTCTGCGCCCGCCGCACCCTGGGGTACCCGCTCCTGGGACACCCTCGTCCGCCCGCCACAGCTCCGGACCCCAGCGAACCTCACCGGGGCCGCACCCCCCGCCTTGGGGGCGGGGTCAGCGCGAGTGTACGCCCACCTCCCGGCAGGCCGTGCGCGCCCCCGCCGGACCCCGGCTCCCGAGGTGCCGCGCGCGGCGCACGCGCCAGAGCCCCACGGCGGCGCCCCCTGGCGGGCAGGGCCGCGCGGCGCGGGGGCGGGGCCGGAGGCGGGGGGTTGCGCTGGTGACGGGAGGACGCGCGGCCGCGGCGGACGGGGCGGTGGACGGGTCCGGCGGCGGCGGCGGAGGAGGCGCGCGCCGAGCGGGCGGCGGCGGCGGCGGCAGCGTTGCGAGCGGCTCCCGCGCGGCGGACGAGCCGGGATGAGGGGTTATGGCTGCGCGGCCCGCGCGCAGCCTGCGGGTGAGAGCGCGGGCGGTGGGCGGCGCGGGCCGGGAAGATGGCGGAGAGGCCGGCGCTGCGGCCCCCGCCCCGCCTCTCGGAGGCCCCCAGCCCGGCCCGTGGGGATTCTAGTCCGCGCCGCCCCAGGGGCGGGCGGGCTGCAGCCGGCGGGGCCCGGGGCCGGGCGGGGCCCGGGGCCACGGTGCGAGTGGGTGTGGGGTCAGGCCTGGGGGTGCGGGCGGGTGAGGGTCCCCGGCTCGGAGCTGTGAGCGTGCCCGGCCGAGGGTGGGCGTGAGTGGAGTGCGGAGACTTAGCGCGGGGCGTCGGCGCGGTTTCGGGGCGCTGCGGAGCCAGGGAGTCAGGACGCGCGTGGCCGGGTGCCGGCCGTGGCCGCCGGCCCCGCCGCTCGGGCCTCTGGAGCGGAGCGGGCAGGGGCGTCCCCGCCTTACCCGCCGGGTCGCCCTCCCGGAACTGGAATTTGCTCAATTGCCCGCGGGTTGCGGGATTGGTGTGGGTGGAGGCGGTGTTCAGTGCGAGGGCCCAGGTCGAGGCAGGCTCCGCGCATCTTGGGGGTCAGGACGTCTTTTATTTTAAAACGTGCAGCTGGCTGCGAGGCCGTGGCAACTGTGGGTGTGTTACATGCTGCTCCCACCAGCAGCTGCTGTGGGCGCTGCGCAGCCTTCAGCAGCTGAAATGCGGCGCCCCTCCACCCGCTTCGGTGTCGTAGGGTTTAAGCAAACCTCCTGTGACCTTTGCAGAAACCTACAGTTGCAAGGCTTCGTTTTCCTCCCCTACTGCAGACAATAGGAGATTTGTCTTTGAGGCCAGCGAGGGGAATTGAACCCTGTACATCCTGGGTGCCTCTGTAAACAGCAGGTGGTTCCCGGTCAGCGGCTCCCCTTTCACAGTGAGCAAGGTGTGTTTCTCCTCCCTGGGGGAGGGGAAGGAGATTTGATAGCTGTGACTGTAAAGCAAGGAGACTCGTTCCGTAAAGCAATTTGGCGTGGACTCTGTGACCTGAGCCCTGGCTGGGGAATGAGCAGGGCCTGGGTCTCCCTGCCCACACTTTGTCTAGTCAGCTGTCTTGCCCAGAGGCTGGAGAACAGAGGGGAGAAGAGGGCGGGTTCTGGAGCCAGACTGCCTGCCTTTGAGTGGCAACTCTTCTGTTTCCTGGCTTTGTACTCTGCCTCTGCTTACTCATCTGCAAAATGGGTGGTTGTGGGACTCCGTGAATTCATCGTGCCTGGCACTGTGTCCCTCTTGAGAAAAGTCAGGAGCTATTTATTATGGCTGCCAAGATCTGGTTTTCAGGACGCACCTGCTGGGTCAGCTGTTTTGTCTTAGTTTAACACGAACTCGAGGTCTGTGGCTTTTTTTTCTTACACAAGCTGGGGAGAAGCATATTTGGAGAAGCAGGTCTTCATAAAGGTAAACAAGGAACAAATCCCACATGCTTAGATTATCATATAGAACTGTTAAAAAAATCTTTTTAGAAGAGAAAAGCTTCTGATCTAGAATCCTGCAGTACTTATTGCCCTAGGAGGTAGGTAGGATTGTTGCTAACAGAAATGAGATGCTGAGCAGTTCTTGGGTAGTTCTCTTCTTGAGTTAAACTACCAGAGCCATTGTTATACTTTCCAGTGTTAACACTTGTGACAGAAAAGATACTTTATTAACCAACTCTAAGTAACAGTGAGGGCATAGGCACCAGAAAGCAAAGACTTGGCACTACCAGTGCAGTGATGTTCTGTCTTGCTCAGTGTTGGCAGGGGTAACTTAACTTGCTTCAGAACAAAGTGGAAAAATTTGTCATGTTTCCCAAGGAGATGGTTCTCCTTCCCAGATCCTAGACTCACTCTGATCACTTCATCTCGTCCCCTTTGTCTCTGTCACACTGAGACGAGGGGAAACCCCCACTTTAAGTAGAGTCTTTTGGCATTTGTGGAGTTTAAGGTTGAGAACATTTGATTTTCAGAACAAATGGTAATGAAACAGCTTCTGTGAGCAAATTTTAAAATATCTAAAGATAGATTTAGAAACGTCCATCCTGCCTTCTCTCCCGTGTGTGTGCTGAATGGGCTGCCCTCCAGCAGTGTTAACAGTGAACACGGTGTCTTATGAAGCTTCTCCCTGGTTCTTTGGTGCTTTTGAGAAAAATATCCGTATACTATGTTCTCAGTGAAATGCCTAGTTTTAGTAGTAAGTGCCTTTGCTGTGCTTGTTCACTGATCCCTGTGGCCATTTGTTGTGGGTCTTATACGTTCCCTCTTAAAGTTAGCTCTGTGGGTGTCCTGTCTGAGAAGCACAGCCTGGGGGTGCAGAGCCCTAGGCCTGCCAGAGCTGAACTGGACCGGCCTGCCCCCAGCCCTCTTCTGATACTTCTTGCTCCTCTGGTGAAGTCTGCACCTTCAGCTGTTGGCTCTGCCTCCTGCCTCCTGCACCTGCCCCTCTGTGCCTTCTGCCAGCCCCTGGGCCTGCCCTTGATGTTATCTGGCAGCTCTGGCCTGCTCCTGGGGTCGCTTCCGACCCTCCCTGCCATCCTGCAGCCACACAGTTCCACCCTGTGGAGAAGAACCTCCCCCCTGCAGCCCTGGCTCACTTCTGCTTCTGCTGTGCTCCTGTCTGCACCTTCCTACTCTGCTCCAGATGAGGGTCTGTAAGCTGCAGCCACTGCCAGCCCGCTGCCTGTCTTTGTAAATAAAGTTTTATTGCAGCACAGCTACACTGGTTTATTTTTACATCATCTATGGCTTCTTTGGCAGAATTGACTAGTTGGACCAGAGACTTTATGGCCCACAATGCCTGAACTGTTTACTTTCTGGCCCATTTCCAGAAAGTTTGCTCTAGAAGTTCAGAGGGAAAAGGCTTGCAGGGGCTGCAGTGTGAGGGAAGGCTTCAAGGAAGAGGTGGTCTTTGAGCTGCACCTCCCTCATAGCAGCTGCGTGGGGGCCAGGGGTGAGGACTTTTCAGCAGCACAGAGAGGGTGTGTCAGGTTTTGGAGCAAAGGCGAGAAAGTGAGTTATGTGCAGTTTGAGGGGTAGAAGGTTATGTGAGAAGAGGAAATAATAACGTGAAGATGTCTGAACTCAGCTGAAGGACTGTAGAGTTTAGTTCTGTGGCTATAGGAGCCACTGCAGGTCTGTGCGTAGGGGAAGTCCTGGTAAAATGGTTCAGGACGTGTGACTGGCAGTGACACATAGGATGGATTGGAGAAGGAAGAAATCAGAGACTTAAGGATTGCAGCAACAACTCAATAGAGGTTTATTTCTAGCTCACGTTTCATTTGCTTGTGGCACTTTTCTCTCAAGTCTTCATTTGCAGACTCGGGCATGCCCTTGTTTGGGACATGCTGTTCTTATGACAAGAGAGTGGTAGAAACTGTGTCTCACTGAGCTTCAGTGGAGAGCTGGCAACTCAGGTTCTGTGGCCAGAGCAGGTCACCTGGCCAAGCTTTGGCGAGGGGTCGGATGCTCTTCCCAGGGATGGAGTGGGAGGCTGCAGGATGGACAGCCCTCTTCCAGGGCGAGGGTGGGCTCACACCTGGAGACAGGCCTAGGACCCCCTGGGGAGGAAGCGAGCCTGCTCAGTGCCCCGTCTGGGTGGCAGGGCCAGCCTCACTTCATCTCTTGGCCTCCCTGCCTCCTGCTTCACTTCTGGCCTTGACCATGGGTGCCCCAGGACCGTCATCTCCAGGCTCCTGCCTTGAAGCTTGGTGCTCTGGGTCTTCGCCCAGCCACCGTCTCCTGCCCTCCACATCCTGCTCACTGTACCTCCCAGGTAGTTAATGAGCTCATACTTCCTCTGTCCAGTCCACCTGCCAAGCGGGCCTGTGCGCCGTCCTGTGGGTGCTGTGATTGTGCCTCCTGGATGGGCTGCCTCCCTTTGTCTTCCTACAGATCTTCAGGGGATGTGTTTTGGTTCTCATCCAGGGGTGGTTGCCTCTGGAGACATTTTTGGTTGTTCCAGCCGGGATCGGGTGCAGCTGGCAGTGTATGTGCACAGGTCAACAGGCCGTGACACCCTGGATGCTCCAGGGCAAGGAGCAGGCTCAGGGCGTGTCTGCCAGTCACGCCGCTGCACGGGTCTCCTTGGAGTCCGGTGCCCCGAGACCACCCTCCATGGCCTGGTGTGCCCCCACTGGCATCCTGTTCTCCGGCGACCCTGCTGAGTGCCACCAGGCCCAGCCCCGCTCTGCATTCCCTCCTCCCCTGAAACATGCAGAGCTCCTCTGGCCCCGCTGGGGCTGCCCAGGACCCGCTCTGTCCCTACACAGCCTTCAGCCGTCCCCCTCTGCACAGGGAATCCTTGAGGGCATTCTCACTTTTGTGTCTCAGGGCTTTATGCAACAGTTCCATTGTGTCTTGGCATCGGTGGGGATGAGCGGCTTTGGGTGGGGGTCACCCAGGTGCTCTTGAGGTTGACACAGCAGTAGGCAAGATGCCTTTATAGGTTTGCTCTTTTTAACTACTTCCAGGTACCAAGATCTCTCATCTCTTGCTTTCCTAAGTGTGAATGTTTTAATTCTCTTAAATTATCTTTACTTTCACTCCCCAAAGGGTTAAACATTTTTTCAGCTTGATAGTGTATTCAGGGTGTGAAGGTACAGAGGGTGCGTGGTTAAGCTGTCTGTTGCTTCCGTTTCCTGCCCTCCAGGCCTGGTCTGGTGGAGGCACCCCCACATCTTCTCCTAGACGCTTCGTAGCTATGCGAGCAAACACGTGTATGTATTATCTCCTGCTCTTTTCTTTTAAAAGTTTCTCAACTTTGCCTTCTTAACTAAATGTGTTTGGGAAGTCACTCCATGAGTGAAGCTCACTCAGTCATGTCCGACTCTTTGCGACCCCATGGACTGTAGCCTACCATGCTCCTCTGTCCGTGGGATTCTCCAGGCAAGAATACTGGAGTGGGTTGCCATTTCCTTCTCCAATATCAGTACATTTTTCATTTCATTCTTTTTCATGACTGGCTGTGGGGGTGCTGTAATTTAACCAGCCACTGCTGGTGAATATTGTATTTTCACTGTATATTTCCTGTGAATATCATATTTCATTGTGACTGTAATTTAACCAGCCTCTGCTGGTGAATATCGTATTTTGTACAGTTAAAATAAGGCTGCAGGTACAGCATGGTGCAAACCTGTGGATATGGCTGTAGGGCCCATCCCTAGAAGTAACACCTCTGTCTTTAACTACTGTTTATTCTGTTAGATCAGGTTTTGCTTTTGTTTCTTTATGTCTTTAACTCTTTGGTCATTTGTTTCTTTGGTCATTTGTTTCTCCCAGTTATCCGTCTATGTTTAAGTAATATAGTATGGTTAGCCTAAATGAGCTTCTCAGTTGGAAATTGGCTCACCTTTTATGTGTTCTTATTGGTAAGAATGACTAGGAAAACATCCACACAGAAACTTGTATACAGATGTTCACGGCAGTATCATTCACAGCCCAAGAGTCTGTCCAAAGGGGAAACAGCCCAAAAAGGGGGAAAAAAGGGGAAAGGGGGAAACAGCCCAAAAGTCCATCAATAGGTGGACAGTGTGTTCCGTCCATACAGTGGAATATTGATTGGCAATAAGAAGACATGAAGTACTGATTCATGCTACAACGTGGATGAATCTTAAACATTATGCTGAGTGAAAGAAGCCAGACACAAAGATCTGGCTTTGTACGGTTCCATTGCTATGAAATAGGCAAATCCATAGAGACAGGAAGTGGGTTCAAGGTGCCAGTCCCGGGGGATAACAGCTGAGGCGTATGGGGTTTCTTTTGGAGCGGTGAAAGTATTCTGAAATTGACGTTGCTGAAGATTGTACATGTCAGAGATTGTGCTAAAATATTCCAAAAATCTGTGCTTTAAATGGGTAAATTTTAGGGTATGTGAATTATATCTCAATAAAGCTGTTAAAAATAAGAGTGACTAGGATTTTTCAGAAGGGAGCTTTCCAAGGTGGAGGCCAAGGCCTTAATGTTGACTCCATCCCGGGGTCGTGGTGAGGAGTCTGGTGGGCGGCACGATAACCCCGAGTCAGTCCCTGAGGGGCCGGCCGAGGGGACGCAGCACTGTTCGCGGCGCGGAAGCCTTGAGTTCGGCCTTGCCGCTGCCCTGAGGGATGCAGTCCATCACAGGTGAATTGGTCACATCACTTCGCAGCCAAACCTTGGCTCGTGTCTGAGGGTTGGGTTGCATCTTCTCCATCTGTCTTCCATGGCTGTTGGACTGGAGCATGACTGAATTTCAGAGGATACTGTACACTACTGAGGGTTACACGTGTATAAGGTTCTAAAAAGTTAATTTCAACACCAGGAGGCCAAGTCAGCAGAGCATGTTTCCCGTCCTCTTGCAGGCTCGTGGACCCCGAGTGTGGCTGCAGTGTGAACCGTTGCCGCAGGGCGCTGCCCCAGGCCTGGCACGCCTCCTCTGGCCTCCACTGCTGGGGCCTGTGTGGCTCCTTGGCTGCCCTTCTCTGTTTGTTCCGCTGTCTCTCTCAGTCCTTTCCTAACGTTCCTGCAGGCCCGGAATGAACCAGAGGCATGGGGGCTTCCTTCATGGGTTGAACTTTACAGGAGTGTCATCCCGAGATACTGCTGGTGGTTTCGTGACAGCCCCTTCAGCCACTTGCTGTGACTTCTCTGGTGGCCAGCATGTGTTCCTAGCCATTGGGATTGTGTGAAGCATGTAAAATACGAATTTCCCAGCCCGTAGACCTCATGTTGTCTGTCACCTGTCTCTGATGTGCGTTGGTTTGGCCACCCTGGATCTTCGTTGGCGCGTGTGGGAGCTTTAGTTCCCTGACCAGAGGTTGAACCTGGGTCCCTGGCATTGGGAGCGCAGAATCTTTGCTACTGGACCACTGGGGAAGTCCCTGATTGGTGTTCCTTTGTCGATGATTGCTCTAGTTATTTTATTCTCGTTAACAAATCACCCCACAGCTTAGGGGCCTAAAACAGTCTTGTACAATCACCTCTCATGGTTTCTGTGGCTTAGGAATTCAGGAGACACTCAGCATGGGATATTGTGTGACTGCATTTCAGACAGGGCTAGGGAGGGGTCATCTCCAGGCTCCCTCGTGTGCACTGGAGTCTGACTGAGGAGTAGCTGGACCCACTTGGTGGGCTCCCCAGAGTAGCACCTTGCGGCTAACTCCTTGCTGGTGGCCAGAGCATGCATCCCAAGAGCTGACAGTGGAGCTGCAGCTTCTTTTGCAGCCGGATCTCAGTGGTCGCAGTGTCACTTCTTCCCCATCACGCCCACTAGGAGGGAGTTAGGTTGCCCAGCTGTGGTCCAGGAAGGTGGCTTAGGCTCTGCCCTTTTGTCTAGGCCTGGGGTCCAGGAACCTGCTGGTGTCCTTTCAGACTACTGATCTTGCTCTCTTCGGTGGTAGCTATTAGGACATTCAGTCCTTCACGCAGTGAGCCTGGCTATGGGTTTGTTTTATTTACAACAACAAAAATGTACACGCATGCACCAGGTGGTACTGTTGCTCCAGAAATCACTGTCTGGAGCTGCTCTCGCTGTGTCTTCTTCGGAGGTTCTCTTGAATTTAACGGGGACTCCAGTCCGTTGTCCCCGGCACAGTGCTTCCCTGCTTGTTTCTCAGGCATTCGGCATGAATTTCAGTCCTGTCCTCTAGTTCACTTAGCTTTTGAGTAGATAATTCCTTTTTCCTCATGCACCAGCACTCTTAACCTGACACAATTTAAAGTTGCTTTCAGGTTGCTGTTTTGTTTATAAGGAATAACCAGAGTCTGCTTTCAGATACGTGCTGCACAGGCAGCCACGGCCCATGGGCAGGAGACCAGGCTGCTAAGAGCTGGTGTCGGAGGTCGCTTGGGGATGGTGAGCGGGGGCTCGGGCACTGGGGGGTGTGGTCAACATCCCTGGGGGTCTGCAGCAGTGAGAACGAGGACAGGTGGCAGTTATGGGGGTTTAACACATGGACAGACTGTCTCCCCCGCTCTTCCCCACACTGACACATAAGAAGGATCAGAACAAACACTCCCAACTGTGCTCCATCGAGGAGGAGGCAGAGGAACAACCCCACCCTTCCTGGTGGTCCTGTGATGCACCTCTGCAGGGGCCACGACCCCCAGGAAGTCCTGGGGCCAGGGTGAGGCTCAGTAGGAGGTGGGGCATGTTCTGGCATGAGCAGAGGCCCTGAGGTTACTGAGATTGGGTGCAGCAGGAGCAGAAATACTCCCCTCGCAGCGCGAGTGCAGCGCCTGTGGGTCAGAAGCAGGCTGGTGGGGATGGGTTTCCAGCCCAAGTCTTCTGGCTGCAGGGCTGACCTTTCCCTGACGCTGGACGCCTCTGTGCAGTCCACCTGCCAAGAGGGCCCATGCAGCCCGTGCCCCAGCAGCACATGCCCAGGACGCTTCAGACGTGCACAGCAAGTGTGCTAGTCACTCAGCCATGTCCGACTCTTTGTGACCCCGTGGACTCATCCAGCAGGCCCCTCTGTCCATGGGGTTCTCCAGGCAGTAACACTGGAGTGGGCTGCCATTCCCTCCTCCAGGGGTCCTCCTGACCCAGGGGTCGAGCCCTGGTCTTCTGTGCAGCAGGCAGGTTCTTTCCCAACTGAGCCCCAAGGGATGCTTTTCCCAGCTGAATTTCAAATCCAACCTGAGGTTTTTTCCCTGCATGTTGTTCTGAGGAAATGTTTGATTTAGTTTTTTGACATAAGTAAAATTTTACCCCTTTAATAACCATTAACTGAAATATGTATTAGAATAAACATATGATTTATGAACTTTAAAAAATTTTATCAACGTTTAGTTGATTTACAGTGTTAATTTCTGTTGTATAATCAAATGATTCAGCTATACGTATATATATGTATATATACTCTACGAACTTTTAAACTATCAAAACCTGAAAGATACTCTACCAAAAAATGTTAATCAGGATGATTTCCATGGGAGTATGCCTGTATTTGTAAAGTGGTTAATGTTAATAGATGATGAGGTTAGGATATTATTCTTCTCTGTATTTTGAAATAATTTCTATGTTGAAAACTAAATTTTAATTAATTAAAATTTCTAAAATCCAGCTCCTACTTTTCCCATAAAGATAATATTTTAAAGAAAGCATATTGACTTTCAGGTGAGGGTGGCAGGTTGAACCCGTGCATACAGTTTCAGTCTCCCAAACACCTGCTGAATAGACAGGAAGGTGACACTTAACAGATCAGCTCCCACGGCCAGGGCGAGTAAAGGGAGGGAGACAAACCAGGACAGTTTGGGAGCCGGGAGGAGACCTGAGGACTCTGGGCTGTGTCCTGCGGCAGGAAAGCCTACACTAACCTTGTTGGCACCCTGGGCTCATCCGAAGGCTCCCAGGAGTGAAAGGCAGCGAGAAGAGACCACAGTGAGGAGCAGAGGACGGGAGGCTGACAGGAAGGGCCAGGGAGATTTGAGACAGACCAAATGGAATCTCTAGAAACAACCCTAACCCACTGGCTAAATGTCAGATTATAAGTAGCTGAAGAGAGGCTTTGTGAACTAGCTGAAAGGAGTTTAATGAAAACAGCACAGAGGTGACCAGATGGGAAGTGTGACATGGTGGCTGAGCCTGGGGGGCGGTGCACCCCTGAGTTGCCGCCAGGGGGTCACCTGAGCCCCGGCTGAGGCGCCTCGTGAGGGGGCAGGCGGTCCGTCCCTCTGGGTGAGTGCAGGGAGCCTGCTCCGGGGCTCTGAGCTCGGACCTGCAGGCAGTCTCTGCTCGGGCCAGCTGGGGGCCTGAGGGTGCCCTCTGCTCAGACTGTCAGTGATCCGGGGAGGTGTCAGCTCTCCCGCCACAGCCGAGTGTGGGTCTCCTTGCCCTGGTGGTGATACCTGCGTTGTCTTCCGCGTGCTGGCCCTTCGTGGTGGGGGTGTCCATCTCTGGGCGCCGCTGCCTCCTCCAGGCCTGCTGTCCAGCTCTGAGCATTTGCTGCTGTTTCCCCATCATGTGTCCCAACCTTCATGAGCTCCCACAGTTGCTTCGTGCTGGATGTTACTGATGACCGCAGGGTCAGGGCCGTCGTGGACGACATCCACCTTGAGGCCAGTGTGACACAGGCTGGGTGGGAGCTTGTGTGTCCCCGACCCGCGTCACCGCTCCTGAAGTGCCGGCTCTTACTGTGGCCTTGGTGAGCCCTCCTTACTTCCTTTGTGCTGCAGCCGGGAGGGGCAGCCTGCCTGCCGCAAGCCAGGCCGTTGGGGATGGAACGGACTGGAGATGCCCTTCTGCTGTGCCCCAGCTCCTGCTCCCCTCCTCACCTTTCCCTGCTCCTCGTGACAGCGGCAGGTGTGGGGCGGGGGCTTTTAATGGCCCCACGAGGGCTCTGTTAATCACCAGTGTGACCCAACTGTGGGACAAGGGATCATCGCCCTCTCATTTGGCTCCTCCCAGGGCTGCCTGCATCAGGGGTGGCTGGATCCAGGTGCCACGTGGTCATTCACCTTTTTCCTACTGTTTATTTCTGCCTCCTTTTTTTTTTTTTTTTGAGAAGCTTCTCCCTGTTGGGGACAAAGCACCTAGCAGCTTCAGGCCCCAAACCCAGGCTGGGACTTAAGCAGGCAGGCCATGTCCTCCCTCATGGTCCTCTAGGGCGTTGCCGCTTCAGTGCACCCGTCATGTGGGGTGGGGTGCAGGAGAGGCCTGGGCTCAGACACCTGGAAGGCCTCAGGGAAGGGGTCTGCTAGCAGAGGAGGGAGAGAAGTGTGGACAGACAGCCTGGCCCAGCTGCAGGGTGTGAGCTCAGACGCTGGCCTTTTAAAAACCAGGGTCTCATTTTCTATCCTGTGAGGTGAGGATGGACACAGCTGCTGTGTCCTGGGTGAGAGGGGAAATGTGATCATGCTTTTAGAGCTCTTGCCAAGTGTTTTCTGTATACAGTAGGTGCTCAGTAAGTGATGCAGCCAGGGCGAGGGCTGTGCCTGTTTAGATGCTGAAACTGAGGCAGCTTTGTGGAGGAAGTGCATCTTCCAGGTCTGGTTGGGACAGTGGCATGTTGCACTCGGGCCACCTGCTGAGCTGCGGGTTCCACACTTCCTGCCCTGTCTCGGCCTTGCAGCTGCTCACAGGGTAACTGTGCGTGTGGGCTTCTTGTGCCACCAGAAGGCAGTCTCTGTCCTGACCTGCTGTCCTGGCTGTGCTGCCCGGGGAGCATGGATGCCCCCCCAAAGCTAGGGCAGGGGCGGTGCTCAGGTGCAGACTAGAGCATCGGGGTGACTGTGGTTTTAGGTTTCTAGGTTCCTGTAGAGGTGACATCCCGCAGTAGCTGCAGCCCCACCTGCAGCCCCATCCCCGCCCAGGCCCCTGCCTTTGGAAACACCGCCTACAGCTTCCTTTTTCCTGTGAGCTGTGACCCCAGACAACTGCTGGGGTCAGGTCTCATTCACTGAGTGCTGTGCCCCAGGGTTAGGGCTGTGACTGAGCAGCTGGTCCTTTGGCCTTTGTTGGGACCTTTGACTTCTATGCCCCGATGGAGTCTGTTTTCAGATGTTCCTGGGATGGTCCCTGAGATGAAGTCCGGTTCACATGCTGACTCTTCTTTCTCATGGACATGAGCCTCCACCTCTGGAGCTGCATGGCCTTCTAGCGGACCAGGGCGTCTTATCCACTCTTGACCGTCACGGTTTCACATCCTTATGTTGAATGTATCTGGATCTTTAAACATATGGTTTGATGATCTTTGTCTTAACTAGACCACCCGCCCATTTGTGTTTATGAAAATTACTGTGTTTGAATTTATTTCTACCATCCTACCTCATACTCTGTCCTGTCATTGAGAACAGATTCCTCTTTTCTCCTTTTGGACTGATTTTTTCTTTTTTTTTTTTCTTATCTGAACTGGAATTCACTCACTTGACTTCCCTCGTGGCTGCCCTGGGTATTTTAACACATAGAATTCATTTATCAAAATTTAATTGATATTTTTACTCCCCTCCAAACAGTCCGGAGCTCTTAGATACTTCCTCCCAGCTCTTGCTTCCTCTGGGTGGGAGGGCTACGTTTTCTACCTGCTGCCTTCAGGGTATCAGCCTTGGGGTGTCTCCAAGGGTCATCACCCAGGCACGTCCAGGGCTTTCTATCCATTCCCTTGCCTCTCCTGAGTGGTACAAATGCTCCTCGGATGCACACAGCAGAATGATCCCCATTCCTGGTTTTACTTGGCTTTTGCCCTCTGGGGTTCTGAACTTTCTTCCTGTCTCATCAGCAGATTAAATTTTTTTTTCCCATAGTTTAAAACTGTCATAATAGTGTGTGTTCTCTCTTAGGAGGGTTGGTCAGAGCTATATGTTTCATTATTGTGACAGAAATGGCAGGGTTCCCCGAAGTCTTTTCTCCCAGGAGGTCCTGGGGCTAGCCTCCTATGTATGTTTGGGGGGGTGGGTCGTGTCTACAGCACGAGGGCCCCAGTTTTCCCGGTAGCCTGGCTGGCTTGGCCCTGCCAGGAAGGCACTGTCTCTCCTGTTATTGGAACTTGGCTCCTTGGTTTACCTGTGCACGCTGCGGTGTTCACATGCTCAGGAGTCTCACAGCCCGCGCCACGCAGGCTGCAGGGGCAGAGAGGCCCGGCCCCAGCCTGCTGGGGGCAGTGCTGCTGAGCACCAGCCAGTCCAGCTCCTGGGGCTCGTGCTCTAGATGCAGCCCATCAGGAGCCAGCACCAAGCGTGTCTGCTCTGCAGCCCGCGGAGGGAGCTGGGCTCAAGCACCTGCTCAGCCACAGGTGACTGGAGCACACCTGCAGCAGGGTGCTGAGGAGCGGGCGGCAGTCCCCAGCACTGCAGCCTCCGCCTGGCAGGTCTGTGGGATGGGGAGGGGCAGCCCTGCCTGCAAGGTGGGGGAGGGCGCCCAGTGACCCAGTGAGTTCACCTGCAGCTGCACTGCAGGTGCTCAGCCAAGGGCGACTGTCGGCATGTCCCTGTGCATTTTTTGTGAGTTTTTCGTGTGTCTCTACTTCCCCTCCAACCAGGTGCTTTTCAAGAGGTGGGGCTGCAGAGCTCAGGTGTGGAGCCGGCCTAGGGCTCCTGCTGGCTGCAGGGCCTGCGCGCAGGCAGTCTTAAGGGGTCTTGGCGGGCAGGGAGGTAGGAAACTTCCCTCAGATGTGGGGTGTTTGTGGAGCATTTTGGGGAGCTGACCAGGACAGAGTGAGGGTGGCCAGCGGTGAGCCTCCATTCAGTCACCCGTGGAAACAGGTAGAACATCCATACCTGCAACTGGAGAAGGCCAGACCCGAGACTGAACAGCAGGGCAGGGCAGCGAGGGGTGTCCTGTCTCCAGTCTCACCCACGGAAGCCTGGCGGAGGGCTGGGCAGGCAGCAGGCGCCCTGGGGAGCAGCGAGCGCGGCTCTCAGCCTGTCGCCGCCCCCGTGCTCTGTTGTCCCGCAGTGTTAGGGGCTCCCTTTTCTCAGGGAGGCTCTGTGTTCTCCTGGGTGGGGCAGACGGGGCCAGGAGTGAGCACGAGAGAGTCTGACGCTGGCTTTGCTGAGTTTCACTGGAAACTCAGGTCCTTTCACTGCAGTGAGTGCAGTGGACTCGCTGAGCGAAGGTCTGGGTGCTCAGCAAGCACTGGCAGAAGGTGGTGCTCTGACAGTCATGGGGAGGCCGTTCTGCTACAGGAGTGCCACTGGCTCCTCCCGCTAGAGTCCAAGCTCGCTCTGCTCACCGCACAGCAGGCCAGTGAATCTGCGAGGTGAGGTGCTGAGGCAAGGAATACTTTATTCAGAGAGCCAGGTGACCAAGAAGATGGCAGACTAATGTCTCAAAGTGACCATCTTGCCAGCGTCTGGATGCCAGGTTCTTTTATGTATCAGAGACAGGTGGCAGGTGAGGAAACAAAGTAAAAAGGCCATTAATCTTGCGAACATTTACTAGGATGACAAGCCTCCAGCAGGGGGTTGTGTCATTTTAGTCCTTCGTGCCATCTACAGGTAGACAGGGCTCTGAGCAAAGGCACTTTAGTTTAACAGTCAGGGAGAGGGGTAGGATTCTCTGAGGCAGGCCACTATGTGTGATTATAATAACAAGAGCAACGAAAAGCAAGTCAAAGAAACAGTTTCAGCATGGTGTCAGAATTGACTTCTCCGTGCAACCCTGCCTTTGTGGGGATCCTGTCCTGTCCTGCTGCCTGGGGTCACTGTACCACCCCACACCCCTCCCTGAAGCCCCCATGGGGTTTTGTGGGCCAAGGCATCTGGGGGCTGGGGGATCAGCCTGGAGGGGTGGGACTGGCCTCCCTGTGGTCTCTGGGGTGACGGAGTGTCAACGTTGGCCCCCCGTGACTGTGTAGACCACAGCCGTCTCGCACTGACCTCCTGGAGCCGGGGCGCCGTGTGGGGCTGTTCCGGTCACAGGCCAGGCCATGTGCGAGACCCGGCTCGCAAACACGTGACAGGCGCTCTGCTCCCTCAGCAGTCCTGCAGGGGCCCCGCGTCTGTTGTGTTGGTGAGGGAAGCCCAGGAAGGCGAGGAGGGGGCTGTGCCCTGCGGGTGAGCAGAGCAGGGTCTGTGTGTCCTGATGGCCTGCATGTGACCCCGAGGCCAGGCAGGAGCCGGGTGCTGGCTCCACGGTGGCAGCTTTCTGGGAGCTTGAAGGGCAGCACCAGCCTCCAAGATTAACTGCACACATGTCCAGTTGACTCTGCACAGCCGTGTCCTTTCTGTGTGGGTGCATCAGACATCCTTTCCCAGAAGGGTCTGAAAAGCTGATTCTGACCTATAGGCTGATTCTCTGACCTGCCGAGGGGTTAGGTCACAATGTTCAGCATAACAGCGTGGCTGGGCGCTAGAGGAGGGGAGTCAGTGAGAACAGCTGGGCGGGAGGCGCGGAGGCGGAAATGCCAGCCCGGCCTGTTCCGAGCAGGAGAATGCGGCCTTGTGTCTCCAGCTCAGAGCCAGGCTTTCAGAGCTCGAGACTGAGTTGGGCTCATTGTTCAGAACTTGGAAAACTTATTAAAAACAGCATTGAGAATGGAACGAAGGCCTTCTGGAAATGATGGCTGAGCAGAGACTTGTTTATTCTTCTTCCCTCCCTGAAACTCACTGAAATGGACAAAAAGAATGAAAACTGGGTAACAGGATTTAATCTACAGTGAATCAGGGATAAGCACAGCTGGAGAATGGTGTTGGCCAGACAGGGAGGAGGAGAAAGCGAGAGCCTCGAGCAGGTTGCAATTTCCCCACTGGAGTACTTGGGAGGGACTGTTGATGACATTTACTTGGCAGAAAGGGGTCTGTGGTCTGGGTGGGCCTTGGGGTAGACCAGATGTAGGTGGGTGTCTGGTGAGAGATGAGCTGAAGGAAGAAGGCCCAGGTGTTCCAAGTGCATTTTCTACAAGAGCCAGATTCTTACGGGGGGAGGTGGGGGAGGGAGGGGAGGTAGCCCTCCCTGGGGACGTGCTGGCAGGGCCTTGGGCCTCGTCCCCCTTATGGTGGGGCTGAGAAGAGGCCTCCTGGTCAGTCAGCTTGCTTGCAGGTGGGCAGGCGGTCACCTCAGAGGAGCTTTGGCAGGAGGGCCTTCAGATGCCCGTGGAGCCAGCTTCCAGCCCGTCCCCTCACAGCACTGCAGAGGCTGGGGCCCCTGTCCTCAGTCAGAGACCAGGAGACTCTTGCTGGAACCAGAGGAAGAAACGTCTGGTTGTGTTTGAGGTGCTGCTGCATGCAGTACGCCAGCCTGCGCAGAGCGGAGAAGAGCTGTGCCGGGCGTCCTGGGAACCCACATGGCCTTACCAGGTGCAGGTGCAACGCTGTCTTCAGTCGGAGTTGGGTTTCTGTCACTTACAACCAAAAAATGTCCTAAGACCAGAAACTCATTTCCAGAGCAGAGCCTGTAAAGAAATTTGGCGATCAAGCTTTCAGGAGCAGCACAGCTGGCAGGGGCTCCCCATCTCTGGCCTTTCCCTGTCCTCATTTGCAGACAGACAGTGACCAGAAGCCAGAGTGGGAGCCTCGTGTAGACACTGGGAGGAGGAGGGGAGGGAGCTGAGCACTTGGGAGAAGAAGTTGGGGTGGGGCTGGCAGAGCCGAGAGGGGGGACAGGGCTGTGGCAGCCACGAGGGCCCACGAGCAGCGCAGACACAGGGCGGCTGCTGCACGGAGGACCACGGCCCTGGGACAGCTGCTCTGGCTGGAGAGAACGGCCGCACAGAGACGAGCAGACGGAAGATGGTCAGAGACGTGCGGGGTGGGGAGCTGTGGTTGGTGCTGGAGTCTGGAGAAGAGGCTGTCCAGGGAGGGCAAGAGATGCCCTGGGTTGGAGGGCTGGCTTACATATTGAGAGTCGGGTTTGGGAAGAACTGGGTATGAAATGAACAGCACGGCCCAAGCCGTGGTGCCCAGACAGAACCCTCTGCTCTAGAGGGAGGGCCGTGGGCAGTGGTGGGCAGGGCCTGGGGGTGCCCTTGGGAGGAGGGTCCTGGAGTTGGAGTGTCTGCAGCAATGGTACTCTGCAGGGGATCTTTGTCTCCCCATCTTTCTTACTCGTGTGTCATTATATCAACATGGACTTAGGGACATTTACTTTATACTTCGCATTACAATTTAGTATGGCTTTTTTTTTTTTCCTCAAAATGTTCCAGCTTTGGTCACTGGAAGCTCTTTATTTGGCACTGCTGTCCCTTTGACAGGCCCCTTCAATGTCGGGCTGTGTTTTTGTCTTAAGTCTTCATAACCTTCTGACTACAGGACTCTCCCTCCAGGGTCATCGTGTCTGTCTGCTTTCCACAGTCTCTGAAGATTCTGGGCGTGAATGTAGGAGCTGCTCTGCCTGTTGCTGCTCTTAGGCCCTCTCGTGTGTTTGTGTGAACTGACCTGTGTACACACGCACGTATGTGCAGATCCCCACATTACAGTAAAGGGGGGCGGGCGCCTGCCCAGGACTCCACCTCCAGTCCACCACCTTGTGGGTTGTGGATGCCTCACTCGCTGGTTCCTGACTGTCCACTGCTGCTGCTCCCCACTCCCTCAGATGTCTCCCTGAAGTGGGAGGCGTGTGAACGGAAAGGTGTGAAAGCAATGGCGTGGAACCCAGAGAGCTTTTGTAAACCAAGACATGCGCAATGGCGGCCCGAGGTGCTGGTGACTCCAGGTCAGGCTTCTGTCTTTCACCCCTGGGAGCTACACCCACGCGCCGCTGGGGATGGTGAGCAGGTCCGGGCGGCCGAAGTGGGCCCCTGTGCTGAGGCTGGGCCGCAGGCCCCCAGTGGGAGGGCTCCCCTGCGCCCGCAGCCCCAATGCTCACACCCGCTGCGGGTCTTCTGCATCTCAGCCACTCGGGTGGGCGCGCCAGTGTCCTAGGGTGCTTTTAGTTAGAATTTCCCAATGATGAAAGAGGTGGCGCACAGTTCTCTCTGCGTTTACTGGATATTTTTTTTAAAGTGTGTTTTCAAGTCTTTTGTCTTTTTTTCTGTCGAGTATTAGATTTTTCTTATTTATTTCTAGGAACCTTATATGAGTTCTGGAAATAGTCCTTTGTTAGGTCAGATAAGTACACACGCATATGTAGTGCATTATACATATTCTGTGCAGCAAATACCTCCCACCCAGGGTTTGTGTTTTTACTTGTAATAGGAAAAAAAATGTTAATTTTTAAAGATTTTATTGAATTAAAGCTGATTTACAATGTGTTAATTTCTAATGTATGGTGCAGCGATTCAGTATACATATATATGTTCTTTTTCCTATTCTTCCCCATTATGGTTTATCACAGGATCTTGAATTCAGTTCCCTGTGCTATACAGTAGGAGTTTATCCATCCTATAAATAGTTTGTATCTGCTAATCTCAAATTCCCTATCCTTCCCTCCCCCACACCTCCCTTTGCCAATACAGGTTCCTTCTTTTTGTCTGTGAGTCTGTTTCATAGACAAGGTCATTTGCGTTATAGTTTATATTTCACGTAAAAGTGATATCATATGGGATTTGTCATTCTCCTTCTGAGTTCCTTCCCTTAGTATGATATCTCCAGGTCCATCCACGTTGCTGCAGACGGTATCATTTCACTGTTTTTTTATGCCTGAGTAATATCCACGATGGTAAAGATTTATAAACAGAGGTTCTGAGGTTGTAGTCCAATTTTTAATGCTTCTTTTGTCGTGAGTGGTTTTGTGTCTGATTAAGTGTACCTACTCCAAGACCACAAAGATTTTCTTCTACATTTTCTCTAAAAGTCTTATTGTTTCACTTTATTTATTTTTGGCTGGGGGGGGGGGGGTCTTCATTGCCATGCGCAGGCTTCCCTAGTTGCCGCGTGCGTGCTCAGTTGCCCCGAGGTGTGTGCGGTCTTAGTTCCCTGACCAGGCATGGAACCCGTGTCCCCTGCACTGGAAGGCGGGTTCTTAACCACTGGACCACCAGGGAAGTCGCCGTATTGTTGTGTCTTTAATGTTTGGAGCAGTGGTTTACCTAGAATTGAGTTTGATGTATCCGATGAGGTAGGGGTCGAGGTTCATTGTTTCCCATGTGTAAATTGTGCCATTGCAGCACCGTTTGGGAACAGCCCCTCGGTTGTAGATACCGGCCCTGTGTGTGTGTAGACCACCCTCAAGTGCTGCTCAACCTCTTACTGTGGACACCCACCTGGAAGCAGCAGTGGGTGGTGCTGTTCCTGTTCAAAGGCAAGGACCCTGCTCTTGGAGGAGCAGGCAGCTTGCCCAGAACCAGCTGGCGAGGGGTCTGAATGCCCTCCCCAGGAGCCAGATTCCAGCTGGGTTCAGGTTGGGCACTGCATTCTCACCTGCGACCTGGGCCATGAAAAGGGCTGGGCTGGCTGTTACTGGTGCCCCAAACCCCAAGGCATAACACTGTGGCTTCTGCTGTCTTGTAGGGCGATGCCTTCCTGACTGATGCTGGAGGGCGTCCTGATGACCGGCTGACGGCCGTCCGTCTGGCTCCTGAAGAAGAGGCTGCCATGTCCCAGGCGCAGGACTACGAGTGTGAGAGCCAGCATGCCGGCCTGCTGGAGTCCCGGGTGTCAGGATCCAGCACGAGGTGAGGAGGCTGACCTGCGGGACCAGAGGAGCCGGAGTCTTTTGCTCAGCTCGGCAGTAGGCACGTGGGGCTGGCCCGCTCCCTGTCCCTCGGCCACTGCACTGCAGGCCGGGGAGGGCCTCTCCGTGGGCAGTGGATGCCCTGCCAGCCCTCAGCTGGACCCTGCCCCTTAGGCCTTCTCTCAGCATCCATGCCGAGGCAGGCAGCTGCAGATGGTCACTTTAGTTTGTGTGATTTATGGCATAACTTGGGAATAATTCCACAAGTTGCCCAAAGAAGAAGAGTGCAGTGTTCGTTGGGGCCCTTTACCCGGATTCACGCTCTGGCAGCTGTGTGGTCACTGCTCCCCCAACCCTGCTCTGGGCCACTGGGGGGTGGGGCCTGTCTCCCAGCACAGGGGGCGCCATGTGGCTTGAGGCTCCGGTCTCTTGCGCCGCTGTTTGCCTTTGGCCCCTGGTTCCCTGCCTCCTTCTTGACATTTCCGGCCCCTCCAGTGCCACTCACCCTGTGGCCGCTGCATGTCCCCTGGAACATCTCCACTTCCTGTCTCTGCCTTTTGTGACATCGACATCTTTTCAGTGGACAGATTGAGCCCTTGGTATGGTCTGTCGGAGGGTTTCTGAGTGGACTGTGCCCCTCTGCAGGGTCACAGCCACCTGCCACCCCTGCTCTCAGGACAGTGGCTGTTTTTCCTGCCCCTGCGCGCCTCACCAGCTCTGGGGCTTCGACCCTTTCTGGGCCTTCCTGGGGTGGGTGTGGAGCTGTCCAGCCTCCCAGCCACAGCACCCAGCCTACCCCAGGGGGCCAGTGCCCAGCGTCTTGTATTCACTTGAACCTCTCTGTGTGGAATCACGAGTTCTGTTGTTTTACGTGGTTTGTCGTTTATTCCGCACTTTGGATCCTGTCACAGGGCCCCGTGTCACAGGCGACGTGTTTGGCCACACTTGCCTCCCTTTCTCCTGGTAGATTGCCCGTGACACACTTGGCACCCATTAGGCTCTTCTGGAAGTGAGTCTTTGAACAGGTCACTGTCTGAAGTGAAAGTCTGCAGGACTTGGAGAACAGAGAGGCGGTTGTCCACGCAGCCCCTGGGTGCTGGGGAGAGGCCGCGGCCGGTCATACTCAGAGACCGCGGCCATCTTGAGTCTTCCTCCCACATCATGCCAGACACTGTCGCCAGATGAAGCTCCCTCAGACTCGACAGCTTCCACAGTGTGGCTCGGCCACGGTCGTCCATCCGTCACCCGAAGGTTCTGACCCTTCTCAGCCACGTGCCCTGCTGCTCCCACTGACTGGTGCTTGGTGTGGGCGACACTGCCCCCAGGGACAGGCATGTCTGCTTGGTCCACTTGGGGTCTGCACAGGGCCTGCCTTCCCCCCGGGCCGTGGGGTCTGCTGCGGCCCACCTTACTCCCGACCCTCACCAGACTCTGGGTTCCAGCATATTCTCTGCCCCCTGGGTCTCTGGGAGTCTTCATTAAAAGTGCTGTGGGGGGCACCCAGAACATTCTTCTGAGAAAACGGGGTCCTGCCCACATGCACACAGCAGTGTGCTGAAAAGGAACCAGCTTCTTTTCTTTCTTCAGAGAGAATTACCACCAGTAAATTCATTTTGAAAGTGTATTTAGAGCTATAAAAGGAGTTGTTACTGCTTCCCTGGGGCTCACAGTGTTCAGTCCAGTACTTTCTGAGCACCTCTGCTGGGCCGGGCCTCCCTTGGGCACCTCCGCCCTTTGTCCTGGCTGATCCCACGCCGCAGCTCAAGGGGCAAGCAGGCCATCAGCTGAGGGCGATCACAGAATTCAGAGCTTCCCTTTTCACAGGAGCGAGGTCTCCAGGCTCTTTTGTCCCTGTGAGGAGTGCCCTCGGGCAGTGCCTTCTGGCTGCCAAGCATGGGGGCTGTGTCCTCAGGCCGAGAGTGAACGGTGCCTGCTGAGTTGTGTTGGGGGGATCTCCATCCTGGGGGGACAGGGGGCACGAGGCTTCCCAGTTAAAAGTGCCAGGTTCCCAAGTTTAGAAGTTTGCTCTGTTCTCTGTGTGAAGAACGGCCAGCCAGCAGGCAAGAGCGGACGAGTCGGGCCTCACACCCCCGCTGGGCAGGGTGATGGCAGTGGAGGTTGGGCCTGCGAGGGGCCTCCGGGGACACGGATGACAGTGGGCACACGTGAGGCCTCCTGCCCACTTTCCGCAGGCGCTGGCCTTGCAGGGTCACTAGAGATCAGAGGCCACGCGAGACCTGTGGGGCCCAGAGATGCTGCAACCTGCGGGCGCTGCTGCGGGGCTACCCCGCCCTCTGCGTCAAGGACACCCTCTCACGGCCCTGTCCCTCTAGCCATCCGATCCCACAATGTCTACCCAGCCCTGCCCCACCTTCTGCAGAATGGCGGGTTAGGCAGTGGTCCCACGCTTGCAAGCACAGAGCCCCAGCGCCTTGCCCCACCGGGCTGCCTAGTGTGACCATGCTGCAGGGGTTGCTGCCCAGACATGGCCAAGCCCCTCAGGCTGCTCCCTCCTGCGTTCCCTCCTCCAGTCCTCAGGGCTCTCCCTCTCTACTGCTCCCTCATCTGCCCCCTCTTGGCTCCACACCCTCCAGCTGCTGTACCCTGCCACTCGGCCAGCCTACCTTGGCTCTGAGAGCTTCCAGAAGACACTGTGCATCCAAAAGATGCCCCCAAACCTGCAGGGCTGCTGCGGGGCGTGTGTGTGTGTGTGGTGGGGGCTCATCTGGGTGTGAGAGTGTGGGTGTGTGAGTGTGTGTGTGGTGGGGGCTCATCTGGGTGTGAGTGTGTGTGGGGGGGGGGGCTCATATCTGAGTGTGTGAGTGTGTGTGTGTGTGGTGGGGACTCATATCTAGGTGTGAGTGTGTGTGTGGGGGGGGGGGGGTGCAGGCTCATCGCCCTGCAGGGTTGTGCCTTCTCCTTCCTGCCCTGAGCACATCTGGCCTCAAAGGGCAGGATGAGGTTCTCAGAGAAGATTGTCAGCACTGTCCCCTCAGTCCTCTGCTAAAGCCCACCTGTGCTCCCGCCTGGAAAGTTGGGCTTGCAGCAGAGAGTAAGGAGACGGGTGCTCCCCTTCTCTGCAGGTCCTGGAAGCTTCTGACCATCCCAGTGCTGGTGAGGACCAGGGCCATCACAGAAGTGGTATTTAAAGGATTGTTATTTGTGTAGAAACTTGGAAGCAGAGTAAAATATGCTATCTACCTATCAGCTGGAGCACACTGTGATATCAAACACATTGGCATTCAAATTGCCTTATTCTGAATAGTTTTAATTTACACTTTTTTTTTTTAAGGACCTTAGCTGGATGACAGGCTTGTCCTCGGGGCGGGGTGTGTTTGGGGGGCTTCTAGGGGAACCAGCTCTGCTTTTGACTGGGACAGTACAGCGATGTTGGCATCCCCTCCCGCTGCGGGTGACGGGTGGCGCTGGCAGTCAGTGGTGGCTGCTGCTAAGAGCAGCCAAGCATCCGGGAGGGACGTGATGCGGTCTGGGAGGACGGTGAGCAGTACCCGTGGCCCAGCCCCCTGTGGACAGGGAGCCAGAACCCAGGGCAGCCCTGATGTGGGGCCGGGCTGAAGACCCCGCCACCCAGGGCTGGGCCCTGATGAGCGTTTAGAAAATCGGGAGTGGATGGAATTTAGGTAAGCTTTGGCTTTACTCTGTATGTGAGAAGATTTCTTGCTTTTGAGGCTGGCAGACAGGAGGAAGGTCTGGTGCTGGATACGCCAGTCCGCGGACGTGGGGCCCAGAGCATGTGGCCTGACGGGCGGGATCCTTGGTCTCGGGATGGGTGGGGTCCCCCAGCCCTGCCTAATGCTGCCCTCTCCCCAAGGCTGGAGTGGGTGGAGATCATCGAGCCGCGCACGCGCGAGCGCATGTACGCCAACCTGGTCACCGGCGAGTGCGTGTGGGACCCGCCGGCTGGCGTGCGCATCAAGCGGACCAGCGAGAACCAGTGGTGGGAGCTCTTCGACCCCAACACGTCGCGCTTCTACTACTACAACGCCAGCACCCAGCGCACCGTGTGGCACCGGCCTCAGGACTGCGACATCATCCCCCTGGCCAAGCTGCAGACCCTGAAGCAGAACACGGAGTCGCCGCGCGCCTCGGCGGAGAACAGCCCCGGGCGGGGCAGCAGCGTCAGCCGCGATGGCAGCACCAGCTCGTCCCTGGAACCCGAGCTGGACTCCGGCGACAGGGCGCCAGAGCCTGTGGGCCGCGCGAGCCGGCAGGCCACGCCAGGGATGGTGAAGGACGAGAGCAGCAGGTGAGGCAGGCCCCTGCACCCTGCCGCCTCTAGGGGACCACCCGCTCTCTTGTGCCCACCGGGGCAGAGCTGGCCAAGGCGCTCTGGGCCCTGCTGGGGCTGGAGTTTCTCTGGCTAATCGTGAAATTATTTGGTTCTCTCCACTGTGGGACGTGCTTCCGGGATGGGAGCACCCCAGAGCTGGCCCCCAGAGCTCCTGTGATGGAGGGGTGCCCTCCCCAGGTCCACCTGCCTATTGTTCTCTGGACGCAGATCCATGGGGGTCCATTGGCTGGCCCCACCTAACTCTAGGCCTCCCTGCCCGAGCTTGACTGACCTCGCCAGCACTGAGGGCAAGAGGTAGGGCATCACCCCTGTTTTGCAGAGGAAGGTCTGAGGCGGTCGGCAGTGGGGCAGAGCACTGTCCTGGGTGCCCCCAGGGTGTCGACTTGTCCAGCAGCCACTGTGGCTGTTTTCCCTCCTGGTCTTGCAGACAGTGAGGCCATGGACACCTGGGCTCCCACCCCCTGCTGCTTGTGCACCTCAAGTGCCCATATGGCAGAGCCTGAACCCCAGGGAGCTGTTCCCCAGGGCCAGCACTCAAGGGTCCCAGTCCAGAAGAAGTGGCTGGAGGGCATGCGACCTGGATAAACCCTGACAGGCTGGAAGTTACCAGAAAGAAGCCAGGGAGGAGCAGGAATGGGACATGGGCCTTGGAGACCAGGCAGGCTGGGTTTCACCCGGGGACAGTGGAAGTCACAAAGTAGTCAAAAGCCGACTTAGGCTGTGGGTCTGTTTGCTCCTGGGAGGATGACATGCCAGGCCGGGGGCGCAGTGCCTGTGATGAGGGTTTGCGGGAGCCTGGCACGCACAGGGCGGGGCTCTGGGCAGGGGCCTGGGCACGAAGGCCGGAGAAGCCTGAAAAGGTTGCTGGGAGTTGTCCTCATGAAGCAGAGCCTGGGATGGTCCCCAAGGAAAAAGCTAGTGAGTAAGGTTTAAAGACAGCCCTGCATCCCTCTGGTGTTCCGGCAAGCTCAGACTGGTGCCGCCGCCTGTCCAGCAGATGTGACAGCCTCGGCCCAGGTCACCCGCGGCATTGCTGGTGGCGATTGCTGGCTCTTCGCTGCAGGCCGGTGCGGGGCTGGACTCTTCTTAGGTTCTGTTGGCAGACATCCTGTGGGCAGGGGTGTCCTCTTCCCAAAAGTGTCCAGGGTGTGGTATGGTGACTCGGATCATGGTGTTGCCTTCGGGTCGGCCTCCCACGAGGAGCGTAGTTGGAGGTGGATTAGAATTGTGTTTATCTGTGGGGCAGGCTGGGGACCAGGCACCTTGCTTGTGTCATTTTTTCCCATTCATGAAGGTAGTACATTTTATACATTTTCCCCCAAAGAACTTGCATTTTTTAAAGGTTTATTTTTAGGTACCATATAAAGTCATATTGTATGATCATTACTGGTATTCAGGTACTACTTTTTAAAAATTAATTTTATGTATTTAATTCATCTTTGACATCGCTGCACAGGCTTTTCTCTCGTTCCGGTGAGCGGGGACCACTGTCTGGTTGTGATGCGCAGGCTTGTCACTGCACGGCTTCTCTTGTGGGCATGGGCTCTGGCGTGCGGGCTTTGGTAGTCGTGGAGCACGGGCTCAGTGGTTGCAGTCCCCGGCTCTAGAGCACGGGCTCAGTGGTTGTGGCGCAAGGGCTTAGTTGCCCCGTGGCACGTGGGGTCTTCTCAGGCCAGGGATCGAACCCATGTTTCCTGTGTTAGCAGGCAGATTCTTTAGCACTGAGCCACCAAGGAAGGCCCCAGATGGTATATTTATACATCATTCCTGTTTTCACACTTGTTGAGCTCTTATTACAAAGTCGAGCACACTGTCTCCAGAGTTGCCTGTGATTCTGCCAGCTGTCCCAAGCTGGCCGGTTCTCCCCGAGGAGGTGGGGCCAGGGAGGCAGGCAGGCTGATGGCCCCGCGACCCTGTGGTTCGGGCTGGGACGTCCCTTTCTCTTACTAGCTTCCCAGTGTGAGTGGATGGGGAATCCTATCCAGTATGTTTGTTTGTCTTGTGGGTTGAATTTGCCCTGTCCCGTTCTCAGCACCTGTGAATGTGACCTGGAGACACAGGGCTGTTGTGGATGCCGTTGGTTAAGCTGAGATGGGCCCTCCTGCAGTGGGCAGGGCTCTGACCCCTCAGGACTGTTGTCCTTGCAAGAATACGGAGACGCACAGGACAACACCCTGCTGGCCGAGGCAGACAATTTCTCTTCTCTGTTAGCTCTAGGATTCTCTGTGTGTTTGTTAGGTCAGATCTGTTCATTGTATCAGTTGAGTTCTTTACTAAGTTTTGGTCTGCCGAGACACGTGGATTCTGGGAGGTGAGTCCCGCCGGGTGGTGGGAGTGGTCTGTCCCTTCTTCCTGTCTCCTGCTGCTGCTGCCCTTCTGCATGGAAGCTGTGGGTCGGCTCCAGGGAGGTTTGCAGTCAGGTATTCCCAGCACGTTTCCCTGTGTTGTATCGCTGATGCTTTCTGCCTTGACTTGTGCTTTGGAACCAGGGTCAGCCACTTCCCATGGTTTGTATTTGCCCCTGAACAGCCATCCTCACGTGTATTAGGTGTGTTCCTCCTCAGGGACCTCTAGGGTCTGGTCACCTTCACCTGTTCTAATACTTGGCCTTAGTGTGGTGGGATGGTTGTGGGGTGCTTTGTGGGGACCCCTGATGCAGCGGAGGATGTGGTGTCACCTCAGCAACTCCAGGTTAGGCCCTGCCCGCCCCTTCCTCCTGTGCGTTCCCATGTGCTCCACACATGCATTGCTGCCCAGCGTGTTCCTGGGTGCCCCTCCAGGATGCTGCATTCACCCCACAGCCTGGGGAAGCCTGCACCCCTGCTCTGCATCTGGGGCCCATTGGGGGCCTGGGGCAAGTGCTGGGCAGGCAGAGCCTCAGGGGTGTGAGGCAGCTGCTTCTGCAGACCTGGTTCTGCAGATTTGCTCCTGCTCAGTGTGTGGGTGGCTTCACCCCACAGACCCCCCGCCATGCCTGCTGATGGGTCCCTAGAGCCCTTGATTTTGATGCAAGCAAGTTTATTGTAATTTTCACCTTGTTTGTGTTTAATGTTTTGTTTAAAAAGTTCTTTCTGGCCTTGGACCAAAGGTATTTGCTTACGTGTCTTGTGTTAACTGTGGTTTTTGCACGTTGTGGCCTGCATCCGCCCATACCACGTGCTGCCCTGTACCCTGGCCGCGCTGTCCGTGTGCTCTCTCAGGGGCCATCACCTCTCAAGCCTCAGTGCTGGGAAACATTCCTGTCTCCCTTTGTATTTACGACCATCTTAGCTAATTGTGGGCATTCCTTCTACCATTCAAGGCCTGGAGTTCAAGCTCCTCAGAAAACCCAGGTGGCTTTGCATGCTTAATAGACTAGTTCAGTGTGAACGTAATGTTGGTTTGCACTGAGACACCAGAACATTCACGTGACTGGCTTTATTGCGCTGTTCTGGAACCAGTAGTGGAGCTCAGAAAGTGTGTCTCCTGTGTGGGAATGGGGATCTTGCCTCTTGTTCCAATTTCGGCAGTATGAGAAGGAGATGCTGAAGAAGCTTTATGCTGCTTGTGACTCAGACATCTATTGTCATCAAAATGACTGTTGCAGTCTCAGTGTCTCATATAAGCACTGTTTGCCTTATAATTTTAGGTTGAATTCATTGAGAAACATTGTCAAATCTAAAAAAACCCCTCACATTCAATGTTTGATGATAGTAGTTGAGAAGAATCTTTTCTCAAAGAAAAAATTTCAGTCTAGGCCATGAGTTTTTTAAACATTGCAGCAAAGCTTTCTGTATCCAAGCTTTTAAACTGCTGTGTGGTGGGTCAGATTGGGATACTTCCCTTCTGTTCCTGACACAAACCTGTGGGACCATTGACGACCGAGTCCAGGAGGGCAGAGGATGCTGGCGGCCTGTGCGGCTACCTCACAGCTCACGATGGGCTGCTGAGCTCCTGTCTGCTGCTGGGGCTCACCGTGCCCCCTCAGCACCAGCCTGCGCCCTGTGCTGGCCCCCAGCGCATGTTTTAAGCATGGTCAGTCGTGACAATCTCAGCTGCACTGCAGGCTGGACTGAATAGTGTTTCCTCAGTTTTTTGGTAGTGATTTCACCTGCAGGCGTTCTGCAGAGGTGACGCGTGGAGGCCAGTTCCCCAGTCCTGTCGCACTCAGCTGCGACCCCTTAGTGCAGCAACAGCCTGGAGTAGCGCCAGGAGCCCCGGCACCCCCGGGGCCCCGCTGCTGAGCGCTCTCACTATCCTTCCCTCTCCCCAGCACTGTCCGTGCCTCAAGGCTGCTGGTCTAAAGCAAGCCTGTTTCCTCTGGACACGTGCCTTCAGCTGCCGTTGTCGGCGTAGTTTGATACTTGTCCTCCGTGAACAGCGTGGTTGCTCTCCCTGCTGGGCTAACAGATGAGCTGCTGGGAAGCACATGTGGTGTGAAGGTCCCTTCCGTTTTCATTAAAGTAATTCTGCTGCGACGAGATTCCCGTCTTGGGCTCTGACCGCTGTGCACCTTGCAACCCTCCAGTGGGGCCGTGTGTCTGCCTGGCCCAGCGGCACAGAGCCTGCACGCCGCCAAAGGCAGAGCTGTCCAGGCCCCCATCTGTGGCCGGCAGATCGGCCGTGTGGGGGCACTCAGGCTGCTGAGTTGTGGCCGCACCCGGGACCTGTGGTGTGCTGAGTGGTGTGGCCACACAGGACTGTGTTCCCATGATGTGCTCCTGACAGACACTGGAATTTGAATTGCATGTAAAAAATTCATTGCCCACTTGCTGTACAAAACCAGGCACTGGAGCTGGATGAGGCCCACTGGCTGTAGTCAGCTGCCCTCCAGCCTGAAGTGGAGTGCAGGCTCCCCACCATGGCCAGCCCAGGGGCCCTGGCGACCAGGCCCGAGCCCTTCTGTGCCACACTCCATGCCCCCTGGTCCAAGCCCAGCCCGGAGGCCACCGGCCAGAGCTCCAGCTCCTTGCTGGGCCTGGGGCTGTCCTGGGTGAGGCATTGGGCTCCATCGGGGCATCGTGGGAGGGGGCAGTGAGGGTGCAAGAAACCCTGCCCAGGTGCAGGCAGACCTGTGGGAGGAGCTGTGGTGAGAACCAGAGGGCTGCACTCGTTCCACGGCGTGCAGCGTGGACCCGCTGTGTCTCTAAGCGGTTGTACTTCTGTTCACGTCTCCTGTTCACTCTGCTGCATTTCAGCTCCTCACCGTCAGGAGTGCTCCTTGAGAAGGACTACGAGGTTTACCGGGACTACAGCGTGGACGGCCACCTTCTCCACTGCAGGTAGGCCCTGCCTCAGGCCTGTCCATCTCCTGGCCGGGGGTGGTTTTCCTGGCAGCTCTCGGGTGAGCTGGAGAAGGGTCTGGCCCAGCAGGAAGTGACCAGCTGGACGTGCAGAGCGTGCCAGGCCCTGCCCTGGCCCGTGGGACACAAGGAGAGGCTGTTGGGCCACTGTGTGGTGTGGAGTACTGTTGTGTCCATGGTACTGGCCCTGGTGGATCCCTTGGAGGTTCCTTAGTGTGTGGTCCCCCCCAGAGCCCCAGGCGCATCGGAAGTGTGGCTTCCCAGGCCACGTCGGGAAGACTCGTGCCCACCAAGTGGGGCAGGGAGGCTGGCTGCCCTCGGGCCTGGGTTGGCCTTGCTGGGTGTTGGGGTTTCTAGATTCAACGCTCAGGACCCTGGGCACAGCAGCAGCAGGCTGAGCAAGGGCCTCCCCTGGGTTAGCTCGTGTGTCCAGGCTGGAGCAGGCACCTCATCCGTAGCTGATGGGGGATGGACGGGGTGCCGGGCCTCTGGAGGTGGGGATTTGGAGCGCGAGGGGCCTTTGGCAGTTTGCTCAGTTTAGAGATCGAGACTGGGTTTGTTGATACAGGGAGGGATCTAAGCCTGCCTGGGCCAGCAGTGTGGCTGTGTCCACGGGTGTCCTCACTGGTCACCGGGAGACTCGGGTTTGACTGGGGTTTGTGGGCACAGAGCTGATGTGGTCTCGTGGCCTGTGAGCGGGGCCCACATCGGGGGCAGAAGCTTCCCTCCGAGGCAGTCCAGGGCCCGTTTCCTGCTGCTCTTCCAGGGCGCTGAGCATGGAGCAACGCTTCCCTGTTGAGGCACCTCCAGAAACAGGCAGGAGGTGGTGGGAGGGGTCTTTCCCCTGGGTGTCTCCTCCCCAGCAGAGCCAACAAGGAATTGGGGCTGAGAGAAAAGGCCGGGCCTCCTCCTGGGTCTGCGGGTGGTGGTGAGGGGCTGCGGGGGTCGTCCTGTGGGAGGGAAGGTGATCAGGGGCTGGGAGAGAAGCACAGGACTCTGCCTGGGCCTTGGGGCGCTGAGGGGCATCGTCTCTGGGCCACTGGGGGCGCGTTTCCTGAAACAGGCCGGCACCCGCCTTCATGCTGCCCCGTGCCTGCCTCTGCCTTGGCTCCCTCCTATCTGGTTGCTGCAGCCCTGCCCGCATTTGGTGGGCAGTGGACCATGTGCAGTGTCTCCTGTGTGCCCCTGCTGAACCAAGACCGTGATTTTCCACGCGTCCTACTTTTAGTCCTCGCAAGATCTCGTGAGGACTGGGGTGGAAGTGGGAGGTGATGCCCCACAGCCCAGGAACTACAGGCTGGAGTTCAGCCCTGGATCTCTCAGACTCCAGGGCTGGTTCTCCAGGTCTGCGAGCACGCCTGCCGTCCTCTGCTCTGCTTGGCTGGCCTGTGCGGCTGGCCAGGAGCAGCCTCTGGCAACCAAGAGCTGAATTCCCGAAGGGAGCCTGCCTCCCGAGCCCTGCTCGCTCTTACCCTGGTTCTCTCAGTCCTGCCTTACCCACGGCCAACAGTTAGGACTTGTGGCTCAGTCAGAGGACAGAGGCACAGGACCAGAGTACACAGTTCATTTCTTTGGATACTTGGGATTTCTACTTTCTGTGATGGTGGATTCACTTACCTGAGACCAGCCTGTACAAGAACAAAATAGACCAAATTTCTGCAGGCATCAGAGATCCACAGAGGAGCCAAGACCTGTGGCCGTAGCCTGACAGCCGGTGCAGTCCAGAAGACGTGGTTCTGCCTCAGCAGCCTCAGAGGGGACAGGAAGGCTCTGAACAAGGCTGTGCACACAAGCTTATTAACCTTGGCAAAATAAACCAATTCCTTAAAAGATACAGTTTACCAAAACTCATAGAAGAAGAAATACACAATCTGAATAGGTCTATATCTGTTAAAAGAGATTGAATCAATAATTAATAATCTTCCAAAAAAGAAAGCAGAAGTTCTGAATGGGTTAACTGGTGAGTTCTACCAAACATACATGGAAGAAATTTTATGAGATCTGTACAATCTCTTTCAGAAGATAGATGCAGAGGGACTACTTTCTTGTTCTGTGAAGCCAGTATTACTCTAATATCCAAATCAGAAAAACACAAGAAAACTACAGACCTGTCTCTCTCATGAACATAGATGTAAAAATCCTCAAAAATATGTTAGGAAATCAAATCTACCAATGTATCAGATCAGATCAGTCGCTCAGTCGTGTCTGACTCTTTGCAACCCCATGAACTGCAGCACGCCAGGCCTCCCTGTCCATCACCAACTCCAGGAGTTCACTCAGACTCATGTCCATCGAGTCAGTGATGCCATCCAGCCATCTCATCCTCTGTCGTCCCCTTCTCCTCTTGCCGCCAATCCCTCCCAGCATCAGAGTCTTTTCCAATGAGTCAACTCTTCGCATGAGGTGGCCAAAGTACTGGAGTTTCAGCTTTAGCATCATCCCTTCCAAAGAAATCCCAGGGCTGATCTCCTTCAGAATGGACTGGTTAGATCTCTTTGCAGTCCAAGGGACTCTCAAGAGTCTTCTCCAACACCACAGTTCAAAAGCATCAATTCTTCGGCGTTCAGCCTTCTTCACAGTCCAACTCTCACATCCATACATGACCACAGGAAAAACCATAGCCTTGACTAGATGAACCTTTGTTGGCAAAGTAATGTCTCTGCTTTTGAATATGCTATCTAGGTTGGTCATAACTTTCCTTCCAAGGAGTAAGCATCTTTTAATTTCATGGCTGCAGTCACCATCTGCAGTGATTTGGGAGCCAGAAAAATAAAGTCTGACACTGTTTCCACTGTTTCCCCATCTATTTCCCATGAAGTGGTGGGACCGGATGCCATGATCTTCGTTTTCTGAACATTGAGCTTTAAGCCAACTTTTTCACTCTCCACTTTAACTTTCATCAAGAGGCTTTTGAGTTCCTCTTCACTTTCTGCCATAAGGGTGGTGTCATCTGCATATCTGAGGTTATTGATATTTCTCCCAGCAATCTTGATTCCAGCTTGTGTTTCTTCCAGTCCAGCGTTTCTCATGATGTACTCTGCATATAAGTTAAATAAGCAGGGTGACAATATACAGCCTTGACGTACTCCTTTTCCTATTTGGAACCAGTCTGTTGTTCCATGTCCAGTTCTAACTGTTGCTTCCTGACCTGCATACAGATTTCTCAAGAGGCAAATCAGGTGGTCTGGTATTCCCATGTCTTTCAGAATTTTCCACAGTTGATTGTGATCCACACAGTCAAAGGCTTTGGCATAGTCAATAAAGCAGAAATAGATGTTTTTCTGGAACTCTCTTGCTTTTTCTATGATCCAGCGGATGTTGGCAATTTGATCTCTGGTTCCTCTGCCTTTTCTAAAACCAGCTTGAACATCAGGAAGTTCACGGTTCACATATTGCTGAAGCCTTGCTTGGAAAATTTTGAGCATTACTTTACTAGCATGTGAGATGAGTGCAATTGTGCGGTAGTTTGAGCATTCTTTGGCATTGCCTTTCTTCGGAATTGGAATGAAAACTGACCTTTTCCAGTCCTATGGCCACTGCTGAGTTTTCCAAATTTGCTGGCATATTGAGTGCAGCACTTTCACAGCATCATCTTTCAGGGTTTCAAATAGCTCAACTGGAATTCTATCACCTCCACTAGCTTTGTTCGTAGTGATGCTTTCTAAGGCCCACTTGACTTCACATTCCAGGATGTCTGGCTCTAGGTCAGTGATCACACCATCGTGATTATCTGGGTCGTGAAGATCTTTTTTGTACAGTTCTTCTGTGTATTCTTGCCATCTCTTCTTAATATCTTCTGCTTCTGTTAAGTCCGTACCATTTCTGTCCTTTATTGAGCCCATCTTTGTATGAAATGTTCCCTTGGTATCTCTGATTTTCTTGAAGAGATCCCTAGTCTTTCCCATTCTGTTGTTTTCCTCTATTTCTTTGCATTGATCGCTGAAGAAGGCTTTCTTATCTCTTCTTGCTATTCTTTGGAACTCTGCATTCAGATGCTTATATCTTTCCTTTTCTCCTTTGCTTTTTGCTTCTCTTCTTTTCACAGCTATTTGTAAGGCCTCCCCAGACAGCCATTTTGCTTTTTTATATTTCTTTACCAATGTATAAAAAGAATTATATATCATAACCAAGTGAGATTTATCCTAGGTATGCAGGGTTGGTTCAGCATTTGAGAGTCAATATAATCCATTACATCAGTAGGCCAAAGATGAAAAATCATAGCTCAGTTGGTAAAGAATCTGCCTGCAATGCAGGAGACCCCAGTTCAATTCCTGTGTAGGGAAGATCTGCTGGTGAAGGGATAGGCTACCCACCCCAGTATTCTTGGGCTTCCCTTGTGGCTCAGCTGGTAAAGAATCCACCTGCAATGTGGGAGACCTGGGTTCGATCCCTAGCTTGGGAAGATCCCCTGGAGAAGAGAAAGACTACCCACTCCAGTATTCTGGCCTGGAGAATTCCATGGACTGTACAGTCCATGGGGTTACAAAGAGTTGGACATGACTGAGTGACTTTCACTTTCACTTATGATCATATCAACAGTTGCAAAAAAAGCATTTGGTAAAATCCAACAGCCAACCTTAATTTAAAAACAAACTCAGTAAAGTAGAAATATGTGTGTGCTTAATTACTTCAGTCCCATCTGACTCTTTGCAGCCTCATGGACTGTAGCCCACAAGGCTCCTCTGTCCATGGGATTCTCCAGGCAAGAACATTGGAGTGGGTTGCCATGCCCTTCTCCAGGGGATCTTCCCAACCCAGGGCTCAAATCTGTGTCTCTTACATCTCCTACATTGGCAGGTGGGTGCTTTACCACTAGTGCCACCCAAAAAGAGAGGAACTCCCTTAACTTGATGAAGAATATCTGCAAAAAATTTACAGCTAACATCATACTTAGTAGTGAGAAGCTCAAAGCTTTTCCACTAAGATCAGAAGCAAGGCAAGGGTTTCCCTTCTGACCTCTGGTGCTCAGCATTGTATTGGAGCTCTTTGCTAATGCAGTAACACAAGAAAAGGAAATACAGAGTATACAGGTTGGGGAGGAAAACATAAAACTGTCTTTGCTTGCAGATGACTTGATCACCTATGTAAAAAATCTTAAAGAATTGGCAAACTCCTAGAACTAAGTGGTTGTAGCTAGGTAGTAAGATATAAGCTAAATATGCAAAAGTCCATTGCTTTCATATATACTAGCAATGAACAAGTGGAATATGAAGTTAGAAACGGTAGCATTTACATTAGTATCACCCAGAATGAAATACTTAGGTGTAAATGTGACAAAATATATACAAAATCTATGTAAGGAAAACTGTAAAATTCTGATGAAAGATATCACAGAAGAACTCAACAAGTGGAGGAAGGACTCCACTCTTTCCAACTTGACCTATAGATTCCATGCAGTCTCAGTCAGAATCCCAGCAGGTGGTTTTGTGGATATTGACAAAGCAATAATTAGATTTCTCTAGAGAGGCAGAAGACCTAGGACAGCCAACACAATATTCAAGGAGGACAAAGTTGGAGGAATAATACTACCTGAGTCCCAAGACTCCCTGTAACGCTGTTGTAAGCAAGACAGGGTGGTGTTGGTAAAGAATAGACACATTAATGGAATAGAATGGAGAGATGACCAATCAGTTCAGTCGCTCAGCCGTGTCCGACTCTTTGCGACCCCGTGAATCGCAGCACGCCAGGCCTCCCTGTCTATCACCAACTCCCGGAGTTCACTCAGACTCACATCTGTCAAGTCAGTGATGCCATCCAACCATCTCATCCTCTGTCGTCCTCTTCTCCTCCTGCCCCCAATCCCTCCCAGCATCAGAGTCTTTTCCAATGAGTCAACTCTTCGCATGAGGTGGCCAAAGTACTGGAGTTTCAGCTTTAGCATCATCCCTTCCAAAGAAATCCCAGGGCTGATCTCCTTCAGAATGGACTGGTTGGATCTCTTTGCAGTCCAAGGGACTCTCAAGAGTCTTCTTCAACACCACAGTTCAAAAGCATCAATTCTTCGGCGCTCAGCCTTCTTCACAGTCCAACTCTCACATCCATACATGACCACAGGAAAAACCATAGCCTTGACTAGATGAACCTTTGTTGGCAAAGTAATGTCTCTGCTTTTGAATATGCTATCTAGGTTGGTCATAACTTTCCTTCCAAGGAGTAAGCATCTTTTAATTTCATGGCTGCAGTCACCATCTGCAGTGATTTTGGAGACAACCAATAGACCACCATGAATATTATCAGCAGACCTTTGATGAAGGGGTAAAAGGAATGCAGTGGAGCCAAGATGGTCTCTTAAGAGACGTTGCTGGAACACCTGGACATCCACATGCAAGAAAGTGAATCTGGATGTAGACCTTACACCCTTCATGGAAATTAACTCAAGATGGATCACAGACCTGAATGGGAATACAAAACTATCTCCTAGAAGGTAACAGGAGAAAACCCAGATGACCTTGGGTTTGGCAATGACTTTCTAGGTATAACATTAAAGGCACGATTCATGAAAGAAACAATTGATAAGCTGGACTGTGTTAAAATTAAAAATTTCTGCTCTGCGAAAGACAAAGTAGGAGAAAATGTTTGCAATAGACACAAATGATAAAGGACTGTAATCTGAAATATACAAAGAATTCTTAAAATGCAGCAGTAAGAAAACAACCTGCTTTTAAAATGGGCCAAAGAGCTGAACAGACACCTCAGCAAAGAACCTATACTGTTGGCACAGAAAGCATGTGACAGATGCTCCACATCACCTGTCAGCAGGAAATGCAAAGTGAAACAAGAGTGAGATACCTCTGCAGGCCTGTTAGAGGAGCCAGAAGGCGGACACTCTGACACCAGGTGCTGGCGAGGGTGCGGAGCAAGGGAACCCGCGGTCAGTGCTGGTGGGAGCGCAGGAGGCTGCAGCTGCTAAGACTGAACACAGGGACTTCCCTGGGGTTCAGTGGTTAAGAATCCCCCATTCCAAGGCAAGGGGAGTCAGGTTCAGTGTCTGGTTGGGAAACTAGGTTTCCACATGCCACAGAGCAGCTAAGCCCATGCACCCCAAGTACTGAGCCCATGCACCACAGCCGCTGAGCCCACGTGCCACAACTACTGAGCCTGTGTGCCATGACTGGAGGACACCTTTGCACTGCAGGGAAAGATCCAGCATGATGCAATGCAGATTTCATGTACTGCAACCAAGACCTGACTCAGCCATAAATAATAAATATATTCTTTTAAAAACCTGAATATACTCTAAATGATTTGGCAGTACTGCTCCTTGGTATTTACCAAAATGAGTTTGACATTTTATGTTCATATCAAATCCTGCACACAGATGTTTTTAGCATCTTTATTCATAGTTGCCAAAACAAGATGTCCTTCGGTAGGTGAATAGAGAAGTAAACAGTTGTCCATCCAGACAATGGCTTATACAACACTAAAAAGAAATGAGCTGTCAGCCGTGAAGAGTCACCGAGGAGCTTAAGTGCATGTCACAAAGCGAAGACACCAGCCTGAGAGCCTGCACACTGCGTGATTGCACTCCTGACATTCTGGAGTCAGAGTATGTAGGTTTTCAGATTGCCTTTTTTGGAGGCCAAAGATTTGCTCATTGATTTGGCATCAGAGATGCCTCCTATGGAGACAGTGAAAAGATCAGTGGTTGCCAGGGATTTGGGGAGGGGGATGAACAGACAGAGCATGTGGGTTTGGGGGGCAAAGAAAAATGCTCTGTACAACACTACAACAGTGGATACGTGTCTCTACATTTATGCAAACCCACAGAATGTACGACAGTAAGAGTGAGCCCTAATATCAACTAAGAATTTTGGTTGATTATAATGTGTCAGTGCTGGTCCATCAGTTGACAGTAGATGTTCTGTCTCTTGCGAAATGCTGATAATCGGGGAAGCTTTGTGTGAGTAGGTGCAGGGGGTACGTCGGAAATGTACATTTTTTTCTGCTCGGTTTTTCTGTGAACCTCAAAGTACTGTTAAACAAATTTAAATATCAATAGATATTCTAGAACTGAAAAAAATATAATAAGAAAACTAAGAACTCAGTAGATGGACTCTTAAAAGGTTAGTAAATTAGACGGTAGATCAGAAAAATGTCTGCAGTGTGGAGAGTCCAGGGGATGAGAAGCACAGGACACAGCCTGAAACTTTGTGGAGCTCAGTGCAGAGGACAGCACCTGACTCCCAGAGAAGGAGAGAGGAAATGGGATGGAAGTAATATTTTTAAAGATATGGTCAGGAGTTTCCAGAAATCATAAAATATGTCAGACCACAGACTGAAGAAGCGCTATGAAGCAGAGACACTGACGCAAAGGTTCCAGATGTAGAAGGAAATGTAGAAAGTGAAAGTCGCTCAGTCAGGTCCGACTCTTTGTGACCCTGTGGACTATACAGTCCATGGAATTCTCCAGGCCAGAATACTTTGCCCTCTCCAGGGGATCTCCCCAGCCCAGGGATCGAACCCAGGTCTTGCGCATTGCAGGTGTATTCTTAGAAGGAAGTCTTTAAAGCAGCTGGGAGTTTCTTGAGGGGGCAGTTGGAAGCGGGGAGCCTCGTGCACTGCTCCGGGCCTCTTGGTCTGCCGTGTCATGGCTGGTACAGCTGTGGGACGTGGGGCTGACCGTTAGTTGGTGGGCACGGTGTGTGATCAAGTCCCTGTATCGCCAGGGGCAGTGTCTCCGTGTTGTCATCAGGCAAATGAGACTCAGAAGAGCCTGAACACCCCTAGTGCCCCCTGCTAGGTGGAGGGGCCAGGGTCTGGGCACACAACTCCCTGGGGCCACAGGTGCCCTTAGGAACGGGGAGCGGTTTTACCATCTCGGTCCAGGTGCGGAGTGCTGAGAGTGGCAGTGGGCAGTGCTAGCAGGGCAGTCAGCCCTTCTGGACTCATGGGGGCCTGTGGTTGGATTCCAGGCCCTGAGAGGTGCTGCGCTGCGGGATGATCGGCTGTGTTGCGGGAGTGGGGAGGGTGCTAAACCCAGGATTCCAAAGCCACAGAGGCCTCTGGGAGCCCTCTGGTCCCCGGCGCTTCCGTCCAGGAGTGGTTCTGTGCCTGGTTCTGGCCTGGGACCAGAGCAGAACCTCTCACAAGGGCCCTGGAGGAGCGTCCCCATGGGCAGCAGTAGGAGAGCCCCCTGGAGGGCTGCCGGGCTGACCTGGGAAGTGTGTGAGGAGGGCTCCCAGGCCAGGGGGCAGCTGCTCCAGGCTGCACGACCCGGGGTCAGGGCCTCAGCAGTGAAAGGTTCACAGCTCATCACAGCACCCGGCAGTACCAGGCCCCACAGCCTGCAGCCCCTGGGGCAGCTCTGAAGAGGACAGTGAGAGACGACCAGGCCTTCCGGGCTGACCTCACACACCCGTGAGGTCAAGGGGGGTGGTCATGGGTCCAGGCTGGCGAAGGGGTCAGATTTCCACCTCACCCCGGGAACCTGCCCCCACCAGACTCCCCTCAGGTAACCTGCCCCCCCCCAGGACCTTCTCAGGTAACTATTCCCTCCAGGACTCCCCCCAGGACACCCCCAGGTAACCTGCTACCCCCAGGACCGCCCCCACATGTAACCTGCTCCCCCCAGGAACCCTCTAGGTAACCTGTTACCCTCAGGACCCCCCTCCAGGTAACCTGCTCCCCCCAGGGCTCCCTCCAGGTAACCTGCCCCCAGGACCGCCCCCCCAGATAACCTGCCCCCTGGCCAACTCCCCAGGTAACCTCTCCCCAGAACCCCCCCAAGTAACCTGCTCCCCCCAGGAACCCTCTAGGTAACCTGTTACCCTCAGGACCCCCCTCCAGGTAACCTGCTCCCCCAGGATCCCCCCAGGTAACCTGCTCTCCCCAGGACTGCCCCCCACATAACCTGCTCCCCCCAGGTAACCTGCCCAGGACTGCCCCCCGCCCGCAACCTGCTCCCCCCAGGGCTCCCTCCAGGTCACCTGCCCCCTGGCCAACTCCCCAGGTAACCTGCCCCCCCAGGACCTCCTCAGGTAACCTGCTCCCCACCCCCTACCAGGACCTCCTCTCTCCGCTGGAACTCGGGCACCAAGGAGCGCATGCTCATCAAAGTTGCCGACAGGGAGCCCAGCTTCCTCTCCCCCCAGGGCAATGGCTACGCCCTGGACAGCCAGCCTGGGGGTCGCTCCCGCAGGCCCTCCGGAGGACAGCACTCACCCAGCCTGCAGACCTTCACCCCTGATGCGGACAGCCCCGTCTTCTTCCCGGAGCGGAGGCCGTCGCCTTTCCCGAAGAGGGCTGAGCTAGGGAGCTGCTCCCCGCTGCTGGCCCAGCCCCGCCGGCCCGCTGGAGACTCGCAGCCTTCCTCACCACGCTACGCCTACGAGCCCCCCCTCTATGAGGAGCCCCCCGTGGAGTACCAGGCCCCGCTCTACGACGAACCCCCCATGGATGTGCAGTTTGAGGCCGGCTCGCCCCGGCGGTCTCCTGGCCGCAAGCCACCCAAGGCAGCCTCTGCGTCGCCCTACCAGCAGCTGGTGCTCACCAGGCAGAAGTGCCCCGAGCGCTACCTGAGCCTGGAGTACAGCCCTGCCGGCAAGGAGTACGTGCGGCAGCTGGTGTACGTGGAGCAGGCCAGCTCCAGCCCCAAGCTGCGGGCAGGCCCGCGGCACAAGTACACGCCTCACCCGGGGGGCGGCTCACTGTCTCTGCAGCCCAGCCCCTGCCTGCTGCGCGACCAGCGCCTGGGGGCCACGTCCTCGCTGGGGGTTGTGTCTGGGGACTATAGCAGCATGGAGGGGCCCGAGCTGCGGCCCGCCCCACCGCCCACGCCCCTGCCCCAGGCCCAAGACGATGCCATGTCCTGGTCTAGCCAGCAGGACACCATGTCTTCCACGGGCTACTCCCCCAGCACGCGCAAGAGGAAGAGCAGGAACCCCTCCGTGTGCCATGCTCCCAGCGCCCCGCCCGCTGAGGGCCCCGGGGACTGCGACCCGCTGAGCCAGCAGCCCCTGACGGATGAGCGGCCTCTGTGTGGACCCGGCCTGACGCCCATAAAGCGCACAGAGGGGGAGGCGGGGGACGGGGAGGGCCACCGGGGCCCGGCTGAGCCCTTCCTGGCACAGGCCCGGCTGGCCTGGGAGGCACAGCAAGCCCACCTGCACATGAAGCAGAGGGGCAGCTGGGACTCGCAGCAGGATGGCTCGGGCTACGAGAGTGACGGGGCGGTGCCGCTGCCCATGCCCGGGCCCGTGGTGCGTGCCTTCAGTGAGGATGAGGCACTGGCCCAGCAGGAGAGCAAGCACTGGCAGAGGGGTGCCTTGGACAGGCTCGCCTTCCCGCAGGTCCTGCTCGAGAAGAGCGTCTCCGTGCAGACCAGCCTGGCCTCCCCGGAGCCCTACCTGCACCCCTCTCAGGTAGGCACTCACAGGCGGGTCCTGGGCAGGGGTGGGGCAGGTCAGCACCCCGAGACGTGTGTGGCCTCACAGTTCCTGGCGGGCCTGAGGACAGACGGTGGATGGCCACCGGGGTCTCCGCCAGCACAGAGGTCTCACCTCGGCTCCTGCTAACTGGGGAGCCAAAGGCACATCCTGATTCCAGGACGCAGAGGCAGCCACCCGCCCTCTGCTCCCTGAGCCTCTGCCTCCCACCTATGAACAGGCACAGTGAGAAGCTGTGCAGGTGGAGTGCCGGGCCCTCCTTGGTGGCCAGAGACTCCGGGGCCAGGCTCCTTAGGTGCACCCCCAGCCCTGATGCAGAAGACATGCCATGCGCAAGAACCAGGACGTCTTAGGTGGCCAGTGTTCCCTGGGGCAGGGCCACCTTAGTGTACTCCAGATTGGAGCGTTCAGAGCAGCGTCTCTGTCTGTGGCTTGTAACACAGGAGGGCATCAGGACAGACGGGCAGGGCAGGGGCAGGTGGTGGGTGGGGTGTGGGCAGCTGCGTCCTGTGGCACCCAGCTCCCAGCCTGATCTGGACGGAAGGACACGTGGGCTCCGAGGGCCTGACTGAGGTCCATGCCAGGTGCTGCCGGGTGAGGTGGCTTCCTGCCCCAGGGGTTGGGGAGGCTGTGCAGGTGTGGGCACGACCTGCCAGGAGAAGGAGGGGCCGGGGGCATCCCCCCTGCCTCTGATGCCTGGGAATCCTTGTGTGTTTGTTGGGGAGGTGTGGCAGTGGCAGCCCAGAGAAGGTTGCGTTCCTCTGTCAAGCACGGTTGGCATCTGGGGCTCTCTGTGTCCTTGAGGGGCTGCCCTTCCCACTTGAACCGGCAGAAGCCACAGCGCTCTCCCCCTTGCCCACCCTCACGCATGGTCGGCCCCCTGCCTGGGGGGCCGTGTGAGTCCGGGACGCAGTGTCCCGTGGGCCACACGAGCTCCTCCTACTCCCAGACTGTGCTGGCCTCCCGACCCTCGGTCTTTGGACCAGGGTGGGTGCCTCCCAGAGGCTGAGCCCCCAGGGAAAAGTTGGTCCCGTCTCAGCCTCGTGAGGCACTTAGACCAGGGTGAGGATGGCGGACCATGGGTGGATGGGCAGACAGGTGAGGACAGCAGACATGGCTGAGGCGGGCAGACGGGTGAGGAGGGCAGACGGGTGAGGAGGGCGGACATGGACTGAGGCGGGCAGACGGGTGAGGTGGGCAGATGGGTGAGGAGGGTGGACATGGACTGAGGCGGGCAGACGGGCGAGGTGGGCAGATGGGTGAGGAGGGTGGACATGGACTGAGGTGGGCAGACGGGTGAGGAGGGCAGACGGGTGAGGAGGGTGGACATGGACTGAGGCGGGCAGACGGGCGAGGTGGGCAGACGGGTGAGGAGGGTGGACATGGACTGAGGCAGGCAGACAAGTGTGAGGTGGGTGGACAGGGGTGAGGTGGGCGGACGGGGGTGAGGAGGGCGGGCATGGACTGAGGCGGGCAGACTGGGATGAGGTGGGCAGAGCTGAGTCCCAGGCCTCTCTCCTCCAGCAGCGTTTGGGCCTATGTGGGGTGGGGGCCACACTTCTCCACTGGCTGGCTCATGTGGGCCCCTCCGTCCCCCAGTCTGAGGACCTTGGCACCTGCGCCCAGTTCGAGAGCAGCCGGCAGGCCCGGAGTGTGATGCCCAGTGCCAGCTGCGTGTTCCCCACCTTCACGCTCCGCAAGCCGTCCTCGGAGACAGACATCGAGAACTGGGCCTCCAAGCACTTCAACACCCACACGCAGGGCCTCTTCCGGCGGAAGGTGTCCATCGCCAACATGCTGGCCTGGAGCAGTGAGTCCATCAAGAAGCCCATGATCGTGACCAGCGACCGCCACGTGAAGAAAGAGGCCTGCGAGGTCTTCAAGTTGATTCAGATGTACATGGGCGACCGGCGCGCCAAGGCAGACCCGCTGCACGTGGCCCTGGAGATCGCCACCAAAGGCTGGAGCGTGCAGGGCCTGCGGGATGAGCTCTACATCCAGCTGTGCCGGCAGACCACCGAGAACTTTCGCCTTGAGAGCCTGGCCCGTGGCTGGGAGCTTATGGCCATCTGCCTGGCCTTCTTCCCACCCACGCCCAAGTTCCACTCCTACCTGGAGGGCTACATCTACCGGCACATGGACCCTGTCAACGACACCAAAGGTAAGAATGGCCCAGGCGGGCACTGGCTCGGGCACTGGCTCAGGGGTGGCTGCGGCAGGTCCCCTGCCTGGGCTCAGTGCTGGGCCCGCAGGCAGCAGGCACACACAGGCACCGCCTCTCGAGGGCACACCCTTGGCTTCCACAGGGACACAGGGTCCTCAGGGATCCCCTCTCAGCACAGAGGCCCTGAGGAGAGCCGCTCCAGGTGTGCCGCCGTCCCGGCCGCTGGCTGAGAGATGTGGCTGCATGTCACACCTGCATCCCCACCAGCCAGCGTCTGCTCCCTCCGAGGCCCCATCCCAGTGGCCCTGCCTGATGAGGGCGCTTACTGCATCCACCCTGGCTGGGCTCACACTGTCCCTTGAGGCCATTTCAGGAGGGCTTCTGAGAGCAGCAAGGAGCTGGGCACTTGGCCCAGCACCAGGGCTGAGGTGACCAGTAGGCTATTGTGGTGCTGTGAGCTGAGATGGCCCTGAGCTGTGTCAGGGGTCAGAGGTTGGGAACGTCATAGCAGCAACCTACTGACGGCTGCCTGGGGCCGAGTGCAGGCTGCGTCTGGAGGCCATGTGTCAGGTCTGTGTGGCCCTGACCTGACCTGCGTGGGGAGGACGCTGGGCCACAGTCCTGCCAGCCAGGTGGTGCACGTCCTGGGCCTGGGCCAGCGCCAGGGTGGGGCTGCAGGAGCACCTGCCCGTGCAGCAGCCGTCAGCCACCCTGTGCTCCTGAGTGTCCTCCGTGCTGTAGATGGCTTGGGGCGAGTGGTCACCTGGCCTGGCCTGACCAGGGCCTTGCTCCTGCCCAGCCGTGGGTGCCGAGGCACGTGCACACAGTGCGGAGGGCTGCAGGCAGTGTGGGTCCTGGGAGGCGCGTCAAGCACAGGGACCGTCCAACACGCCAGCCGTTGGGAAGCACATCTCGGAAGCCTTGACGTTTTCACTCAGGCGTGTACCTTTGGGAGCATGATCCCTGAACACCACAGTCAGGCCTCCCCAGGTTGCTCCCGGGGTGAGGCAGGCGCCCTGGGTCTGTCTCTGTCCTCTCAGACCTTCCCAGGCGCAGGTGGGCCTTCAGTAGCTTCATGGTTCACCTCAGCCTCTTCCAAAAAGGACTTGAAATGTCCCTGCTGTGAGCTGGAGGTTTGGAAATGTGTTTCCACCACTTAGCACGCAGCCTGCGGGGCTCCAGCAGTGCTGCTGAGTGACAGCTGAGTGAGCGGTGGACAGAGGCCAGAGGCTTGGGGCCGGCCCCTCTCTCGCCGGGGCGCCTGTGCAGAGCCGGGCACTGCCCAGCAGGACAGTGCCGCTGGCTCCGCGGTCAGTGAGCCTCTGGCCTGACGTCTGTGCTGTGGGAGCCAGGCGGAATAGAGGCTCAGCCCGGCAGCCATGCTTGCCCAGCCCCGGTGGTCTCTGTCCACAGACCACACTGGGTCTGTGTGCTTCTGCAAGCTGGGCCCCGTGTCTGGGCTGTGGGGTCTGGTCTTACATCAGTGGCACAGGGTTGCCCTCCTGTCAGAGCCCTGTCTCCAGCTGTGAGACCCACTCCTGGGTGAGCACCAGCACAGAAGAGCGGCCTTGAGAGAACGTGGGTGCTGGCCACTGGTCAGGAAGACAGGCCCCCTCAGCCCAGGGGGACGAGCCTGGAAGGACATGCAGTCTGTCCCGGGAGCAGTGGTGAGGGCAAAGCTGAGCTGCTCCCGCACGCGGGGCCTCACCCAGCTGCTCCCTGCCTTGGCCTCAGAAGCTGTAGTTCATCTGCCAGCATATGTGTGACGTCTGCTGTGTGGTCACAACCTCGAGGGACCAAGGTACCGCACAGTGAACCCAAGTTCATGTGAGCTCCTGCCCCCCTGGCTTAACCTCGTCTCATGTGATCACATCTTTGTGCCAACCACCCCCAGGTGACTCACAGCTTGTGTGCCCTGGACCCCCCTGAGCATGCTGACAGCACAGGTGTCCCAGGGGTTTGGCGACAGCACACCAACTGCAGCTCCTGCAGGAGCACCCTGAGGGACGCTCAGTGCAAGCGCCTCATGCCTGCAGCAGGCGTTTATCCTCCGGGTAAAGATAGCAGGCTGGACACGTACATTTACTTGCATCCCACCTTGAGTTCATGGTAAAAACACTGAGGGAATCTTTTAAACACAAAAAAAGAAACCTCGCAAGGAAATGTGAAATACTGCAGTCACTATGGAAAATAGAATGGCAATTTCTCAAAAGATAAAAATATAATTAGTATAGGACTCCACAATTCCACTTATGAGTAAATACCCGAAATAATTGAAAGCAGAGACGTGAATAGATATTTGCACACCTGTGTTCATAGCACCATGTTCACAACAGCCAAGAGGTAGAAAGCAGCCAGGTATCCATTGATGGATGAACAGATAAAGTAGAATGTCATCTGTACATACAGTGGAGTATTATTCAGCCTAAATCAATTCAGTTCAGTTTAGTCGCTCAGTCGTGTCCGACTCTTTGCGACCCCATAAACTGCAGCATGCCAGGCCTCCCTGTCCGTCTCCAACTCTTGGAGTTCACTCAAACTCATGTCCGTTGAGTCAGTGATGCCATCCAACCATCTCATCCTCTGTCATCCCCTTCTCCTCCTGCCATCAATCTTTCCCAGAATCAGGGTCTTTTCAAATGAGTCAGCTCTTCGGATCAGGTGGCCAAAGTATTGGACTTTGAGCTTCAACATCAGTCCTTCCAATGAACACCCAGGACTGATTTCCTTTACGATGGACTGGTTGGATCTCCTTGCAGTCCAAGGGACTCTCAAGAGTCTTCTCCAACACCACAGTTCAAAAGCATCAAGTCTTCGGCACTCAGCTTTCTTTACAGTCCAACTCTCACATCCATACATGACTACTGGAAACACCATAGCCTTGACTAGATGGACCTTTGTTGGCAAAGTAATGTCTCTGCTCTTTAATATGCTGTCTAGGTTGGTCATAATTTTCCTTCCAAGGAGTAAGCGTCTTTTAATTTCATGGCTGCAGTCACCATCTGCAGTGATTTTGGAGCCCCCCAAAATAGTCAGCCACTCTTTCCCCATCTATTTACCATGAAGTGATGGGACCGGATGCCATGATCTTAGTTTTCTGAATGTTGAACTTTAAGCCAACTTTTTCACTCTCCTCTTTCACTTTCATCAAGAGGCTCTTTAGTTCCTCTTCACTTTCTGCCATAAGGGTGGCGACATCTGCATATCTGAGGTTATTGATATTTCTCCCAGCAGTCTAGATTCCAGCTTGTGATTCATCCAGCCCAGCGTTTCTCATGATGTACTCTGCATGTAAGTTAAATGAGCAGGGTGACAATATACAGCATTGACGTACTCCTTTTCCCACTGCAGGTGGGTGGTGGTGGTGACACAGTGACACAAAGGATTAATAACCTGAACTGTACTGTATAATAAAACTGAACTGTACAATTGAAATTGTTAGAATGGCAAGTTTTATGGTATGTACATTTTATTATAATAAAAATACTAAAACCCACCAGGACAAAGACGAGGGAAGAGGAAAAACAATCATGTTTTGGAAGCTGAAAAGCAAATGGACAAGTGGTGAAAAACTCATTTGGCAGACCAAGAAACGTGGATCCCAAGCAGGTGGTGGGGAAGCTGAAAAGTTGAAGCAGTTGGCAAAGCCTGAGAAGTTCAGTAGCAGGGGCGAGCATCCTCCACAGTGGTGTGAAAGTGGGAGTGACCGTGGCGCTGAGAACAGAGGGCGTAGCTGAAGGTCTGCGTGAGAAGCAAAGCAGCCACACTTCAAGGATCTGGGTCGCAGAGCGGGTGTGTTATTTGCTGTCGTGTCCGACTCTTTGGGACCCCACCAGGCTCCTCTGTCCATGGGATTCTCCAGGCAAGAATACTAGAATGGGTGGCCATTGCCTTCTCCAGGGGATCTTCCCAACCCATGGATCGAACCCAGGTCTCCTGCATTGCAGGGAGATTCTGTACTGTCTGAACCACCAGAGAAGCCTAGAGCATCTGGACTCAAATGTCAGCCACTTTTTAAAAATAATCCATATCCTGAGCCATGAAGCAAGTCTCAGTAAAAGTTAAAGAATATGAGTCAAAGAAAGTGTGTCCTCTAACCACAATGGAATTAAACTGACAATCAGCAACACACAGATACCTGGAAAATCCTTGAGTATTTGGAAACTAAACATGATACTGAACAATTCATGGGTCAAATAAAAATGAAAAGAGAATATAGAAAGTATTTTGAACTGAAAGAAAATAGAAACAAAACATGTTAAAATTAGTGTGATGGAGCTAAAGCAGTTCTTAGAGGGAAACTTCCAGCACCTAATGTCTGTACTAGGAAATAGATCACGTAGCTCCTACATTGAGGAACGTTAGAAAGGAGAGAGAGAGGAAATATGCCAAAAGTAAGGAGAAGAAAGGAAATGATGATTAGAGTAGAAATCAGTGAAAGAGAAAACAGAAAAAACCATCTGGAAAATCAGTGAAACAAAAACCTGATTATTTGAGAAGGTCAACAAAATTAACAAACCTCCATACAGACTAACCAGGACAAAAAGACATAAATTACCAGTTTCAAGAACGAGAGATGATATCACTACAGATTCAACAGATGTTGAAAGGATAATAAAAAAAATACTGTGAACAACTTTTATGTCAGTATTTTTGACAATTTAGAGGAAATAGACAAATTCCTCTAAGAACACAGACTACCAAAGATCATTCAGTAAGAAATAGATCAGATCAGATCAGTCGTTCAGTCGTGTCCGACTCTTTGCGACTCCATGAATCGCAGCACGCCAGGCCTCCCTGTCCATCACCAACTCTTGGAGCTCACTGAGATTCACGTCCATCGAGTCAGTGATGCCATCCAGCCATCTTATCCTCTGTCATCCCCTTCTCCTCCTGCCCCCAATCCCTCCCAGCACCAGGGTCTTTTCCAATGAATCAACTCTTCGCATGAGGTGGCCAAAGTACTGGAGTTTCAGCTTTAGCATCATTCCTTCCAAAGAAATCCCAGGGCTGATCTCCTTCAGAATGGACTGGTTGGATCTCCTTGCAGTCCAAGGGACTCTCAAGAGTCTTCTCCAGCACCACAGTTCAAAAGCATCAATTCTTCGGCGCTCAGCCTTCTTCACAGTCCAACTCTCACATCCATACATGACCACAGGAAAAACCATAGCCTTGACTAGACGGACCTTTGTTGGCAAAGTAATGTCTCTGCTTTTGAATATGCTATCTGGGTTGGTCATAACTTTCCTTCCAAGGAGTAAGCGTCTTTTAATTTCATGGCTGCAGTCACCATCTGCAGTGATTTGGGAGCCAGAAAAATAAAGTCTGACACTGTTTCCACTGTTTCCCCATCTATTTCCCATGAAGTGATGGGACTGGATGCCATGATCTTCGTTTTCTGAACGTTGAGCTTTAAGCCAACTTTTTCACTCTCCTCTTTCACTTTCATCAAGAGGCTTTTGAGTTCCTCTTCACTTTCTGCCATAAGGGTGGTGTCATCTGCATATCTGAGGTTATTGATATTTCTCCCGGCAATCTTGATTCCAGCTTGTGTTTCTTCCAGTCCAGCGTTTCTCATGATGTACTCTGCATATAAGTTAAATAAGCAGGGTGACAATATACAGCCTTGACGTACTCCTTTTCCTATTTCGAACCAGTCTGTTGTTCCATGTCCAGTTCTTTTGCTTCCTGACCTGCATACAGGTTTCTCAGGAGGCAGATCAGGTGGTCTGGTATTCCCATGTTTTTCAGAATTTTCCACAGTTGATTGTGATCCACACAGTCAAAGGCTTTGGCATAGTCAATAAAGCAGAAATAGATGTTTTTCTGGAACTCTCTTGCTTTTTCTGTGATCCAGCGGATGTTGGCAATTTGATCTCTGGTTCCTCTGCCTTTTCTAAAACCAGCTTGAACATCAGGAAGTTCATGGTTCACATATTGCTGAAGCCTGGCTTGGAGAATTTTGAGCATTACTTTACTAGCGTGTGAGATGAGTGCAATTGTGTGGTAGTTTGAGCATTCTCTGGCATTGCCTTTCTTTGGGATTGGAATGAAAACTGGCCTTTTCCAGTCCTGTGGCCACTGCTGAGTTTTCCAAATTTGCTGGCATATTGAGTGCAGCACTTTCACAGCATCATCTTTCAGGGTTTCAAATAGCTCAACTGGAATACCATCACCTCTACTAGCTTTGTTCGTAGTGATGCCTTCTAAGGCCCACTTGACTTCACATTCCAGGATGTCTGGCTCTAGGTCAGTGATCACACCATCGTGATTATCTGGGTCGTGTGATCACACCATCGTGATTATCTGGGTCGTGAAGATCTTTTTTGTACAGTTCTTCTGTGTATTCTTGCCATCTCTTCTTAATATCTTCTGCTTCTGTTAGGTCCATACCATTTCTGTCCTTTATCGAGCTCATCTTTGCATGAAATGTTCCTTTGGTATCTCTGATTTTCTTGAAGAGATCCCTAGTCTTTCCCTTTCTGTTGTTTTCCTCTATTTCTTTGCATTGATCGCTGAAGAAGGCTTTCTTATCTCTTCTTGCTATTCTTTGGAACTCTGCATTCAGATGTTTATATCTTTCCTTCTCTCCATTGCTTTTCGCTTCTCTTCTTTTCACAGCTATTTGTAAGGCCTCTATTTCTTATCTATTTCAGAAAAATCATATATCTACTAAAGAAATTAAATTAGGACTTTAAAACTCTCCCACAAAGAAAATGCCAGGCCCAGATGGCCTCACTAGAGAATTATCAAATGCTTGCTTGTGTAGTAATTCTTTACCAACTCAGAAAACAGAAGTGGAAGGACTATCTCCCAGTTCTCTCTGTATCAAAATTAGAAAAGAACATTACCAAAAATTTGAAAAAAAAACACAGATAGTATCCCTCATGAACATAGTACAAAAACTTAACAGTATTTTTGACTAATTGAATTCAATAATATATTAAAACGATAATGCACCTTGAGTACGTGGGGTTTATCTAAGAAAGGGAAAGTTGGTTTAACATTCTAAAAATGAGTCATTGTGATTTGTCATATTAGCAGAATAAAAAAAAATCATATGAGCATATCAATAAGTGGAGAAAAAAGCATTTGACAAAATCCAGCATTCCATTCCTGACAAAAACTCTGAACTGGGAAGAGAAGGCAGCCTCTCCCACCTAGCTACCTGTTTATTTGCCCAAGCCCTGTCAGCGAGGGCAGTGCCACCCCGTAGAAGTGAGCACAGCTGACCAACAGCTCTTGGTCTCTGGCATTTTCTATGAGACAGAACCAGTGCTCTTTGGAGAAGCAACTGATTCTAAGGGTGGGGTTGGAAATGTACATATTGTTGTTCGGTTGCTAAGTCGTGTGCGACTCTTTGTGACCCTGTGGACTGCAGCACGCACGCCAGGCTTCCCTGCCCTTCACCATCTCCCGGAGTTTGCTCACACTGATGTCCGTCGAGGGGAGGAAGTGCTGGAAGGGATGAGGGTTGACACAGGGCTGTGTTAGAGAACACAGCTCCCGGGGCCAAAGCTGGAGCACTGAACAGCAGAATAAAGCATATTGGGTTATAACCCAAAGTGTAATTAGGTAAATAACAGCTTCCCCATCCAGAAGAATTACGAATAATATATGTAGGTAAGAGGGTCCACCGTGATGGGAGGTAGCTCCCACCTCAGTGTGGACCGTGCACCCCAACTTCCTCCTGGAGCATGGGACGGGGGAGGAGGGGCTGTGTCAGCGGTGCCGAGTGGGAGGCGCCCCGACTGGCCAGAGAGGGGAGCCCGGCGCCCCCCCTTGCTCAGCGTCCCCTCAGCCATGTAGGAACCCCACGGCTGGCCTGGGGCCTCCTCAGGGTTCTCCCCACCCCTTCCGTCCTGTCAGCCAGAGGGTCAGGAGCTGACCACAGTCCCTCCCCTCTGCCTGCGGGCATCTTGCTGGCACTTCCCCAGCCACGTGGCCCGGACAGGCCCTCACACCCACCCCTGTCCCGGGAGTGAGCAGGGCACTCGCCTTCACCCCTCAAGGAGCCCCGCAGGCTGGGCCGTCACCCACCAGCCACCTGGGGTCAGCCCCGCGTGGGGCCGTGTGGGCTCGTGTTCCTCTGTGTTCTGTGGCCTCACCCTCTGTTTGCTCCCCAGTGACCCAGCACATGAAAGCGCTCCTGGAAAGGAACACTAAGAAGAAGTCCAAGTTGAGAAAGAAACCCAAGCCTTATGTTGAGGAGCCGGATGGTAGGGCCTCTCCCGCAGCCCCGGGCGCTGCGCTGCACAGCTCTGCTCTCCGGCTCGGCCGCCTGGCCCCCTCTCTCTAACCACTTCCGGGCTGGGGTGCGGGGGGCACTAACTGCCAGGCCTCCTCCAGAGGGGGCTGAAGCCTGCTTGTCGACAGGGCTTCCTGGGAGAGGCCGCGCCGCCCTGTCTCAGCTTCCGCGGTGCTCGGGACACTCTCCGGTGTGCATGCTGGGCGCACAGTGCGGAGGGGCCTGCTGGAGGCAGCCCCTGGTGTGGGAGTGCCCTGGGGGCCAAGCCGGGCCTCGGTTCCCTGGCAGGGCCCCCAGCACACTCAGGGGTTCCCCAGCCTCCCTCCCCCAGCATTCCCATCCCTGCCCTTCTGGGCCCTGGCTCAGGAACCCCACCCCTGCCCAAGCTCCAGGGAAGCCTTGTTAGCTCAAGGCTGTGTACCCTCCCCCACCAGGAGAGCCAGTGGTGCATTGCTGTGCCGTGAACTGCCCCTCTTGGCACCAATATCCTGGGACTAGCTACCAGCCTGCCTACACCCAGTTACCCACACTTGCCCCACTCTTCTTCCTCTGGGAAGTGCCTGGCTGGCTGCTGCCTGTGCCAGGAGAAAGGAGGCAGCTGCCATCTGGGATTCCAGGGCACCCTTGGGCCACTGTTGTCGTGGGTAGGAGCAGGTGGGGTCCTGAGCTCCTGCCCAAGCCAATCCACAAGAGCAGTGCAGCCATGAGCAGGGTTGGGGGTGATCGGAGCCCTGAGTGGGTCAGAGAAGGGAGCCAGACCCTTGGGACCCTGCAGAGCATGTGCCAAGAGGCAGCAGGTTCTGGCCACACTTGGTGGCCTTTGAGGTTCATGGCCTGGGCCCTGGCACAGCAGCAAGGCTCTGGGAGAACTGCTTTGTCAGCCTCTGGACGCGGGGCTCAGAGCAGAGTCCCCCACACCACCAGAGGGTTCCCTGGGCTGAGCGCTGGACATGGGGCTCAGAGCAGGGTCCCCCACACTTCCAGAGGGCTCCCTGGGCTGGACGCTGGGCACTGAGCAAACACCCCGTAGTCTTGGCCCAGGAGGATGTGCCCTGGGACTCCAGCAGTGGTGGTTCTCAGTTGAGTCCTCACTCTGCCAGATTCCGAGGTCGGCCCTTAATGGGCACCCGTCCCCATCCTGCAGATAGGGAATCAGGCCAGGAAGAGCTGCACCACCAACCCTAGGTGAGAGGTGCAGGAAGCCCCATGAGACCTGTGGCAGGAGGGCGGGGCAGGTCTGCCCGTGGGCCCCAAGCCCAGGGACAGAAGCAGTCACCCAAGGGAGAGGGGGCTTGCACCCAGGACGGGGAGCGGGAGCGCTGCTGCCAGGTGCTCCCAGTGCTCAGGGTGCAGCCCAGGTTCCTTCTGCTTGAGCGCCATCCCTTCTCACTGAGCCCAGAGCTTGCCCACGTGGGCCACATGGGCCAGGGGTGGAAGATTCCAAGCGCTGTGTTCCAAGTGGGCTAATGGGAGGCAGCAGCTAGGGTCTCTGCCAGGGGTCTGTGGGTCCCCAGGGACCTGAAACAGATTCTTCAGGGTTTAAACATCTAGAAGAAACATTCATTTTCATTCTGGTTCCTCTAAAATAGAACTCCGTCACCAGTTACGACAGCTGTTCCGTGATAACTAGAAATGAAAAGGTTTTCGTGGATGAGACATGTTTGTGTTCTTCACACTGAGGTTCAAGGAGCCCCATGTCCTCAGACATCTCAAGAAACTGCTTCCTTTGAAAAAGACTCTGTGTTTGGATTTGAGGCTTGGGTCCAGAGGCCCCTAGGCAGGTGGCACTCAGCAGAGGCAGAGTCTTACAGGGAAGGGGCCTGACCTGAGCCTGGGGGCACATGGTCCAGCCCCTCTGTCCATGGCCCGGACAGCCCGGCCCAGGTGGCTCCTCTGTCCTGTTGCTCCTTCCCTTGCTTGCCTGGGCCAGGAAGGATGTGCCCACGTTTCAGACCCTCCTTGGACTAGGTCTCCTCCTAGCCCCTCTCCCTTCAAATCTGGAAAGACCCCAGCCAAGGTGCTTGAGGCCTTGCTCTCGGATTGCTGGCTCTGCCGCCCTCCATGACCACCAGTTAGAAAGCCTCTCTCCTTGAGAAAAAAGACCCATCCTCCCATCACCTTCAGCCCTCAGGCAGAGCCCTGAGTGGTTCTTCCCCAGCGTTGCCCTCCCAGCGAAACCAGGTTCAGGACTTGGGGCATCCACTTCCACTATCCCCCTCTCACATGAGCCAGGCCCTGCACCTCCCTCTCCCTGACTCCCACCCAGGCAGCCTTCAGCCACATGGGCATGGGACCCTGCAGGCTAAGGCCTCTCCCTGAGCTGCCCACGGCCTCCTGCTGGAATCAGAGCTACAAGAAGGCCTGCAGTCCAGCCAACCCAGAGCTCCGTCCTGTGTGACCCTGGGCAGTGGGTGCCGAGTGCCCACAGGCCTGCTGCACACAGAAATCCCCCTTCTCAGGGGTTCCCCAGGCCCTGCCCTATCTGGCCTGCCACTTCTCCAGGGAAACACCGCACCCCCAGCCTGCCCTTACTCGCTAGGGGGAGGGTTGGGTGGGTTGGCAGAGGGCTTCCTTCTGCAGTCTGGCTCCTCTGGAGGGGAGGGCAGTGCCTCCTTCCCTTCCACATAGGTTTACTTCAAAGCACAGCCCAGGAGAGTAAGGCCCTGGGTGCCCACGTTCTTACAAGAGCCACTTCTCCTTGCCCCTCTTGCTGCTTCCTCTCAGTCACTGGTTGGCCTGCAGCCCCTGCTCCTACATGTCCACACCAAGCCAACTGGTACCATTCTTTTCCAGGGGTGGCAATAAGCACATATGCCAAGTACTGTTACCACAAGCTGCAGAAGGCAGCCCTAACCGGGGCCAAGAAGGTATGAACTCCCTGCATTGCCAGGGAGAGGTGGGCGGGCACCCTGTGCTGGTGAGGCCCAGACAGAGTCCAGCGGGAGGTGGGACTGCAGACTTGGGAAGGGGGCAGGTGAAGTGACTGGCTCACCCTTCAACCTCTCACAGGGCAGAGGGTGTCACTTGGAGCTTCCGGTGCTGTAGGTGGCCCAACAGGAAGCCGCCGTGTTGACTTGGGGCCAGGGAGTTGGGGTGCTCTGGCTAGGCAGAGGCCTGGGGCTCACAGGAGAGGCAGGTGAACCAGGGGTAGGCCTTGCAGGGGTGTCAGGGGACAGAGGGCTGGGTGCTTGGCCACACTGGCACAGAGTGCTGGGCTGCCTTTGCAGGGGCTGAAGAAGCCCAACGTAGAGGAGATCCGACATGCCAAGAATGCGGTCTTCAGCCCGTCCATGTTTGGCAGCGCGCTGCAGGAGGTCATGAGTATGCAGAAGGAGCGCTACCCTGATCGGCAGCTGCCCTGGGTGCAGACCCGACTGTCGGAGGAGGTGCTCGCACTCAACGGGGACCAGACGGAAGGCATCTTCAGGTGCCCTGCAACCTGGGCCCAGGGTGTGGGGGCCTTGGGTGTCTCCACCAGTCTTGAGCAGTCAGGGCCACTGGGCACTGGGTCCCTGCCTCAGAGGAGCACTTCCAAGAGGCCAGCATGCCGGAGAGAGGCACCTTGGAGCAAATGGAGAGGCTGGGCATAGGACTGTTCCCCCTGAACTACATCATGCCTGAACCCAGGCAGGGGAGCTGGTCTGGGACAGTAATCCTTCAGAAATGGCCACCAGGGCCCCAGAGGGCACTTGGACAACAGCCATGGGCAGGGCCAGGAAAGATGCAGCAACTCTCAGCAAAGGATCCTCACCTGTGCATGGAGATGATAGCCCTGCCCCATGGGGGTGGCACATGGCCAGTCACCTGCCGTCATGACTCACCTGCCCAGGACAGTTGGGGAAACAAGCTTGTGGGTTTGGGCCTCAGGGATCATTCTGAGGAAGGGATCTGCATGGGGCTAGTCAACAGCAGGATGAGGGCCTGGGGCAGGGGACCCCAGCCACACCTCCCCTCCGATAGGAAGGAGGTCATTCGGGCAGAGAGGGGTCATGAAGCCCTGACCTGGAGGAAGCCCAGCTCCTCCTCCCTGAGACCTGCCATGTGCTCGGCAGAGTACCTGGGGACATCGATGAAGTGAATGCCCTGAAGCTACAGGTGGACCAGTGGAAGGTGCCTACAGGCTTGGAGGACCCCCACGTCCCAGGTGAGCCCCCAGCCCCGTCATCAGGAGCAGCTGGAATGGTTCAGCCTTCCCTGCTTCCCATGCAGAAGGGGCAGCCCTCTGATCCATTTCCAGTGCAGAGATCCACCGTCATTGGTCAGTCTCCATGGCTCAGAGTGGCTGTACAGCCCTCCTGATAAATCCTCTCTACAACACTTGCATGTCCTTCAGGACAGTGTCCCCACGCTTGGGGTCAGTCCTGACGGTCAGGACTAGGAGCCCACTGGCTTCCAGCCAGGTAGCCCACACCACTGTGTGGACACCTCCAGTCTGGTCCTGCCCCCTCGGCGCCAGCACACAATCACCGCCCCCCACGGCCCGGTTCACCCCTTGCTGCTGCCGGTCCCCAACGGCCCCACATGGCTGAACACCCCGCGCTGCGTTCCCAGCGTCGCTGCTGAAGCTGTGGTACCGGGAGCTGGAGGAGCCCCTGATCCCGCACGAGTTCTATGAGCAGTGCATCGCGCACTACGAGAGCCCGGAGGCCGCCGTGGCCGTGGTGCACGCGCTGCCCCGCATCAACCGCCTGGTGCTGTGCTACCTCATCCGCTTCCTCCAGGTAGGCGGTTGGCACCCCGCCCCCTCCGCCCTGCGCCCCGCCCCCTCCGCGCCCGGCTCGGGCCCACTCGCCGCTCCCCCGCAGGTGTTCGTGCAGCCTGCCAATGTGGCCATCACCAAGATGGACGTCAGCAACCTGGCCATGGTGATGGCGCCCAACTGCCTGCGCTGCCGCTCAGATGACCCGCGGGTCATCTTTGAGAACACTCGCAAGGAGATGTCCTTCCTGCGCGTGCTCATCCAGCACCTGGACACCAGCTTCATGGAGGGCGTGCTATAGCGCGTGGGCACCGAGGGACCGAGGGTGGGGACAGAGCCTGCCCGGGTGCGCCTGGGCAGGGGGGCACGCGGGGAGGGGGGAGGGGATGCCCCAGACGCGGAGGTAGCATGCCGGCTCCGCCCATGCCCGCCCCAGCCCTGGAACCCCCATCTCCCCCACCCTGGCCCTCGGCCTGAAGGCGCAGCCGGGGCAGAGGAGCGGAGGGAAGGGCGCCTCCGCCCCGCCCCCGGCCTCTGGCTGGTTCTTTAGGCGCGACCCCGCCCATCGCCAGCCGCAGGTCGGTCTCGAGAAAGTGCCTTCTGTTTCCTGGAGCCAAGTGACACTGCCCCTCCCGGCCGGCCCGAGAGCACAAGCCGCCCTCCCTGGGGCAAGCCGTCTGGCTGGGTGCTGTGCTCAGTCTGGTCCAGCCCGGCTACCCCTCCCTTCCTCTGCCCTCCCTCTGCCCTGGGGGTCTCCTCGTCTTCGACTTTCACCCTCCCCAATTTCTCCCGCCCCCTACCCTACACCCGCGGCACCGCCCCCCCCCCCCGCCCCAGCCCGCCACCTGTTGCTTCCAGCGTGGTGACTGCACAGGAATTTGGGGTCTCCAGGGCTCTGGGCTGTCCACCACCAGAGCAGAGTCTGGCCGGTCCAGGGCCCAGTAGGCTCTCTGGGCGGGAAGGAGCCTCCAAGCCAAAGTCCTCCGGGGTGGGGGGCAGGGTTGGGCAGGCATTCTTGGGGCAGGGTGGGGGAGGGGCGAGAATATTTTTTCTTCGTGTAACTATAAATTCAGAATCTATCCCGCATCCCAACCCGCCTGTGTATAGAGATATAAATAGAGCGAAAGATATAAGAACTAAATTTGCTAATGACATAATCTTAACCCAAATGCTATTTATTTCTGAGTCGTCCTCCCCCATCCTCTGCAGACAAGTTGCTATCATTCCTTCATTTTCTTCTCCACCTTCTTGGCTTTGACCAAAAAGCGAATCCTGCCCTATCCCCGTCCAAAACCTGCAGCAGATGAGAGGGCAGGAGCCCAGAGCGGGGGACCAGAGGGGCACCAGAGGCTGTCCTTCCTCTAGTCCAGAGCGCGCGCGGGCAGGGTGAGGATAGGGAGGCAGAGGTACCTAGACTCTGTACATTTTCCATTTTGGAATTTTGGGTTCCAATCGTTGTAAAACTTAATTTATCCCCAGTTTATATATATATATATTTTTTAGAGTTGAGTTTTTATTTATTATTAAAAAATCCCAGCCCTGCCGAGGCCCGGTGTCCCCCTGGGAGAAGGTCCTGGGTCCGGTGGTCTCGAGGCTTGGGTACCGGCAGCCCGGCCAAAGACTCGCTCTGACGCATGGACTCGAGAGATGAAAACACTTTGTGCGAATAAAGTACGTATGGACACTTCCGAGTCTGTCGCCTCCCATTCTTTCCAGTGGCAGCGAGGCAGCTATCAGCAGCCAGTTGCCGGTGTGGGCACCCGGGTGGACGTAAGGTCAAGGGAGAATAGGGGAGGGGGAGCAGGGAGGGGTTCGGGGAGGAGAGGAAGGTACCTCCAGGGGATGGGGCGAGGCACCTGACTCCACTTGAGCCCGTAAGCTCTGCTTGATTGCCTGAGGGTGGGGTGGGGACGGCAGGAGGGATTCTGACCTATCGTACGGCCCAAGCTGGCTTAGGCTTTCTGGGCGGTGTTTATTCACCACCTGCCTTCAGCAGCCACCCTCACATGAAGGCTGCCCAGCCGGGCCGGCTTCCTGAGGGCGGGGGTACATTGCACGTACCTCGCTCACGTGAGGACAGCCAGTCTCCGCGGGCGGAGGGACAGGGCCTGCATGCCCAGCGAAGTTCAGGCCCAGCCGATGTCCCTATTCCCGAAACCGACCGCACCTGCGTCTCACACTAGAACCCCAACGTCGGGCGGTCCCGCTCGCCACCCTTTCCCCAGCCGGAACGCTGGTCGGCGTGCCCCTGACGCCTAGAGTGTCGGGAACGCCTGGGATTGGGAGGACAGAGGAAGAGGGTGGGGGTAGGTGGGGGACGAGCTCCTTGGCCGCAGACGGAACTCAAAGCACGAGGCCAAGACCGCCGGGGGACCGGTGTTCCCACAGCACCTGCCCCGCATGACCTCCGGCCGTTTCCGGCGCAGGAGGAGGATGTGGGCGATGAGCGGGGCGCTGCGGCCCTGGGCTCTAATCTTGGCGCGGTCCCCGGGAGCCCGGACCTACGCTGGGGGCGGGGGCGTCTCCTACACGCAGGGCCAGAGCCCAGAGCCTCGGACGCGCGAGTACTTTTACTATGTGGATCATCAGGGCCAGGTGGGCGGGGGCGGGGTCTTTACAGTAAGGCAACCCGGCCTCCCGGGTCGCGCTGGAAACACTAGGACGCGCGGCTATGGCCCCAAAGGGTTAGGCCCCCAGAGGACAACGTCCCGCGCCTGGCTGCGCCCTGCGGGCTTTGCATCCCCCGGTCCTGCGTCCCCCGCCGCCGCGCCTGATTTGGAAGCCCTGGCGGTGGCATCCACCATACACACAAGGAAGCAACTCAGAGAGCCTATGCGGAAGAAGTGGCACATCTCAATAGAAACTAAAAGGGAGGAGGGAAGAGGCGCGGAAAGGGCGTGCCAGCTGAGAGAATCTATGCTTGAGGAAGTAAGGCGGGGGGCGCGGGATAGATGTGGGGAGGTCGGCAGGGCTCCCAAGTTTATCTTCCACGCGCCTCCCTGCACATGGTGTACACAGACGAGCAAAGAAAGCGGACATCAGCCCGGGCTCAGGCCCACCAGGCCCTTCTCGCCCTGGGACAGCTCTCTCGAGCTGTTACTCAAGGGCCACGGTCTGCTTCTCTGCAGCTTTTCCTGGACGACTCCAGAATGAAGAACTTCACCACCTGCTTCAAAGGTACCGATGCTCCTTCCACCCCCACCTTCCCTCTTCCTTCGGGAAAGGCTCTTAAGCGTTCGCGCTGCCCAACCTGCCAGCCGTCCTGCCCGCGTTAGGAGGCTGGCCGTACTGTGCTTAAAAGCCCCCTAACTGAAGTGAGGCCTGGGCGGCTGTCCGACAGCTGGCGCAAGCCCTTGATGTGGCCCAGGGAGAGCCGCCTGCCTGGAGCAGTAGGGCCCGGGGGACTCGGGGTCTGGCGTGCTGAGCAGTCACGCCCTTTCCCCCTCCTCCCCACAGACCCGCAGTTCCTGGTCATGTTCTTCTCCCGCCTGAGACCCAACCGCAGCGGGCGCTACGAGGCCTACTTCCCTTTCCTCTCGCTCTGCGGCAGGGAACGCAACTTCCTACGCTGCGAAGACCGGCCCGTGGTCTTCACGCACCTTCTGGCCGCGGGCCCCGCGCCCCAGCGCCTCTCCTACTGCGGCGGCGGCGAGGCCCTGGCTGTGCCCTTCGAGCCGGCGCGCCTGCTGCCTCTGGCCACGAATGGGCGTCTCTACCACCCAGCGCCGGAGCGCGCGGGCGGCGTGGGCCTGGTGCGATCGGCCCTGGCCTTCGAGCTCAGCGCTTGCTTCGAGTACGCGCCAGGCGCGCCCGAGCTGCCCTCGCACGTGCGCTGGCAGGGCCGCCGTTTCGCACTCACCATGGACCTGGCCCCACTCCTGCTTGCTGCCCCGCCGCCCTGAACCGCGGGCCAGCAACCGCTGGCACCCGCAGCGCCCCGGGCCGGCGGGCTGCGCACGCGCCACCCAGAGAGCGCGCCAGCCGAGTGCGCGTGCGCGGCGAAGGTGCTCCGCGGCCCCGCCCCGCCGGCGCTGTCCGAGGTGGCGCCGCGGACCGAGTCCCGACGCCGGCAGGGGCGGGGTCTCTGGGGCCCTACTCCCTCCACACATCCCCGGCCTGGGGCGTTTTCGTCCTCTGGTCTGCCTGGCCCTCGCGACGACGGATCGGGGCGGCCGGGCGGGAGGCGCGGGGGCTCCAGTGCGCGAGCCCGAGCGGCGCCCGTCCCTCCCCCGCTGGGTGCTGCTCTGTGGGCCGGGGTTCGGCGGGGGAGCCGCGCCGCGGGAGCGTCAGGTGAGGGGGCGCCCGGCCCAAGGTCAGCGGGCGTGGGGCGGGATCAGGGCCCATCCTGGTTCTGTCTCTGTCGACTACTGAGAAGGGCGTGCGACCTGACGGGGACCACGCCCTGCCCTGAACTGCCCTGGACAGACCGCGCCGGAGGGGATGCAGGGGGCGCCTCGGGAGATCAAGGTTCGGGCCTCGCACTGCGCAGAAGAGCGAAGCAGGGCTTCCTCCATTATCCCTTCACTCACCCCTCCTCGCACAGATGGGCCCCCTGGAGACTGACAGCTGTTGCCAAATCCAGTATGTTACACCCCACCTCCTACCCAGTCAGATTAGGAGGGTTTCCGCTGGGTTAAAGTATTTCTGAGCTAGCCTCCCCTGCTCTTCCTGCTTGAGTCCTCAACCATGCCCAGGCCAGCTCTTCCACACGTATCAGCATCTAGGGGGTGTCCACGTGAGCAGCAATCCTCTTAAGTCCTTAAGAAGAGGCCAAGAATCTTCTCTGAGAGGCCTTGCTGCTGAAAGCTGGGTGGGCACTCTAGGCCAGCCCTTTTGCTGAGGGAAGTGGGTCCCAGGGGCTGAGAATGCCCCCCAACTTCTTGGGGTTCACACACATTCTGAGACATCTGGTAATTGCCTCTGCCTAGACGAAAACAATTACATTAAAACTTTCACTGTGCTTGCTTCTGTTCAGTAATTTTAAATAACTATGTGACTTAAATTTAGAGCAAGATTTAAATAAACACCAAGGCCACTTGGTAACTTTCCACATTGGAGAAGGAAATGGCAACCCACTCCAGTATTCTTGCCTGGAGAATCCCAGAGACAGGGGAGCCTGGTGGGCTGCCGTCTATGGGGTCTCACAGAGTTGGACACGACTGAAGTGACTTAGCAGCAGCAGCAGCGTGAAGCCTTCCAGTGTGCTCAGTTAGTGCAAGATTTGTACTAAATCTGGCTTTCAGAGACGTTACCACTCACTCTTCTTCATTCAGCCTCTGTCGTGTGCTAAGTGCTGAGCTGCAGTGAGGAGCAAGGCAGACACCAAGTCTGCCCTCTGGATCTGTCAGCACAGCTAAGGATCTGGATATTAAAGCATGAATTTGTAAGTGCCGAAGAGGAAACATCAGAGAAGTTGGGTAACCTTAGTCTAAAAAAACAAAAAACTTTCCACATGACACACTCTTCCTAGTAGGAGACCTGGTGAACAGGCAGGAGTTCAGAGCAGAGACCATTTGAAGTGGAGGCTAGCTGATGGCACACCTCAGCCCCACCATCCAACTGGACTCATTGTGCTTTGAACTGGACTCGTGCCTTGAACTAGACTCAGGTCTTCTCTTTCTAGGATCACAGCTGCATGTGTATAAACCCCAAAACAAAACACTACAAACTCCTTCAAAGTCCAGGAGGTCACTGAGCACAGAACCTACTTGGCAAACTACACTAGAAACTCAGTTGGTGACCCAAGGTTCCTTCTTTCACAGCCCAGTCATCATCCCAAGGACCCACCTAACCCAAAGATGGATGCATCTTTCTAGGAGTCAGCATGGCCCCACAGCTGAACTGGCTTTCCTATTTGTCTCATCCTCCAATTCTCTAGCAAGTTCCCTGAGAAAAAGCTCTAATTATAGCTAAGCTGTTCTACCCACTCCCACCCCAAGTAGGGCAGGGCTAGAGGCTGGACAAAAGTATGCCTCCATTTTCCTGTGGCTGGTGGCCCTCCCCCCCCCAACCCGAGGCCAGTTGTGCCCATGTCCTCAAGTCACAACAGGAAAATCCGAGCATTGAGGACACAGCATGAGTTCTAGGGATAAAAATGACGAGAGTAAATTCTGGATCAAAATTAGGTGAGGACAAGGACAAACACTAGCAACAGGGAGACTTGTGCCCTGTCCTGAGGTTATGCAAAGGACCCCTGACTGGGCTCCATATCTTGAGGTTTCATGCCAGTGCTCAAGAGTGAGTTCATGCAGACCAGGGGATGTGTCTGTTCAGAGCCTATTCTTTCCCTTCTAGTCCATGCTTTGGTGACTGACCCTGAACTTTACCCACGTGTTCCCAAGCCCATACCAGTCTCTTGCAACTAAGATCCAAGGAGTGGCTGGATGTTGGGTTGTAGGCACTTCAGTCCATGTGTCCACATGCATGAGCAGGAAACCCTTCAGTACCAGGCAGATGGGGGATGGGGAGAGAAAAGTGTTGGGGTGGCATAGGCTTCCTTCCTGTGGCCTGTGTGGCGAGACTCTGAAGACAAGAGAAATTCTAAATTGAAACCTGATGCTCCAGATCTTTGACTTTTTTTTTTTTTTAAAGCTTTTTATAAAGGAAGGCAATGAAATTTTACCAGTTTCTTAAACCGATTTCAAGCTTCAAAATTCAGACACGGTGTGTGCCTCCATTCATGCTTTTCGCTGGCTCTCAAATGTTAGGGACAGGCCTGCCAACCTGTGTTTCAGGAGTTGCATCCCACCGGGGCCGGACTGTAGGGAGGCTGCTGGAAAGGCTGCAGGCTTGTGCCCCGCGGCCGGTCCCGCGAGAGATGGCCCCAGGGGCGCCTGCACTGCTGCTATTGTCGCTGCTGTCTCTGCCGGGTCTCCCGCCTCGCGCTGCCGCCTGCCCCGCCGCCTGCCGCTGCTACAGCGCCACGGTGGAGTGCGGTGCTCTGCGACTGCGCGTAGTCCCGCCTGGAATCCCACCCGGGACGCAGGTGGGCACCGCGTGGGGCTGCCGGGCGGCGGTAAGGGGTGCCAGCGAAACGGAGGGACGGGTGTGTGAGCCTCCCCGTGGGTGAATGGGGCGCTCTAGGGAAAATAAAGACCCCTTCAGAGGGGTAAGCGCCCTCTCTCCCTCCGATACAGACGCTGTTCCTGCAGGACAACAGCATCGCGCGCCTGGAGCCGGGCATCCTGGCGCCCCTCGCCTCCCTGCGCCATCTCTACCTGCACAACAACAGCCTACACGCCCTGGAGTCGGGCGCCTTCCGCAAGCAGTCGCGCCTGCTGGAACTGGCGCTCACTGGCAACCGGCTGCGCGGCTTGCGCGTCGGTGCTTTCGCAGGCCTGGCCCAACTGCGCGTGCTCTACCTAGCTGGCAACCAGCTGGTACAGCTGCTGGATTTCACCTTCCTACACTTGCAGGTGAGGTGGGAGGAGTGTGCAAGAAGGTCCTCCTGCACTGCCACCTGCCCTACTGGGCTGGAGTAATGAAGGGGAGAAAAGGCAGCCCAGACTAAAGGGGACCTGTCCCCAGGGCCCTTTTCTCTGATAATCTGTCTCTACTTCAGCGACTGCAGGAGCTGCACTTGCAGGAAAACAGCATTGAGCTGCTGGAGGACCAGGCCCTGGCTGGGCTCTCCTCACTGGCACTGCTGGACCTCAGCAGGAACCAGCTGGGCACCATCAGCCGGGAGGCCCTGCAGCCACTGGCCAGCCTGCAGGTCCTGCGCCTCACAGGTAATTCTTTCTGGAGGCAAGGGGCTCTCATGCAAAGGCAGCTTCCTTGGCCACAGTGGTGGCACTAGAGAGCCAGCCAGCTGTGGAAGGGGCTCCAGTGGCAGCCCTGGGGGGCGGGCAGCACTACCTACCCACAGCCATGATAGAAAGCTGCTAGGAACAAGGGTAGAGTCATAGCTGCCTAAGGGAGACAGAATATGTACAAGGCCCTGAACAAACCAGACAGCTGAGCAGCTTCCACATTACTGAGCCAGGAGAGGGCCTGCAGGAAAAAACTGGAAACATGACCAAGAGTGGGGACATTTCCTCCAGACAGCGCCTGTAGACAAAGCTGGCAGGATGTGCAAAGTCTTAGTGCTGGTGGGATGTCTATGTGGACACAGAGGTTCCCCTCAAATAGCAAAACTTGTGGCACGGAAACGCCAGGAACAGGAGCTTTCTCAGACTGGTGAAATGAATTGGACATGCATCACAGAACCGAGTTTGGGGTGTGTGTGTGGGGGGGGGGGGGGTGGATGGGTGCTGCCCACTCTAAGGAGCCCCCTGTCAGAGAGAAGTGGCAAGGGTCCCACACGGTGTTAGGTAAGAGGGCTCCTGCTCTTGCCAACAACCCCAACCGCACAGGCTGTGTTCCAGAGCCACCCCTGAGCTACATGCCTGCTGCTGCTCCACCTACAGAGAACCCATGGCGCTGTGACTGTGCCCTGCACTGGCTGGGAGCCTGGATCAAGGAGGGAGGCCAGCGACTGCTCAGCTCCAGGGACAAGAAGATCCTGTGTGCAGAGCCCCCGCGCCTGGCACTTCAGAGTCTCCTGGAAGTATCTGGAAGTAGCCTCATCTGCATCCCACCGTCTGTGCACGTGGAGCCGCTGGAGGTGACAGCCAACCTGGGTGAGGACCTGCGGGTGGCCTGCCAGGCTTCAGGTTACCCGCAGCCCCTGGTGACCTGGAGAAAGGTGGCACAGCCTCGCGAGGGTGCACCTCGCGCCCAGGCGCAGCCGGAAGTTGGGTGGCGGGGCACAGGAGGTCTCGGGGCCTCCGACACCGGCAGCGGCATGCTCTTCCTCACCAACATCACCCTGGCCCACGCCGGAAAGTACGAGTGTGAGGCCTCCAACGCCGGAGGCGCCGCCCGAGTACCCTTCCAGCTCTTGGTCAACGTGTCCCGGCAGCAGCAGCTGGCACCCGCGCCGCCCCCGGCCGGCGGCCCAGTCAGCCACGAGCCCCTGCCCGAGACGGGCAGCATGGCCTTCCGTGCCCTGGGCCTGGCCACACAGACGGCCATCGCGGCTGCCATTGCGCTCCTGGCGCTCACGGCTCTGTTACTGGCGACCATGATCTGCCGCAGGCGGCGCAGGCGTAAAAAGGCGCCGGGGCCTTCCGGGGAGGGAGCGCTCTTCGTCAACGACTACTCCGACGGGCCCTGCACCTTCGCGCAGCTCGAGGAGCTCCGCGACGAGCGGGGCCACGAGATGTTCGTCATCGACCGTTCCAAGCCGCTCTTCGCCGAGGGCCCGGCGGAAGCGGCCGAAGCGCCTGGAGTCGCGCAGGGGCTCCCACTGCAGCCCCCCTCCGCCTACGAGATCCACTGCTGAGGGGCGGGGCGCGGGCTGATGACGTGGGTACCGCGGATTGGCCGGCCCGACTCACCCGCGCATGCCCCAGCGTGGTCAGTAAAGGGTGGAAGCTGCGCAGTGTAGCGAGCTGTGTATGCGGGTTTAGGGACGCGGGCGGGGCTGGGCGGGGCTGGAGCACCTGCGGACCCCTGCAAATGAAAGTCCTGGGACGCGAATGGAGGGTGCCCGGGGATAGGCTCCCAGCACCCCACTGAGACCCTCCAGAAATGATTCCCCCACTTCCCAAATTAACCCGACCTCCAGCTCTACATGTCTGCCTCTGGTCCCACCGCCCTTTGTAGGCCTGGACCTCTGAGATGTGGAAGAAGGGGACAGATTGTGGAAATGCCCAGAAAAACGAAGGGGCAGCAAACCAAAGACATGGTCCCCAGTGACCAGGCTGGGGATGACAGAACAGGAGATGAGTCACTCTAACCAATGAGGACAGAAAAAAGTCACAGATTTAAGTTCTAAGCACACTGCACGTTTGTACCTTTAAGACACCCTCTGGCACCAAAACCCAGAAGAGGTAAGCGGCCCCAGAGTGCCTAGGATCCCAACCCTCAGTGAAGTAGGCCCCTGTCCCAACTTCCAACCCAGAGCAATCTGCTCTTGGGGAGGGCCTAGAGGAAAACATCTCTCAGCTTGAAGACCCCAGGACACTGAAGGGCAGCTAAGTGCAGCCAAACCAAGCAGAGCCATGTAGGCCTGGAATCCAGCCCTTGGGCCCACAGATGGTCAGCCAGCCAGGGGAGCAGACGCAGGACAAACTGCACACGGTGCTGCAGAAAGCATGGGGAGGCTCAAGGCAAGCCCTGGAGCAAAGAAATCAGAGGCCACTGCCATTGTGTCAAGCCTCCACAGGGTTCCAGGATAGGCTCTGCCTACCCAAGGGGCAAGGGGTCTCCAGCAGCCCTGGACCCCCGGACAGTCTCTCACCCAGAGCTTGGAGGTCACAGGCTGAAGTAGTCTGCAGCCAGGCGCCCGTAGATGTCTGTGGTCCAGAGCACGTGCGCACGGCCTGAGGCCAGTAGCAACTGGTGCAACTCGGCCTCTACACGGGCAAACTTCTCCTCATTGATGGAGGCTTCCAGGAGGACAGAGGCAGGCGGTGGCCAAGGCAGGCCCTCGTAGCAGTCCACAGGGAAAGGGTGCACCACTGTGCGCAGCTCAGCCTGCACCACCGAGTCCCGCAGTAGCTCCCTGAGCCCTGCCACAGACAGTGGGTTGCCGTAGAGGCCGAGGTAGCGGAGGCTGGCACAACGAGTCAGCACAGGCAGTGTGGCTAGCAGCTGGGTATCGGCAAGCTGGCACTCGGTCAGCTCGAGGTGCAACAGTGTGGCTGCTGCTGCCTGCAACAGACCCTGGAAGGGCTCCAGCTGGCTCCCAGACAGGTCGTTGCCACTCAGGTCCAACTTCTTGAGGTGGACAGCATGGGAGCTCCGTGCCAGAAAACGCAGGTCCTCAGGCAGCAGGGCACAGAAGGCTAGCTCCAGGCTCTCCAGGGGGCTCTGCAGGGTGCTGGGGTGGGGGGAAACACAAGGGGTCACAAATAGTCAGAGCCAGGGGAGGGCCTGCTGGAGGGGAAGGGAGAGGCGGGGCCATAGCAGAGTCCACTCACCTGAGCAGCTGGTCCAGCCGCCCTGAGAGGAGAGAGGAGCCCATGCTGAGCTCCCGCAGACAGGTGAATCGGCCCATCTGGGCCAGAAAGTAGCGGAAGTTATCCTCACCGTCCACAGAGGGCTGTCGAGAGTCCCCATGCACATAGTGCAGCCGCAGGCTAGCCAGGTGCTGGAAGCGGGCCACGTGTGGGATGATGACGGACAGGCCGCGCAGGCCCAAGTTGTTGAAGCGCAAGTCCACGCGGCGCAGGCAGCCTGCATCCAGAAGCTGCAGCAGGGCCACTGTATTGCGCATGGGCAGGTCCTCAGCCCGCAGGTCCCGACAGCAGAGCCGCAGTGGGCTGCCTACACTGCTGCGGAGTGCCTCCCGCAAGAACGCATAGGAAGCCCGGTTCACCCGCAGGTCCACACGCACCTCCACAGGAACAGGGGCCTGGCCAGGCTCTGCAGTCCTGCCCTGCTGCTGTTCGATGCACGTGCGTGCCACAGCTGCCGTGCAATCCCACATGCTCATGGTGCCAGGGTCCTGCTCCACGCCGTCATCCAGGAGGCCCGTCATATCCAGCACCCGCAGCGTATGCTTCCTGGGAGCATGGGTGGGCTGAGGCAGGAGACAAGGGGACAGAGCCCACACCCACTCCCAGCCACCTTGGGACAGAAGCAACATGCCTATTTCTGCACTGAGCTCTTGTACCAGCCTGGAACCTCTTGGGGAGACCCACTCTGCATCCCCCCACCAGGCCTGAAGGTCCCTCCAGTGAGCCCATACCTGCAGAGGGGCTGCGTGCCAGGCTCAGTCTCCGGGGTGTGGAGCCGGGCAGTCAGGCCCAGGATCACAGCTTGCATGCTCTCTGTGCTGGGCCGCTCCTGCAGCAGGGCCCGGCTGCAGTGGGCACACTCCTGCAGCAGCTGCTGGAAGCTGAGCAGCGGGAAAGGCCAAGTGTGTACCAGCTCACGCAGCACTACAGTCTTCTTGTCCATGAAGGCCACTTTGAACAGCAAGGGGAAGAGCTCTCTCGGCAGCAGGGGCAGGGCCTGGCAGGCAGCTGACTGGCACTGGAGCACCTGCCGTGTGCTCAGGAACACGAGGGTGTGCATGGCGCTAGGCCAGGCAGGAGGTCACCTGCAGGGAAGTGCCCTTCAGTGGGGAGGACAGACTCCAGCCCCACCCCCTCCATGCTGGTAGTGGGAAAGCTCAGCCTGGTGCTTGGCACAGAGCAAAGAACCATGGCTCTGACGAGCAAGTGCTAGATACTTCGCAATAGGCTGAAAAAAGGAGAAAGGAGAACAAGGCCACCCCCATCCTGGCCCCCGAGAAGCAGAGGGGCCTCTCTAGGGAGACAAAGCCACCAAGCAGCATGTAAACAGCACGGCTCCAGAGATGACCAGCCCGTGTCGGTGTGCTCTTGATGGCTGCTGCTCTGCAGGGCACACCATCTGTTTTTCAGACCTTCCAAATCACAAAGCCACTTATCAAGAGATCCTCCCCTTCTTAAATATAGGAAAAAGCCAACCCCCACCCGCCATCCTCCCACCCCTGGCCAAGCACTAGAGGGATGAGATAATCCCAGGGGCTGGAAGGTGCATCACAGCACCCTCTCTCAGCCGCCTCACAAGCTCCTGCAGGCTGCCCTTGGATTCTGCACAGCACAGCAAAGAGGAGTTGAAACTATAGATACAGTTTAATAAACAGCAGGACAAGTACAACGAACCAGAACCCAGTGAACTCTGAGTCTGAAGAACTAGAGTAACCCAAGCCCTCAACATGTACTATCTTCCAGGAGCACTGTCAGACATGGAGACCCCTGGAGATTTACAGAAAAAAGAATACCTAACCCATCGGTGTCCTTGCCATCTGTGTAAATGTCTCTCTTCCCTGGAAAACCATATTAAGAGGACAAGTATCAAACCCATGGGATTCAAAGACCCCAAACTAGGGACCTCTCCTGAGATAGGTAGAGGCGGCTGTCAATGGTATATCCAAGCTGACAAGGAGCACAAAAGAGATGCCTGAGACCACAAGCTATCTGCATGACAGCTCTGCTACTGATTTACTGTGTGCCAGGCACCTCATCCTCAAAACTGCCTTCAGGCCACTTTCCTGAAAATGGTAGGAAACTAAGACCTAGGCCTTGCCAGACAAAGGTCCCGGGTAACGAGCTTGGGAAGGGTGGCAGACTGGCCCCAGAGCCCCAGCTCTTGCGGACCTCATACACAAGTCCTTAAGGCGCTGGTTCCTGAGAAGCCCGGGACGTCAACCCTCGGTCTCGCTCTGCCTGAGGATAAATCTCGCGAGGACGATTCATACCTCGCTGTGAGAGGACAGACCAACCGATCACCTGTCACGAGAGAAAATCAAAGCAGCCAGTGTGGTCACTATGGGAGGAGTCTCGGCGTGGTGGCCACCGTCCCCTCCCACCGGCCCACGGCTCCAGCGTTTCCCTTTAGACGCCCCCGCACGGCTCCTCCGGGCCTTCAGCGGCGGGAGCCCGTCAATTCGACGCCCTCCGTCTCTCCGGCGAGGCCTGCCTCTCGAAGACGGAGCGTCGTCCCCCAGGACCCGAGGCCGCTCAGCCCGGCACCCTACTCGGGTCTTCCCCTTCCTTCAGCTGCCCCGCCCGGGCTTCCGCCCCCGCCCCCGCCCCCGCCCCCGGTGCGACGCCGCCCCGAGTGACCGCACCCTCCTTGTGCGGCCAGGCAGAGAAAGCGCCGCAAGCCGCCGTGCTCGGTCCCCAGCAGGCAGCCCGCGCTCAACCGGACCCAAGCCGCCGCCACCGCCGCCGGCCCCGCCTCGCCGTACGTCGCGTTCCGCCTGCGCCGTCGCGCGCCGCGATGACGTAAACGCACCTTATTGGTTGCCACAGCGGGGCCCCGTGGATTGGCTGCCCCAGCCCAGGGGCCCCCGCGGTGTTACGCCTCCAACGCTGCCGAGCGTCCCCATTGGCTGGTGGCCGTCTTCGCCCTCTAGGCGGGAGATTCGCCGGGCGCCAAGCTTCCGGTGACCATGGAGCGGCTGCGGGACGTGCGGGAGCTGCTGCAGGCGTGGGAGCGCGCATTTCGGCGGCAGAGCGGGCGGCGGCCGGGCAAGGTGCGGGCTGCCCGTGGGCGGGGAGCTGAGGGCGCGGCATCCGCCTGACGCGTTCCCTTTACAGGAAGACGTGGAAGCGGCGCCCGAGGAGACCCGCGGTGAGCCCGCGGGCGCGGGGCGGAGGGAGTGGCCAAAGCCGTGGGCCGGGGGCGGGAGGCCTCCACGCCCCCTCCCGGGGGAATCCTGAGTCCTCAACTCCGATCCCCCGACCCCGCTCTCAGCGCTGTACCGAGAGTACCGCTCCCTGAAGAAAGCTCTGGGCCAGGCCGGTGGCGTCGAGCCTCACGGCTCGGGGCAGTCGCTTCCCGTGGCGGCCGAGCAGGTACCTGAGCTCGACATCCCAACCTCTGGGTCAACAGCCTGTATGCCGGAGCCGGGAGGAGTCGTGACCCCACCTCCGTGGGGCACAGAGCTCGGTGGGAGCGGGGGGCAGAGGGGGAAGTGTAAGAGGGTGGAGGAAGGACAGCCCCTCCTCGGGTTTCTCGGGGGGTGGAGACATCTCTGTTCCTCGCCACACACCAGCTTCTTCGTGGTTTAGGTCTCTCCACTGTCTCCTGCAGATGTTGGAGCCCAGTTGCTGGGGGCACCACTTGAATCGGGCTGCTACCCAGAGTCCCCATCCTCCCTCAAGGTGGAGCCCTCAGGAGTCTGCGCAGGATTATGGGAAGAGGCTTAAGGCCAACCTAAAGGGCAGTCTGCAGGTGAGGGGTGAGGGCCCGGCAGACAGTGCATCCATCCTGGGTCCAGAGCTGCAGGTGGCCCCAGGCAGAATTACCAGATGCCCATCCCTGTCAAGTCTCTCACGGGTAGTCTCATGCTCACCTGTGCACACACAGCCAGCACAGCTCCACAGAGGAGCTCCAAGTCAGCCTCTACCTTCAGCTTCCTTTACATCCCAACCTTTTGCTTCTCACCTTACCCAGCTGTTACAGGTGGGCCTCCAGCACGTATGAGTCTGTAGCACCCCAAGGGCCTGAGTTCCTGCTTGCTTGTCTCCCTCCCAGGCTAGGTCAACCCTGGGCCGGATACCCCGGCTTGCACAAAGATCCTCCTCCAAGATCCCTTCACCGGAGCCATCAGGAACAGCAGCTGCCCCCATCTCTCCAGAAAATGTCAATGAAGTGCTCCCTCAGCCTCCCAGGCCCCAGCTGAGGCCAGGCCGGCTCCAGCAGCTGAGGGCATCCCTGAGCCTGCGACTGGGCTCCCTCGACCCTGATTGGCTGCAGCGGTGTCACAACAGGACCCCAGATTTTCTGGAGGTTCCCAGGACCTGCCAGCCTGGCCTGGGTGCAGAGGATTCACAGCTTCTGACTCCAGTTGTTGAGTCTGTCCTTAGCCCCAGCGCTGGTCCTGAGGTGCCTTTGCAGGACCCAGAGGCTCCAGCCCTACCAGCAGCTGCTGTCAGTGCAGGGAAGTGTCAGCCTGTTGACCGTCAAGGCAAGAAGCGGAGACAGAGTGGGGAGTTGGAGGGAAGGCTTGCACAGACCCAGCAGGGCACTGACCAAGCAGGACCCCTGCCTGAGGGAGCTGGGGCTGCAGGGCCTGCAGAAGACTGTCCAGATCAGCCTGTGAAGGCACAGCCCCCAGGCAGGACCCCAGCCTCCAGGTATCACTGCTCTAACCTCCCAGCAGGGCTGCCCTCAGTTGAGCCAGTGTGGGGAGGGCTGTGGGCACTGCCGACCTGTGCGTTTCTTCCAGATCTGCCATCCAGGACAGGGGGAACTATGTGCGGCTCAACATGAAGCAGCGACGCTATGTGCGGGGCCGGGCCCTGCGGGGCAGACTCCTTCGCAAGCAGGTGAGGAGGTGGTACCGGGTGCTCCCCTCACCTGTCCTGCTGCTTGCCCTGTGACCCTTCTTTGTGTCCCCAACCAGGCATGGAAGCAGAAGTGGCAGAAAAAAGGGGAGTGTTTTGGGGGTGGTCAGCCCAGAGCCCCAGCCCAGGATTCTTGCTCCCAGCATGGGCAGCTCAGCCAATGGGCGTCCCGATGCCCTCAGCCCGGTAAGGCCTCTGACCTGGACGCCAGCCTGCTTACAGGGGTGTCGTGCTCTTTGGGGAGGCAATTCTGGCTCAAGCAAAGGCCCTACTAACTCCCTGCTTCTGGTCCAGAACCTCTCCTGGTCCCTCAGAAGGATGTCAAGGTTGCAGATGGTGCACAGACCCAGCCCACGTTACAGGAAGCATCCCTGAGGACAGGTGCGGCCTGCTGCCAAGTCTCTGGTGAGTGAAGAGTTGGAGGAGAGGCTGTAGCAAGTTGCTTTCTTGGTAGTATGATGCCATACCCGCCCAGGGCGCCTATGCTGTTCATCTGTTCTCAGCAGGTGAAGAAGACGCTGAGCCTGGGGCACCTGAGCTGCTGGTGCCCACGGGGCAGTCTGTGTCCAGAATGCCCTGTCCACCTCTTTCCGTGCCTCCACTCTACCCACCGGGGCCCTCGGGTCAGGTGGCAGGTCAGCACATGCCTAACAGCTCAGGCCTGGACGGAAGGGTTAAGATGAGTCGGCGCCAAGCTGACTTGACACCTGTGTCCACAGACACACCGGCTGAGGTGTTTCAGGCCCTGGAGCAACTGGGGCACCACGCCTTCTACCCCGGGCAGGAGCGTGTGGTCATGCGGGTCCTGTCTGGTGAGTTGGCGGGCAGGAGTGTGGCGGGGCTGGGGCCAGGCTTCAGGATGGCTGTCTTGACTCTGGATCATACCAGGCATGTCCACCCTGCTGGTGCTGCCCACGGGGGCTGGCAAGTCCCTGTGCTACCAGCTCCCAGCGCTGCTCTACTTCCGGCGAAGCCCCTGCCTCACCCTGGTCATCTCTCCTCTCACGTCACTCATGGATGACCAGGTAGGTGGACAGGGCCCACGGACACACGTCAAAAGCAAGGACTGGTATCCATGGCTCTGCCGACTCACTTGGGCTGCTGTTTCTTGCCCCACCCCCACCCCAGAGCTGCAAGTTATCAGGCCCTTTCCACTCTGTCCACAGTCGGCAGTGGCCCAAAGGCACAGGGACACGGCTGCTTAGACCTAGTCCCACCCACCAGAGGAGCAGCTTGGTAGGAGCAGCCCCAATGGGACCCGTCCCCAGTGCGCCTCAGTCAAGGTCCACGGGCGGCTCTGGCCTCTCCTCCCCAAAGGGCCTGGAGGGGAGCCAGCAGTAGTTGTCAGGTGAAACCACGCTGGAAGGCCTTTGGGAAAGGGCCAGGGCCGTGGAACAGGCTGCGCTCCTGTACCTGCAGCTCTCTGGCCTGCCCCCCGGCTTGAAGGGGGCCTGCATTCACTCAGGGATGACCAAGAAGCAGAGGGACTCTGCCCTGCAGAAGGTGAGGGGGCCTCCCAGGGCCAGACGGGCGGAGCAGCGGGTGGAGCTGGGTGCCGCTGCTGACCAGCAGGCCTCCTCAGGCTCGTGCGGCCCGCGTGCAGGTGCTGATGCTGTCCCCAGAGGCACTGGTCGGGGCCGGGGCCAGCACCCTCCTCTCTCAGCTGCCGCCGGTCGCCTTTGCCTGCCTCGATGAGGCCCACTGCCTCTCTCAGTGGTCCCACAACTTCCGGCCTTGTTACTTGCGTGTCTGTCAGGTGAGCCTGGGCGGGTGGGGCAGTGTGCAGAGGGGAAGGGAGGGGACGGCTGGCTCACCACCCCCCTTACAGACGCTGCGGGACCAGATGGGCGTCCACTGCTTCCTGGGCCTTACAGCCACGGCCACACGCAGCACTGCCCTCGACGTGGCCTGGCACCTGGGCGTGACCGAGGAGTCCGTGCTCAGAGGGCCAGCTACCATTCCTGACAACCTGCACCTCTCCGTGTCCTCGGACAGGGACCCGGACCAGGTAAGCGTACGTGCGTGGGCCTGGCAGCGGCCTTGCCTCCCAGGTCTCTGCAGTGACCCTCGTCCCCACAGGCGCTGGTGACACTGCTGCGGAGTGACCGTTTCCGGGCTCTGGGCTCCGTCATCATCTACTGCCACAGGCGAGAGGACACAGAGCGTGTCGCCGCCCTGCTGCGCACCTGCCTGTGTGATGCCCAGGATCCGGGGCCCCACGGTGAGGTGGAGGCAGGCCTGTGCCCGCAGACGCACCCCGAGCACGCACCCCACCTGACTGCCCTGTGTCTTCTCTGTAGGCCGAGCGCTGGAGGCCGTGGCCGAGGCCTACCATGCTGGCCTGTGCAGCCGAGAGCGGCGGCGGGTGCAGCGGGCCTTCATGGAGGGCCGGCTGCGCATGGTGGTGGCCACGGTGGCCTTCGGGATGGGGCTGGACCGGCCGGACGTGCGGGCGGTGTTGCACCTGGGGCTGCCCCCCAGCTTTGAGACCTACGTGCAGGCAGTGGGTCGTGCAGGGCGTGACGGGCAGCCGGCACACTGCCACCTCTTCCTCCGGCCCCAGGTGGGTGCCCACCCCACCCCCCGCAGTTCCCCCATCCCCGCCCGGGGCTGTGCCCCATGTTCACGCCACTCTGCCCCAGGGCCAGGACCTGCGGGAGCTACGCAGACACGTGCACGCCAACGCCGTGGATTTCTTTGCTGTGAAGAGGCTGGTGCAGCGTGTGTTCCCTCCCTGTGCTTGTGCCCGGCAGCCCCCAGAGCAGGAGGGCAGCAGGAGCGAGGAAGGGCACTTGGCCGGGGCCCCTGTAGCTGCGAGTGCCCAGGATTCTGGCCAGCCCAGCGTCCCCCACACACCCCGGTGCCCAGGCCATGAGCGGGTGCTCCCAGTGCAGCCAACCGTTCAGGCCCTGGACATGCCGGAGGAGGGTGAGGAACAGGGGTGTGCGCGGCGGGGGTGGGGGTTCCCACAGACCCCGAGTGAGCTCTGCTCTGCCCACAGCCATTGAGACGCTGCTGTGCTACCTGGAGCTGCACCCACGGCGCTGGCTGAAGCTGCTGGCACCCACCTATGCCCGCTGCCACCTGCGCTGGCCTGGGGGCCCCACCCAGCTCCAGGCCCTGGCCCGCAGGTGAGCACACATCCCACCCGAGCTTTCTACTGGGACAGAGTACAGGGCTGCCAATCACATGCCACTCCCCTGGCATAGGTGCCCCCCACTGGCTCTGTGCTTGGCCCAGCAGCACCCCGACACGAAGCAGGGATGCAGTTCTGTGGAGTTGGATCTGGTTGAGCTGGCGGACTCTACGGGCTGGGAGCTGGGCCCTGTGCGGCGAGCTCTCCTCCAGCTGCAGTGGGACCCAGAGCCCGGGACAGGTGCGCCCACCCCCAGCCCCGCTTGCCACCCGCTCTCCACCCCTTGGCCAGTTTTTGACATCCTATCTGGCAGGTGTGCCCCAGGGCACTGGGGTGCTGGTGGAGTTCAGGGAGACGGCCTTCCGCCTGCACAGCCCAGGGGACCTGACGGCCCAGGAGAGGGACCAGATTTGCGACTTCCTGCACAGCCGTGTGCAGGCCCGAGAGCGAGAGGCCCTGGCCAACCTGCACCACACTTTCCGGGCTTTTCACAGGTGCACGTGGAGGTGGGCAGGCCGTGGGCCACCCCACCCTTCCCCTAGGCAGGCCCCTCTGACAGGCTCTCCCCTCCACAGCGTGGCCTTCCCCAGCTGCGGGCCATGCCTGGAGCAGCCCGCCTGGGAGCGCAGCAGCAGGCTCAAGGCCTTGCTCAGTCACTACTTTGAAGAAGAGTCAGAACAGCCAGGGGGCCTGGAGACAGAGGATGACCCCGAGCTGGGACAGGACAGGGTGAGTGTCAGGGCCTAGAGGGGTGGCTGCAGAGGATGCGCCGTCTGCAGGCACATACCCGCCTCTTGCTGGCACCATGACAAGCCCGTGCGCAACACTGAGCTGTGCAGAAGAGCGAGCAGGGGAAGCTGGGCTGGCCTGACTTGTCCCCCCCACAGCTCCAGGACTGGGAAGACCAGATCCGCCGGGACATCCGCCAGCTCCTGTCCTCCTGGCCAGAGCAGCGGTTCTCAGGCAGGGCTGTGGCCCGCGTCTTCCATGGCATCGGTGCGGACCTGGGAGGCCTAGCCCTGAGGGAGGTGGGGGCTGGGGGCACATCTGGCCCGGAGTCCTCAGCCTCGTCTCCTCCCCCTCCAGGGAGTCCCTGCTATCCGGCCCAGGTGTTTGGGCGGGACCGGCGCTTCTGGAGGAAGTACCTGCACCTGAGCTTCCCTGCCCTCATGCACCTGGCCACACAGGAGCTCCTGCTGTGGGGCCGCTGACCACCCTGCTGCAGAGCACCCAGTGCCCCCATGTCCCAGACAGGGGCCTAAGTGGGGCTGCAAGGCCACAGCGTGGGGGTGTCAGGTGTAGTGGGTCCTCAGGGTAAAGATGGAGGGGGATGCAGTTGATCAGGACAGTGGCCCACCACCCTGAACACAGGCCACCACCAGGAGCACGGGGGCAGAGAGGCCCCAAAGTGCAGAATAAAAGTTGCATGAGTTGTTTTTAGGATCCTTCCTTCCACTGGGAACCCCATAGTCTGGGGATGACTGCACAGTACTTATCCCAGAAGCACACTCCACTTTATTGATGTTCTGCCTTTCAGCTCAGGCCAGGGCACTGGGCGCAAAGCCCAGGTACAGCATGGGGGTGGCTGAGAGAGCTAAGAAGAGAGAGAAGCAGAGGCGTGGCCCCAGGCTATCAGCCAGGGCTCCTGCCAGCGTGCCCACCAGCAGCTTCCCCAGCAGCTCCAGAGTGGCCAGGAGACTGTAGTGTGTGGCCTGCAGGGTGGACGGAGAATGTCATGTCAGGACCTCCTTGGACTCCAGGCCCACAGTCCCCGATGTTGCAGCCATGTTTCTCACCTGCAGGGCACTGGGTGCCAGCTGACTGCAGCGCATCATCATGGTGAAGGTGGTGGTTGTGACCAAGCCCCCCAGGAGGTGCTGCAGACACAGGCTCAGCAGGGTTGCCCCTGGGAGGGTGTGGGTCAGCAGGGCCCAGGACCCCAGGCTCCTCCCCCCTGTGGCCCACCCCTCACCTCTCAGGACTGTGCCAGGGACAGGGTTGGTTCTGGGGCTGTTCAGCTGAAAGAGCAGGGCAGTCTGGTAGGCCAGGCCCCCAAGACGGAACCAAAGCACTGACCTCAGGAGGGGCAGTGGCTGCCTGAGGGGGAGACAGCAGGTCAGAGGGCACAGGGAAGGAGAGGGGAGCAGGTGGGCAGGGCACGCTGAGGGGGGCTCACCAACACCTGGCCAGCAGGACCCCACCCAGGGATGAGCCGGCAATGGAGCAGAGCACAGCACCCACACCGTTCCACAGCCCCAGCTCTGCAGTGGAGATGCCACCGTCCAGCAAGAGCAGTGGGAACAGGCCGCTGGCACCCTGCTCACCTGTGGAGAGAAAGTCAGTAGGGGCAGCCTGCCCTGCTTCACCTCGGCCTCAGTCACGCTCCCCCAGCCCTGCCTCTGCTGGGCCACAAACGCCAGCAGACAGATGAGGCTAGGCTTTGGCCAAATTCAGGGTCAGCACAAAGCAGCTCAGAGAGGCCTGAAGGGGTGTCACTGGGGCTAGACCTGCAGGATAGGAGACAAGGCCCAGCCACAGTCAGGGTGGGCTCCAGCCTTCAGATCAGACCCCACAGAGGGAAGGCAGTCCTGCGCCAGTTTCTGGGGACCCACCTGTGCTACTGCCTGACTTACCCAGTTTGTAGGTGAGCACGAAGCCCGCTGTCCACAGGGTCCCAGGCACGGCCAGCAAGTCCTGCTGAAGGCGCAGGCTGGGGCGGGGGTGCGCTGAGGGCGGGGGTACAGGCAGCTGTCGCAGGGCGGGCGCCACCCAGGCCGCGGCCGCAGCCAGCCAGTAGGTGGCGGCCAGGAGCAGGAAGAGCAGCGTCCAGGAGAGCGCGGGCAGGAGAGCCAGCAGCCCGCCGCTGGCCAGCGCGGCCCCCAGCTTGTAAGCAACCACCTGCACGGTGTTGCCGGGCCCCAGCTCGGCTGGCTCCAGGAGCCGCACGGCCAGCATGTCCAGGGCCACGTCCTGCACGGCCGCAGCCAGATTCAGCAGCAGGAGCAGCGCCGCCACCGGGACAGGCAGCGCGGCCCCGCCAGGGCCGGCAGGAGGCAGGGTTGCCAGCAGCCCGCACAGCAGGCCCAGGGCAGCCGTGCTGAGCGCCAGCCAGCCCCTTGAGGAGCCCCACTTGTCTACCAGCGGGGCCCAAACGAGCTTGAACAGCCACGGCGCGTACAGTGCCTTGGCCAGCCCCACGCGCGTCAGGGAAAGGCCGCGGGCGCGCAGCAGCACGGGCAGCAGGCCTGACTGCAGGCCGTAGGGCAGGCCCTGCACCAGGTAGAGACCAGCTAGGGGCAGCAGCTTCCCGAGCATGGCCATGGCCAGAGGGCGCGGCCCTGGGGCGGGGGCTGCTTTCAGGGCCAGACTGGGGCGGGATGAGGGGTCCCACTCAGCAGGGGCAGGGAGGTTCCCAGGGGGGTCCGGTCCGTCCAGTCGCGATGGGGTTAGGGGTGACACAGCGGCATGACTGGGGCTGGGTCAGGGGTGGCCAAGCTGACATCCGCGAACACGCCTTCGGGTCCCGCGGGCTCAGGCCCCCGAAGAGCTGGACGTCTCGACTGCTGGGCTGGGTAGCCCTCGCGCGCCACAGCGCAGCCCGGAAATAAGGCGGCCATAGAGAACGCGGGCGGGCTAGAGCGCCGACAGCCCGCGCGCGCCCCTGGTGGCCGACTGGCTTCGAACGTCGGAAACTGGGACCCATCCAGGGCCCTCCCCGGCCGTCTGATCCGCTCCCAGACGCCACTCAGCCTCCGGAAGTGCCGCAGATGTCCCACGGGGGCTTTCGCTGGGTCGCCTACAGCCCCACAGAACAGCTGTCCTCTCAAGCCTCCACTGCTGCTTCCTTGGCTCCGGTGCCCCTTAGCTCCCTGAGGTCGTGGTCTCAGGGCCCTCTGCAACCGGTGGCTGAAGAGGGTCGTGAGAAAGGCCCGAGCCCTGTTCATCCCAGGGACTCATCCGGCTGCTGCCCCGAAGGCCCTCGTGTCCAGTCAGGAGGCCCCGAGAGCCTGTCTAGGCTCCAGCTGGCCTCAGCGAGGAGGCAGTCCCCGCCCCGCAAGGGGAAACCCGAGCCTGAGCGCAGGGTCTCACACAGCCTCTTCGGCCCAAAGCTGTGCTGATGCCTGAGGACACCTGAGGCCCAGGGGAGCGAGTGAAGCTTGCACTGTGGCTAAGAACCCCCTCCAGAGCTGAGTTCGGAGCTTGGCCAGTAGTCTCCCCATGCCTGTGGATCTCTGAAGCCACCCAACCCTTAAACCAACTCATAGGCACTTTAGCCAAGACCCTTGGTCAGCTGCCAAGGCCACGTGGAGTAAGTTTCCTGTCATTTCTAGGCATTGGGGGGGGGGGGGGGGGGGGCGGGGGCAGGTTTCTTCTTCTGTGAAATGGGGACTAAAGTGCCCACCACAGAGGACCCACAACAGTGACAGTAGGTGCTCATCCTTGAGGGCTGGGGTCCTAAACCTGCCCCAGCTCTGAGGGGGCCTCCTCTCTGTTTTCCAGCCCAAGGACTGCATTTGCACGTGGATGTCACACACTCCACACACAGCATGACAAAGGCTGTGACCCATGTGCCCTTCCTCCTCCCATTCCTTAGCCGACATCGCTCCTCCTGAAGCTGTCAAAAGCAGCAGAACCGCTGTCACCTGCCCCGTTTGGAGAACCAAGGCACCCTCCTTGCCCTCTCACGGTTGCTTGGTTTCCCTCTGCCAACTCTGCCAGTTCCCATCCAGCCAACTCCATCCTGTAAGAATGTCTGCTCCTCAGGAAGCCCTCCTTGACCATCCCCCCTGGCCCCCAGGCCTGCACAGAACCCAGACAGACAGGCAGTCAGGAGTGGACAAGACTGTGAAGGTGCACATGGGTGTGCACGCAGCCTCCAAGCAGCCCGACCAGCCCATTGCTTTATTAGGGCCTGCGGAGGGGCAGGGGCTCGGCCACACGGCCAGCAGGAGCAAGTCCAGAGGCCCCAGGGCAGAGTGCCCTCAGTCGGAGGTCGTCCCTACTGGCCGGCCCTGGCCTCTGACGAGTCCTCAGGAGTACTCGCGGGTGAACTTCGCATGGAACTGGCTCAGCTTCTCCAGCAGGGGCCGTAGCTTCTCCATGGGGGGCAGAATAGTCATCCTGAAAGGGGGGGAAAAGTAAGCCAATGCGGTGGGGGTCGAGGGGAGGGGCTGAGCAAGCAGGGCCTCACCGAAAGTGGTAGGTGCCTTCCCGTTGTCCAAAGCCACTCCCAGGCACCACGCAGATGCCAGTCTCCTCTAGGAGGCGCAGGCAGAAGAACATGTCGGGAGCCAGGCCCAGCTCCTGGGGGTTCGGGAGGAGGACGGGAGGGGACGCTCAGGGAGGACGTCCCCGGCCCCGCGGGCCCTGCCCGGCCTGCCCGTCCTTACTTCGGACCTGAGCGCGCTGCACCGCACGCGGGGGCAGCTGCACGCGCGGGAACGAATACATGGCGCCCTGCACCGGATTGCAGCGGATGCCGGGAGCTTCGTTGAAGACCTGCTCCGTGAGCTTGGCCTTGGCAGCCAGCTCGGCCAGCACCGCCCTCCTCTCCTGCTGCCGAGGGGGTAGGGTTGGTCAAGCCAGGCCGGGGCGCAGGCGCCCCTACGCCCGTGGCCCCGCCCACTCACCGCCTGGAACCGCGGGAAGGAGGGGTCTGAGGGCGCCGGCGGGCTGACAGCCACGTCGAGCAGGACCTGGCCCGGGGTGGGTGGGCACAGCCGCACGCTCCGCAGCTTCTGCATCTGCTGCTTCACCGCAGCGTCCATATTCACCACCTCCACGTAGCCGCCGCGGAAGCCGCACCTGTGAGGCGAAGACAGGCGTCGAGGCAGGGCTGGCAAGGAGGGGCCAGCCTGGCGGCGACGAGAGCCCGGCCGTCGCCCAGGTTCTGGGCTCTGCCCGCCCAGCCCGCACGCACTCGCCCATGTAGCCCTTGGAGATCGAGTGGAAGGAGGCGAGCTCCTGTTGCGCCGCGTACGGCGGCCCCATCTCCGTGAGCACCTTCTTGAACGAGTGGAACTGCGAGCTCTCGGCATACACGTTGTCTTGGTACACCTGGATGGGTGGCCGGGAGACAGCGGGCCACGTCACCTGGGCGCGCGTCGCCGCCCGCCGCCCCCTCCCCGCGGGCGCCCAGCCAGCACCTCATCGGCCAATAGGAAAAGCTTCTCCTCATAGGCGAAGCGGATCACGTCCTCGATGCACTCGCGGGTCTGCACCTGCCCTGGGGCGCAGGGGTGCGACAGGTCCGGGGTCAGCCGAAGGGGCGCTCTGCTCTGCGCAGGGCGGCGGGCGGAGGGAAAGGCTGACCCAGGCGCGGTGGACAGGGGTGCCTGTTCGGGCCGGGGCGGCGGGGCGGGGACGGGTGGGGACGCGCACCGGTGGGGTTCCCGGGGTTGATGACGCAGAGCGCGCGGGGGCGGCAGTGGTCACGCGCCTGGCGCAGCGCGCGCCGCAGCTCGGCCACATCGAGCGCCCAGGCACGCTCCTCGTCCAGGTAGTAGTCCACCTGCACCGCGTTGAACTCGGCCAGCGCGGCGGAGTAGAGTGGATACTGAGGGATAGGGATAAGCACGCCCGTGCGCGTGCGACCCTCGCCGGTTACCAGCAACTTCAGCACCGTCTGCGGGCGGGATGGGAGGTGGGGTTGGCAGACCCTCCCGGCTGCGCACTAGGAGCCACGGTGGCTTCCCGCACTGGCCCCGGCCTACCACAATGGCATCGCTGGCCCCCGTGGACAGAAAGATGTTATTGGGGTCGGCAGGAATGCCTCCATCGCGCCGCTCGATGTACCGCGCCACATCCTCACGGATCATCTGGACGCCAGCGCTGATGCTGTAGGCCCCTGAGCGGGGAACGGGGCAGGACGGCCGGGGTGGGACAAGTGAGGTCCCCTCGCTGCCCTCGGAGGAGACCCGCCCCCCTTCCAGCGGGCCCACCCCTCTCCCGGGACAGCCTCCCTCCAGCTCCTGCTCACCACCCCTCCCCCAGGCTTGGGCGGGTTCTGGCGCTCACCCAGGCTGTGGCCCCCACACGCCTGCAAGATGCGCTCCGCCCTCCTCTTGGCGTCGTCGGGGAAGTCGGGGCTGTTCAGGAGATCGGGATGGACGCAGAGGGCCAGGACCTGGGAGGAGTGAGTGCTGAGGCCAGGGTCCACGGGCTGATGGGGGAGGGTGCAGGGCAGTGCTGAGCCTCACCTGGCGCGGGAAGGTGATAGGGATCTGCCCCATGGCCTGTGCGTCCCCGATGTTGGCGCGGATGACCTCGGTGAAGGGCTTCTTTACGCCCTGGAGAGAGGCGGGGAGCGCAGTGATGGGGGAGCTTATCACTCCCACAGGCCTTGTCTCCTAAGGAGGTGGGGGCGGGGCACGTGGGACCAGACAGGGGCCCTCTCACCAGGCCCCGGGGGCGGGCAGGGGTTGGGGGACCAGCCTGGGCCCCTCTTGCCAGGCCCGGGAGGTTGGGGGCTGGGGGGTAGGGTGTACCGCCTGGGGTCCTCTCGCCAGGCCCGGAGGGCAGGACCATACCTGGCGCAGCTCCTGCTCCAGCTCCAGTGCCCGCTGAACGATGGGGCCTCGCACCGCATACTCCACCCTCCGGACATAAGGATTCATGGAGTCCAGTGTCAGCACCTTCTCCTTCAGCCCATTTGCTGCCTCCTGGCTGTGCTCACCTGCCCTCAAGGCCATGACTCTGCTCAGATGGGCAGGAAGGAGGCTCAGGAGGCAGCAGGATCCAGAAGCAGGGGTGAGGTCAGCCGGTCCAGGCTCGATGGGCCAGGGCTGGGAAGGGGGAGCCTGGGAAGGGGCGCCCTCTTGGCTGCAGCCTGCTGGCCCCACTGAGAGGACAGAAGAGGCTGAAGGAGCCGGACTGCCAGGCCCCGCCCACCTGGGCACAGATCTGCCCTGGGAGCCACAGAGAGTGGGTGAGAAGGCAGGCGGGGCTTGGGGTGAGGCCCGGTGCCCGCCCAGCGTCCCCAGGACAGGGGACAGGAGACCCACATGGGGCAGGGACAGGCAGAAGGTGCCAGCAGCTCTGTGGGACCAGGCCTGCGGGCAGGGAGGGGGTGAGCGCCCTGAGGGGTCCACAGAGCTGGGAGGGCTGGGCCCCCAAGCGAGCGGGACTAAGGCCCAGGACCTCAGCATAGTTACCCCAGTAGGGCTCGGCCGAGGCCCAGCCCTCTCGGACCCCCCATCTTTGCTCCCGGCCAGCAGAGCAGGCCTGTCTCCCGGGTAACTGAGCCAGGCCTCAGGCATCTTGGGGCTGTTGGGGGAGGGGAGCGAGGCCCTCCTGCGCTGGGGCCAGGCCTGGGCCAGCAAGAGCCTGTGTCTGGAGCTTGGTCCCCCATCGGTGCTGCAAGGCTGGAGTCTCTGAGCTGGGGTGCTGGGAGTGGGGGTGCTGGGCAGCTCCGGGCCTTCGCAGGGCCCTCGGGACACCTCTGCAGCTCTGGGCTGCTGTCCTGCCCTTTTGCCAAACACGTACCAGCCTGGAGCTGCCCTTGGGGCTGCACCGCCTGGAGCTGCCCTTGGGGCTGCACCAGGGGCAAGGTGACCTAAGCGCCCCCTCCCTGAGGCTCCTGATTGGTGCAAAGAGTGGGAAGGGAGCTGTGATAAGCCTCAGGGCCCACCTCTGCAGGCCCTGCAGGGAGCGATAGGCCCCATGTGGCCTGCCCAGCCCCAGGCTCCAACCCCACGCCGAGGGTCAGGGAGCGCCCTCTCAGCGGAGCTGGACAGGCCTGTGGCGCGCCAGCCCCTCAGCTCCCGCGGGCGGGAGAGGAAACCGGAGCCCAGGCAGCTGGCCTCTCACCTCGTGCCTCCTGCTCCTCGGCCACTGCTGCCTCCCAGAGCGCAGGCCTCTCTGGCCCCCAGGCAGGAGCGCTGGCTGATACGGGCCCAGGCTCAGGCGGAGCCCGCCTCTGCCCGCCCCCTGGCAGCAGGGCCCAAGTGGCAGCTGTGGTGGCGAGTGGACCCTGGGCAGCCGCCCCGGCCCACACGCTAAATTTAACCGGCAGCCTGCCCCCGCAACCCCCCGCTCTGCTGGGGACATCCCTCCAACCACTCATGTTCAGGGAAGGGTGGGACCGCGGACCCTGGGCTAACCAGGTAAGTCAGTGTCCAGCAGAGAGGGTGACCCCAGCCTATGGCACCTAGCACTCGTGGCCAGACCAAGCAACCTGCCGGGGACAGACAAGCTGGCAGGGCCCAAGCCCTCCCAAGTGAGGCCCCTAAGCAGCCCTGTCACCCTAACGCATCATGCCTGGCCAGCTCAGAGCCTGTTTGCCAGCCCAAGCGGAAGCTGGCAGCCAGGGCCCCGGGGCTGCATGCCAGGAACGGGGAACCCACCCCCGACAGGGAGGCTTCTGACACGAGCCTTGAACCGCTTTGCCCTGCTGGCTCTGGCCAAGAGCCTTATGGGAAATACCCTCTCCTCTTCTAAAGCAGGGTCCTTGCCCTCCAACGAGGACACCCTCAGCCCTGGCCCCCCAAGGAGTGTCCTTCCAAAGCTACTTCTTCCGCTCAAGAAAGCAAAGTATTACAGAGGGGCCTCCAGGAGCCTGGGAGGCAGGGTGCAGAAGGGCTAGGCTTCTTGCCTGACGGGCATGTGCCCCACACCCACGCGGGGCTGGGCACCCTGAGCGAGCCCCAGCGTGTGCTACGGGCCTCGGTGCTCACGGGGCAGGCGCACCCAGGCCCAGCAACACAGCCGCTCCCTGCTGGCAACAGAGGCCCAGCTGAGACACACGACAAGGCAGTGGCAGAAGAGCCCTTTATCGAGAGTCACAGAACAACACTAGGTCTCTGCAGCCAGCGGTCTCCCAGGTACAGCTTCTGCCCCAGGTCTATTCCTCAGGGAGACTGGCAGCCTGGCCTGGGACATGCACTGGGCACGCAGAGCAGGAGCGCAGGGCTGGGCAGTGGGACCTTCGTCACCCCAGCCACCAGCCCCTCACATGAGCAGGCAGCACGGTCTCTTCTCCACGGGGGCCTCCTCTGAGGGGGCTGTGAGTTTGAGCAGGGGCGGGTCTCCACTCGCCCCACAGCCACTCTCCGGCTGGGGGGTCTCAGTGTCCACAGGCAGGCCAGCCTCAGCAGCCTCGGGCCCCTCAGCTGGGGGTCGTTGCAGCTTGGCAGCGGCCCGCTGGCGCTTGAGATCTGCCAGGGTGTGGTGGGCCTTGGCACGCACCAAGGCGTCAGGGGAGGCGCTCTCCAGGGGGCTCAGCTGGTAGGAGACACTCCGGTCCAGCCGCTTGGAGTACAGGTGCCGTGCTGGGGCGCCCCCCACTCGGCCGTTGTGCGGCCTGGCCTCTTCGGGGTCCTCCTCCTGTGGGGGAAGTGTGGCCTGGAGGCCATCAGCAGGCGCGCTCTGGCCCAGGGCCCCAGGCAGCACGGTGGTCCAGGAGCCGAAACAAGGGTGGGGGTGGAGCTGACCCCCGAGCGTGTGGCTCTTGTGTTTGAGGACAGGGTCACTGGCCCTACCAGGGTGTGGGATCGGGCCAGGCTCACCTCCAGGGGTGGCGGCTGGAGCTCTGCGTCGGTCTGGCGGTCCTCATCCTCTTCCGATGGCTCGGGGCTGGCAGGCGGGGGCTGCTGCCACACGATGGCCTCCTGGGCGTGCTCCCTGCGGTACAGGCTGGTGCGCTGGATCAGGCTCACCCGCCTCACCACCTTCCTAGGGGCGCAAAGAGAGGGTGTGGGAAGACATCGCCTTCCCTGCGGACTCTGCCCGGGCTGGCACCCTGGGCTGCCAGCTGACCTCAGCGAGGACAAAGCCCTGGGCCCAGCCCACGGGGTGGGGCCGCGGGGGCCTGGCGGGTGGGGCAGGCACTCACCCACGGCTGCCGGCGCTGGAGGTGCGGCGGCGCAGCAGGGAGCGCTGGCGGCCCTGGGCACGCAGGAGGGCATCGTGCTTGTGCTTCAGCTCCAGCAGCTTGGCGCGCACCTCCTCGTCCCCGCACACGTCTGTGGAGGAGCCGGAGGGTCATGGGCCCCGCCACGCGCCCCCTACACCGCGAGGACGCGGCCCCCGGCTCACCGAGAGGCGTCTCATCCATCAAGGACTTGCCGTTCAGGTCAGCCCCATGTGCCACGAGCAGCTCCACCAGGCGCACCTGTGGGCCAGAGTGACGGGGCTGCTGAGGCCTGCAGAACCTGCGGGCTCATCAGCCCCGCCGTCCACGGGCACTCACCTGGCCCCAGTAGGCCGCCGCGTGCAGCGGCTCCCAGCCATCGCGGTCCTTGGCACTCAGGCTGGCCTGGTGCTCCAGCAGCAGGGCGGCCGCCTCGCTGAACCCGTTGGCCGCGGCGATGTGCAGCTGCAGGCACACCGCCTGCACCTGAGTCCCGGCTCGGCTTGGGGAGCACCCTCCCCCGCCCAGCCCGGTGCCACGTCCTCACCAGCGTGGCCCCATGGTCCCGGGGGGCGTCAAGGTTGGCCCCCGCCTGCAGCAGGTTCCGGATGTCCTCCAGCATGTGCAGCTCCGGCAGGGCCCGGGCCTGCTCGATGCTGTCCTGGGTGATGCCTGCGGGGCGGGGCACTCAGGGCTCGCTCTCCCAGAGCAGCCTCCCCCACCGCGGGCAGGGGGGAGGGGGTGCCCTCACCTCGGCTGGCCATGGCTGTCTCCAGGCAGTCCAGCGTCTGCTCGTCCTCACACAGGTCGTAGGGCATGTTCCCATCCGTGTTGACTGCCAGGAGGTCAGCACCACTGTGGAGAGGATGGACAGGGTGCTGGTCACGGGGCCCTTGTGTCAGGAGGGAGGCCCCCACCTCGGGCAGTGCACTGTGGGGCTGCGACCGAGGGGCCCGGGCTTCTGCTGAGCTGAGAGGCAGCCCTGCTGGATGCCCCTGTGTCTGTCCTTGTGCTGCTGGACTGTCAGGTGTTCTGAGCTCCCAGGCCCTGGCTGCCATGAATGCATCCAGTGGGTCCACCCGCCCCAAGGGGTGCCAAGATTCTGGGTGTCCCAGGCACTCTGCAGGGAGCGGGGTGTCCTCTGTGGAGAGGAGTGGAGTGGGGCTGGGGGCTGCACACCCACCCCTCCCCACGGCCAGGCATCTGTGTGTGAGCGGGGGTATGGTCATCCACCCGCACACCCACCTCCGACGCCCTGCAAGGCCAGCTGAGGGGGGCTCCTGGATCCTGGTGAAGCTGACCACCCTCTCCATTCACCAAGGCAGGTGTTCAGGAGCCCAGCCCTGCTCTGCCCGCCCCATTAATGGCCCCACCAGTGTCCAGGTATCCCCTTGCCAATTCCTCCCTTGTGACTCTGACCAGAGTGGCATTTCTGTGCAGACCCTGGGAAGGTTAGACAACCAGAGTGGGAGGTCAAAGCCTGCCCTCAGGGAGCTCCCACAGGCGGAGGGCCATGCTGCCCTGCGGGGTGCCAGTTCCCTGCGGAGGCAGCACTGTGGGCTATGTCAGGCCCCAGCTGTGCGCACTGGGGTGCAGGCAGGGCATACCAGGGCAGTGGAGACAGAGACCCAGGGGAGAAGCCTGGGCTGTCTCCACACGAGCTGCCCCTGCGGGAAGGTCCTGCCTGCCCTGGCCTGATAGAGATGCCCGCTCTGGTCGCCCACACTCCCAGCGGGCCCTACCGAGCAATGAGCAGCTCCACCAGGCGCAGGTGGCCACAGGTGGCCGCGGCGTGCAACGGTGTCCAGCACTCGCTGTCGCGGGCATTGACCCGGGCCCCAGCTTCCAGGAGCTGCTGCACCATCTCCCGGAAGTCGTCGATGCAGCTCTGTGGAGCAGGCAGCCTGAGTGTCCGAGCCCACACCATGGCCCCAGCCTCCCCTCCCACCGCCAGCGGGGCTGACCTGATGCAGGGCTGTCAGGCCATCCTCATTGGCCAGGTCAGGGCTGACCCCGCTCTCGAGGAACTGGCGAACTGCGGGGAGGACAGAGGCGGTCAGGGCTCGGGAGCGGAAGTTGGCTGCAGGCCCGTGAGTCCTGCTCAGGCCCCTGCCCAGGGTACCTGGGTCACGTGCTGTGCTGTAGCCAGGACAGCAGAGGAGCACAAGGCAGGAGGGACCCAGAGCCCAGGCCGAGGGCTCGGGGCTGGGCCCCCAGGCAGGGTATAGACAGACAACAGCCCCCTGCCTCAGCCTCAACCTCAGAACGCCTTCCCAGTTAGGGCCTTCCAGCCTTCCGACTCCTCCCAGAAAGGGCCCCCCAGGCCTGGGGGCTGGCATGCACCCTCAGACACCTCTTGGTCAGGTCCCGTGTCCCCCCAGCCTTACACGCTCACACTCACATGCACCCCTCCACTGGTACTTGCAGCCCCCTCCCTGCACCTCGGTGGCCAAGACTGAAGGCCCAGGGTACCCAGGCCCAGCCCTCCCCAGCTGCACCCCCTGCCCCACAGCTCCTGTTTGCTGGCCGACCCACGGCCGCCATGCCCAGCCCCCTTTCCCTGCTCTGGGCACACCCTGCCGCTCCTTGCCCTCTGCACCCGAGCTGCCACAGCAGAGGCCCCGCCCTGGAGGGAGACAGAAGGAGTCCTCAGGAGCCTCCCTGGGAGGGCAGAGGGACTGAGAGCGGGTACAGGGCAGTGGCAGGAAGGTGGTCCTGCCCAGCCTGTGCTCCAGGAAGGCTCCGAGGGGGAAGGAAGAAGTCAGAGGCAGAACTGAGGGCAGACGTCGAGGGGGTCCTGCTGGGCAGCCCTGCACCCTGGGTCTAATCTGCCGGGGGGTGGTGGGACATGTGTCCTTTATGGAGGCGAAGGCTCAGAACCCAGGCAGGCAGGCATCGTGGGCAACCCCCAGCACCCTGGCCAGAGGCAGAGAAGATGGCGGCTCCCAGCCCACCCCGCCTTGGCCCCTGGCCCAGCAGGGCCCTCTGCGGGCTGCCCTGGGCTCCTACCAGGGGGCTGCGGCTCCTGAGGCCTGCGTGAGGAGTGGGGACAGGGCTGCTGGCCCGGCCCGGACTTCAGCCACACTCACCTTCTTCCAGGTCATTCCGGGCAGCCGCCTCGAGGAGGGTGACGCTGGGCGGGAAGAGCACCCGTTTCTGCGGCCGGCTGCTGGCCCTCCGGCCCTGCGCCTCCTTCTCAGCCCGGGCCCACATCTTCACCTGCTGGGCCCGTCGCTTCTGGGCGTGCTTGAGCCGTTCCTGTGTGCTCATCCTGCTCACCACGGGCATCTCTGCCAGCAGTTCCAGGTGCTCGGCCATGGCGGGGGCTGCCTGCCGCGGGGGCTGAGGGGGGCACCGGCCAGGGCAGCACAGGGGCCAGGCTGGGCCTAAGGCAGGGGGCAGCCGGCTGGATTGGAGCCCTCGGGGGCATCCCCTCCCGAGGTTCGTGGCCTCTGTGCCTGGCAAGGCTGGGTCAGGAGGCCTCACGCTGTGACCAGGCCCAGGCAGGTGTGAGGGCCACGGGCCCCAGGCAGAAAGGTGGCGTGGGACGGCACCTGCAGCCCGCCTCCCGGGGCCCGAGCACCTTGGCCGCTCGATAGGCAGGGCCTCCCTCCCGCGTGGGGTCAGGAGGACACCCTGCAGGAAGCAGGCGGGACCTGGCCAGCGTCAGTCCAGGGTCTGAAGCTAATCACCCAGATGACAAGGCTACAGCTCCCGGCTCCTTACACAGGGGCAGGGCAGGGCAGGGCAGGGCAGGGCAGGGTACACACTCCTGGGAGCCCAGAGAGCCCTTGCCTTCCAGTCTTAGGAGACCAGGTGGGGTCCAGGGGCAGCCATGGCCAGGCCTTCCTCCCCTACCGCCCCCCGGGGCGTCAGTGCTAAGAGGAGGTGCAGCAGGAGGGAGGGCTGGGCGGGTGTGTGTCCAGAGTCCGGGGGTCCTGGCCCCCGGCACCCGGGGCTGATGCTCTCTAGGCAGGCAGGGCACCCAGGGCCCGGCAACTGTGTCTTCAGGAAGGGTCCCCTCTGGAGTAGCCAGTGGCCGAGCTGCACACACAGGTACTCCCTCCTGCCGGCCTGAGAGGAGGAGGCAGGAAGCCGTCAGGGCTGGACAGGGACAGGCCGGCCCCCCCAGAGCCCCGCCCTGCCCACAGAGAACCTTGCACGGCCCGCATTCTGGCCCCACACTCAGCATTTCTCTGCAGCTCAGAGTAAAGAGCAGGAGGACAGCACGCCTGCTCACAGCAGGCCTCCAGCCGGGTGGCCCCTCAAGGCCCCACGTCGGCCCTTGACCCGTGTGCCCTCGGGCTGGGCTAGGCAAGCTCACTTTCTCCTGCAGCTCTGCCAGACTCCTGAGGGTGCCCAGGCCATCCTGCTCCTCAGCTGCAGAGGGTGGAGGGCACGGCCTGTCCTGGCCATGAGCTGCTCACCGCTCGAGTCTGGGCCTCTTCCTTGCCAGGCTTTCTAGTTCAGGCCATTCAATGCCCCCTCAGCTGTCCTGGGCTACATGCAAGCCCTGCTTGTGTGAACATGGGCGCAGTGGCCTGCCCGACCTGGGAGCTGTCAGGACAGACAGCCGGGCAAGCAGCTGGGCTGCAGCACAGCCCCACAGTCCCCACCATGGACTGTCCTGCCCAGCATGCCTGGGGTGGTCACTGGGCATGGTCTCAGGACACTGCTCAGGAGGCCGTGGCCAGGCTCCACCTAGAAGGTGCCCCGTGCAGCTCAGCCTGACCACCTGGAGTCCCCCTTCCCACTCGGACAGACCTCATGGCCATCTAGAGACTGACCAACCTTCCTTTGACCAGACTTGTACTAGTGAGTGCCCATTCCTTCTGGAAGGAAACTGTCCTGGGCCAGATCAGGTCAGGTCAGGCCTCTCCAGCCTGGGGACCCCCAGTGTACCCAGAGCCTCGCTTCTTGGGTCTGCCTGGCCCTGGACGTGGCTGGCACTCCACTATCCCCTCTGCGAGCCTGGCCTCAGAGGCTTCCTGGGGACAGGATGGGGGACCAGTGAGGCCAGGAAAGTGCTCTCCAGGTAGCACCCCTGCTCCGGGCAGCCCACCCCCTGCTGGCCAGCTCTGCCAACTGCAGGGCCGGCACAGGAGCTGCCCAGACTGCCTGCCTGGGTTTCCCGGGGCCCCATGTCCTGCCTCTGCCTGCTCCCCACCCATGAGGCCCCGGCCAGACCCAGGTGTGACAGGGCTTTCTGCCTCCCTGCTGGCCACTCACAGGTCTCTCATGCTCCCCTGGAGGGACTGGGCACCCCCTCCTGCCCACATGTAGGACGTACATCTCTCTGGAGTTGGCCTTGGGGCCTGCCAGGGAAGCCAGCCTGAACAGCCTGCCCCACAAGACCATAAGGAAGGAGCAAGGCCGGCTGCCTTCTGCCTGGGCCTTGTCCCTGCCCCATCGCTACTGCCCAGGGCGGGCAGGAAGGGCGGGGGCTCGACAGAGACCTGCTCCCTGCGGCCCCCACACCCTCGCCAGGCAGTGTGCCCTGGAGCCAGGCACTCACCCCCACACTGGGGGCCCACCTGCCTGAATCCCCAGGTCCCTTCTGGGTTCCTTCAGCAGTGCTCCTTGCAGGAAGCTGCCTAAGGGCGGTCTCTCTGTGACCTTGGGCCTCTGGACTGCCTCCCCTGAGAGAAAGGTGACCCATTGGCACCCAGGGACCCCGGGCAGTGGGCATCCGTCCTGGGAGCATCTCCGTGGAGGGCAGCATGGTGCTCAGCCCCACCTGGGCTGAGTCTAAGCTCTCTGCCCGCTCCCCCACCCAGCCTCTGCCCTCTCTGCCACCTCCCCCAGCCACAGTCCAGGAACAGCCCCCTGGAGCTGAAGACTCACCCCTGACTGAGCCACAGAGGCCAGCACAGCTCGGCAGAGCCCCGGCAACACCTCACCACACCCAGGCTGAGGGGGGCTGAGCAGGGCAGCTACAGCCTCAGTCCACAAATCCTGCCCCAAGCCTCCCTGGAATGTCAAACAGAGATAATCTGCACGATTTTTCCAGTTCTCAGCTCCACGCCTGGGGTGTGGGACGAGGCGGGAGGAGCTTTCTGGAAGGACCACGAAGACTGCCCCCCTCCTCTGAGCCAGCACCAGGGGAAGGCCTGAGTCTGTTGGGAGTGGCCCTGGGCCCTCAGGATGGACAGACCCACGCCTAGCCTGAGTGCCTTGGGGGCCCCTCCACACCTACAGCCACCCTGCTCCAGTGTCTCCACCCTCCACCTGGGAAACTGAGGCCAGGCCTGAACTCTGGTGCTCTGCTGAGACTCCCCCATGCTGCCTCATGCCTACGCCCAGCATCTGTGTGAGAATCAAGGTCACAGCAAGAGCCCAGCGCCAGGGCGCTGGGACCTGGGGTGGGCCATGGGGGTGGGGTGGGGGGCCTGACCTGCGGGGAGTGGCATGACCTGTGGGGGGGCGTGACCTGCAGGGAGGGAGAAGGTATGGAGGGAGGGTGCCCACCTTCCCACAGGTTCTGGGGCTTCACATCCTGACTGCTGGGGCTGGTCCCTGTGGCTTTATCTACAAGAGCAAATGGTGGGGCAGGCGTGCTCCTCGCTCTGGGAAGGGTGAGGCGTGCGGCACCACCTGCAGTCACACAGAAACGCGCCCTCAGCAGGGCAGGTCATGGGGCCAGGGCTCCGGAGGCCGTGGGGCCAGGGCTCTGTGGCCAAAACCCTGAGACAGATCTGACCCCGCCCGGTCGCAGGCAGGGACTGGGAGGCAGGACTCCCCTGACCCCGGCTCTGGCCTCCTGGCCCCAACTCAGCTCACCTGGGATGCCGCCAATCCCCGCCTCACGGCCAGCTGCCAAGGGCACGAGTCTGTCGCGGGCACCGCTTGTCCCCGCCGGCTGCGCGCCCGCCGGGTCTGTCCCCGAGGCTAAGCTGGAACCTGGAGGGAGGCCTCGAGTCAGTGCCGCTCAGGGAAGGGGCCGAGGCCCCAAGGCAGGGCCCGACTCCTAACCCTTGTCTGGCCACGCAGCTCTGGGGGGCCCTGGGTGGGGTGAGGGGCATGGGCCTCTGTGCAGGCACAGGCTGGGCTCCACGAGGAGGAGAGCATGGTGCCCAGGCTCTGTGCTGGCCCCGTGATGGGTCCACCTGGCGGGCCTGGGGGGGGCGGGTGGCACCAGCCGTGTGGGGACAGACAGCGGAGCCATGAGCGGCTGAAGGCAGGGGCTGGGCCGAGCGGCTGGACGGCGGCGGGCAGGGGCGCCCACGCTGGCGTGGCAAGCATGGAAGGCCTGCTCGCCTTCCGTGATCTGGGGGTGCTGCCAAGGGCGCCATCATCACAACATGCGTGCAGGGCAGCCCCCAGCAGGCCTGCTCTGGAAGGCTCCAGAGGCTAGACCCGCAGCATGCGTGTCAGGCCTGCCGCCGCCGCAGCTCTCAAGCCTTCCTCGTCTACCTCAGGGTCATGACACGAGGCCCTGAGGGGTGTATGAGGGAGCTACCTATACACTACCATGAAAAGGTCACCAAGAAACAGTGTTCAGTGAAGAACCGGGGACTCACAATCTGTACGTGAGACAGAGCTTCGCTGTGAATACGCCTGTAAACCTGAATCAGCCACAGGCCTGGGGGGGCTGCAGGGACCGCGGGCACCGAGAGCTCGGGGCCACTCCTGCTGTTTGGCTTCTGAGCCGCGTGAGGGCAGGTCTCTTCTAAACAATGTTAACTGCTCTGTCTGGGGAGGGCAGGTGTGAGCACGGCTGTCAGGTATCCGGTCAGCCTGGCGGGGGGGGGGGGGGGGGGGGGGGGGCGGGGCGGGGACAGAACAGGCCCAACAGGCTGTGGGAGCCACAGAGGCTTCCAGATGCATGAGAGCCGGCAGGAGACACACGGGGACCCAGATGACCGCCTGCTGGGGAGGGGTGCGGGGGGAGTGCCCTGGGAGGAGGGCCAGCAAGGGGCAGATGGAGGAGGGAGGCCCCCAAGAACTGGGACGGGGAGCATCCAAGGTGAGCAGGGCCACAGACGCCCCTGAAAGGGGGCCCGGAAGGGAGGGGTCTGCGGAGGCACAGACGGGGGAGCTGCGCAGGGCTGGGGAGGGGTCTGCAGGAGGCATGGGGGCAGCAAGCACCGCAGACACAGCCGTGCGGAGGGACAACCGCAGGAGGCCCGGACCATCCGCGTGACCCCAGTAAGGGCTGGGCCTTTCTAGCCTGACACAAAACCCAGAAACCAAAAGGGAAATTAACAAATCCCATCCTGCTAGACTTTTTTTATGTCCGCACTGTGAAAACAAAACAAAGCCTATAAAATTAAAATACAGACGGTCAACTGGGTAAAAACACTTGCAGTGAACAGGACAAAGTGGTCTTCACATCAGTTAGGATGGCTTCACACAGAGACGGAGCACGGATCCTACTGGAAACACCAGGCCTGTACTCAATCAGTACAGGCAAGCTGGAAGCAGGATACGGCAGTCCGGAGAGGCCCCTGCCCACTCATGGACAGCATCTATGAGTGGATCACAAAGATTGAGGGCATCAGCCAGGAGAATGTACCTACTGAGTGCCTACTGAAGTGTAGAGAGCCTTCGACCTGCTCAGCCAAGGTGCCGCCCTGCAGGCAGCCCGCCCAGCACACCAGCGGTCTCCTCACATGACTCGGCCGCAGTCCAGAGGCAGGGCCCTGCCACCCTAGAGCCTCTCCGGGCACGAGAGGCAGGCAGCACGCAGGCTGCAGAAGAGAAGCAGCCCCGCTCCCCACCCTGACACCCCCCCAGAGTCAGGCACAGCTCAGTCTTTGCTCTCCCCCTTCCCGCCAGCCTTCTCTGGGGGCTGCTTTTTCTCTCCCCACCTCGCCCCCAGGCCTGGAAGTGCCATCCCCTGTTCCTGCTTCAGCCCGCAAGCCCCTGAGTCCTGGCTGACACGCCCATTGGCTGCACCGACCACCCACCCCAGCCCTTGCCATGTCAGGTCCAAATTCCTGGTAGGCTCGATATCCCTGTGGACCACCCTTCAGCCCCTGCCCCTCGGTGATGACCTCATCCTCGGGCTCAGTGGTACCCTGGACCCCATCACCTCCGGGAACTCCCCCAACCCCGCCCCGGCATTTCAGTTCCACAGCCGGGCTCTCTGCTGCCACCCTCTCCCAGCTTACTCCTGACCGCAGCACCCTAGAGCCCCAGCCTCACAGGCTCCCAGGCCCTGAGCTTGTGGGAAAGTCCTGCCTGGCCCAACACAACGGCTTTGAGTCAGAATGTACCAGCCAAGCTGCTGACTGAAGACCAGATTCAGACTTGACAGCCCCAAAGCCTTCCATTCCCTTCTTCCTCATCCTCACATTCAGCTGCTGACATGTTTCCTGACAAGACAGAAACCATCAGAAGAAGACATCCACCTCCGTGAAAAAGCCAGCAACCACGGAGCCCATCACGGGGCCTTCACGGGCCTCGATGCCCCCCAAACCAAGGGCTCTCCAGCACCCTGGGGAGGACCCAGAACCCGGGCTCCCAGCACTAGCTCTCTGCTCCAGCCCCTTCCTATCAGCAGAGCGATGATCTCAACATAATTCAAGAAACAACAAATCCCACTGGAGGAGACGAGGATGCTTGCTACCGCTATCTCTATTCATACTGTACTGAAGGTTCTAGCCAACGCAACAGGGCAAGAAAAAGCAATAAAAGCAGCAAGAATAGGCAGGGTGAGGGACGTCCCTAGCGGTCCAGTGGTTAGGACGCGGTGCTTTCACTGATGGGGCCCAGCTTCAGTCACTGGTTGCGGAACTAAGATCACACAAGCCAGATGCTATGGCCAAAATACACACACACACACACATATAAAAGAACAGGAAGGGTAGGGAAAAACTCAATATTTGAGAATGACACATTATATATGATAAAAACCTGCAAATTCCTAAAAAACTATGAGAATATGAGAACACAGCAATAGTGATAGATACTAGGCTAATGTACAACAATAAATTATATTTGTAAATGCCAGCAACAGTTAGAAGATAAAGCTGTAACGACGCTATTTATGTCCAAGAGCATCAATGTGTATGAATAAATCTAATAAAAGATGTGCAAGACGTCCACACAGAAGACCACTGAAACTTCTGAAAGTTCACAAGAGAAGAACCAAAAGGGACAGACCACACGTAGGGTCAAAAGCCTCTGAACCATAACGGTGCCTTTTCTCCCCAAATTCACCCAAGGCTCAATGCAATCCCCGTTAAAATCTCACTAGTTCTATTTGAAACTCACACTAATTCTCCATTTAACAGGGAATGCCAAAGGGCAAGACTTGTCAGTAAAACCGTAAAAAAGGAAGACATGAAGTAATTAGATACACAGAGCGAGGGGGCACCAGGGAGTCCAGAAGCTGGCACCCGGCTACGACAGTGCAGCAGAGCAGAGGCTCACTGAGCGCGGCGGGCCAGCCGCGAGGCGCAAGGAGACGCCCACCTCACCCCCGCCCCAAGCTGTGTCCACACGTGACGGGTGAAGCCGGGACCACGGAGGCCTGACGCCGAAAGCACAGCCCTCTCGATGAATGAGACAGGTCTCGGCAAAACCGCAGTGTTCTGTCCTGCGGAGGACCTGCGGAGGAGACAGGCTGGAGACCAGGGAGCAAACGGTGATGGACACCGCGGCGGAGCCGGGCCGCGGGGGCCAGTGCCTCCCGCTGCGCCTGCGCCTTCACTCCACAACCACCACCCACAGCACCACAGCCGCCGCTCCTCCCAGGCGGACCTCCGAGGGACGGGCGGGGCGACCCACACAGCCACCCGGTGCCCACCTCCAGGAAAGAAGGAGCACCCAGGCCAAGTGAAGTGTGGCCACAGAGGCCCAGAGAAAGACACCTGGCAGGTCTGAGGACTCGGGGGCAGGTGGGCGGGTGCAGGGAGGCGCAGGGCATGGCTGGCCCTCCCCTCCAGGAGGGGCGCTGACCACACTGAAGGTGAAGCCAGGGCACAGCCCAGGCCGCTCCCTCCAGCCCGCTCCCTCCAGCCCACTCCTGCCCCAGCCCCTCTGGGTCTGCACCTCACAGGCCACTGCCTGCTGCCTTGCTCCTAGTCTGGGGTCCAGCTCTCTCCACACTCAGCCCCGGGGCATTGAAAACGCAAGCCTCAACCCAGTCACCCCTCGCCTGAAATGGTCCTAAAGCCCTGCTGACCCTGTGAGGTCCGTGCGGCTCAGCCATCCCATCGAATCCCGGGCTGGGCCCGCTCCCAGCCCGGCCCTCAGTGGCCCTGCCCACCACCCCACTATCGGGCCTGCAGGGACGGGGGTCCCTGTGCCCGAGATGGGCTTTTCCACACAGCCTCCCGCAGGGTATTGGGGTGCCCTCTTAAAATCTTTATATTGTGAAGTGTGATACTGTGAAAATGAATAAACAGAAACCTCATTTAAAAATCAAGGCAGGGGATCTCCCCAGTGCTTAGGACTCCACACTTCCACTGCATGGGGCCCAGGCTCAATCCCTGGTTGGGGAACTAAGATCCCACAAGTCATCGGGCGAGGCCAAAAAGATATATAAAATAAAACAAAAGAAATAAGATGGAGTCTGGAGGCCAGAAGGGAACACTCTCACACTCTGTCACTTCCCTTCAATTGCAGACCCCACAGGGGCAAGGTTACCACAACACAACCTGGCAGGAGGAAAGCAGATTTTCTCCCCACCTGGCAACAGCGCAGCCAATGAGAAGCCACCACACCCAGTTTCCTCCAAAGGGCTCTCCGTTCATCACAGCCCCTCACACTCCCCTTCTCCTCTGTAAGTTTCCTCTCCTTTGTTCTCTGCACTTGCCTGTGGTTCCCCATGGGCTACAGGTCCTGATTTGCAGTTGTTTGCTTCTCTGAAATAAATCCATTTCCCTGATAAAATAACTGGCTGTTTTAAATCAGTAATACAGTCCTGAAAATGCAAAAATCACAATGCACTAATAATGGAGATGCAAACTGATATGAACTCCACCCCATCAGGATGGCGCCAAGCAGCTCAGAGTCCTCCTACACGCCTCCACGTAGTGACCACCACCTCGCTTTTCTCCACACCAACACCCCCCATGCTCCTCCTGAGCTCAATCTGGTGCTGACGTGCCGGAGTTCCAGATGGAGCGGTGCCCCGTGCTCTAGGCTGCCTCACCCCCACTGTGTGGGATCCACCCACTCCAAAGTGTGCAGCTCCAGGCTTTCTGCCTTTGGCTGAGTAACAGCGCACTAGGAGCCTGTCTGCACAGCCCAGGGCACACTCTGATGGGTGTGGGCCTGTGAACACCCTGTCCACTGACACTGGTGTGCAGCCGCCAACCACAGGCTATGACATGAGTCAACAGACACTACCACTGCTCTCCAAAGCTGTACCAGTTTCTACTCCCAACAGCGATGGGGAAACAGTCCAGTTGGTTTTATTCTTTGTGTCACTCTTTGCGCAGTGGTCAGTTTGCAGTTGTCTGAGTATTAATGAGATGAGACATCTTTCTGAAAACAAGTCTCCTATATTATCTTCTAAAAGGAGGCTAATCTGCATCACATTTAGGTCTGCAGTCCACCTTGAGCTAATATTTGTGTCTGGTGTGAAGAAGGGAATCTGTGGAGTTGTAAAATATGCCTGCAAAGTAAGTGACACTCCTCCCTTCAAAAGGTAGACCTAGTCCCTCCCACTTAAAGTGTGGGTGGTGGCACTTCCGCACTTGCTCAATGCCCACCATGGTCAGAGTGTGCAAGGCGCCCTGACTGCACCCCTGTGCTCCTCCAGGCTACTCACTCTGGGGGAAGCCAGCCACCCGGAAACAGACTCTTCCCCCCAGTCAAGCCTGAGATGTGGGAGAGAAGTGCTGTATTTGGGGGCAATTTGTTGGGCATCAATATATAACTAGGACAGGCTCCAATTTCATTTTTGAAATTGATAAAGTGATAAAGCGTTAGTCAATCTGTCGTGTCTGACTCTTTGCAACCCCATGGGCTGTAGGCCACCAGGCTCCTCTGTCTGTGGGGTTCTCCAGCAAGAATACTGGAGTGGATTGCCCTTCCCTGCTCCAGGGGATCTTCCTGACTCAGGGACTGAACCCAGGTCTCCTGCATTGCAGGCAGATTCTTTACTGTCTGAGCCATCAGGGAAGCCCCTTTTTGTTCTATATTTATATCCAATTGTCCCAACACCATTATTTAAAAGTTGCTTCTCTCCATGTTGTTCTGCAGTGCCGCTTTGGTAACAAATTAAATTCCTATACACATATGTGATTCAATGGACATGAATTTGAGCAAACTCTGGGAGACAGTAAAGGACAGGGAAGCCTGGCGTGCTGCAGTTCACAGGGTCGCAAAGAGTCGGACACGACTAAACGACAGAACGACAACATACATGTGAGCCCATCAAGACTTCTGACTCTGTCCCACCAGTCCCTACAATATCTTACCCACTGTGGCTTTGTAATGAGTCTCCTCTCTAGCTCCCCAGCCCTCTTTCTTGCTGGGGGCGCACAGTCCTGCACTCCTTCTGGCCTCAGCTGCCCTTCTGACCCACCCATGAGATCTGAGTCCTTTCTCAGACTCCCCTCAGCAGTAGAACCACAGGAAAGTGAAGCCCTTTCAAAGCTGTGACCTACAAATGTGACATTTCCTTTGGCTTAGCTACAGCTGCCCAGCCTCCATCCTGTGAGGGACGATGAACCCAGGATGCTGGCACATGTGTACACGTGATGCTGGCAGCTGCCTTGGCCCGGGGCCAGAGCACGCACTGGAGGCCATTTGGACCATGTGAGGAAGAGGCTGCAAGCTCAGCAGCAGTGTTGTGGGGCTGGAAAATTGGAAGGGTCCCTCACCAGAAACCAGGGGAGCCCCAAAGCTCCCTCCTCCATTGCCTTTCCGTCTAAGTAAATCTAAAGACCAACTCACAGCAAGGTGTGAGAAGTCTAGATGGCCAAATGAAAGAAGTTAGGCAACTGGAGGTATCTGCATGTCAAAAGAGTCTTTGAGAACCAAGGATAGACGCCAGCCCTGGCCACTCTCACTGCTGAGGGCCTGGATTCCATCCCTGGTTGGGGAACTAAGATCCCACAAGCCACACAGAACAGAGGGGGAAAAGCCCAGCCCTCTCTTAGCTAAGAGGAGAAAGGACAGCTTCCAGAGGCCTGAGCACCACACCTTCCCAGCGGCCAGGCTCCAGGCTCGAAGCCCCACTGCCCACAGCCATGCCAGCCTCATGATTCCCGTGTGGTCTGGAAACGAAGGCCTGTCAATTCAGCAGTGTCCAAACCAGAATACTGGAAGTGGGCTTTGGAGAGGGCAGCACTGGAACCCTGGGTCTGCTCTCTGACTGGATGCTCAGCCTGAGAAGAAGGGGTGCACAGGCTCTGGATGGCCATGGGAGCACACACGTGTCCCCACGAACCCGGGAAAGCTAATGATCGGTTTACAGGTGCCTGATGTGAGAGGGAAGAATGGTGGGAGCCCCGCGGACGGGGGCCGGGGGGAGACATGCCACTGCGCAGGGAGAGGTGTCTGGAGCGGCCTGAGGCCAGACTCTCCAGCAGACCGGAAACAGTGCCCAACCCTGTAAGCCTGACTGCTCATCTACAGGTCCCGTGAGGGGACAGCCGGTGCACGGTGTCTGGCTCTGCAAACAGAAAGACTGACATGTCTCCAGCTTCTGTGCCACAGGGCAGTGCACTAGCGTGCAGAGTAAAACATCACTCTGCCGACCATGCAGTGTGAAACCAAAGGCGTGCTCCACTTCCGGGTGTACAAACAGAAGAACTGGAGGCCGGGACTCAGCTATTTGCACACCAATGTTCACAGAAAAACTGTTCACAATTGCTACAAAGCAGAAACAACTCCAGTGCCCAATGCCAATGGACAGATGAGGAAATAAGATGTGGTACATGCTGCTGCTGCTGCTGCTGCTAAGTCGCTTCAGTCATGTCCGACTCTGCGCGACCCCATAGATGGCAGCCCACCAGGCTCTGCCGTCCCTGGGATTCTCCAGGCAAGAATACTGGAGTGGGTTGCCATTTCCTTCTCCAATGTATGAAAGTGAAAAGTGAAAGTGAAGTCACTCAGTCAGGTCCACTTCTTCACGACCCCATGGACTGCAGCCTACCAGGCTCCTCCGTCCATGGGATTTTCCAGGCAAGAGTACTGGAGTGGGGTGCCATCACCTTCCCCAACATATACAAACACAATGGAATATTCAGCCATACAAAGGAACAAAATCCTGACACATGTCAGAAATGTATCAAATAAAAGGACACATGTATGATTTCCTTTTATATAATAGGTAAATTCAGGCATAGAAAGCAGGGGCTGGGGCAAGTGGTGTAAGGAAATAGTGTTGAATGGACAGTTTCTGTTTCAGGTCATTCAAAAGTTCTGGAAATTGAGAGTGATGATAGCTGCACAACACTGCAAATGTATTATTCAAGTAAACAGACCACATGCTGGAACGCAACACAGATTCAGTGAGTTTACACGGAATGAAAGCATATAGAGAATTTTCACTGACCACAATGGAATTAATCTAGAACTCAATAACATAAAAATATCTGGAAAAATTCCCAAATATTTGGAAACTTTAAAGCATACTTCTAAATAACCTACAGGCTAAGGAAGGAATCAAAATGGAAAGTAGAAGATACTTTGAACTGAATGAAAATGAAAACACATCAAATACAATAGATGCATTTAAAGCAGGGTTTAGCACTTCCTTAGTGGAAGAATCCACCTGCCAATGCAGAGGACACAGGTTTGGTCCCTAGTCCAGGAAGATCCCACATGCCAGGGGGCAAGTAAGCCTGTAAGCCATGACTACTGCGCCTGTGCGCTGGAACCCTCAAGCTGCAACTCCTGAAGCCCACACACCACAACTAGAAAATAGCCCCCGCTCAGCAAGAAAGACCCAGAGCAACCAAAGATAAGTAAATAAAACAAAGCAGGGTTTAGAAGAAAACTTCTAATTCTGAACGCATAAATAACAAGGATGGTCAAATCAATGACCAAAGCTTCCAACTTAGTAAGAAGCTACAAAAAAAAGAGAAAACTCAACCCAAAGTAAGTGAAGGGAATTCATAATAAGAACAAAAAATAATGAAACAGAAAATGGGGAATTGCCTGGCGGTCCAGTGGTTGGGACACCATGCTTCCACTGCAGAGGCCACAGATTCAACCCCTGGTCAAGGAACTAAGATCCCGCATGCCTTGTGAACCAAAAAAAAAAAAGAAAGAAAGAAAACAGAAAAGAAGAGAATACTGAAACTAAAAGTTGTTCCTTTGAAAATATTCATAAAATCAATAAGACTCTCACTAAACTGATCAAGAAATGCAGACAAAAATGACCAAAACTGTAAAAGAAATACAGGCTATCGCTACAGATCCTACAGACAACTAAATGGGAACGTTCTGAACAATTTATAATCATAAACTTAATTCAGGGATCAACAAACTACACCTATGGACCAAATCAGCTTACCATCTCTTTTGTAAATAAAGTTTTATTAGAAAAAACCATCCTCATTTGTTCACGTATTGTCTGTGGCTGTTGTGTGTTACACAAAGAACTGAGCAATCACAACAGAGACCATATGGCCTGAAAAGCCTAAAATATTTACTATTTGGCCCTTTATATATATATTTTTTAAAAATTCCCATGTTTGACTTAGATAAATGGGTAAATTATTTGAATGAAACACATTATCAAAATGGGGTCAAGAAGAAATAGAAAACCTGAACAGCCCTATAACTATTAAAGGAATTAAATTTCTAATTAAAAACCTTCCCACAAAGAAACTCCATAGTTTGCTATTTAAAATAAACAAGCAAATCAATAGAAGCAGAAAAAGACTTGGAAAAATTCAGTATCCATTCATGATTTTTGTTTTTATTTTTTTTTCCATTCATGATTAAAAAAAAAAAAACAAAAAACCCTAGGAAACTAGGAATAAAAGGAAAATCCCTCAGTCTGGTAAAACCCTCGGGACTGAGAACAAGGTAAAAGCATCAACTCCTGCCCCTCCTACTCAACACTGCAACCCCCAGGCAGCGCACGGAGGCACGAAATAAAGAGCAGACAGGTGGAAAGGAAGATAACTCCTTAGATGCAGGAGGCACATAGAAAGATTTGTATAAATCCTTAGATATCTATAATGGGGCTACTCGAACAAATGAATATATTTAGCAAGGTTGCAGGATACAAAGGACAGTACGCCAAAATCAAGTTTACGTCTGTGAACTAGTAACAAAGGATTGGAACATGTAAAATGTGAAATATATCATTTGCAAAATTAGCGTCTCCAAACGGAACAGACGCTGATGCTGGCTGCTGGGGGCAGAGCCTGGTCTCCTTCCCCTCAATACGGCTTGAACACAGTTAATCAGTCACTTCACTTGGACTCAGTTAATTACTTCTAAGGAACAAACGGAAACAAAGCCTGAAACCAGGAGGTACCAGCTCCGGACCAGGTCCTGGAGGGCAGTGCAGCTTGCGGGCTCTCTCCTAGACCCGGGGCCTGGGGGTGAGGCTGCCCAGAGGCCGGAAGGGCGGGGCCAAGAGCCTGGCCCGCCCTCAGAGAGCATCCCCACAGCGGGCTAGACCTGCAACCTGAACCACCCAGCCAAACCACTGTACAACTCCTGACCCACGGCAGCTGTGAGAGAACAAAACTTCATTGTTTTAAGTCATAATGTTTAAGGATAATTTCATATACAGCAATAGATAATTAATACAGAGACCTACATAAATGGAGAAATGTGTACCATGTTCTACATTCTTACAATGTCAATTCTTCTTCTAACAGATCCCTAGCTTCTGTATAAGCCCAATCAAAATGCCAGTAAGCTCTTTTTGAGAAACTGACAAACCAGTTTTCAAATTTACATAGAACTACATCATATCTTCAGAGAAGGCAATGGCACCCCACTCCAGTACTCCTGCCTGGAAAATCCCATGGACGGAGGAGCCTGGTGGGCTGCAGTCCATGGGGTTGCTAAGAGTCGGACACGACTGAAGCGACTTAGCAGCAGCAGCAGCAACATCATATCTTGAAGAGCCAAAATGATTTGAAAAAGAAAAACCAAGTTGGAAAACTACTTATACTTGACCTCAAGACTTATTTTAAAGCTAATATAATCAAATCTGCAGGATATGAGCAATAAGATCAATGAATAGAGAATCCAGAAGTCCACCCACACATACTGTCAGCAATGGAGTTAAGGCAACACAATGGGGAGAGGGTGCCCTTTCAAAATGGTGTTGGAATGCCCAGATATCCAAGGAAAACAATGACCCCTGACCTCTTGACCATTAAAGAAAGCATAAACCATAAAGAAAAAATGACAAACTGAACTTCATCAAAATTATAAGTATCTGTCTGTTTAAGACACTGGTGACAAAATTAAAAGCCAAGCCAGAGACTGAGGACATTTTTTCAATACTTGTATCTGGCAAAGGACTAGCACCCTAAACATACAAGGAATTCTTAGAGCTTGATGAGACAACCCATTTTTTATGGGTAAAAGATCTGGACACGTCACAAAATAAGATATACAAATGGCTGAGCAGGCAAATGAAAAGGTGTGCAACACCATTCATCATTAGGAAATGCCAACTCAAGGCACAACAAGCCATCAACACTCACATGAAGGGCTAAACTTCCGAAGAATGACTAAAAGACACAGAACAATTGGGAATGTGATATGACTTCCCATTTTAGAAAACAGTTTTGGCATTTTTTGTATAGAGTGAAATACAAGTACGCACTTCAACCATCATTTCTGTCATCTCAACCCAAGAGAAATGAAATGTATGTCCATGCAAAGACTGGTAAACATGAATATTCACAGCAGTTTTATTCACAATAGGCAAAAACTGGAAGGAACCGAAATGTCCATCAACAGGTGTGTGTATGGAGTAAACAGTGTACCTATACAATGGAATACCAAACCCCCCAGCAAGAAAAACAATGAACTATGGAGACATGCAGCAATCTGAATTTCCAAAACGTTCTGTCTGGCGAAAGGAAGTAAGACACAAAAGTGTTCATCCTGTATCCGTCCACTTATGTGAAATTCTAGGAAAAGAAAACAGGGACAATGAATCTATAATAACAAAAGCAGATCAGTGGTTGCCTGGGGCAGGGAGGACCGTGGACTGAGCGCAGGGAAAGGGACTTTCAGGGATGAGGGAGATGCTCTGTGTCTGGATTGTGGTGGCGTTTACAAGGAGCATACATCTATCAAAACCCACCAAATTATTTTATATAGGTGCCTTTTATTATATGTAAACTACACCTCAATAAAGTTGGGTGTAAAAAAATATAAGTATACAACCTAAGTCTTCCCCTGGCCTCTAACTCTGGTGATCGGGCCCCTCCTGGCCTTGTCTCCTCCCACACCTCTCCACTACCCACTCAGCACTGGCCTGCTTCCTGCACCTCAGGGACCTCGGCTCCATACCACAGAGGCTGGAAGCTGAGCTCGGGAACCACACTCCGGGTTTAAAGTGCCAGGAGCTGAGGGCACTGGTCAAGTTTATTGACCTCTGAGGAAATCAGTTTTCTCATCTGTAAATGGAATAATAGTACCTTCTTTATAAGGTTCTTATGAGGATTCAATGAACTAAGACACAGCACTCTTTGGTGTCTGGCACAGGGGCTGGCAAACTGACCCACTGTCTGTTTTGGTATGGCCCATGAGCTGAAAATGGTTTTGACCTTAATGATTGGCAAAGACATTAAAAGAAAAAGAATATTTGGTGACACATGAGTATTACGTGAAATTCAAGTTTCAGGGTCTGTCAGTAAAGTTTTGTGGAAACAGAGCACATTCACTCGCATATTGTCTGTGGCTGCCCTTCCACACAACGGCATAATAGCTGCCACAGGGATCACGTGGGCTGCAAAGCCTGAAACACTGACTCTCTGGCCCTTCACAGAAAAGCTCTGCTGACCCCGATCTGCCACCTCATCGTCGTGCCCTTTTCTGTCAGCTATGCCTTCTGTCTGGAAAGTTCTTCACAAGATCTCAGCATAGCTCCTTCCTTCCTGCAGCTCAGATCCCAGCTTAAACGTTGCCTCCTCAGGTCCCCTGAAGTCAACCCATCACTCTGCTGCGTCTTCACCCCGCTTCCATCGTTGCACTAGTCACTGTTTTCTTCCCTGAGCCCCGGGCCTGACCTGCAGGAAGTACCCATGACCGCAGGAGCTGATGGGTTCCCGACACTGAGGGACGGCGTGGAAGCAGACGCAGGTGAAGCCCAGCCCAGGACTGAGCCGCTGGGTGGATGAACTGTCACTCAGCTGTGAGTGCAGCTGTGCCAGGGCTGGGCTTGGCACTGGGATGCAGAGCCTGCGATGGTGACACATATAGTGCCCACGCGCCCTGAGTGCAACCCGGAGCAAACGCAGGAAGCCTGTGGCCACGGCGAGGCTGGCCACGTGCCCTGCCAGTGCAGAAGGGCCATCCAGACCTCCCAGACGGTAAGAAGGGTCTGCAGGAGCTTCACCTGAGTCCTGGAGGCTCCCAGGGCTCACCTGCTTGTCCTTCCAAAACAGGAGGAGGTTCTGGGGGTGGGTGGGGGTGAGTCTTACAAAGCACCCCACACAAAACCCACCCAAGAGCAGTGATCAGATCAAAGAATGACCAAGGTCTCAGGCAGTCCCGGCAATCTGTGTCTGTCACAGCCGCCCAGGAAGCACGCAGCCCAGACTCGCTGTCTGCCATCGGGCCTCACCACACAGCCAGCACGGGGCCCAGCAGCCGAGAGCCTCCTCCTCCCCAGCCCGCCATCCCAGGCGTCTGTGGAATTAGACTTGACTGTCCCTCTGTCCTTTTTTCTCAGTCTGATGTGCTGGCAGACACAGAGCTTGGAAAGGGAGGCAGAGGCTCACTCTCTCCCCTCTTTGCCTCCTCCACCACTACTGGAGGGGTTCAGGAGGGTGGAGGCCCGACACACATGGCAAGGTGCTCAGGAGTGGGGCGGGGACAGAGGAGGGGGGGCCAGTGTGCAAAGACAGGCATGTCGTCCTGCAGTCTCTGAGGAAGGATGTTCAGGAGGGACAAGGATCAGATCTGCATTTCGGACCCATCACTCTGCCTATGGTGAGAAGGGTGGAGTCAAAGTGCTGAGTCGGAGCCCAGAAGAGTGGCCAGGAGCAAAGGCTCCCATCCCAGAAGGAGGTGCAGGCTGCTGGTACGAGAGATGGACAGCACAGCCAGGATCTAGGCAACTGAGGAGCAAGTCTGAGAGAAGACACTACCACCCAGACATCTTGCTTTGGCTAACAGGTGGACCGGGACAGAGGCACTGGAGTGGGGAACTCTTGGGGTGCAGGTGCTGTGCTGGGTCACCACAGGCTCATCTGAGACTGAAGTTCCAAAGCTGAACGCAGTGAGATTCAGAAATCCCTAGAACACAGATACCAACGTGGAGCCCACAGGTACCAGGGCCTCTTGCTGGGCGCCTGCCAGCCCAGGAACCTTCTGGGAGAGCAGAATCCAGGCAGGTGAGGAATGAAGCCAGGGCAGGTCCGCGGAGAGCCCACAAGGAAGGAAAGATAGGCCTGCTGATGCTGCTCCATCCCAGCTCTAAGCAAAAGTCACCGGCACAGCGGAGGCAGGCAGGGAGCTGGGTGCTCAGAGCGCCACACGCCCCCCTGGCAAGGATCGCGGGGCCAGCACGGTCGAGGATCCGTCAGGGAGCCATCCGCCCATAAGGCGACTCTGGCTGCCCCTGAAGTAAGCCAGGAGGCCAGCCAGGGACACAGAAGTCCTTCCTTCACAGCTCTCCCAGGGAGAGCCCCCAGCATCGCTAGGGAGCATCCCGGGGAGCAGAGGGGCTGAGAAGAGCAGTGCGGGCCCCCACTCCACCCCCAAGCTAAGGACGGGGTAGAGAAAGGAAGGCCCAGAGTTCTGGGAAGGGCTAGCCAGAGCTCGGCCCTGGCTCCCGCTCCCCGACACCTGGAACGCCTCCGCACCCACGGAAACTAACCCCACAGTAGCCTCAGCCTCCACTGCAGGACAGGGAGGGGCTCCGCCGGCGTGGACCTTCCCGCCCAGGCCCGTGCGCCTCCGAAGCCGCGGGGGCCGGCGCTCGCCGCACAGCGATGGCTATTCCAGCCCGGACACCCATCGGTGGGCTGGAGCCCAGGATCCCCACAAGGAGGTCACTAGAATCCCTGGAAGTTAAAGAATTTGGCACAGAAGGTTCAGGTTTTTCCTCTGGCCTCGGTCCAAAGCACACACGAAGCCTGGCAAGTACCTTCTCTGCAGGCCCGAATGTCCTCAGCTGAAACGGAGGTAACTCCGGTGCTGCCTACCTGGCCAACAGGTTACACGGCTGAAAATAACCCCGCATTCGGCTCAGCCGCGAACAGCGCCCCGGCCCGGCCTTGACGGCCGCCACTCTTGGAGCCTTCCCGACCCTCAACACCCGCGCGGAGCGAGGCCTGGACCGCCTCCCGCCAGGATCCCAGCCTCCCGGTCTACCCGCCAGCCTGCAGGCCCCGGAAGTCCGCTCCTCACCTTCCGCCTCGCGCCAGCAGCCACTTCGCAGCCGATCGGAGCCGGTCCGCGGGTCCGTCTGCCCCGCGCTCCTCCCGGCGCCACGGGGGCGGGCCCGCGCCCGGCCCTTGCCATGGCAACGCGAAACTTCCGGCCTGAGCGCCCCAGGACCGGAAACCGCCGCGCGGGGGCGGGGCTTGCCCAGAGCTACTGAGGAGGTTGCGGACCGCCGCGTGGGCAGGGGGCGGTGATGGCCTACTGGCAAAGAGAGGGCCTGCCGGGGCGAGAAGCGCAAGTAGTCACAAGTTTACCAGGAGGGAGGTCGTCTGATTAGGCTGATCTTTTAAGGAAGGGTCCGAGTTCACTCGACAAAGCAGGGGCATTACTGGGGGAGAGCATGCGCCAAGGTGGGAACAGTTGAGGTGGTGGTTTAGGAGGGTGGGGCTCGCTCTGTGGGGTATGTACAGTCACCGATGAGTAGTCAGGACGTGAGGAACCTTGAACGCCAAACCAAGAGCTGGGCTTTATCCTGGAAGCAAGGAAGGGACAGTGGAGGAAAAGCGGTGCCTTAGACCTGTTGGAGAAAAAGACCTCTCAATAACTGACTGGGCTAGGGGACACAAGAACCTCTCAGCTAGAGCCCTGGAAACGAACAGGACTTGAAGAAGTGACATGGGAGTCCAGAGGAAGCCAGATGAAATATGAAGAATCTGATAATGGAGGTAGCAATGTAGCACCCCAACATCATCATCTCAGCCCCAGGCTTCCTCCTCCAGAGCACCCATCACCCATCCCTTCTCTCAGCACCTCAGTGAGAGCCGCACATCCACTGTCTGCTCCAGATTTTCAGCCCTCTAAGGGTATAATTGGGGGCGGACTGGGCAGGGGGAGTGCTGCTGCTGCCCGAGAAAAATCTTGAGTAAAGTGATACAAAGTGTGTCCCTGTGCTTTCATGGCTTCCCTCGGGTCTGGGGGTTCTAATAGCAACACCCCACCACTGCTGGTGTCCTGGGCCTGATAAATCCCTTGTGCAAACTTGCCCAGTCCTCATGGGCGGGGGGGACCAGGCTTTGGGGTAGCATACAGAGCAGGGTACACAGCTACAGAGCACTTGAGAGGCAGAGCCACAGATCGGGCCAGGGAGGAGGTGAGGGGACAGAAGGGTCTGGGACCAGGAGAACCATGTCTCAGGGTTGCTGCCAAACACACTTTTCCAGGGCCACACCTTTAGGCCAGGCCCTGTGTCTGCTAAAGCACTTAGAGGCTCTAGCCAGGCCTGAGCAGGGGGTGCTGGCACCACAGGCTTCATGGGGCTCACCCTCCACTCGTCCCAGAGTGCCCCTTCTCCACTCAGGCCAGACCCCGCCAGCCTGGGGAGCATCTCCCTCCTTCTAGAGTAAGCTACAGGGCACTGGGAAGTCCTGTGTACCCACACATAACACAGCTGTCCTCACTCCTGCCCAGGGTGATGCCAAGTGGTCCTCCCAGGCTCCCCTGGGTAGGGACCATGATCCACAGGGATGTATTCTCAAGGCATGGCCCCAAGATGTAGCCAGTAAACCCATACGGCTAGAAGGCCTGCTTCTCCACGCACACCCACCCAGGGGCACTGCCTGAGTGCCCCAGAGGACCAATTGACCTCCTCCAATGGAAAACTTCCAAAGGGTCTGGACCCACAGGCCCAGAAGAGGGGTAGAAAGACAAACGTGCTTCCAGGAAGTTCTCTCAGGCCATGGAGGTCCAGCTGTCCCAGGGCCACTAAGGTGCAGAGTGAGTGCACAGTGAGGACCTACTGTTGACCAGCACCAAGAAGGGAGGGAAAGTGGCCTCCAGGACCTGGGGAGCCCCCTGGGGCCCTGCAGCAGCCTGTGGGAAAATCCCTTGAGTCAACTGTATCTGTCTCTTATTTATGAGGTTTCCTCCAGGAAGCCCTCCCAGACCACCATCCAAGTCCTGCTAGCTGCTTGGCCTTGAACTCTGGGCAGGACCCACCCCTTCTTGGCAGCTCATCTTGGACCAGTCACTCCTCTGTTAAATGTGAGCCTGAGATCTGGGTGGGATAAAGTGTGTGTCATAAGCCCCTTCCACAGACTTTTCTTTCCAGCTCTAGGGGGGTGCCCAAGGCAGCCCAGGGGTGAGGAATGGGGCCTGGGTGGCCGGCCACAGCCCCCACTGGAATCTTCCCTGCCCTTTCCCTCCCTTCCAGATTAACCGAAACCTGCTAATTGTGGCTGCCCTCAGCACGCTCCCCTCCCCCATCGCGTATTTCTGCCTCCCCTCCCCTCCCCCTTCCATCCGAATGATAAAGGGCTTGGCCCGCCAGCCCCCGCCTGGCCTCAGGTCCCAGCTCTACCTCCCCACACTACCACACTACCCCGTGCCCAGCGCCCACTGCCCGGCTGGGCCCCTGCCCACGTTTCCTGCTTCCCCTGCATGGGGCCCTGCAGCAACCCCGGCCTGGGTCTCCCTGAGGGGGATTCGCCCTCCCAGCCCCCCAAGAGGAGGAAGAAGAGATACCTGCGGCATGACAAGCCCCCCTACACCTACTTGGCCATGATCGCCCTTGTGATCCAGGCTGCACCCTCCCGCAGGCTGAAGCTGGCCCAGGTGAGAGGACCCTCGCCCGCTCTCCCTCGCACTCGGTGATCGGACCTGTGTCCCTACGCGTCCTCCAATGGCCTGAGGCCCAGGCTCCGGCCTCCACCCCGACCTGGCCGTCCCCAGCCATACCAGGGGGGCCAGTCCCGGCCTGGGCACCCAGGGAGAGAGCTAAAGTGCTCGGGTAGACCCCTTCCTGGCGAGGCAGGCCACGCAGTGACGAGGGGAGGGACAGCGTTGCCCCCGCCCGCGCGCCCTGGCTCACGGCGCCCACCGCCCACCCGATGGTTTCAGATCATCCGTCAGGTCCAGGCCGCGTTCCCCTTCTTCAGGGACGATTACGAAGGCTGGAAAGACTCCATCCGCCACAACCTCTCCTCCAACCGGTGCTTCCGCAAGGTAGGGCAGGGCGAGGGTCGGAGCCTGGGAGCCGGACGCCGGCGGAAATCCTGATATCCGGGGTCGTGCGGCCCCACCCAAGCCTGCTCCCCTCCCCCACCAGGTGCCCAAGGATCCCGCGAAGCCCCAGGCCAAGGGCAACTTCTGGGCGGTCGACGTGAGCCTGATCCCGGCCGAAGCGCTGCGGCTGCAGAACACGGCCCTGTGCCGGCGCTGGCAGAGCAGGGGCGCGAGGGGAGCCTTCGCCAAGGATCTCGGCCCCTACGTGCTGCACGGCCGACCCTACCAGCCGCCCAGTCCCCAGTCGCCGCCCTGCGAGGGCTTCAGCATCAAGTCTCTGCTAGGGGACTCCGGGGAGGAGACGCCGCGGAGCAGCCCCAGACGGTCAGGCTCACAGCGCTCAGGGGAGGGAGAGGTGCCTGCTGCACCCCCGCCCTCTGAGAAGCCTTTGTGGCCCGTCTGCCCCCTCCCAAGGCCCATCAGGGCAGAGGGGAAGACTTCCCAGGGGGAAAACAGCAAGCCCTCCGTCCTGTCCCCTGAGCCCAGGGCCTGGCCTCTCCACTTACTGCAGGGCACCCCAGACCCCGGGGTTCTCTCTGGTGGAGGTCACAGGGCCTCGCTGTGGGGGCAGCTGCCCACCTCCTACTTGCCCATTTACACTCCCAATGTGGTGATGCCTTTGGCCCCACTGCCACCCACCTCCTGCCCCCGGTGCCCTCCCTCCACCAGCACAGGCTATTGGGGGGTGGCCCCTGAAACCCATGGCCCCACAAGGCTGCTCTGGGATCTAGATACTCTCTTCCAGGGGGTGCCACCCAACAAAAGCATCTATGACGTGTGGGTTAGCCACCCCCGAGACCTGGCTACCCCCACCCCAGGCTGGCTACTCTCCTGGTATGGCCTGTGATGCTCCCAGGGCAGGGACTGCTTTCCTCTGCCACCCTTAGGCTTGTTGAGGAGAAACCAACGTCTGTGTGACTCTGGCAGCCTGAGACAGAGGCACCAGCCACGTTGAGAGTCCACATGTTTATTGGCTGCCCCAGAAGAGCTATGGCCCAGCAGGGCATCACCCGGCCCGATGGTTAGTTGTACCTCTCCTACCCCTAGAGGCAAGGCTGGATGGAGCAGGGCTCTGCCTGGAGTAGCCCTTCCTTTCCCCTTCCTGGTCCCACCTTCTCCAGCTCTCCGTCCATCTGTCCATCCATCACCAGCTGTCACCTCCCCTCCCTGGCTCCGGCTGGGGGAGGGAAAACCTAATGGGGCTCCAGCCTAAAGCCCTGTCCTCCCTCAGCTGTTGCCTGGGAAAGAGGAAGCACCTTGGGGGGGAAGGGGATTGAGAATGGAGACCCTACTTGGCTTTGGTGATGGAGGTGGGGCGGTAACAGTAAAGGAATAGAAAACATTTCAACGCAAGTCTGATGGGATAGTGACTCTGGTGACCACTTGGCCGCGGTCTGCCTCTGCGGCCCTGGGATCCCCTGCTGTGCGCTACGATAACAGCAGATGGTGATAAGGGGGGCGGGGGGGGGGGGTAGTGTGATAATTACCCCAGGCGGAGCACTCCTTCAGGGTGGGAGAGGAGGGTGGGTTCTGGCAGTCTGGGGGGCAGCGGCCCCCAGAGGTCAAGGAAGTCATGAGGGAATAGGGATTTTGCTGCCTCTGCCCGCAGAGATGTGACCCAGGCTCCTTGGGCAGGACTAGGAAGGCAGGTCCTCCGGTGGTGCCAGGGCCGAGCTGGAGCCGCTGTCTAGGCCGGGGCTTGGAGGGCTGCCGGGCGACGGCGTCGGGGTGCAGGGGGTCCCGGAGAGTGGTGTGTCGGTGCTCAGGGAGGAGGGCGTCCCGGAGCGGGGGGCCCTGCGGGGCCTGGCCGGCCCCAGCTCCACTCGGCCCACACGCTCGGCGAACTTGAGCGAGCACACTGTCTCGCCGAGATCCTCGGGCCGCGTGGAGATCTGCGGGTAGCTGCGCTGGTGGGCGTGCCCTGGTGGGCGGTACCTGGCATGCAAATGACCACCCTCCCCGCCGGCCGTCCCGCCCACCTGCAGGAGCAGCACCACCGTGGCGCCTGGACCCAGCGCCGGCTGCAGCAGGCGCGTGAGCTGCGAGTCGCGGAAGGGCACGTGGGGCCGGCGGGCCCGCAGCGCGGCCATCACGCCTCCCAGTGCCAGCAGCGAGCGGTTGATGGTCCGAGCCTCCCGTAGACGCTGGGCACCGTCCCGGTCTTCCTGCGACGTTCCGGCCGTCCCCGCCTTCCAGGCGCGCTCGGACCCCGCCAGGTCGACGAGGTGTAGCGTGCCTGCAGGAGCGAGCGAGCCCGGCGTGGACGGAGGCCCGGCGTGGGTGCAGCGAGGCCCCCGCAGGGCTCAGGCGCCGAGGTACCTGCGGTGCCGGGACCGCGCGATGGGGACGCTGTGCGCAGTGTCAGCGTGACCAGGGCGTGCGAGCGAGAGCTGCGCTGGTTCATGGCGGTGGCAGCGGTGGCCCGGTTGCTCCTCCCCAGGCTCAGCATCTGCAGGACGGGCGGACAAGGGCTGGCCTGTAGCGGGTCCCGCGCCCCCGGTGCGGGTACAGGGCGGGGGCTTGGAGGACTGCAGGGCCCCACTGGGCAGCCTCACCTGGTGCAGAGACTCCAGGTTGGGCACGTCCCAGTGGGTGAGGCCAGCCACCTGGATTCCCCCCTGGCCTGCTGGGCCCTGCCTCACTGCCAGGCGCTGGGGAGGCCCTGGGGCAAGGAGGTCCCTGGTGAAAAAGGGCAGGGCTCCGTTGGGGGTTCTGGGGGGTGGAGACAGAAGAGGTTGGGGCTGGGGGCAAGGCAGGAGGCACCAGGTGCCCCTGACCTGACAGCCTCGTTGTAGATCTCCACCATGCTGAGGGTTACACGGTGCTGCCCGCCTGTGCCCATCTCCTGGAACAGTGACTGCAGTGCCCTAGGAGCGATGCCGGGGTCCTCAGGCGGCCCCTGGGGATGGCATGGGGTGCCTCAGCAAGCTCACATCCCAGCCCCTGGCTCCGGAGCTCCCCAACTGCATCCTTTCCCACCTCCATGCTGTAGGTCTTCCCCGTCCCTGTCTGACCGTAGGTGAAAATGCAGACACTGTAGCCCCCGAGGCAGGACAGCACAGCAGACTCCAGCTCCCTGAAGACCTAGGGGTGCAAGGGGTTTGGAAGGGCCCTAAGCCTGAGGTAAGAGAACTTGACCATAACTTGATTCCCCTGGGAGGAGACTGGCTTTAGGGGAACGTAGGGGAAGCGAGGATCTCCCAACAGACAGAGGAGGCTCCCTGGACAAGGTGGCATTTGCAAGAATTTGCCAGCCAAAGAGGGAAGGAACATGACAAATAGCGGGAACAGAGTAATAGAGTCCTGATGACTGACTGCTTGGGAGACTTGGGGGTGTAGCAGTCAAGGGTCCAGACCCTGGGCTCGATGGCCAGGTTCAAACCCCAGGTGGGATTGGAGGCAAATCACTCATCTTTTCCTCTGCAAGGTGGGGACTGTAGTGGCACCTGTTGTGAGGATTAAGTGATAACGAGGAAAGAGGACTAGTGCAGCACGTGCCACATGAAGGATGAACCCAGAGGGCCCATGGCTGGGGGGTGGCAGCAGCCAGGATCCTGAAGCCGTCCCTGGGCAGGTGCACAGAAGCAGGTGAAGGGGACATGGAGCTGGGACTTGGCATCCTGCTCACAGCTGGACACCAGCAGCAGCCTCCTGAGCAATGACAAGGTCAGCTTCCATGCCCAGAGGCATGAAAGCCTAACTGAGTAGGGAGCCGGTGCTGTCTGAAATGTTGATTGCCAGACACTAAAGCAGAACCCAGAATAGCCAGTGAGGTGGCTCAGACTCCGTGGCTAGAAAGGAGCACTGGAGGTGCTCCTGCAGAGATGGGGGCTCAGTGCCAGATGCCTTTAACTCTTTCCTCTAGAACCGGAGGGCCCTGTCCACCTGGAAGACAATGCACAAAGGGGCCCCTATCCAGGGCTGCAGCGGGCATGGAGGCTGAAGACAGGGTAGGGGTGGTGTGGGGGTAAATGGAGGTAGGTGGCAAACAGCTGTGGGGACCCCGAAAGTGAAAGAGGGAGCCCTGGCCACCTGCCAGGCACTCTCACCAGTCTGTCCCTGTGAGGCCACCACAGTCTGATCTCTGACAGCTCTGCCTCTCACCTCACCCTCCCAGCTCTCAGCCTTGTTCCTGAGCTAGGGAAGCTCCAGCTGCACAGTGTGTGCGCACTGGAGAGGGTGTGTGGGAAGCAAGGTGGCGGGCGCTGGGACTTAAGCCTCTGCTTTCCAGCTCCCTGGGTCCGGCAGCAAAGGGGAGGAGGGCAGCATCTGAGCAGGGCATTGGGAGAGCTCAGGTGCTGGAAGCTCACCTGTGCTCCCCACTCCCCCAACCACAAAGCAAGGAGGGGTACCCCTCTCAGAGCGGGTCAGTCTGAACGCTGGGCCAGGGGAGTGGACAGCCAGAGAAGCCTGGGGGACAGAGGTCCCCGGGCACAGCAGGGCCCCAGCCGGGCCCTGCAGCCCTGCGGGACTGTCACCTCAAGCATGCTCTCCTGGCACAAAGTTACTTTTGAAAATGTTAATCTTCCTTTAAGCCATAATTTGTCTTCCCCGGCCTGCAAGAGCTTGGTGAAAGTGAAGTCACTCAGTCGTGTCCAACTCTTTGTGACCCCGTGGACTGTAGCCTATCAGGCTCCCCTGTCCGTGGGATTTTCCAGGCAAAAGTGCTAAAGTGAATTGCCATTTCTTTCTCTAGGGGATCTTCCCAACCCAGGAATCGAACCCGGGTCTCCCTCATTGCAGGCAGACTCTTTACCGTCTGAGCCACCAGGGAGGCCCCAAGAGCTTGGTGGCCAGATGCAAAGGAAAAACCCTGGGAGGAAAGCAAGTGCCCAGCTAGGATGCCAGCCCTGCTCCTAGGCCCCCCGGCTCCCTCCCTTCCTTGCTGGAGTCCAGCCACCCTCTCTCCTAGGAGGGCGGACAGACAGGCGCCTCCTCAGGACTCCAGGGGATCTGAGAGACAGTCAACACAGATCCAAGGGTGGAGCATCACCTCCTCTTGGCTGGCGTGCGGAGGGAAGACCCAGTCTAGGCGGAAGCGACGCTGGTGCCCTCGATAGCAGGTGGTAACAGTGCCACCCGGGCCGGGCTCTAAGCTCACCAGGCTGGAGGGTGTCCCTGGCCTCAGCCGACACAGCACACGGATGTTTCCTGGGGTGGAGATCAGGTCCAGAGCTGCCTCCTAGGTCCTGAAGTGTGAAGAGCCTCCACGTCCCCAACCTCTGCCACTCCAGCCCTTTGCTCCCCAAACCTGCTGTACCCTTGAGCTCCAGCAGCCGCCCTGAGCATCCAGGCAGAGGCCCCTGCCGCGCCTCTGCGAGTTGACTCCCAGCCCCGTCAGCTGACAGTGCCCCTAGAGCCCAGGAAACCTGGGGGGACAGAGACGTGAGGGAGGGGCCGGCACAGGGAGGGGAGGCAGTGGAAACAGCTGGGGGATGCTGTGCTGAGGGCAGGATCTACTACGCAGCCCAGCTGCAGTGATCTACCGCTTTCTGTGGCTTCAGGCCCCAGAGGGCGGGAGTGATCTCTCAGTGACCTGGGATGGAGCTCAGGGACCTGAGGAGAATGGTGGCTCCTGGCAACCATGTGAGACATCCACTGTCACCCCAGTCTGCACAGGACACAGTCACTCTGGCTCCAGAGCCCCTGGTCTCCATCAGAGCAGACAACACCCTGGGAGTGGAAAGGAGGCGGGGACAGGGGCTCCCCAAGGGAAGGCCAGTGAAAAGGCTGCCAGAGAGCAAGTGCGAGGGAGGGAGCAAGCGGTCCTGACCTGTCCCTGGGCTTCACTCAGAGAACCCTGGCAGCTCTGGGTAAAGGTGCTGACGAGTCCCCGGAGGTCCCCACAGCCCTGACGCAAGCTGGCCATGCGAGCATGAAGTCCTGCGGGGGAGGCTATGGTGAGGGGAGGCCAGACGCCACACCTCGCCATGAGCTCCACAGCCCCGGAGCTTACCTGCCAGCTGCCCTCGCATCTGCTGCAGCTCCCTCCTGCAGTTCTGCTCAGTCTCCTGCTGGAGCTGCCGGAGGGCCCCCTGAAGGCCCTGCAGCTGCACCTCCTGCACCCCTAGCTGCCCCCACCCAACCCCACCCCTGTCACTGAGGAAACAGGCACTTACCAGGCTCTGCCTCAGACACCCCCTTCCCAGAGCCCCAGACTTCCCAGCCCCTGGGCCCAGTGCCCACCTGGACTCGGAGGGCTTCTGTGGTGTCTTGGGCTTCTTGAAGCCGCCTCCGGAGCTCCAGCAGGGCTTCTGCCTCCTCCTGCAAGGGGAGTGGGAGGTGCAAGGGGGTGCATTCCAGCTGCCCCATTTTACAGATGAGAAAGTTGAGAGGGTTGTAAAATTGGTCACACATCCGTGCCTCCCAATTCCATGCATGGGTCCTTTCCCCAAGTCCTTCTGCTCCCCTGGGGTCAGCCACTGGGAGGAGCCTTGGAGTGAACTGAGGGGATTCTCAAGTCCCACCACCCCACCCCCCACCCCTTTTTAAAAAGCATTTATTAGGCTGTGTGGGATCTTCAGTTGCAGCATTCAAACTCTTAGTTGAGGCACGTGGGATCTAATTCCCTGCCCAGGGATGGAACCGGGCCTCCTGCATGAGGAGTGCAGAGGCTCAGCCCCAGGAGCACCAGGAAGGTCCCAGCGTCCTATTCCTGAACAGGGCTGCCGTGCACTTGCTGCCCACAGTCTGGGCCCAGGTCTGAAGGGTCAGAGCGTGAGTCCTGAGAAATCACGGGCAGTGCTGCTGGAGACAAGTTGTGTGGGAGCCCCAGGCTACAGGGATGGTCGCAGCTGAGAAGCAGGATACCTGGGGGGCCCTGGTGTGGGGGGCAGGGCCCCAGTGCAGCAGGAGGTCCCGAGTAAGGCTCAAGCTCTGTTTCAGCGCTTTGTTCTCCAGAGTCAGATGCTGAACCCTTTTCTCTGAGTCTGTTGCTCCCTGGGAGAGAAGGAAGCCCTCAGGACTCACCTGGAGGCTGGTACCCTCTTGGGTCCTTCGTCCAGCCCCCATCCAGCAGCCTCACCACTCCCAGGCGCAGCTGACCCAGCTCCTCCTCCTGATGTTCCAGCTGCTGCTTCAGCTCTTCCAGCTGGAAAGGAGGGAGGGACACAGGGTGGAACACCACCTTCCAGTCCCCTCCCAGACTCCCAGCCCTTCCCAGATGCCCAGGTCCCAGCTGCTCTGGACTCCTCACCTGTCCAAGGATGAGCTGTTCCAGCCGCTGCCAAGCCCTCTGGTCCTCCTCCAGCTGAGGAGGCTGCTGTCCCTGGGCCTCGCCCCTTGGTGAAAGGGAAGGGCTTTCTTCTTGCAATGGGGATCCTGGGGTGGGGTGGATCCAATTAGAACAGAAGAGCTCTGTGGCCTGAAAGAGGGCACCTCACATCTGGCCGCTCGGGTTCTGGGGGGCGTCAACCCCTGGACAGACTCCCTCTTCAGCTCACTACTCCTTACGCACCAGCAGGAGGAGGGTGCTGCACCCCTGAGACAGGCTGCGTCCCCTGGGACAGGGCCTGCCTGCCCCTGGGACTTCGAATCCATGCCAGGAGAGCCAAGAGTTGACCAGTCACTGTCAACAGTGGGGGAACATCACCGGGCTGGGAAAGAAACAGGTATCAAAGTGGAGAAGAATGGGGGCCGGGTGTAGGAAAAACAGGGATGGATGGTGATCAGAGGACCTGGGGAAGCAGAACAAGTAGCTGGAAGAGTTTCAACTGCTCACCTTGCTCAGGTCTGAAGGAGTCCCAAAGCTCTCTTCCGCCCCCAGCTGGACTGAGAGGAACTCGGCAAGACGCACGAGAGCCTCTTCCAGAGAGACCTCTGCCGGACAGCGCTCGGCTCCCCCTCCCGACCCATCCTCGGCCTCCGAAGAGCCTGCGAGGCCAGGAAGCAGGATGGGGAGGCGCGCTGGGTCTTGTGTCGGACGCCAGGCCACCAGCCGGCGCCTGCCAGGTCCCTCCCTGTATCTCTCAGCAGCGTTCCCGATGCACCAACAGTACGTACCGACCAGGCCGGTCAGCTCGGTCCACAGCTCAGCGGATGGCTGGTAGGCGCGGCGGCGACTCCCGGGCTTACAGCGGGCGCTCTAGGGAGGCAGCGGGGGAGAGGCCCTGAGGAGAGGCCAGGCAGCCCGTGGGGTCCCTGCCTCCGGGGACTTAGCCCGGTGGCTGGCTCCAGTCTCTCAGCCTCCAACACCAGAGACGGGGTCTTCGGTACGGGCCCTCCCCCGCGTCAACGCCCTGGGACCTGCGAACCGTTCTCGGGAAGAAGGTAGCCGGCCGAGCTGAGCGCTCCCCCGCTCACCTGGGCGGGGTTTTCAGCGTCGGCGGCCGCCGCGGCCCCGCCATCCCTGCGGAAGAGACTGTAGAAGATGTAGATGAGCAGCGAGTAGAAGGCGTACATGGGAGCGCGGGGCGGCAGAGGGCCCGGCTTCACGCCGCCCCGCGTCCCCGCGCCGACACCGCGCCCGCCCGCGGCAGAGCCCGCGCGCATGCTCCGGCGGCCGCCCCCTCGGCGCAGCCCCGCACCCTCTTCCAGCATCCCTACCAGTCCTCGGCGGAGGACCGCGCGCGGCGCCAACCCTCAGAGGCTGCTACCCGCAAGCATCCAACCTCCCTATCCGCGAACCTCCTGCTCGGCCCCTCCCCTCAAGGCCTGTCCTCGGCCCTTTCCAGGCCCCGCCCCCCGCCCCTCAGCCCCGCCCCCGCCCCTCCTCAGCCCCGCCCATAAAGCCCCTCCCCTCACCGCCCCTTCCTCCGCCTCCTCCCCTCACCGCCCCTTCCTCAGCCCCCTCCCCTCACCGCCCCTTCCTTCAACCCCACCTCACCGGCCCTCCCTTCACCGCTCCTTCCTCGAGCCCCTTCCCTCCTCGCAAACCATGGACTTGCGCGTCCCATCCCAAGCTGAGACCCACCTCCTCCCAGCCCCGCCCATCTCTCACGTCCATCTGGCCCCATCTCTCCCCGGGGCCAGGCTCCCTGGCCCCGCCCCCCCCAGCCGCTCTAGCCGCCGCTCTTCTCGTTGGTCGGCGCTCGGAAGCCGCAGGCCGGGTGCGAGAGGCGGAGCAGCAGCCCGAGGGCGGTACGGTGGGCTGGTTTGGGCCTCCAGCTCGCCGCTGCGTCGTGGTCAGCGGCCTGAGTGCTGGGCTGTCGCTCTTTCCCGACCGGGTTCCGAGGACGGTGCCTCCCCGAGCGCAGGGCCCTGCACCCTGACTTGGGTTCCAGGACGCCAGAAATAACGCCCACCCAGCCCCGGCTCCTCACCGCATTTTCCCTTCCCGGCCTATTTAGGCCATTCTTCCCCAAGGTTGTGGCGTCAGGGCTCCCGCGAGTTTCGGATGAGCCTATAACAATATTTAGAAATGGGACTCTGGAACCTGGGACTCCTGAAGAAACACCCTTAGGGCTCCCCGTCGCCGGCTTCTACATTCTTCTCAAGTTGAGGATCCCTTTCCTGTCCCCTTAAACTCACTACCGCCTGAGGTGTCATGACCCCCAGGCCAGGGGGCGAGTGGAGTTCCGCCCTGTCCCACCTGGCGCTGGGAGCAGTGTCTCTACACGCAGCCCTGAGCACTGCCCAGGTGAGTACATTGGGGCGGGGCAGGGGCGTAGCCTACTCCCAAATTCCTAGAGGGTGGTGGGAGGTTAGTGTGTGGGCCAGGCTTCCCTGAGACTCCCAGACCCTCCCCTGCTTAAAGGGAGGTCCTGACCCCTTTTCCCCACATTTCCTTTCCTGTGTTGACAGGCAAATCGAGGGGCCGCTGCTGGTTTCTTGCTCCAGGCCCTGGCCACCGCCACCATGCTGGCTTCAGGGCTGGGCACAGATGAAGACTGTCTTGCTGGAGCCTGGGTGGCCACTGTCATTGGCCTGCCCCTTTTGGCATTCGATTTCCACTGGGTGAATGGGGACTGCTCCTCTGCCAACCTGCTTCTGGGAGGAGGCATGGTGCTGGCAGTGGCTGGTGACCACCTTGGTGCTGAGGGCCGCTCTGTGGCTGGTCAGGCAGTGGTGCTGGTGGTCGCAGTGACCATCCTCATTGTGGCCGTTTTCACAACCAACTCTTATGGAATGTGGGGGGGTGTGATGCTGGGTGCTGCAGGTCTTCTGAGCCGGCTGGAGGAGGACAGACTCATGCTGCTGCTGCCGAAGGAGGACATCTGTCGCTGGGCCCTGGCAGGGGGCAGCTGGGCCTACCACCGGGCCCTGCACACACAGCGCCTACAGTGGGAGTGATGGCTGGAGACCACAAGGCGAAGCTTCTGCCCAGCTACCACCTTCCCGCTAGTGATAGACTCTCCTTCCCAAAGCCAGCTTTCTGCAGATTGACTATCTCCCTCTCTGGCTCAGTGTGAGGACTTGCCCAAAACCAAAATGAGGGGGACCGGGTCCCAGGCACGTTCTCAGACTTGATTTTGGGCAGGCCATGGTTGTGGATCCAGAGAGAGGCTTGGTCTCCAATAAACCTGAGGGATTTAGCAGGAATATGGACTCTGCCTCTTCTTTAGCCAGATTGAGGAGTCCTGCAGTGAACTTCCTAAGGCTCCCAGGGCAGCAACTGGTTTTCCTGAGCAAAAAAGGCAATGTGCAGGACCAACTCTGGGGGTCTCTCTCAACTTGGCCTGACGGCCCTGTTGTCAGGAGGGCCCCTGGACTGAGAAGATACAGGAGCCCTTGCTCTCCTGGGACACGATGGAGTTATGAATATCTTTGCAAGGTCTGGCTGGTGGTCCTCTGAGGCAGTGACCTTCACTGGCCGCCGGCTGGGATGAAGGCAAACGAAGCCCACAGCTGTTCACAGAAATGTACATCCCCTCCCAGGGCTGACTCAACCTCTACCCGTTTGCCCTTCGGCCTGTGCAGGGCAAGTCCTGATTTCCTAAGACCCTCGCTTTCCTTATTAGACCGCTCTGCAGCTCCGAACGCCCGGGTTAGGAGACGGGATTGGGCGGAGAGGGAGAAGTAGCCGGCAGTTTCTCGCTCCGGTGAGCTAGGCTAGAGCCCCGCGCACTCAAGCCTGGGTGTCTGGGGACAAAGGCGCAGACATGTAGACTTGGGAGTCCAAGGTTGCCCTCCTTGCCTGGGCACCCAAGGCGTGTGGTCCGGACCTGGAGTGGCAGGAAGTACCTTGCTCACCAGTTATTGTACGCCAGGACTTCCCCGCCGGGGTGAGCACCCTTCAGCTGGTCGCCCGGGACCCCGCCCACCTTCTGCAGGGGCGGGTCCTCGCGCGCCTATTGGCTCTGGACGACTCGCAGTCTCGCCCGAGAGGCCCTCCCATTGGCCTCACGCAGCTCACGTGACTGGGAGAACGAGGGGGCGTAGGCGGCGGTGGAAGGTGGGGGAGAGCGCAGCAAAAACAAAGATGGCGACCGCGCCGGGGTCGGTGGCCGCGGCGGCTGCGGGGCTACGCGCGGGCCAGACCCACTGAGGCGGCGGCATAGGGAGCGGGGCTGCGGGGTCTCGGCGGCGGCTAGAGGGCAGAGGGAGCGCGCGGCGCCCCTAACCTCCAGCCGCGGGAGCGCGCCGGCACCCGCCCGCCGGGCCGGCCGGCCGCGATGTCCGGCGCCGAGGAGGCTGGCGGAGGCGGCCCGGCCGCTGGGCCAGCCGGCTCCGTGCCGGCCGGGGTCGGGGTCGGGGCCGGGGCCGGGGCCGGAGTCGGGGTCGGGGCCGGGCCCGGGGCGGCCGCGGGGCCGGCGGCGGCGGCGGCGCTGGGTGAGGCGGCGGGGCCCGGGCTCCCAGACGAGGCGGGCCTGGCCGGCGCCCGGCAGCTGCAGGAGGCGGCGGGCGACCCCGACGCGCCGCCCAAGAAGCGGCTACGGGCGGCCGAGGCAGCCGAGGCGGCAGCAGCGGCGGCGGCGGCGGGCAGCGGGAAGCTGGAGGAGCGGCTCTACTCGGTTCTGTGCTGCACGGTCTGCCTGGACCTGCCCAAGGCCTCCGTGTACCAGGTAGGGCCGCCGGCCCGACCCCGACCCGGCTCGGCTCCAGCCCCGCCGCGGCCGGCCCCCCCGGCACCGCGTCTCCTCGGAGGCCAGGCCGGAGCCCTGGGGCCCAGAAGTGGGACTCTGGCGCCTGTTCGGAAGCTCCTTTCTCGTTCTCTGGCAACTTTTTTGTTTCCTGTTCGGAACCCCTTTTTTTCTCCTGCTCTTATACCCTGATGGGAACCTCTTGTGTCCCACTTAGACGCCCCTTCTCTTTCCCGCTTCCCCTGTTCTCTTCTCTTCAGCACTCCCCAGCCCACCTTCAAACTGACCCCAGAGAAAGCTGGTGACAGATGTGGGCTCCTCTCCACTTCCCGGCCTGCTCCCCGAAGCCCTGAGCTCCCTGGGCTCTAGGAGCCCCTGGTCTTGGCTCTTCCTCAAGAGTTCTTGTCACTTTCTTTGCAGACACCTCCCGCCCCCCGCCGCCGCCGCCCAAACTTGTCCTCATGCTCGTCCTGTATCCCTTTACCCTTTGCAGTGGAAAAATCCCCTTCCCCTTGTTATTTATTTCTGGAAAAACTTTGAGAAGGGAAGGGCTCACGTCTTGCCTTCCCCCACCCGTACCCTCACTCCTGGTATGGATGAACTGCCTACCTCAAGCCCCACAGTCTGGGCCCCTTCCCCAGCCCAGCCCAGCACCTTCTGGGCTTGCTTTGCCTCAGACTGGGCTCCTGCCCCGTCCCTCGTCACCCACACCAGGCCTGGCTTCCTAGGCTACTGGCGCTCCAGGAGGTCTGTTGGCTTTCTTTATACATGAAGAGGCAGCCTAGTGGCTGGACTCCGAATCCTTAACCAGCTCAGGCCTACCAGAGAGGGTACTGGACCCTGGGGGATCATATTCATGCACCACCCAGCGACAGGGTCACACTCTGGTCCCAGGGTCACTGTGCAGTGTTCTGCTCTCTCTGCTGTCTGTCTGTCCACGCCAACCCCCATCTCTGATTTCCCTCCCCCAACTGCTTTGAGGAGCTCTTGTCACCTTTGTTTGCATTTACAGGAGCTGGACATGACTGATGAGGCCTTGTCCCCCTGCTTGTGCTCAACCTGGGGGCTGTGGTGAGAAGGTCATTTTTGTGCTAGACAGTGCAGGGCTAGTGTGGATTTCCCAGCCTCTGGATCTCCGGCTCCTTCCTGCTCTGGCAGGAGGCTGCTGGGGACGACCCCAGTGTGCCTGGATGATGGAGAGACGAAAGAGGAGGCATTGGTGGGGGAGAGGACACTGGTTTTCGACTCACTTTCCTGGGTTTTGGGAAGCTCCTGGCCAGAGGTCCTAGCTCACGGGTACCACAGGCCTCCTGGCTCAGTACAAATGGCGGTAGTGCGTCTCATAACTCCCTCAGGCTTCGGGGTGCGCCTGAGGACCTGTCCTTCCTCTTACCCCTTTTGGTTGCCCATGACCTTTTGATTCTTCCAGAAGGACTTTTCCCTGGGCCTTAATTGAGACAGTGGGAGACCAAGTCAGTGGTGCGAAGTCCCAGGGGAATTTGGGGGTGCCTCGTCTTCCCTCATGTGAGTGGGCTGGAGCTGGACCTGGCATCAGAACAGACCATGCAGTGCCGGCTCTTGGTCCACTCAGCAGAGACAGCTGCATTTCTGCCTCTGGCCAGAGCTTCTGGTGACCGGGCCTCTGAGCCTGGCTGGTTCAAACCGGCCCACACTGTGCCGGGAGCTGAGGTCTGTCCTGGCCCGGCTGGAGGCAGGCGGCTGAGCAGCTCTGATGAAGGGTGAAGGCACTGTGGCCACGTGGGCTGTGGCCTTGCCCATGACCTCGTGGGCTCTGCTCAGTGCTTCCCCAGGAATGGGCCTACTGAGCAAGGAGAGCCACGGATGGTGCTGGCGCTGGCCGTCTGCCCCACCTCCATCCTTCCCCAGTGACACCGGGCGTTGGCAGGGAGTGAATTTCCTCTCATCTCTAGAGGCTTGAGAAAGCTTTAGAGCATGTGGTCAGTGGGAGAGCCATTGGCTCTGGAAGAGTTGGTCAGAGCCCCGCAACAGGTCAGAACTCACTTTGGCTCCCTGAAGTCTTGCTGTGGGATGGGGGCCCCTGATGTGGATGCCCAGCCGTTCCCACACTGGAGCCTGGGGTGAGTGGGGCCCCGAGGGAAGGCTTCTTGGTCGCTCCTTGCTGCAAGTAGTATTCCAGGTCACCTTCACAGCCACCCCGGATGGGGTCATTGATGGGGGAGAGGTTGAAATGGACCTGGAGCCCTGCGCCATTTTCTCCTGGGAGGATCTGGGCAAGGATGGCATGGGTCCTGCATGTACTACCTTGAAATGAGTGGACGCAGAGCTCTCTGCGTGTCCCTGGTTGGGGCCCACTGCTTGCTGTGTCTTCCTGGCCTGGGTTCAGCCTCTCCACTTCTGCTGGCCGTCTTGGTGAGTTACACTGATGGGCTGTCTGGTGCACTTGCCTCTGGTGTTGTGGTATATTTTGCTCTCTGTTGCTACAGGCAACATTTAGCCTGACCCCACCAGGATACATGGCTTGGGGCCGGCACCAGCCGTGCCATGCATCTGAGGGCTGTTGCAGTTGGTGCCCAGTTCTGGGGGTGAGGAGAAGAGCCAGTGACCATGCTGAGCCCTCGTGCAGTGCCTGGTGCTGGGGTGTCTGCATAGGCCTCTGGATGTGGCTGGGCACACAACTCGAGAGCTTGCTCTCTGGCTGCCAGCTCCTACCTCCGTGCCTCTGGGGAAGCCTGGGTAGTGCCGAGAGCAGACACGGTGGCATGCCTGGGCTTGGTCACCTGTCCCTGATTGGAAACCCTTGCCCACATCCAGTCTGCCACACCACCTGGGTTGGGACTCTTGCTGTGGAGTCAGACCAGGGCGCTCATGCAACTGGTTCTCACCATGGCCTTTGTTAGGTTGGGTCAGGTCAGGATTGCAGCTGGTACGGCAGGTGCTGGTTTTGCTGTTCTTATGTGGGTGTTAGATGCATCCCTGGTGCCTGGCCTGACAAGGTGTGCAGCTGCTTTCCAGGCTCTCGGATAGGCACAGCAGCGGGCAGCCAGGTAGGGGTAGGCGGTCAGGGGTGCAGCCGGGACAGAGGATAGGAGCTCTGCGCTGGGCGCGGCGGGCAGTGGTGCTGCGCCTGTTCTGCATGCAGTTCTGGGGCCCCAGGGCACTGTGACCCGGCTCCTCTGCCATCTTCGGGGGAAACACAGCTTCAGCATGTGGGCCTGGGGTGCTGCCCCCTCATCTGATTCTTGACCCCCGTCCGGGCTCGCCCGCAGCCCTTCACGCAAGGCAGACTTGTCCCTGACCCCGCTGATGTCAGCGAAGGCTCTGAGCCGCAGACCAGCCTCTGAAGTACAGGCCCAAGAGGCTCTGCCACCCCGACTCGGTTCTCAGCCAGGAGAGCGCCTGTGCCCCCGTGAGGGTGGAGGAGCTGGGGCCTCTGTCACAGGCTGTGGCGCCAGCTGGCCTGGTGCCTGGTCCACTGCCTCAGGCCTGAGCCCCCTCCAGCCCTTTCCTCTGGTGCCCCTTCTGCCTGGGGGCCCTCTTCAGTCCTTTCCCCTCCCACTCCCGCAGGCCCTGCTGAGGCAGCACCCCGGGCCAAGGCCGTCCTCTCCCTGCTGCGGGATGCCTTTCCCGCCCCACCTGCCCGGCCAGTGGCACCGTCTGCCCCGGGGGAGGGTTGAGGCCGTGCTGCTGTGCCTTCTGTCCCCAGCAGGCCTCAGGTCAGCCCAGGGCCTTGGCCACCTGGTGGGCGGTCGTGTGGGTGAGAGGCCTGAGGCAGGGGTGGCTCCATCTCTGCCCAGGTCCTGGCCAGCGTGGGCACCTGCCTTGGGGATCCTGTGAGTGCCCCGCCTCAGCACCTGTCCACCTGCCTGGTGCCACAGACTCTGTTCGTGGTGATGTTCAGGGGTCTCCCACGGGGCTGCCCACCCGCGTGGCTGGGGGTCCTCTTCCCTAATGCCGAAACTGCCGGCTCCCGCTTTGAGAACCTGTCTGCTTAGCCATCCACACCAGGGGAAGAGCCAGTCTGTGGCCACGAGAAGTTGTGCTTGCTTGAGCTGGCTGTCACTTTAGTTAACGTTTGGTCCAGGCAGGACTCTTGGTCCCCGCCCAGGTCCCCGAGCCTTGGGGTGGGGAGTCGGGCTGCTGGCCCAGAGCTTCAGCCCCGAAACCTGGGGGAAGGTTGGAGTCCTGGCTTGCCCTGAGAAGGGGCCTTCTGCGTCTCTTGACGAAAGAAGTCAAGGAGACGTTGGACAGAGGGTGCAAGGGTGTGGGGTGCCGTGAGGCCCTACTGGGCCAGGTGACAGGGTGGGGGTTCGGCTCCAGCTGGGCTGAGGGGCACGTAGATGGTTAGTGCCTCCACTGTGCTTGGAGGGCGGGCTGGTCCCGTGAGTCTGGGTTCTGAGCCTGCCTTTACTGGTAAGCAGTGGCGTTTAGGGGGCACCCCAGGGTTTGAGGGGACCATGCACTCCGGGCTGTAAGACCTACTGATCAAGGACTTGATCAAGTACTGAGGGCACTTTGTAAGATCTGTGTTTGTCCCAGGCCCAGAGCCCAGGGCTTTTCCTCAGGAGTGCAGACACAGCTTCCAGCTGCCCCAGGGAAAAGTGGTTCAAGCAGAGGCCTGACCTGCACGGCCTAGGTGCACTGGCCAGGTGATGACCTCGGGGGCAGGTGCAAATGCCCCCTTCAGGGCTGTTGCAGAGGGACTTGACTGAAGAACCCAGTGGGAGGGAGGGCCTTTGTTGAGGCAGGCTTGTGCCTGGAGCCCTTCCTGAGGCTCCTGGGCAGGGGTGTGCAGAGGCCCGCTGGCGGTGGCAGTTAGTTCTGTGCCCTCGTGTGGTGCTGCCGTACCTCTGCTGCACATGGTAAGACCCGCGTGTTCTCATTGCAGGTTTTTTTTGGGGGGGGGTGGGTGGAGCAAACTTGTGGGATCTAGTTCCCTGACCAGGGATCACACCTGTGCCCCCTGCAGTGGAAGCACGGAGTCTTAACCACTGGGTCTCCAGGGAAGTCCCTTTGCCTTATGTGCTTGAGAAAATGAGGCCCAGAAAGGGAGGTGGCCAGTCTGTGGTCGTCCTGCCGGTGGCCTGTGGGGTCTGGCCAGCCTGGAGCCCCCTGCCCAATCCTTCCTGTCTCTCAGGTCTTCCTGGCAGGTGGTGGGCAAGCAGCCCAGGCTGGGTGCGGCAGGAGCTGCTCCGTGGCGGGCCCATGCTCTCAGGGGCTTGGCCCTGGCAGTTGTGTGGGGCACTCTGGCCTGCCCTGGCTGGTGCTGTCCATCAGAGGCTTGGCGCACAGCCAGTACTGGGCTGAGCCCTCTGAAGCCCAACTTCTGGCTGGGCAAGAGGCCCGCTGCCTCGGCCAGGCCTGTGTGCAGAGTTGGGTCTTGGTCGGGGGTCCAGGGGGTCCTGGATGTGGGGAGGGCTCGAGTGTGGTGATTGCAGACAGACCCGCAGGCAGGTCACCTGTTGCCCCCCCAGAGAGTGTCCCTTGGGTGGCCGATAAGGGACTAGCTGTGGATATTTGCTTGCCCCTCAGCCAGGCCAGCAGCACTGCTTCGCTGTGTTCGATCCGAGAACTGAGCTCTTAGGGCTGGAGGGGCCGTCACCGTGTCTCCCCAGAGGCCAGGAGAGGGCTGGTGCCTGTGTTAGGTCTGGAGGCTCCGGGAGGCCGGACAGAAGCTGGCCTGGAACAGGGTTGCTCCTGCAACCCCCAGGTTCTGAGGGGAGGCCTGCAGGTCACCCCATTTGCTCCCAAGCAGTGGACTTTCAGGGCAGGGCCAGGAGTGAGCAGTCACACACTGGGCAGCCTCGCATCCCTCACGGGGTCCCTGGACCCCATCCCGGGTCTCTTGCCCTCAGGCCCACATCCTGGCTGGACCACCAGAGACCAGAAAAGCCAGCTGGGCCGGGCCCAGCAGCAGCTGTTGCTCTCCACCCAGACCCTCGGGCCCTGCCTGAGGGCATCTAGAACTAACGTTGGCCGCACAAAGTAGTGTGGGGTCCCAGGCCCTGGGGTCCCAGCGTCCGGCCGGCTCCCTCCCTGGGGTGCTGGGCAGGTGTGGTGCTGCCTTGCCTGGCACTTCCTCCCGTGAGTCAGCGGTCAGGTTAGCAGGTCCTGCTCGCCTTTCTGCCTCTGGAGGTCACAGCGACTCTCTCTGTGGATGTGGCTTGGTGCAGCCAGGCCCTCGGGCCCACCTGCGCGGGGGCTTGGAGAACACACCCGACCTGGGCGGGCGGCAGCAGCCTGTGGTGCCTGGTCCTCCACTGTCCTCTGCACTCAGACCTCTCTGGCTTCTCCACGACTCGGGGGGTGGACAGAACAGATTCCTTTTCTGCCCTGACTGTTCTTGGCACCAGCCTCACCTCCACCCTCAGCTAGCCCGCATGTCCAGAGCAGACCCTGCCAGGCTCCCCCCTCATCTCACACACTTTAATCTTTCACCTGACTTAGAAATTGAGATTTGAGTGCAGCTGATCTAGGGCACTTGTGTGGACCTGAGTTCTGTGTCTGAGGCCTTTGTCTCTGGCCCCCAGTCAGCCTTCAGCACGTAGTCCCCTCACCCACTAGACCCCAAGCGTGGCCTGTCGGTGCTGAGAGCCCACTCGGCCTCCTGCAGCCCTCAGCTCCGTGCCCAGACCCTGGAGCGGTGGGGTGGAGGCTGGTGTTCACTGAGGACCCACCTTTTGCGGGCCTGGCCTGGCAGTAGCCCCGATCGTCTCAATTGCATTGCATCCCACTTGCAGAAGGGTCCTGGGCCCCAGGGGAGCTGGTGGGCACACTGTCCGCCTGCTCATCCTCTGCCCTGGGCGTCTTGCGGGGGAGGTGGGTGCCCAGAGCGGGGGCACCACACTCCCTCCCAGGCTCAGCGACCACCCAGTGTGCCCCAGAGGACATGGCTCGTCTGCTCCTGCACCACTGGTTCCCTTGTGGGCCTCTTCTACCCCAACCCTGTGAGTCCCTGCAGACCCGAGCCCACAGCCCAAGTGTGTCAGTGGCATCAAGTGGGTGCTCTGGGGATGTGTGGAGCACCCTCCCTCAATGAGGGAGCTGAGCCGGCAGCCTGCTGTCCACACACCAGGCCCCCAGGCTGGAGGGGAGGTGGACAACCGCAGCGTTTGGGCCTTGGATCCACAGGCTCAGAAAGGGAGGGGCCGGCTCCAAGGCTGAAAGCCAGCAACCCCCTGCAGACACGCGCTGCCCCTGTGCCCAGCCCGTGCCAAGGGTCTCCCCATCTGCCCGGGCTGTGCTGCCAGCCATTAAGAAAGCCACTGGTGGGATCCAGCCCCTTGGGGGGGTGGCAACTGCCTTGCCACCTGTGCCGGCCCAGGAGGCCAGTGTGGCGGGGCCTGGGTGAGGGCACACCTGCCAAGGGTGGGAAGCTCGCCGAGAGCACGTGTGCTCCAGGCGTCCCCGAGTCAGGCTCTGCTGGCGGCGAGGGCCACCTCGAGACCCGCCCTCCCCACGGGGCCGTGCGGGCTCCGGAGGCCAGACCTGTGCTTCTCAGACCGCTGCCTGCCTGTGGCCCCTGCAGCTGCAGCCCTGGGAGGGGCCGGCCATGGGGCGGGTGCGCCTCTGCCTGGTCCCGCAGGTCCGTGAGCTTCATCTCCCTTTCCTTCTCCGCAGTGTACTAACGGTCACTTGATGTGCGCTGGCTGTTTTATCCACCTACTAGCAGATGCCCGGCTGAAGGAGGAGCAGGCCACGTGCCCCAACTGTCGTTGTGAGATCAGTAAGAGCCTCTGCTGCCGCAACCTGGCCGTGGAGAAGGCCGTGAGCGAGCTGCCCTCTGAGTGTGGCTTCTGCCTGTGCCAGTTCCCCCGCTCCATCCTGGAGAGGCACCAGAAAGAGGAGTGCCAGGACAGGTGAGCGTCTGGACCAGCTGGCCCGCCTGCCTCCAGGCCCTGGCAGGGCGGGGTCAGCGGGAAGCTGCTGGGGCAGGCAGGCCCCACAGACAGGGCTTAGATCCTCACCTGGCAGCCTCTGGAGTCACCCTGGCCCTCCAGAGTTCTTGTGGCCGTGTGGTGACTTCTTCCTTGAAGCCTGTCCTTGGTGGTCCTGGGCCAGTAGAGTGTGGCCAGCCCAAGGGCTCTGGGATCGTGGTGTAAGGGGGCACTGGCTCCACAATCCCCTAGGGAGCCAGGCCACTGAGCCTCCCTGGAGCGGAGCCATGCAGGGCTTAGGACTTTCGTGGAGGGCCCACCCCGGTGGGTGTAGGTGGTGTGCACACCCACAATTCACACATGCCCTGCTCCTTCCTAGGCCCTCCCGAGCTCTGACCCCTTCTCGGGGCCAACACACGGGGTATTTGTCCTTCAGGGAGCAGTTCAAATGAGAAGGGCTGGGTGGACGCACCCCTTGGGAGGACCCCTGGCACGGCCGCCTTGCATAGGCAGGGTGTGACCGCAGTGCTCACCGCCTCCCCAGGGTGACGCAGTGCAAGTACAAGCGCATCGGCTGCCCGTGGCACGGCCCTTTCCACGAGCTGACGGTGCACGAAGCCGCGTGTGCCCACCCAACCAAGACAGGGAACGAGCTGATGGAGATCCTGGATGAGATGGACCAAAGCCACCGCAAGGAGATGCAGCTCTACAACAGCATCTTCAGCCTGCTCAGCTTTGAAAAGATCGGCTACACAGGTGAGGCGCCCTGCCGCCTGCTGCACCCCACACAGGCTGGGGCGGGGCCGGCAGCCAGGAGCCAGGGCAGATGCACCCGGTGGCTAGGCTCTGGATGAGCTCCTGGTGCGTGGGAGGATGCCTCGGGGAAGAGGGCTGGAGGCTGAGCAGGGGGGCCAGATAGGACCCTGGGGGCCCTTGCATGGCTCTGCAGAGGCCCCTCTCCCTGGCGTCCCCACCCTGGTCCTGTGACCCCGGCAAAGTGGTGTCCTCACTGCGGGGGGCTGCACGGCCTTAGGACTGGTGGATTCTCACTGGAAGGTGGGTGTGTCTGGGGGGCTCTGGGAGCTGAGGGCCTGCCCTGCGGAGCCAGGGGCAAGAAGAGCAGTCATCACATCGGGTCCTGCCAAAAGGCAGTTACTGCAGTGGCCACAGGCTTCCTGAGGCCAGTGAGAAGATGGGCAGGGCTGGGGCTCCAGAGCGAGCTGAGGGGGCCCGACTCAAACCGCAGAGCCGGGAGTGGATGCCCAGGGATGGGCAGGCTGGACTGCGCCCAGGCCCGCTGGATCTCCTGGGCTCTCCTGGTCACCACCACTGCATTTGGACACTCTGGGGAGCAGGAGTCAGGCCAGAGCTCGCTCTAGACAGAGGATGGCAGGAAGCCTGTGCTCGCTGGAGCTCACGCCCGGCGGCCAGCTCCACATCAAGGGCAGTCAGGCAGCAGTCAGACCGTGCTGCCTGGGCCGGGCCTGGCTTCGTGCGGGCCCGCGGAGGCCCAGGGAGCCGAGGGCTTGGCCTCAGCAGCAGAAGGCCATGGCTCTGGTTAGTCGTAGCCTCGGCTGCCGTGGTGGGCACCGTGTCCCAGACCACCCAGCCTGGAGAGTCCCTGTGGACCGAGGCGTCGTGACTGCGGCAGTGGCCGGGAAGGGAGGATTGGCCACCTCTGCAGAGGGACTTGCCGGCCAGGGGCCACGGGCTCTACTGTGAGGACTGTGTGGCGGCAGTCACCGCTGACTGAGGGGCCCTTCGGCCAGCTGGCAGAGCCAGGACTGGGCCCTCAATGGGGCTGCGCCTTGAGGCCCAGTGTGGGCTCGGGGGCCACGTGCCAGCCCAGCTACCGGCTTTTCTGGCAGCTCTGTATCAGAACCAATAAAGTGCACTTTTTCACAGAACTGCATCCTGTCTGTGTGTCTGCTTACCCCGGCTCCCCTGGGTGGGGCCGCTCGCCCTGCGGGGCCCCGGGGGGAAGAGGAGGGGCCAGTGGGGGTCCGGCCACACCGGCCACTCTCCCCTCAAAGCCTCTGGGTTCCCTGCCGCTAACGAGTGTCACTTCTGTTTGTAGTTGTTCCCCCAAAGCTTGCGTGCGCCTTCGTTTGCCCTAATGGGTTTGATTTGCCTTGTGACAAGTAGAGCTGCTGCGTCCGGGTAAGTTGCCTTCCTCCCTGGCCGAGCCCTTCTCCTCGGCCGGCCGGGAAGGCGCCACCCTGGCCCTGCCCCCTCTGACCGCCGGCCCCGGCCTGTCTGTCTCCACAGAGGTCCAGTTCCGGCCGTACCGCACAGACGACTTCATCACACGTCTGTACTATGAGACGCCTCGGTTCACGGTGCTGAACCAGACGTGGGTCCTGAAGGCACGCGTGAACGACTCGGAGCGCAACCCCAACCTTTCGTGCAAGCGCACCCTCTCCTTCCAGCTCCTGCTCAAGAGCAAGGTCACTGCGCCCCTGGAGTGCTCCTTCCTGCTGCTCAAGGGCCCGTACGACGACGTGAAGATCAGCCCCGTCATCTACCACTTTGTGTTCACCAACGAGAGCAACGAGACGGACTACGTGCCGCTGCCCATCGTCGACTCCGTGGAGTGCAACAAGCTGCTGGCTGCCAAGAACATCAACCTGCGGCTCTTCCTGTTCCAGATTCAAAAGTAGGCGGCCCCGCCCACGCCCACGGCCGCGGCTGCACCGCGCCCTTGCCCATCTCAGCGGAGAAGGGACGGAAGCGAACCCTGGGATGTCTGCATGTGTGTGCGAAGGTGGGAGCCCCCTCGCCCTCTGCCCCACCTCCCCTGTCCTGGGCGCCGGAGGCTGGGCCCCGAAGAGGAGACACTGCTTGGGGACCCAAGGGGTGTGGCGTGGCTCAGCTGCCTGGCCCCAGCCCCAGCGTGCAGTGGGCCCCATGCCTGCTCTGGGCTGCACACCGAGCCACCCACAGCTTCTGGGCCGGGCTCGGGGGCACTGACCACAGACAGCATATTTGATTGCAATTAAAAAGGCACCCTTGTTTCCTACTTTCTGTTTTGTTCAAGAGGAAGGCGTGGCTATAGTTGAACAGAATGGGGTCTTCAGTTTGGCCAAGGTCAGAGCCCATCCCTCAGGAGAGACTTGGAGTTGCTGCCCCCTCTGTTGTAGGCCTCGGGGAGCGAGCAGTCAGTTTCCCCAGCACACCCACCCCCAGCTGCTCCAGGGAGGCAAGGCTTAGCTACAGGGCTCAGCAGGCTCTTCGGAATGCAGGGTGATTTTCTGTCTCTTCCCAGGAAAATAAACCCTTTATGGGCTCTTGTCTAAGTTACACAAATTTAGCAAAAGAGACTCTATCTTCTCTATTCAGTCTCAAGGACTCAGTGTCTTCAGGTCATGAGGAGAGTTTTGGGGTGCGCTGGCAGTGAGCAGGCCTGGCTGGCTGAGGGTCTGAGTGGTCCAGCTGCCCCCAGACTGCTCTCAGGGACCATCCGCTGGTCCTGCATCCAGTGGAAGTCAGCGCTGGGCAGGGTGGTTCCTCCCCAAGGAAGGTGGTTCCTCCCCAGGGAGGTGGTTCCTCCTCTAGGGAGGTGGCCCCCCGAGGTGCAGGCCTGTGGGCCTCACGGGGGGAGGAGCCCTGCCTGGGACCCCGAGGCCTGCTCTTGAAGCGGGTGCGGGCCCTGCTGAGACCAGGCTCCCCGCACTCACAGCTTCAGTACCAAAGAGCTGGTTCCCTCCCCGCAGGCCAGCCCACCTGGGCCTGGAGCAGCGCCTGGTGGCCTGGCCCCCACTTCAGGCTTGGTGGGCAGGGCCACCCTGGCCTGTCTCTGGGGGCTGCTCTCTCCTGGCCCTCTGGTGGGAGCTGAGCAGAGGGGTGAAGGAGCTGTGGGGTACAGCTTGAGCCCAGTTCCTAGTGGCCAAGGCAGCTCTCCCAGGCCCAGGGCTCCCCTGTTCCACACCCAGGGCATGGTGCTGGCGGGAGACGACTCCTGCAAGGCCGACTCAGTGTTGCCTCCCCTCCACAAAGAAAGACTCCCAGCCACACCCTGCTGTGGTCCCACTGCCCTCCAGGGCTGCCTGCACCTGCCGGTGGGCACAGGTGAGGACATTCAGGTCCACGCAGGCTGCATCTCCTGTGTGTGGAATGGTGCCGTGACACCATCTCAGGTCTTTTGGGGCCAAACACCCTTTCTGTGGGTTCCGAAGTGACCATGTTGGGGGGGGGGAGGCAGGACAGGGCAGGCTCACCTGGTCTGTGTGTGTGTGGGTGCCTGTGTGAAGCTGAGGTAGCAGAGGGCCAGGCCGCCTGGGTGGGCAGGTGAAGGTGTGTGACGGGGGCGAAACCAAGGCCGGGAGAGCCATGCTGCGTGTGTGGGGAGGGCCAGGAGGAGCGGCACTTTGCCCCCCCAGGTCAGCTGTGCACGGAGGGGCACAGCCCAGGAGCTCCAGCGGCCTGCGAGCCAGCACTGGGCGGGGGAGGCTGGTGCCCAGGCAAGGCTCCCCCCGTAGGGGTGCCCGAGACTACTAATCTATCCCACAGCCACACCCTGTGACAGTCACCTCAGCAGCTGAGCCTTACAGCCTGTGGAGATGGGCACCCTGGGACACTGTAGTGTTCTTGGCCACCGATGGAGGCTGGTGCCATGAACCTGCTTGTGGCATCTCACCAGGAGTCACTGGTTTACTGGAGGGTGTCCGAGTCATGTTGTTAGAAAGGAGAAGGCCCCAGTGGTCTGTCTCCAGGATCCCAGTCCATCTTAGCATCCTGAGCTGGTGAAGGTGGGGGTGCAAACTCAGCAGATGTGGGGGCGCAACCTCAGCAGATGCGGGGGCAGGCCTGGGGGCACAGGTCGAGCCCCACTTCCCCCTCTCACCCACTTCCTTTTAAACACTACATTTCTCAGCCCAAAGTGAGACATTTACAAAAATAATAAAAAATAATTTTTTAAAAAAAGGAGTCAAGAGGTATTTTTACAACATACTATGTTGCTTTTGTGGTCTATAATCTCTTTGGATATTTTCTGTCTCTATAGTTTTTAAAAAGTTCCAAGCCAAGTTTTGTTTGTATTTCCTTACAAGACAGCCTCACGGATGGGTCTCCCAGCCAGGGGCTGAGGCTGGCCCCAACTTGCAGTCTCCTCACCCCAGGCCCCCAGCTCTGGCTGGCAGTGCCTTGGATGCGCATCCCTGTCTGACGGGTGCAGAAGGCCAAGGCTAGAGAAGCTGGGTCCTCTATGAAATGGGATCAGGCCCAGAACCTGAGCTGCCCTATGGATGCTGGTGCTGGAGGGCTGGAGGCACAGAGGTGTTGGGAGACACCCTGTTCAGCTGGGACAGTCTGTTCCCACGACTTGACTCCCCCATCCCCACCCTGCATCTCACTGTGCCCCTGGAACCTCACAGCCCACCTGCCAAGCAGCCACCTTGGTTTCCTGTCCCTGGGATCCATGTTGGGGACGGTGGGGGGCAGTGGAGAGCCCTACACCCTTCAAGGAGGCTGAGAGTAGGCCCTCCTGCAGCTCCCCAAGCTCAGCCTCACCCCACCCCTGCAGCCACCCACTGGCCCTGGGCAACCTTCCCTGGACCTGAGGACCAGCAGCCCTCTATACAGCTCCCTCCCCAACAGGCCTTGCTGCCCATCCACTGGCTGAGAGTTTTACCCCATTGGGTCTGACTCCATTTCTGATTCTTTGTGACCCCATGGACTACAGCTGGCCAGGTTCCTTTGTCTATGGAATTCTCCAGGCAAGAATACTGGAATGGATAGGCATTCCCTTCTCCAGGGGATCTTCCTGACCCAGGGATCAAACTCAGGTCTCCTGCATTGCAGGCAGATTCTTTACGGTCTCAGGGAAGCCCCATTTCATTACATTTGCCTCCCAGTCCTTCCAGACCTCCTCTAGGGCCTTTGGGGCGCTAGCCCTGGCACCTAGGGCCCAGGGACCCGCAGTGGCAGCGGGGACAGAGCCACACGGCCTAGCAGGTGTTTGGTTCTCCAGGCGTGGGGTACAGGACGGGCACTTAGAGGTCGCCAGGGCTCCCCACGCCCCGGATCTCCCGGCTTTGAGGCCACAGCGCTCCAGGCTCGGATCCTGCCCCCTTTACCTCTCAGCACACGACGGTTTTGCAGTTTTAACGAGCGCACGCTGAGTTTTCCAGGAACACAACCGTCGAGCACACTGAGAAGTTCAGTTCATTTTGGAACTCAAACCCCCCCCCCCCTCCCGCCGGCAGCACTGGAGGTCGGAGTTCCCGCGTGTGAGGACTCCGGCACGTTCGCGGCTGATGCGGGTTCTGCGGGGACACAGATCCGAGCGCCCAAGTGCCCGTGGTCCCCGAGGCCTTCCTCTCCTCCCCTGCGAGGGCAGTGCGTTCCTCAGACCAGGTCGCGCAGGTGTCCAGAACAGCGGCAGCAAGCGGCGGGAGCCCGGGAGACCTCACCCCAAGGGCCGCTGCGATCGTGGGGCGGGACCCGGGCTCCGCGCGCAGAAGACCCGGGGGCTGAAGGCGCCTTCCACGCTTCGAGCGCTAGCGCAGCCCTACTACAACTCCCAGGATGCTTTGGGCGCCTAGACTACACTTCCCGAGATGCTCCGCAGCAGGACCGGGCCTGCGTTCGGGGCCAGGAAGGGCGGGGCCGCCGCGCCAGCAGGGAGCGCGGGAAGTCCGGAACCCCGGGCGCGGCGACTACAGGATGAGCCTGGAGCGCGAGCTTCGCCGTGAGTCCAGAGAAAAGCGCCCGAGCGCGGGGGCTGGAGACGGCCCTGGCCCTCCCGTGCGGAGAGGCTCATCGCTCAGGCCTCGTTATTCTCTCTGCAGAGCTGAGCAAGGCCAAAACTAAGGCCCAGAGGAGCGGCCAGCTGCGGGAGGAGGCCTCTGTCTGCCACCAGCTAGGGGAGCTCCTGGCCAGCCATGGTGCGTGAGGTGGAGTAGGGGCCGTAGGGGCCTGGGACTGGGAGGACCAGGGGTGAGGGCTTCCTGAGCACCGGCCGGCCGCCATCTCACTGGCCTTGCTCCCCTGGCCCACTGCTCAGTCTGACTGAAGCCTGTCCCGCCCACCCAGGCTGCTACGCGGAGGCACTGCGAGAGCACCAGCAAGAGCTGCAGCTCCTGGAGACCACCGACGACCCCCTGGGCTGCGCCGTGGCCCACCGCAAAATCGGAGAGCGGCTGGCGGAGATGGAAGACTACTCGGCTGCCCTGCAGGTGGGCGGAGACCGGCCCGCCCCCACGCTGGCCACAGTCAACACTCCGTGGTTTGCGTCTCCTGGGGGCAGAGCCTGCCAGGTCTCTGCCGTCCAGGCCTCTGGCTGGAGGGAAGAGGGGGACATGGTGCGATGCGGCTTCAGCTTCAGAGAGCCCTGCACCAGCAGTGGTCACCTGGTCCTTGGATGCATGCACCACAGCCTCTCCTGGGAGCGTGGCTCCAGAAACCACTGATGAACATGTTACTGGAGCTGAAATCACCGGGGGCTGGCTGGGTGGGATTCCAGACCTTTTATCCACACAGAACTGCCCTGGCTTCTGTGTTCCCGCAGCACCAATGACTCCCAGTCAGTCTCTCCTCGTGTGACTGGATGGTTAGCATGTGGTGCCACCGTCCCCACAGGCAGCGCTTGGCACAGAGGAAACAGTGTGTGTGCAGCCTGGCTTCGGCCTGCACCTGGGGGCTTGGGGGACATGTGGGGCTTGCTTGCGGTGGGGGTTGGCTCACAGTGGCCATTCTTCTGTGCCTCCAGCACCAGCACCGCTACCTGGAGCTAGCGTGTGCCCTCTCCAACCACGTTGAGCAGCAGAGGGCCTGGGCCACCATTGGCCGCACCCACCTGGACATCTATGACCACCACCAGTCCCAGGACGCCTTGCAGCAGGCACAGGATGCCTTCGAGAAAAGCTTGGCTATCCTGGATGAGAAGCTGCAGGGTGACTGCCCTTAGGCCTCGCCCTCCCCTACTTTGGCTTCCTGTGCTTTGCAGGGAGAAGAGGCTACAGCCTCCTTGCCCATGTGATGGGTCTCCTGTCTAGGTTCCTCCCTTTGTGAGGCTGAGACTGGCTCTCAGAAGCCACCCACACCCACACCCCCCACTTTGCGGCCCTGCAAATCCCGTGCTCCTCCTGACCTCAGATCTGGCTGCCTTTGCTCTATTCCCTTCACTCTATCTGCAACAGAACCCCTGGCACCTACAGGGAGAGGCTAGAGGAGGGTCAGGGAGAGGCCGGAGACCCCAAATGGGGGTGGGGCACTGAGTGTCTGCAGGGGTGTCTTCCAGGTTCACTGCCCAAGCGAGAGCTGAGTGAGATGAGGACCCGAATCTACCTCAACCTGGGCCTCACCTGCGAGAGCCTGCAGCAGGTGGCCCTGTGCAGTGCCTACTTCAAGAAGAGCATCTTCCTGGCCGAGTAAGTCCCCACCAGGCCCCAGGGGGATCTGGGTTCCTGCCCCTGGAGGAAGTGGCCAGGGCGAGGGCAGCCAGCTGGCTCACCCCTGTGCCCCGTCAGTCTCCTGGGAACAGAGGCTTGGCTTGACTTTGTGGGGCCGGAGCCCTCGGTGGGGTCCGTGGGTGCCTGCTCTGCTGTCCCTGTGCAGAAGCCCCGGGCACCGACAGCCCCATCCCCCCACAGGCAGAACCACCTGTATGAAGACCTGTTTCGAGCCCGCTACAACCTGGGGGCCATCCACTGGCGGCGGGGGCAGCACTCGCAGGCCATGCGCTGTCTGGAGGGGGCGCGGGAGTGCGCGCGCGTCCTGAAGCAGGCCTTCCTGGAGAGCGAGTGCTGCCTGCTGCTCTCGCAGGTGCCCTGGGCTCGGCCCTCGGGTGGGCTTGGGCCTTCGGGGGCCTGCAGGCTTACCTTCCCTTGCCCCCCAGGTCCTCCTAGACCTTGGGGATTTCCTGGCTGCCAAGAGAGCCTTGAAGAAGGCCTATCGGCTCGGCTCCCAGAAGCCTTTGCAGAAAGCTTCAGTCTGCCGGACCCTGAAGTATGGTGAGCCTAGAAGGAGCCCTGGGGTCTCGACCCCCCAAGACAGGGTAGGGAGGGCTCCTTCTTTCAGCAGATGAGGCCAGGGTATGCGTCCTTGGGGAGGGGGCACCATCAGGAGAGGCCCATCCTCTCCACTTCCGGTTAGGAGGGGTCTTACGGTTCTCTGAGCCTCCATTCAGCAAGGAGTGTAGGAGGCACCCTGGGTGGTCAGGAGGCTGGTGTCTGCTCATAAGCCAGCATCTTCACTGGCAGACCCAAGACAAAAAATGTCCTGCTTAATGGCGGGAGTATGGCCTAGTGGGACTGATAAGTGGCCCGGTGTCCTCCATTGATAAGTAGTGGTCACCAGGGCCCCTGCCTGCATCCCTGCCACAGGCCAGTCCCTAACCTGTGCTGAACTTGGTTGGTTCTCTTGCTGTGACCCCACGAGGTAGCCCCTCCTACCACCCCCTTACTGGGGGTGAGCAGAGGCTGGGTGTGGTGGGTGCTGGAGCTGGGTCAGGCCCGCACTGGCCATCCCTGCATAAGGCTCTTTCCGGCAGTGCTGGCGGTGGTCCAGCTGCAGCAGCGACTAGAGGAGTCCGAGGAGAGTGACCCCGAGGTTGCCATGGGCATCTGTGAGCAGCTGGGGGACCTGTTCTCCAAGGCAGGCGACTTTCCCAAGGCCGCTGCAGCCTACCAGAAGCAGGTGTGTGCCAAGCGGGCATGGCGGATGGCAGGGGCTACAGGGGGTGGCACAGCCCTGGCCTGACGGCAGCTGCCCCCCAGCTGCGCTTTGCAGAGCTGCTCAGCAGGCCGGGGCCCGAGCTGGCCGTCATCCACGTGTCCCTGGCTGCCACCCTGGGGGACATGAAGGACCACCGCCAGGCTGTGCACCATTACGAAGCGGAACTGAAGCTGCAGGAGGGCAACCCCCTGGAGGTGAGCAGTCATGGCCCCGTCCTGCCTGAGGCTCCATCACAGGGCTGCCACCCTGAGCACGGGGGCCTTGCACCCCCGGGGCGGCCACCCTCCATCTCGTGTTTGGCAGCGGGGGCCACAGCCGTCAACTTTGTGCTTCTCCTCCAGGAGGCCAAGACCTGGTTGAACATTGCCCTGTCCCGTGAGGAGGCTGGCGACGCCTACGAGGTGCTGGCGCTGTGCTTCCAGAAGGCTCTTGGCTGCGCCCAGCTGGCCGGGCAGCCCCAGCTGCAGGTGGGGAGCGCCTGCCCACCCACGCTGGGATCCCGCACACAGCTTCCCCGGAGCCTGACTGTCCGCGGCCCTGTCTCGCCCACGGCCCTGAGCTGGGTGCCCCCTCTCCTCAGAGGCAGATCTTGCAGCACCTCCATGCTGTACAGCTGAGGCTGCAGCCCCAGGAGGCCCCCAGCACCGAAACCAGGCTGCAGGAACTGAAAGCGGCTGGAGACGAGGACGAGGGGGACGGGGAGGACGAGGAGGACGAGGAGGACGACGATGCTCTGGAGGCCACGGAGCTGGAGCTCTCCGAGAGTGGTGAGGCTCGCTCCCTGGCGCCTGCTTGGGGTGGCTGGGGCCAGCTCACGGGCTTCTGACTCCTGAGGAGGGAACAGCTGGGCACCCAGCAGGTGGAAGAGGGATGCTGTCCACTAAGCAGTTGGGTGAGAGGCACCCACGGTGGAGAAGCAGGTGCTGGGAGGGTGGGCGCACACAGGTGTCGCACAGTGAAGGACACCTGCGCCCGGCGTCAGCTGCTCTCATCGAGGGCGGGACCTGGAAAAGAAATAGCGGAGGTCTGGGGCTGGGGGAGACTGACCCACGGGCAGTCTCAGCTCAGGAGGCCTCGGCACAGGGACCAGCTCACATGGGGTGGCGGGCTTGGCTCTGCTACAGAGAACGAAGCCGACGCGTCCCCGCCACTGGAGGAGGATGAGGAGCTACGAGGCTGCCTGGGCCGGCAGAGGGTGAACAAGGTGAGGACCGCGGGCTGAGGACAGTGACCGTTCTGTGGTCACTGGTGCCATCCAGCCCCTGACGCCTCTGCCCCCGTCCTGGGCTGTGCCCACAGTGGAGCCGGCGAAACGACGTGGGAGAGACGCTGCTGCACCGAGCGTGCATCGAGGGCCAGCTGGGCCGCGTTCAAGACCTTGTGAGACAGGTAGGCACCCCCCTGCAGGCTGGGCCGCGCCCAGGACCTGGTGAGGCAGGTAGGCAACGCCCCCACAGACTGGGCTGTCTCCCCAGGGAACAGGGCAGGGCTGGAGGGCCAGAGCCAGAACTGGGGACCCTGTCCCTCCTTGTAGGGAGCATCTCTTTGTTCTGTGATCTGGGCCAGGCCAGGCTGAGGGGTGCGCCCGTGGCGCCTTCTGCAGGCTTCAGTGCCAGGGAAAGGCTAGGTTGGTGGGGGCACTCGGGGCCAGGCTCCTTCCCATTCTTGGTCACAGGGCCACCCCCTAAACCCTCGGGACTACTGTGGCTGGACACCCCTGCACGAGGCCTGCAACTACGGGCATCTGGGTGAGCATGGGACGGGGGTTCTGGCCTGTGATGGGGAGAGGGAATGTGTCCCTCCCGAGAGAGGGCCTGGGAGCCAGCTCATGCACCTGTCCGCAGACATCGTCCGTTTCCTGCTGGACCACGGGGCTGCGGTGGATGACCCAGGCGGCCAGGGCTGTGACGGCATCACACCCCTGCATGATGCCCTCAACTGTGGCCACTTTGAGGTGGCTGAGCTGCTCATCGAGCGAGGAGCATCTGTCACCCTCCGCACCAGGAAGGTGAGTGGACGCAGGCCAGGAGGGCGTGGGCAGCGGTGGGTGGAGTTAGTGCCACCAACCCTGCCCAACTGGTACCCCCAGGGCCACAACCCGCTGGAGACGCTGCAGCAGTGGGTGAAGCTATACGGCAAGGATTTGGACAGTGAGACGCAGGAGAAGGCAGCTGCCATGGGGAGGCTGCTCCAAGCGGCCTCCTTGGGTCGAGGTAAGCAGGGCCTCCTCTGCCCTTGGGGATTCCGCTCCTTAGCCTGAGAGTCTTGGGCCCAGGGTGGCGGTCATGTGCCAGGCACTGTCTCACAAGAGATTGCTCTCTCCGCAGCTCCCCACAGCTCCCAGGCTCCACAGACCCTCCCAAGTAACCATCTGTTTGACCCTGAGACCTCTCCTCCCTCAAGTCCTTGCCCAGGAACCCCAGAGGTCTGTGAAGCCAGCACCAGAGTGTCCCAGGGGCTGGCAGTGTCCACTGTGGCCAGACCTCGGAGGAGCAGGCACAAAGTGGCCAGCAGTAGCAGCTCAGAGGGCGAGGACAGTGCTGGCCCGTCCCAGCCCACCCAGAAGAGGCCCCGGCACGCCAGCCCATCACTGCAGACCAAGGCCCCGATGCCCGGGCCTGCCAGCGATAGGGAGGCAGCCACAACAAGTACCAGCTGGGCTGCCTACCGGGAGGCCATCCGTGGAGTGGGCAGTGCCCAGACCTGCCGCCTGGGCCCCAGTCCACTGCGAGGGCCCAGCGAGATTCCCATCCCCCAAGCGGCACTCATCCCTCAGGAGGAGTGCTTGGCCGGGGACTGGCTGGAGGAAGACTTCCCAATGAGCCCTGGTCACCGGGGCCGCTGCCCAGCCCGCCCCCAGAGCAGTGGGGATGGCGGCAGACACCGTGCCTCCGGCCCAGGCAGCGACACGGCACGCAGGCCCCGGGCCCAGGCCCGGCAGAGCCGGTTGCCCTATCTCGAGAGCTGGAGCACGCCGGTCAGAGCAGACAGAGCCAACAGCCAGGCCACAGAGCCTGCACGGAGCCCCGACGTCCCCAGGGTCGTGGCGCCCACTGGAGAAAACCCCACAACAGGCCACCTCCCGGTGGGTGCTCACACCTGGGGCAGAGTGCCACCCAGGCTGTGGGAGAGGACGGGCAGGGGCCTGTCTCTCCTGGCTTCAGCCCCTTCTTCCCTGCCCCCACCCCTAGGGTCAGGTCCTGCCCCCTCCCATCCGAGTCCGAGTTCGAGTTCAGGACAACCTCTTCCTCATTCCCGTTCCACACCGGTAAGGTGTCTCCTCCCGGCGCCCAGCTCGCTGTGCCTCCGTGGGCTCTGTGCTGGGGGTGGTGCCCGGGGGCAGTAGAGGGCCCTTGTTGAGATGAGACCTGTGATGAGAGCCCACCTGGCCCTATCCCTTGCCCCTGGGGGACTGCTTGCGGGGAGGTGCCGGCAGGCACGGGCTCAGGAAGGCCCCGAGTGGTCCGCCAGGCCCTGGGATCCCTAGGAGTGGCCCAGAGGTGCCCCGTTGTGCACGTCGCAGGCGGACAGAAGGAGAGGGAGGAGCTGCGCACCCCCAGGTGGCAGGGCAAGAACCTGCCTGTACTCAGCCTGCACCCGTGCCCGCACAGGGAGGCCCACTCCGTGGCCTGGCTGGCTGAGCAGGCCGCCCAGCGTCACTACCAGGCCTCCGGGCTGTTGCCTCGGCTCTCCCTGCAGAAAGAGGGGGCCCTGCTGGCCCCTCAGGACCCCATCCCCGACGTGCTGCAGAGCAACGAGGAGGTAAGTGGCCAGAGCCAGGGCCCTGAGCTGGGGGCGTCGTCTAGGACGGGTCGGGGCCACTCACCACTGCTGCTCGCCAGGTGTTGGCTGAGGTGACTTCGTGGGACCTCCCCCCACTGAGGGACCGCTACCGCCGGGCCTGCCAGACCCTGGAGCAAGGTAAGGGTCCAGGCAGCCCTGCAGAGACCTGGGCAGAGAACTAGACCAGGCCCACGGCCTTCAGTCTCAGGACCCCAGGCATTGACCGGGGTCCCCCCGCCACATCTGGCCTCAGGGTTTCCTCCCCTACCTAGCGGCCCCCTAGGGTGTAGGTAGTGAGGGCAGGAGGTGGCTCCATCTGGAGGTGGGTCAGCACCACGCACCCTGGCTCTGCAGCATGCCTTGGGGCCCCAGGAGCTGCCCTGGAGCTCATGCTGGAGCAGGGGGCGGGGTGCCGCCTGACTGGCCACCACTGACTCCCAGGGCAGGACAGGCGGAACCTGTCCTGGTGACACCATGTCCCTCCCCAGGGGAGCACCAGCAGGTGCTACAGGCCGTGGAGCACCAGGGCTCAGCCCCCACATTCAGTGCCTGCTCCCTGGCACTGCGCCAGGCCCAGCTCACGCCGCTGCTGCGGGCCCTGAAGCTGCACTCGGCACTCCGGGAGCTTCGCCTGGCCGGGAACCGGCTGGGGGATGGGTGTGTTGCTGAGCTGCTGGCCACTCTGGACACCGTGCCCAGCCTGACCCTCCTCGACCTGTCCTCTAACCACCTGGGCCCTGAAGGCCTGCGCCAGCTTGCTGCGGGCCTCCTGGGGCAGACCACCTTGCAGGTAAGAGGAACGGGGAACAGCAGCATCTGAGTGTCCACATCCAGCCCATCCCTGGTGGGGAGGTGCGGTTGAGAGCACTGGCCGGCGCCCAGATTCAGGTGGCAAACACCAGACCCTCTGGGGGCCTTGTGTCTCCCACAGAACTTGGAAGAGCTGGACTTGAGCATGAACCCCCTCGGGGATGGCTGTGGCCAGGCCCTGGCCTCCATCCTGCGGGCCTGCCCCGTGCTTTGCACCCTGCACCTCCAGGCCTGTGGCTTTGGCCCCGGCTTCTTCCTGAGCCATCAGGTGGCCCTGGGCAGTGCCTTCCAAGGTGAGCTGCTGGCACATCCACTCCCCGGCCCCAGGGGTTCAGAGAGCCTCAAACCAGGGCACCAGTTTGGCTCTCGGGAGCATGTGAGTGGACATGGGGGTGGCTTGCCTGGCCTGGGCAGCCCCCCAGGACCCAGACCCAGTCCCAGCTACATATACTGCAGGCCCAGCCCTGTTGCTCCCCGGCTCTGAGCATTCTGTTTGTGGGAGACGATTCCACCCGCAGTCCCAGCACCAAGAGGCGGGAAACTGAGCATCCTCCAGGAGGTTTTCCACGGAGGCCTGAGCTAGGAAGTGGGGCTCAGAGCTGGGAGCGCAGCAGAGGGGAGGAGGGGCTGGGACTTGGGTGGTAGACGGAGTGCCCCCACCCAGCCCTGCCCCACCATGTGTGGGTGTACCAGTCTTGGGGCCACCCTGGCATGAGTAGGGACAGGTCGGGTACCCAGAAGTGGTGGGAAGAAACTGAGCTCAGGAGTTTGGTGCTGCCCCCTCCCCAGCGTGAGACCCTGGGCCGAGACCCCATTTCCCAGTACATAGAACCTCGGAGACAGTGACAGCCTCCCAAGGGTCACGGGGGCTCTGGGCCAAGGCCTGGGGACAGGGAGGAACCTGATGGAGGTTCTGGCCTTCATATAGACACCAAGTGCCTGAAGACACTGTCCCTGTCCTACAATGGCCTGGGCCCCACTGCCCTGGGCCCAGTCCTGGGGAGCCTGCCGGCACACAGCCTCCTGCGCCTGGAGCTGAGCTCTGTGGTCACTGGCAAGAGTGACGTCGGCCTCACGGACCCTGTGGTTCACTACCTGAGCCAGGTACTCGCTCAAGGGGGCACTAAGCCAGAGACACTTTGACCCCCAGGACTGGGGGGGGGGGAGCTGGGAGAGGGTGCAAGTTGGGAGAGAACAGGGGTGGGGAACTCCTTCTCTAGACCTGCTTGCCTCGGGTTCCGAGGTCCTGGCCAACAGGAAAGGCGCCTGGGTGGCGCGGGTCTACTGAGATCACGTCATGGTGTGCCAAGTATGAGCCACTCCTCTGGGTAGAAGCATTTCCTTCTGACCTGCAGACTTTGGGAGACGCCGCCCCCTCTGGCTTCGGGGGTCAGGCATGCTTCACTCCATCATTCTCAAGGGATGGGGGCGGTGTCTGGCGCCCTGGGTGTAGGGCCTCTACTGGGAGGCAGGGAGGGCAGGTGTCCCTCTCTGATGTCTAGGAAGGCTGCGTCCTGGAGCACCTGAGCCTGTCAGCAAACCACCTGGGCGACAAAGATGTGAGAGCTCTGAGCAGGTAACGCTGCCACTACCCTGCGGGTCTGGTCGCATAGCTGGGAGGCTGGGGCCTCACGACCTGCCTCCCTCGGGCTCTCACATCCTTCCGCTGGGTCCTCCTGTCACCCATGCGCCATGGCCTCTAGCTTCAGTGGCTCTCAGGAGTGTCTGGTGTCACCTGGGGCAGCTTCCCCTCATGACGGAAACTGACCCCCAGGCTTCTGCCCTGTCTCAGATGTCTCCCTCTCTGCCCCTCACTGGTCTCGCTGGACCTGTCTGCCAACCCTGAGGTCAGCAGTGCTGGCCTGGAGGAGCTCCTGTCTACCCTCCAAAAGCGGCCCCAAGGCCTCAGCTTCCTGGGCCTGTCAGGTGAGCTCTGGGTGTGGCGGCCGCAGCTGCCCAACTGGAGCTGGTGACACAGCCCCTGCTTGGGAACTTGCCTGAGGCCCAGGTGCCTCCTCTGAAGGGGCCGTCCTGCCACTAGCCAGGCTGCAGAGTGGAGCTGGGGCCCCTGGGTGCTCAAGTGGAGGACAGTGCCCAGCATGCCCAGAGGCAGCTGCAAGCCTCACCCCTCAAACCACAGGGCGGGAGGAGCGTAGGCCTCTGCCTCCAGCGTGGTCAGCCCGACCCTCAAGACCATGGCTGGGGGACCCACTGCCGCAGGGACTTTTTCATTCCTATTGTCCAGAGGGAGGGAGGGGAGGTCAGCCTAGAGTGGCAATACCTGCCTCCGAGGGACCCTTCTGCTTCTGGCCAGGGCGCCCTGACCGTACCATCTAGGCCTGTGGCCTGACTTAGGTGGTTCTCTGGCCACACCTGTTGCAGGACCCCGTCTTGAGAACGACCCCAGAGAGGTGCATTGGGTGAACTGGTGCGTCCTGCTGGGCTGGGAGCAGGGCAGACCAGACTTGGCCCTCCAGGAGAACCAGGGCTGGGGGTGGGTGTGCACACTGGGGACCCCTGGGTTCTTCCTGCTCCTCGCCTACTGCCCTACAGGGCCAGGCTGGTTCTTCAGGAAGGCCCTCCTGAAGGCAGGCTGGTGGGCGACCTACCCCTCACTCAGCTGTGGGGCCGCTACCCACACATCTGGCTTCCTGGCACCTGTAGGCTCTCACCAAGCCCCCTGCTGGGTACTCTGTGGTCTCTGAGGATTGAGCATTGGCAGTTCAGTGTTCTGAGACTCCCAAGAAGCCATGCTGGGTCCATCTTATGGACAGAGACATCATCAGACACTGTCAGAGGCACAGATGTGAATGCAGTGTCTCAGAGCTGACCTCCCTCCTGCCTGACCACTGGCTGTGGGAGGGGTCTGCAGTCCCAGGCAGCCTCTGGGAGAGCACCCTCCATCCTTGAGAATGATCTGGCCTCTCCTGGGCTTTGCTCATGCCCCTCACTGCAGCCCTCGGGGCCTCAGGGGAAGTGCATATCGTCCCTAGGGCAACACTGGTAAAGAAAAAAGTCCTGTGAGACCCGAGACAAACCCCACTGGCTCCCGCGGGACTCCTGCTGCATCCTGCCAGGAGCAGCTCCCCAAGGCTGACTTCTGCCTCCCCTCTGCAGGCTGTGCTGTCCAGGGCCCCCTGGGCCTGGACCTCTGGGACAAGGTTGTGGCGCAGCTGCAGGAGCTGCAGCTGTGCACCAGACGTCTCTCCGCTGAGGACCGGAATGCCCTGCACCAGCTGTTGCCCAGCCAGCTGGGCCCCAAAGTGTGCACCCTGGACCAGGGCCCCAAGCTCTTCTTCAGGCACCTCTGACTGGCCAGCCCCATGGTGTGCCCTGCCCAGGCCTCTAATAAAGAAGCCACTGCTGCTTCCACCCCTCTCTGCTGTTGCTCCTTGGAAGGCAAGTGGGAGGTGGAAGGCAGGGTTGTAAAGCTTAGAGCCCACAGGAACTGAGGGTGTTACTGGAGCAGGTTCGTCTGCCCAGGAAACAGCGAGCCAAAACCCAGAGACCAAGGTTTGCAGCAGAGGAAGGATTTATTCACAAGGCAGCCAAGCAAGGTGATGGCAGGACAGGTCTCATATTTGCTTCCTCAAAGGCGAGGGGCTTGCGACATTACAGTATAAAGAAACAGGTTGGGGGGATTCCCTGGTGATTAGGACTCTGCACTTTCACAGCCAATGGCTAGATTCGATCCCTGGTAGGGGAATTAAGATCCCACAAGCCTCAGTGCCCCCCACAAAAAGCAGGATGATTTTAGGTGTGGGGAGAGAACCTTGGAGGCAGGGAAGAGGTGAGATCATCTGTTCTGCAGAGGCACATCTGAATTACTTGCTTCTTAATGGCACACGTTAAAAATGGTGGCACATGATGGGGTGGAGCTCTGAAGGCAAGAGGTCATTCGCTGGACCCCGGAACAGGGCCAGTTTTAGCGTCGTGCATGCAAGCTTTTGTATCAACAATGAAAGCAACCTCGATCCGTGAAGACAGGCTACAAATGGAGGGCCTGCGGGAAGGGCTACCCACTCCAGTATTCTGGCCTGGAGAATTCCATGGACTGCATAGTCGGAAGGGCGGCAAACCTTCACACAGTTAACTTGCAGTGTTACTTCAGTTTCTTATATGTGTGTATGCACACGTTATTTTTCGGATTCTTTCCCATTATAGGTTATTACAAGAGACTGCATAATTCCCCACGCTATACAGTAGGTCCTTGTTTACCGCGGGCTTCTTATCAAGCGGTAAGGCAAGCTCTAAGGTTTCTGTTACCAGTTTCTGTTAACCCTGTGGGGCGGTTTCAAGGGCAGAGCTGGCCGCTTAGAGGCCCTCTAGGGGAACGCAAAGCCACTTATCCGCAGCTTCCTTCCCTCTGTCCCAGGGACAGACTCACCCGCAGCCTCAGCTCTCAGGGGGCGGGACGTAGCCAGCGCGCAGGCGCAGACGGCGGGGCCTGGCGCAGGTGTAGCGTGCGCATGCGCAGGCGGCGGGGCCTGGCGCGCAGGCGCGGGAGCAGACGTCAGGTGCGCCCCGCCCTCGCGCCGTCGCTGGGACCTGCGAGGCGGTCCAGGTATTCCGGGCAAGGGACGGGCGGAAAAGGCGGTCTGACCAAAACCCACCGTCTTCGCCACGCCGCGGAGGGTCCTCTGCATCCCTGCTCCTCGGTTCCCTCTCGGAGTTCTGTGTCCCGGGCCCCCGGGTCTCCTGGCTCCTTCCGGGGTCTGAGGCCGTCTCCCGGGCCTGCGCGCCCTGCGCTCGCCGGGCTTTCTCTGGGAGCTCGCCGCCCTGCTCGTGCAGGGTGACGATGCTCAGCGTGTGGCCGCGGAGCTCCCCTTTCGTGGCTGCTGGGGTCCCGCTGTAGGGCCACAGCCGAGCCCCTGATTGCTCCTGGCCGTCCCACCGCCTCACGGTTGCTGAGCGGTCTGTGTGTCCCTGCCCCGCCCCCGCCGCGCCCAGCTGAACTCCCAGCCTCGTCCCCCAGGCCTCATCCCGCCTTCCCGCTGCACTGCCTCTGCGCCGGGTCCCGGGGCTCAGCATAGGCTGTCTTTTCGCTACCTTGGTTCACCCTCAGCCATTTCCAGTGGGGCGCCACCCACCCGCTCAGTGCCACAGGCTCAGGCTGCCCGTCCGGGCCTCTCCCCTGACCTCCAGGCGCCTCTGCAGCCTCCTTGGAGCCTGCGGAGCTTCTCAAAGCCCACACGTTCAAACCGTAGTACACCCACCTACTCTCTACACCTACTCTGTTTACCGTCTCCGTGTCAGCTCATCTGACACCTACTCTGTTTACCGTCTCCGTGTCAGCTCATCTGACGGTCATGGTGCCTTTGGTCTGAAAATACGGATGTCGTTCTTGAGTCGTTTTTAATTTTTACACATTTTAAAATTCTCCATTGCACCTGGTGGGTCCATCTCCAAAGCACGTCTGAACCTCGCCCCAGCCACTGCATCAACTTCTCAAGTGAGCAGGGCTCCTGCTTCCACTGTCTGCTCAGCTCACTGCCCATCTGGGTCCCCGAGGACTTGTCTCCAATTGTCCAGTGACTCCAGCTCGCTGCACCAGGATAAGCCCAGACTCCTCTTGCCTGTGAGTGGTGCGTCCTTTGACAAACCACCCCCCGACACACACTCCCCTCTGCCTCTATCATCCTCCGGACTGTCCTCACAGAAAGTTCACCCCAACCCCCCTTGGTCTGCTCCTCCAAATTTATTCTTGTGTGAAGATATGCTCAGGATTGTCTTTTAAGAGGTTGTGTCGTGTGTTCTCTTCTGCAGGTCACTCCTCCAGTGGCTGCCGCATCTTCCTCTCTTTCCTGGTCACCTGACTCAGAGCCGGCAGGATGTTTCACGGGATCCCAGCCACTCCTGGCATGGGAGGTGAGTATGGTCCATGATGGGCCCAGGGACCCAGACGGCCGAGGCTTTCAACCTGCAGAGGCCAGGGGTTGCCAGCAGGCTATAACGTCTGACACAACAAGGTCCCAGGGGGTAGCCAGGGGCCCAAAGACCTCCTCCAAGTGGGGTCAGCTGGACGCAGAGATGACAGCTGTAGTGTGCCTGGACTTCAGGGTGTCTCAAGTATCCCGGAGTCCCCAGGCCAGGAGGATGGTTGCAAAGCATGTGACAGACATTGTGTACCCACAACCACATCATAAGTAAGTTGTGGTCACTCAGCTATAGGGGCAGTAGCTGAGCAACAGGAGTGGAATGGAGCACCAGGCCTAGCATGCAGCCCCTGAACCCAGAGGCCTGTGCTCTGCTTGGGTCCCCCTCAGAGTGAGGGGGGCCTATGTTCTGCTCAGGTCCCCTGCAGACTAAGAGGGGCTGGGACTGAAGTTCCTACGGCCAGGGTGGTGGCCAGGCTCGCTGGGGTGACTTTCCACTCTGCCTGTTCTGTCGCAGCCCCTGGAAACAAGCCGGAGCTGTATGAGGTGAGTGGTGGGCACCCTCCTGGCCATGTCAACTGTGGTTCTCATCTGCGTGGTCCTCACTGGGGCCCCGCAGCCTCACTGGTGCTGCTGGCCGACCCTCCGCCTGGTCTCCCGACAGGAAGTGAAGCTGTACAAGAACGCCCGTGAGCGGGAGAAGTGAGTCCAGCCCCAGGCTGCCTGCCTCCCCCACCCTGGGGATCTTCCCAGGGAAACAGGTCCCCAGAAGCCTCTGCTCGGGGTGGGGTGAGGAGGCGGCCAGACCAAGAGCTCCACCTCAGTGGCACCCAGGCAGGGCTGGCAGGTGTGCTCGGGCCCTCAGCTTCCTGCCTGGGCAGCCACGCCTGAAGTCTGCGCCCCCTCAGGTACGACAACATGGCGGAGCTGTTTGCGGTGGTGAAGACGATGCAAGCCCTGGAGAAGGCGTACATCAAGGACTGCGTCACCCCCAACGAGTGAGAGCCCACCTCCCTGCACCGCTGGCCCAGCCTCGGAAGCTCAGCTCTGGCCTCCCGGGCCAGGTGCTCAGTGGGGAGGGAGGGTGGGCAGTCCGGGGGCAGTGCCCACGTGGGTGCGGCTGCGCCCAGCTTTCTCCAGGGTTCTGGCCCCGCCCCGCTCCCCGGGACCTCATCAGTGAGAACGCTTTGAAGGAGAGCTGGGGGCTCGGGCAGTCAGTCCGTGGGGAGCTGCTGGCCAGGCCTGGCAGCCCGGAGGTATGTGGGGTCTTTGTCTAGTGCGGTCGTGCCCCGCAGCAGCACTGTGAGCTGTCCATGTGGGGGCATAGCCAACACAGCCCAGGAAACAGGCTCAGGGACCTGGCTGGGACCTGCGGAGCCAACTTGCAAAGTCCAGACTGGTCCTCTGTAGCAGCCACATTTGGGGCATTACCCCACCCCACCCCCTGCACCTTTCAAAGCTTCATGAGGAAGCCTCTGCCCCCATGGCCGGTCTCTGGCCCTTAACGTCTTGTCCATGCGAGCTGCCCTGTGTCTGGAAGGGCAGAGGATAATTAGAAGGGACCCAGAGGCGCTGGCCTGGCACTGCGGGCAGCAGCCTGGCCTCTTCCCCCAGGTACACCGCAGCCTGCTCCCGACTCCTGGTCCAGTACAAGGCGGCCTTCCGGCAGGTCCAGGGCTCAGAAATCAGCTCCATTGATGAATTCTGCCGCAAATTTCGCGTGAGTGAGCGACTCCTTCACCCCGAGGGACGGGGGCAGGCGTAGGGGCCCCGGGGCTGCGGCCGGGCTGCCCTGTGAGGCCCAGCCGTGATCCTCCCCTCAGCTGGACTGCCCACTGGCTATGGAGAGGATCAAGGAGGACCGGCCCATCACCATCAAGGACGACAAAGGCAACCTGAACCGCTGCATAGCGGACGTGGTCTCGGTGCGGGCCCTGTGCGCATGCCCCGAACCGCCGCGGGGGTCCACGGGGCGGGGGCTGGGGGGCCACCGCGAGGCTCCGCCCCGTCCCAGGCCTACGTGGGTCGTGTCCTGCATTCCTACCCAGTAGCCCCCTGGCTGTAGGAATGGGTGGGGGTGGCGGGGGGGGCGGGGGTGGGGGGAGGCCCAAGTGATCCTCCAGCTAAGGCGAGCAAGGGGCTGGGTGGGGCGGCCCCAGGCCCCTCTCTGCAGAGGAACCAGGGTGTCGGGGGTCTGAGCCGGGGGTCCGGGAAGTCACACGCACACACACTCGCTCCCAGCTCTTTATCACGGTGATGGACAAGCTGCGCCTGGAGATCCGAGCCATGGACGAGGTGCGGCCCTGGGCAGGGGGAAGAGGGAAGGGGAGGTTCTGAGGAGCCGGGCTCAGCGGGGCGGGACCCAGCGGGCGCTGTTCCCTTAGATCCAGCCTGACCTGCGGGAGCTGATGGAGACCATGCACCGCATGAGCCACCTGCCCCCTGACTTCGAGGGCCGCCAGACGGTCAGCCAGTGGTGAGTGCTTGTCGCTTTCCAGGGCCCGCAACCCTAGCCCCAGCCCCCTCCCCTGTGCACACACCCCCTGGGTCTATAGCTACAAACACGCGTGCACGCACGCTCTGGCCCCATAGTCCTTCCCTCCACATACACATATATACATACACAAACACACACACGCACACACTGCAGCCCCATAGCCCTCCCTCTCCACCACTGCACACACACGCGAGTGCTATAGCCTTACCCCCCAGACACCGCCCCCCACCCCAAGCCCCATAACCTTACACACACACACCCCCCAGCCCCATAGCCCTCCCCCTCCACCACCACACACACAGGCAGGCGCTGTACCCTGTGCCCTGCAGGCTGCAGACCCTGAGTGGCATGTCGGCCTCAGATGAGCTGGATGACTCCCAGGTGCGCCAGATGCTCTTCGACCTGGAGTCGGCCTACAACGCCTTCAACCGCTTCCTGCATGCCTGAGCCCTGGCTCCCCAGGCCCGCCTTCTGCCATGGTTCCTGCTTCCCCGGACACCTGCTTTCCACGACCACCCGTCTGTCTGTTCATGGCGTCTGGAGTCCCCTCTTCCCAATAAAGCTGTTTTCTGACCTGCTGCTGAGGGCACTCCTCCCTCTCCAGCCCTTCCCTGTCTGTCCTCTCGGCCCTGGGAGCAGGCATTGACCTCTCTGGTGGGCACAGTCTGACACACAGGCAGGGCTGAGTAAATCTGCCGGCCACAGCCACCCCCAGTCTGAGAGCAGGAGGCTGTGCTGCCTGGGCTTGGCGGTCTGGCCACAGCCCCAGCAGTATCTCCCGGCCCTGGAGACGGGCAGCTGGGGCAGGCTCACACCTTTGCAGCAGGACCCGTCCTCGTGCAGGGCTCACTGGAGTCCCAGCTGACAGCTGCCAAGGGCAGTCCTCACCCAGGAGCAGTGGACAGCTCGGAACCCCTGGACTGGCCTCACCCAAAGCCTGGTGGGGAAGCACCCCCTGCTCCCTGTGCCTGCTCCAGGGCCTCAGGCCTGTGCTGTTCACATCCGTGCCCTTCAGACAGACAGCAACAAACCAGAGACCAAGGCTCTGGGTGCCAAGGTGGGTTAGTCTCAGCACCTATGGCGTTGGGACTAGGGACAGGCCAGTTTTACTGTAACATTTTCTTAGTGGTTCTTCTTCGTATATGGCTTCTAAAGGCAACAAGGTAAAGTGGTGTTTCGAGGGGGCAGTGTGGAGGTGCGCTTCCTGTGGACTCAGCGTGAGCAGAGGATGAGGGGAATGAGCAAGGTTGCTGGAAAAGGAGGAGAGGGGTGCAGGAAGACAGGCGGGGTGGCGACTGGCCAGTGAGGGCTTAGGATTGTACCCAGGAGTCCTGGATGCCAGCAAGGCTCTCAGAGCCATGTGTATGTGTTGGGGGAGCAGAGCTCACGCATGTGTGTGTGTGTCTCTGTGTGAGAGCAGGGTGGCAGCTGGGGGGCTGACGTTGTGAGTGTGGACTGTGCTGTGTGTGGTGCCCACAGTCTCTGCTGCGGGTCCAGAGACAGCAGTGGGGAGAGAACTCAGGAATTGCACTCGGGCTTGAGTCTGGGGACGCCCGAGACTAGATTGGCCTTCAGGGCTCCTCCCAGTGACCTTGTGAGAGTGGGTGAGCCTTAGCCCCAAAGCCCTGCTGTCTAGGGAGCCCAAGGGGCAGAGGGCCAGGGAGGTCCTTGGGGTCTCATTGCCTCCACTCGTCTCCAGAACCCTTCTCACAGGCCCCCACTACTCCTGCCACCTCCACCTACCATTCTGGATTCTGAAAACTCTAGAGACCTCTAAGTGTGAAGAGTCAGTTCAGTTTGGTCGCTCAGTCGTGTCCGACTCTTTGCAACCCCATGGACTTGTTAACTACAAATTGGTACTTACAAGAAAATTGCCAACGACTGAAGAGCAAAGGCATTTGCCATCTGCCTCTACAGAGATTGAACCCCATGCCCTATAGCTGTAGACCTTCAACACCCCCCGAGAGAGTTCAGGGTGGAGGGAGGCACTCTGTGCTCCAGAGAATCTGGTGGGACTGGTCTTTAGATAGTTAGATGTTTTTGGAACAGATTTTATTATCTCAGTCCTTGCATCTCCTCACATCCAGAGAAGCACTAAATAAATTCCTTCATGGTGACATCAGATCCTCATGATTAACAAAAAACCTTTTGTAAAATGAGTGCTTCATAGTATTGAACTCCCCCTTCATCAATATTGACTTTCCCCCACTGCCACTTTGGAGCAGTCTCTCAGAGCTGAGATGCTGCCTCCTGGGCTGCAGTCCTCATTTTGCTCCAAATAAAACTTGATCGCAACTCTTAAGTTGTACATCTTTTTTTGTTTTGTTTTGTTTTTTTATGTCAACAGAGTGCAGCACGCCAGGCCTCCCTGTCCATCACCAACTCCTGGAGTTTACTCAAACTCATGTCCATTGAGTTGGTGATGCCATCCAACCATCTCATCGTCCATTGTCCCCTTCTCCTGTCTTCGATCTTTGCCAGCATCAGGGTCTTTGCTGATGAGTCAGTTTGTCGCATCATGTGGCCAAAGTATTGGAGTTTCAGCTTCAGCATCAGTCCTTCCAATGAATATTCAGGACTGATTTCCTTTAGGATGCACTGGTTGGATCTCCTTGCAGTCCAAGGGACTCTCAGGAGTCTTCTCCAACACCACAGTTCGAAAGCATCAATTCGGCGCTCAGCTTTCTTTGTAGTCCAACTCTCACATCCATACATGACTACTGGAAAAACCATAGCCTTGACTAGATGGACCTTTGTTGGCAAAGTAATGTCTCTGCTTTTTAATATCCTGTCTAGTTTGGTCATAACTTTTCTCCCAAGGAGTAAGTGTCTTTTAATTTCATGGCTGCAGTCACCATCTGCAGTGATTTTGGAGCCCCAAAAAATAAAGTCTGCCACTGAAATAAAGTCTGTCACTGTTTCCCCATCTATTTGCCATGAAGAGATGGGACCAGATGCTATGATCTTACTTTTCTCAATGTTGAGCTTTAAGCCAACTTTTTCACTCTCCTCTTTGACTTTCATCAAGAGGCTCTTTAGTTCTTCTTCACTTTCTGCCATAAGGTCGGTGTCATCTGCATATCTGAGGTTATTGATATTTCTCCCAGCAATCTTGATTCCAGCTTGTGCTTCCTCCAGCCCAGCATTTCTCATGATGTACTCCATATAAGTTAAACAAGCAGAGTGACAATATACAGCCCTGACGTACTCCTTTTCCTATTTGGAACCAGTCTGTTGTTCCATGTCCATTTCGAACTGTTGCTTCGTGACCTGCACACAGATTTCTCAAGAGGCAGGTCAGGTGGTCTGGTATTCCCATCTCTTTCAGAATTTTCCACAGTTTGTTGTGCTCCACACAGTCAATAAAGCAAAAATAGATGTTTTTCTGGAACTCTCTTGCTTTTTCCATGATCCAGCGGATGTTGGCAATCTGATCTCTGGTATCCTCTACCTTTTCTAAATCCAGCTTGAACATCTGGAAGTTCACAGTTCACATATTGTTGAAGCCTGGCTTGGAGAATTTTGAACATTAATCCCATGGATGGAGGAGCCTGGTAGGCTGCAGTCCATGGGGTCGCTAAGAGTCGGACACGACTGAGTGACTTCCCTTTCACTTTTCACTTTCATGCATTGGAGAAGGAAATGGCACCCCACTCCAGTGTTCTTGCCTGGAGAATCCCAGGGACAGGGGAGCCTGGTGGGCTGCCATCTATGGGGTCGCACAGAGTCGGACACGACTGAAGCGACTTAGCAGCAGCAGCAGCAGCAGGGTGTGAGATGAATGCAGTCGTGCAGTAGTTTGACCATTCTTTGGAGAAGGAAAAGGCAACGCACTCCAGTCCATGGGATTGCAAAGGGTAGGATGTGACCGAGCAATTTTCACTCACTCACTCGAGCATTCTTTGGCATTACCTTTCTTTGGGATTGGAATGAAAACTGACCTTTTCCAGTCCTGTGGCCACTGCTGAGTTTTCCAAATTTGCTGGCATATAGAGTGCAGCACTTTCACAGCATCATCTTTTAGGATTTGGAATAGCTCAACTGGAATTCCATCACCTCCACTAGTTTTGTTCGTAGCGAAGCCTCCTAAGGCCCACTTGACTTCACATTCCAGGATGTCTGGCTCTGGATCACACCATCATGATTATCTGGGTCATGAAGATCTTTTTTGTGTAGTTCTTCTGTGTATTCTTGCCACCTCTTCTTAATATTTTCTGCTACTGTTAGGTCCATAGCATTTCTGTCCTTTATTGAGCCCATCTTTGCATGAAATGTTCCCTTGGTATCTCTAATTTTCTTGAAGAGCTCTCTAGTCTTTCCCGTTCTATTGTTTTACTCTATTTCTTTGCACTGGTCACTGAGGAAGGCTTTCTTTTTTCACCTTGCTGTTCTTTGGAACTCTGCATTCAAATGGGTATATCTATCCTTTTCTCCTTTGCTTTTCGTTTCTCTTCTTTTCACAGCTATTTGTAAGGCTTCCTCAGACAGCCATTTTGCTTTTTTGCATTTCTTTTTCTTGGGGATGGTCTTGATCCCTGTCTCCTGTACAGTGTCACAAACCTCATTCCATAGTTCATCAGGCACTCTATCTATCAGATCTAGTCCCTTAAATCTACTTCTCACTTCCACTGTACAATTGTAAGGGATTTGATTTAGGTCGTACCTGAATTGTCTAGTGGTTTTCCCCACTTTGTTCATTTTAAGTCTGAATTTGGCAATAAGGAGTTCATGATCTGAGCCACAGTCAGCTCCTGGTCTTGTTAACATAGGAACCTGGAATGTTAGGTCCATGAATCATGCAAATTGGAAGTGGTCAAACAGGAGATGGCAAGAGTAAACGTTGACATTTTAGGAATCAGTGAATTAAAATGGACTGGAATGGGTGAATTTAACTCAGATGACCATTATATCTACTACTGTGGGCAAGAATCCCTTATAAGAAAGGGAGTAACCCTCATAGTCAACAAAAGACTCCAAAATGCAGTACCTGGATCAAATCTCAAAAATGACAGAATGCTCTGTTTCCAAGGCAAACCATTCAATATCACAGTAATCCAAGTCTATGCCCTGACCAGTAATGCTGAAGTTGAACTGTTCTATGAAGACCTACAAGACCTAGAACTAACACCCCCAAAACCATGTCCTTTTCATTATAGGGGACTGTAATGCAAAAATAGGAAGTCAAGAAACACCTGGAGTAATAGGCAAATTTGGCCTTGGAGTACAGAAAGAAGCAGGGCACAGGCTAATAGAGTTTTGCCAAGAGAACGCACTGGTCATAGCAAACACCCTCTTCCAACAGCACAAGAGAAGACTCTACACATGGACATCACTAGGTGGTCAACACCGAAATCAGGTTGATTATACTCCTTGCAGCCAAAGATGGAGAATGATGATCCAGACCACATTTTAAAAATGTCTAGAGCACATTATATCTCCATCCAGGGATGGGCTCTAGGGCTGCTGTGAATATCATGCAGTGAACAAGGGCGTCTGGTGCTTGCTGGATGGGCTGATGCAGGAGGGACCTGGGGGTCCGCCCAGCACTGGGCGGGGGACAGGCAGGTGTGCAGGGAAGCTGCTGACATGTTCTGGCAGCCCTGGGCTAGGAAGGCAGGGCTGGGGCAAACATGAAGCAGAGAAATGTGGGCCCACGTAGAGGGGTGCTGAGGCCCGGAGGCCTGCCAGTGGGCTCAGGCCTGCACACGGGACCTGGGGGGCTGATCAGACGTGAGCTGAGACCTCTTCCCTGAAGCTGTCCAGGCCCGAAGACTGCAGGATGAGGTGGCTCAGCTCCGGCCAGCCCAATGGCCGTGGCACGGTGGGATAGGAAAAGGGATAGTTAGAGCCCGTGGACTTCACAACTGTGTGAGGGGGGCCTGCATCTTTCCAGCTTCCTTCCTAATTGACCCAGGGGTCCAGGAACCCTCAGGTTCTTCTCAAGCCCGCCACTTCCCCATACCCCCTCAGGGCCCACCAAGATTCCCCTGCAGTGAGGGAGGGGCAGGACTGTGCCTGAACTCAGCCCTTGGCTCCTGCTCAGCCAGGTGCCCTGCCCTGGGTGGCAGGGGACACTGGGACAGAGTCCGGAGGCCTGGGCTCCCAGCTGTCTTGGAGCTTCTCCTCCCCAACCCCAACCACACCCCACAGAGGGGTCTGTCCAATCAGGTATGGAAGGGGCCACCTAAACACTCCCTCTAGAAGGCAAGGCTGCCCTGAGACCTGCCTGGGCGGAGGCGACTGGCTCCCTGGGGTCTGCCCCTTTCCCCAGATTGCCAACTAGGCAGAGATAAGGCCTAGGGGTTCAAAGGCCGGAGTGAGAGCCCGCAGGGAGGGTCAGGGCTGGGAGCCACGCTTCCCCCCACCCCCAAGCCCCTTCCCAGGTGGAGTGCTCAATGCCCAGGGCAGAGGCCTGGCTCCTGTTCCCTTCTGTTTATGTGGCACTTTGGCCATTTCCTGGGGATTTTCCCTGGAGGCCGTAGAGGGAGTGTGACTCAGCACCTTATCTCAGTTCCCTCTGATTCTGTTGTGGAATCTGGAGTCAAAAACACGCCTCGGAGGACACTCAGGACAGTGGAGTACAGTTTACTACGCCAGCAGGTCCAACGGGGATCAGTTCCCAACAAGGATCCTGATGTTTCTGAGAGGCCCCGTTTCGTACCCCCCACTATGTGACTGGTTACATGTTAGCAACCTCTTTGTTGCGTGTGATTGAGTTTTACAACAAGTAGGTGCTGGGAGAACCAACGATGAAGGTTGAAGGGGGAACAATGACTATACACCAGGGGGTATCTCCGAGGTTAACCTAACAGGCAGCCTGGCCTCCACTAGTGTCCCTTTGTCACGTGTAGGGAGGGAGGCCTCCAGGAGACCTGGTTTTCACTAGCAATGGTGTCCTCACTCTTGGGCAGGGTTCAGGCCCAGGTCACATCCTGTCTTTAAGATGGATGACAGGCTTCAAGATGCAGTCTCTCCTCTTTCCTCACATGGGCCCCAGCAAGTCCACCCTGAGAATTCCAACACAGCTCAGGATCCACACCCCCACCCCCAGCCAGGGCTCTCTGCAGTGTCTGAGCTGCCTTGAGGGGGAAGATTCTGCGGTGGGGGGGAGGGGAGGGGGCAGAGTTGTACTGGAGCTCTCTGGTGGGGTGGGGGACAGCCCCGGTGGTCTCCTGGAACCTCTGCCCCAGATGCCCTTGGCTTGGAGGCAGCCCCTAGCGAGAGGGCCACAGGAAGCAAACCCGGACAGAAACCGAGTTCCCGTAAAACCAAGTTCCTCTGCCAAGTCTACGCTTAACCTCTCTACACAAAATGTTATTCCCTTTTTTGTCCGATACCTGTTCTCAAGATGGAGAAGTTAAAAAAGGAGGGGCAGGGATGGAAAATGAACTGCACCCTGTAGGGCCCTTCCCAGAAAAATCCTTTCCAGGTCCTCCATTTCTCCTTGTAGGAAACAGGCTTCCTTCAGTCCCCTAAAACCTCTCCTGAATTCCAAAGGTCAGGTTCAAATGGTTGCTAATCTGGGAAGGGCAGGACACACAAACCAAGGAGGGGCGGTTGAGAAACTACAGCCTTGGGGCAGGGTCTCTTGAGCTTTTCCGCCAGGACTAAGGTCCCAGCCTAACAGGTGCCCAGGGCACCACCGCTACCTCTCCACCAACCAATTATGAGAAAGCCCTCTCCCCAAATTCTGCCTATTGCAGACTCCCCCCAAAGCCATCCAGAGATTTAAGGGATTTTGAACATGAGTCACCTGTTCTTGCTTGGCACCACAATAAACCTTTCTCTGCTGCAAGCCTCAACCTCACCATGTGTCGGGCACACAGACCTGCGTTCAGTAACAAGACCTTTGAAGAAGCAGAGGGGTGAGCCAGGCCCATCCACCCAGAGACCCTGGCCTGCCAGAGTCCAGCTCCAGCAGCCGGGGATTCAACCTGAAGGGGTGGGCGGTGTCAGCGAGAGAAACTGAGGCAGCCTCTCATTTTTCTTGGACTGCCTGTTTATTTCAAGCTTATGATTCTCTTTTATACTTTTACAAAAGCATTAGGTCAGAGGTTTGATATTTTTAGTTCCCATTGACCCAGATTTATTTTTCTCAAAAAATCATTGTTGCCCCTCAAAAGGAGTTCCTCCCTCAGTGATTCTCTTATCTACTTTTTCTCAAGTGTCGTTGTGAATACACTGTAACTCATGCTAATGTCTGGGCTGCATACCACATTCCTCAGTTTCTTTCTTATCTAAGCCCTGTTTGCCCCTAGTGTCCTAAGCTCACTATTTCTTAGAAAGGGCTTCTAGCTAATACTACCTCTAAAGTCCCTAATTTCTATAAGCTATAGTAGAATATGCTAACATTACAGCAATCCTTGTATCTTTAGCTTCTAACTATTTTAATTATTCCTAAGCCCTAAATTCAGCAAACTCCTTTGCCATAAACACTTTTCTCACAAATGGCCTTCAGACAGCAATCCCTCCCATGGTCTCAAGCTGCGGCCTGTGTGCTCACCCTGGAACACTTTTTTGTAAAAGTCCTTGAACAAATGTCAGTGATTAACTTTATGAATTATTCTTTGAGCACAGCTGCAGAAGGCTTTATGCCTTCTTATGCTCCTCTCAAAAACAATAAGCACCTTAATATTCTCTTCAGTCAACTCAGCCGAGGAAAGGAAGAAACAAGTCAGAATCACAAAGCCTAACTCCTTCATTCCGGGTCCGTGCCTACGGAACAAAGGGAGGGGGTTTAGGGCCGTGCCTCCGTTTTGTCAGTAATGCCTAACACGGCTCCCGACATCTCCCCCTTTTTTATTTTTTAGAGCGTAGGTATGAAACTCAGTAGATAGAGCAGAAACATTTCTGCTGAGTATTCTGAAAAGGCACAAGGCTATTACACAAATCAGAACTAACAGGCATAAGCACATGGCCGCATTAATCATTCTTGTAGAAAAGGATCCATGGGAAAGATACCCCTCCAGATTTTCAAAGAGGGAATTAGAAAGCCATTGAGAGGAAAAGGACTGGAGTTTCAGCTTTAGCATCATTCCTTCCAAAGAAATCCCAGGGCTGATCTCCTTCAGAATGGACTGGTTGGATCTCCTTGCAGTCCAAGGGACTCTCAAGAGTCTTCTCCAACACCACAGTTCAAAAGCATCAATTCTTCGGCATTCAGCTTTCTTCACAGTCCAACTCTCACACCTATACATGACCACTGGAAAAACCATAGCCTTGACTAGACGGACGGGAGATGGTGATGGGCAGGGAGGCCTGGCGTGCTGCGATTCATGGGGTCGCAAAGAGTCGGACACAACTGAGCGCCTGAACTGAACTGAACTGAGAGGAAAAGTCAGACTCCGCCTGCTTCATATCTTGATGTAATTTAGAGATATCAATACTAAAATCTGAATGATTCCAGATGCCTAAAATATGATTCTTAATGCGTTCCCAAGAATGCATGGACTCATTCACTTGTAGAGTGGTAACGCACATCCATTTAAATTCAGCATGGCACCTTACAGATAATTTAATTTTTAAGTTTGTAATTTCTTGCCCCATAAGCAGAATTGCTTATTCTAAAGCACTGACCCTATTTTCTATTTTCTTATCTATAATTTCCTGCATAGTAAGAGCTATGGAGACATTTTTGGACAGGGCAACAGCAGAAACCGTGACTGATGCAATTATGGCAATCAAGGCAGTTATTCCCACAACCAGAGCTGCAATAAATCTCTTAGGTTGAGAAATTAAGCCATTAAAATCATATAAAACTTTCAATGCATAATCATCAACCATTGTCCCCCTAATTTCACAGGAACCATCAAATATGGTGGTTGTTTCACAATCATCACAGCCTTATAATTATTATAATCATTCCCATCAACACAATTTGATATAAAACAATTCACACATATATCACTGTAAACAGTTCCGCCTTCAGAAACTTCCAAATCACTCTGATTTCTGGCCAATAAAAAGGCATAGGGAGAATGTACACACGCCCGTACAATGTATCTTTGTTCTTTTAAAGGTCTATATAAAACCACAGGTGCCGCAGCAGCCAACGCTTTCCATAACTCAGGCTGCATGGGACCCGTTCCATCAAAGCTCACTAGAGGAGGAACCCATCCGTTAGCATGCCACCTAGTAATTACTAAAGGCATAGGGAGAAATGAATTATCCCATGTGGACCTATAGGGTTCCACATAAATCAAGCCCCACTGTTGATTCGAATGATAGGGGCACCCCCATTCAGTCAGCGGAGAAGGCAATGGCACCCCACTCCAGTACTCTTGCCTGGAAAATCCCATGGATGGAGGAGCCTGGTGGGCTGCAGTCCATGGGGTTGTTAAGAGTCGGGCACAACTGAGCAACTTCACTTTCAGTTTTCACTTTCATGCATTGCAGAAGGAAATGGCAACCCACTCCAGCGGTTCTTGCCTGGAGAATCCCAGGGATGGAGGAGCCTAGTGGGCTGCCGTCTATGGGTCACACAGAGTCGGACATGACTGAAGCGACTTAGCAGCAGCAGCAGCAGCAGGATTCAGTCAGAAAATGTCTGGTGGAAGCAATGGGAATAGATAACTTTATGCCGTATATGCATTCTTCCCAACAAGGAAAGCCAGAAATTCTGCTTATGCTTTCCCAGGCCTGTAGTCCTTGTTCATCAGAGTCCGAAGTGGAGAGTGCACAGCTCGGATAGTCCTTTAAATGAGGGGCTGCCTTTTTTAAGGCATCAAATAGTCTTTCTTGCGCCCCCGGCATTAGCAGCTGTAAAGACCAAAAGTCTCTCGTGCCATCTCTTCTTGGAGAATCAGTAAGCATGCCTTTCAAGGAAGTGCTAACGCATCCATTCAAAACCGGAGTTGATCCTTGTAAAGAGGAAGGTATGGCAAAGCAAATAGGTGGATAAACAGACACGCCTGAAAAATTGAAGGAAGTGCTGACCACTGATTTAACATTATTAGGATAGATGGAAGCCCCATCCAAAAGAAGAGTATCATTAACAAAAACACGAATGGGCTCATTAATCCAATCAACAGGCTGAAAAGAAGGTGGACCCCTCGTCCAAGGTAAGGAGCAATGGCTGCGCTTTGCTGGAGCAGCCGTGAAGAGATACCCCACGCCCAAGGTAAGAGAAACCCAAGTAAGACGGTAGGTGTTGCAAAAGGGCATCAGAGGGCAAACACACTGAAACCATACGCACAGAAAACTAGTCAGTCTAATCACACTAGGACCACAGCCTTGTCTAACTCAATGAAACTAAGCCATGCCCGTGGGGCAACCCGAGATGGGTGGGTCATGGTGGAGAGATCTGACAGAATGTGGTCCACTGGAGAAGGGAATGGCAAACCACTTCAGTATTCTTGCCTTGAGAACCCCATGAACAGTATGAAAAGGCAAAATGATAGGATACTGAAAGAGGAACTCCCCAGGTCAGTAGGTGCCCAATATGCTACTGGAGATCAGTGGAGAAATAACTCCAGAAAGAATGAAGGGATGGAGCCAAAGAAAAAAGAATACCCAGCTGTGGATGTGACTGGTGATAGAAGCAAGGTCTGATGCTGTAAAGAGCAATATTGCATAGGAACCTGGAATGTCAGGTCCATGAATCAAGGCAAATTGGAAGTGGTCAAACAAGAGATGGCAAGAGTGAATGTCGACATTCTAGGAATCAGTGAACTGAAATGGACTGGAATGGGTGAATTTAACTCAGATAACCATTATATCTACTACTGCGGGCAGGAATCCCTCAGAAGAAATGGAGTGGCCATCATGGTCAACAAAAGAGTCCAAAATGCAGTACTTGGATGCAATCTCAAAAACGACAGAATGATCTCTGTTCGTTTCCAAGGCAAACCATTCACTATCACAGTAATCCAAGTCTATGCCCCAACCAGTAACGCTGAAGAAGCTGAAGTTGAACGGTTCTATGAAGACCTACAAGACCTTTTAGAACTAACACCCAAAAAAGATGTCCTTTTCATTATAGGGGACTGGAATGCAAAAGTAGGAAGTCAAGAAACACCTGGAGTAACAGGCAAATTTGGCCTTGGAATACGGAATGAAGCAGGGCAAAGACTAATAGAGTTTTGCCAAGAAAATGCACTGGTCATAACAAACGCCCTCTTCCAACAACACAAGAGAAGACTCTATACATGGACATCACCAGATGGTCAACACCGAAATCAGATTGATTATATTCTTTGCAGCCAAAGATGGAGAAGCTCTATACAGTCAGCAAAAACAAGACCAGGAGCTGCCTGTGGCTCAGACCATGAACTCTTTATTGCCAAATTCAGACTTAAATTGAAGAAAGTAGGGAAAACCACTAGACCATTCAGGTATGACCTAAATCAAATCCCTTATGATTATACAGTGGAAGTGAGAAATAGATTTAAGGGCCTAGATCTGATAGATGAAGTGCCTGATGAACTATGGACTGAGGTTCGTGACACTGTACAGGAGACAGGGATCAAGACCATTCCCATAGAAAAGAAATGCAAAAAAGCAAAATGGCTGTCTGGGGAGGCCTTACAAATAGCTGTGAAAAGAAGAGAAGCGAAAAGCAAAGGAGAGAAGGAAAGATATAAACACCTGGATGCAGAGTTCCAAAGAATAGCAAGAAGAGATAAGAAAGCCTTCTTCAGCAATCAATGCAAAGAAATAGAGGAAAACAACAGAATGGGAAAGACTAGGGATCTCTTCAAGAAAATCAGAGATACCAAAGGAACATTTCATGCAAAGATGGGCTCGATAAAGGACAGAAATGGTATGGACCTAACAGAAGCAGAAGATGTTAAGAAGAGATGGCAAGAATACACAGAAGAACTGTACAAAAAAGATCTTCACAACCCAGATAATCACGATGGTGTGATCACTCACCTAGAGCCAGACATCCTGGAATGTGAAGTCAAGTGGGCCTTAGAAAGCATCACTATGAACAAAGCTAGTGGAGGTGATGGAATTCCAGTTGAGCTATTTCAAATCCTGAAAGATGATGCCGTGAAAGTGCTGCACTCAATATGCCAGCAAATTTGGAAAACTCAGCAGTGGCCACAGGACTGGAAAAGGTCAGTTTTCATTCCAATCCCAAAGAAAGGCAATGCCAGAGAATGCTCAAACTACCGCACAATTGCACTCATCTCACAGGCTAGTAAAGTAATGCTCAAAACTCTCCAAGCCAGGCTTCAGCAATATGTGAACCGAGAACTTCCTGATGTTCAAGGTGATTTTAGAAAAGGCATTGGAACCAGAGATCAAATTGCCGACATCCACTGGATCATGGAAAAAGCAAGAGAGTTCCAGAAAAACATCTATTTCTGCTTTATTGACTATGCCAAAGCCTTTGACTGTGTGGAGCACAACAAACTGTGGAAAATTCTGAAAGAGATGGGAATACCAGACACCTGACCTGCCTCTTGAGAAATCTGTATGCAGGTCAGGAAGCAACAGTTAAAACTGGACATGGAACAACAGACTGGTTCCAAATAGGAAAAGGGGTATGTCAAGGCTGTATACTGTCACCCTGTTTTTTTAACTTCTATGCAGAGTACATCATGAGAAACGCTGGACTGGAAGAAGCACAAGCTGGAATCAAGATTGCCGGGAGAAATATCAATAACCTCACATATGCAGATGACACCACCCTTATGGCAGAAAGTGAAGAGGAACTAAAAAGCCTCTTGATGAAAGTGAAAGTGGAGAGTGAAAAAGTTGGCTTAAAGCTCAACATTCAGAAAACGAAGATCATGGCATCCGGTCCCACCACTTCATGGGAAATAGATGGGGAAACAGTGGGAACAGTGTCAGACTATTTTTCTGGGCTCCCAAATCACTGCAGATGGTGACTGCAGCCATGAAATTAAAAGACACTTAACTCCTTGGAAGGAAAGTTATGACCAACCTAGATAGCATATTCAAAAGCAGAGACATTACTTTGCCAACAAAGGTTCGTCTAGTCAAGGCTATGGTTTTTCCTGTGGTCATGTATGGATGTGAGAGTTGGACTGTGAAGAAGGCTGAGCGCTGAAGAATTGATGCTTTTGAACTGTGGTGCTGGAGAAGACTCTTGAGAGTCCCTTGGACTGCAAGGAGATCCAACCAGTCCATTCTGAAGGAGATCAGCCTTGGGATTTCTTTGGAAGGAATGATGCTAAAGCTGAAACTCCAGTACTTTGGCCACCTCATGCGAAGAGTTGAGTCATTGGAAAAAACTCTGATGCTGGGAGGGATTGGGGGCAGGAGGAGAAGGGGACGACAGAGGATGAGATGGCTGGATGTCATCACTGACTCGATGGACGTGAGTCTGAGTGAACTCCAGGAGTTTGTGATGGACAGGGAGGCCTGGCGTGCTGCGATTCATGGGGTCGCAAAGAGTCAGACACGACTGAGCGACTGATCTGATCTGAACCTTTTCTGCACTGGAGGGCCTCAGCTGACAAGCCAACACAGCAAGCATAGCCACAAACATTACTATAGGAGTGGCCTCATATTTCCCCCTTTCTATTAATTTTTCAGCCCGCTGAGCGAGATGTTTTAGCTGGCCCCAAGTTAGTACTGTGTTGGAGGTAGCTGTTTGAGTATGATGATGGCGACGAGGTGGAGCAGAATACGGCTGAAGTCGATCAGCATGTCTGTCTTGAAGTGCCAGGTGCCTGAAGCGATGTACTAGCGATGAAGCCTCAGGTGAAGAGTCACTCACCCTTTGGCTTTTCCCTGGCTCCTTCAGGCCTGGACTCAACGAGCTTTTGGTCTCCCCATCTTTTTTCAGTCCCGGACTCCAGGGCGCCAGGGATCTCAGTGACCTCGGGGGTCTTCATGATCCTGGAGGTCTCATGGGGCTGGACATGTCAAATCAGTCTGTCAGGAATCCGGACAGGAGAAGTGGAATCCTGTAGAAACACACAAGCATACCCTCTCCCACAAGTTAGCAACACATCTGGCCCTTTTCACTCTCTGGTAAGGAGGTCTTTTCACTTGACCAGGGGCCGAGTCATAGCCCCTTTAGGAATCCAGTGTCTCGTCATTGCAGTCTACCCCTGTGTGTCTATGTTTAAATGATTAATTACAAACAAAGCATGGTGTAAAACATGATGTGGAGAGGAATACTTAAATTCTCCCTGCCTTAATTTAGCTATCTGATTTTTTAAAGTCTGGTGCGCTCTTTCTACTATGGTTTGGCCTTGGGGATTATAAGGTATTCCTGTTGAATGCACTATAGAAAATTGTTGACAAAATCTCTTAAAAGCAGCAGAGGTATAAGCTGGGGCATTGTCTGTTTTTATCTGTTCAGGGAGTCCTATTTGGGAAAAGCACTGAAACAAGTGTTGAATTACATCTTTTGCTGCTTCACCTGATCTAGCAGAGGCTGTAATAACATGAGAAAAGGTATCCACGGTAACTTGCACAAAGGATAGTTTTCCAAAGACCCAGGTATGAGTGACGTCCATTTGCCAGAGAGCATTCGGCCTAAGGCCTCGGGGATTCACTCCTAATGGTGGAGATGGATTAGATGTTAGGCAATTTGGACATGACTTAACTATTTGTCTAGCTGCCTCCCTAGGGATATGAAACTCATGCCTTAAACCAGCTGCATTTTGATGGTGGATTTTGTGAGAACTTTTGGCCTTGTCAATCTTTTCATGTAAGTTAAAAGCAATTACTTTAGTTAATGCATCTGCCAAAGCATTTCCTTCATGTTAAAGGCCAGGCAAGCCAGAATGGACTCTAATATGTCCCACAAAATATTTCTTATCTCTGTGTTTAATCTCTTTCTGTATATCAGATAACAAGGAGAAGATAATAGTTTTATTTTCCACAATATTAGCAGTCTCGATATGAGGAAACAACCCTACAATATATCGGGAGTCAGTCAAAAGATTGAAGGTGTTGTCTCTTAAATGTTGAAAAGCCTGAATAACTGCTAGTAACTCAGCCCTCTGGGCAGATGTCTCTTCAGTTACCTGAACATGGGATATTCTATCAATAATTGTGACTGCTTTACCATTAGAGGAACCATCTGTGAGAACTAAAATCGCCCCTTCCAAAGGTTGAATAGAAAATTTCTTCGGAAAAATCACTGGATGAGTTTTCAAAAAAAGCGAAAGGGGGCTTGAGGGCAAATGAAACAAAATTTGACCCTGGAAATCTACCAGGGAAACTTGCCAATCATCACTATTTTGTAAAAGAAATTGCAGTTGATCTTTATTGAATGGAATCACTATATTTGCTACTTCTTTTCCAAAAAGTTCTACACTTTTTTTTTTTTTTTACCTTTTATATATTAATTGTGCCACCAAGCTGGGATAAGATAAAACTATTTTTCTTGGGGTCACTGGTATATGGAGCCATTTCAATGGGCTTTCTTGCCACAAGCATCCTGTAGGTGTATGCTCTGTGGCGAGAATCATTAAATCCCATCCTCTGATAATATTAACCCTAATTAATTGATCATTTAAACCCTCATCCACTTTAACAAGAGCCAACTCACTAGTCAATTCTCTCTTAGAACTCGGATTAGGATCGCCTTCAGATCAGATCAGTCGCTCAGTCATGTCCGACTCTTTGCGACCCCATGAATCCCAGCATGCCAGGCCTCCCTGTCCATCACCAACTCCCGGAGTTCACTTAGACTCACGTCCATCGAGTCAGTGATGACATCCAGCCATCTCATCCTCTGTTGTCCCCTTCTCCTCTTGCCCTCAATCCCTCCCGGCATCAGAGTCTTTTCCAATGACTCAACTCTTCGCATGAGGTGGCCAAAGTACTGGAGTTTCAGCTTTAGCATCATTCCTTCCAAAGAAATCCCAAGGCTGATCTCCTTCAGAATGGACTGGTTGGATCTCCTTGCAGTCCAAGGGACTCTCAAGAGTCTTCTCCAGCACCACAGTTCAAAAGCATCAATTCTTCAGCGCTCAGCCTTCTTCACAGTCCAACTCTCACATCCATACATAACCACAGGAAAAACCATAGCCTTGACTAGATGAACCTTTGTTGGCAAAGTAATGTCTCTGCTTTTGAATATGCTATCTAGGTTGGTCATAACTTTCCTTCCAAGGAGTAAGTGTCTTTTAATTTCATGGCTGCAGTCACCATCTGCAGTGATTTTGGAACCCACAAAAATAAAGTCTGACACTGTTCCCACTGTTTCCCCATCTATTTCCCATGAAGTGGTGGGACCGGATGCCATGATCTTCGTTTTCTGAATGTTGAGCTTTAAGCCAACTTTTTCACTCTCCACTTTCACTTTCATCAAGAGGTTTTTTAGTTCCTCTTCACTTTCTGCCATAAGGGTGGTGTCATCTGCATATGTGAGGTTATTGATATTTCTCCCGGCAATCTTGATTCCAGCTTGTGCTTCTTCCAGTCCAGCGTTTCTCATGACGTACTCTGCATAGAAGTTAAAAAAACAGGGTGACAATATACAACCTTGACATACTCCTTTTCCTATTTGGAACCAGTCTGTTGTTCCATGTCCAGTTTTAACTGTTGCTTCCTGACCTGCATACAGATTTCTCAAGAGGCAGGTCAGGTGGTCTGATATTCCCATGCCTTTCAGAATTTTCCACAGTTTGTTGTGCTCCACACAGTCAAAGGCTTTGGCATAGTCAATAAAGCAGAAATAGATGTTTTTCTGGAACTCTCTTGCTTTTTCCATGATCCAGTGGATGTTGGAATTTGATCTCTGGTTCCAATGCCTTTTCTAAAATCACCTTGAACATCAGGAAATTCACGGTTTACATACTGCTGAAGCCTGGCTTGGAGAATTTTGAGCATTACTTTACTAGCCTGTGAGATGAGTGCAATTGTGCGGTAGTTTGAGCATTCTCTGGCATTGCCTTTCTTTGGGATTGGAATGAAAACTGACCTTTTCCAGTCCTGTGGCCACTGCTGAGTTTTCCAAATTTGCTGGCATATTGAGTGCAGCACTTTCACGGCATCATCTTTCAGGATTTGAAATAGCTCAACTGGAATTCCATCACCTCCACTAGCTTTGTTCGTAGCAATGCTTTCTAAGGCCCACTTGACTTCACATTCCAGGATGTCTGGCTCTAGGTCAGTGATCACACCATCGTGATTATCTGGGTCGTGAAGATCTTTTTTGTACAGTTCTTCTGTGTGTTCTTGCCACCTCTTCTTAATATCTTCTGTTTCTGTTAGGTCCATACCATTTCTGTCCTTTATCGAGCCATCTTTGCATGAAATGTTCCCTTGGTATCTCTAATTTTCTTGAAGAGATCTCCAGTATTCCAAAGCCTCAATCAATTCAGATAAAATTTGTTGAAACAAGGCTCTGTCCTTATGAGCGGCCAAAATATCATCTATATAATGAATCAAATATAAATCCTTATACTTTCTTCTAACATTTTGCACAGCTTGGTCTACAAATTTCTGACACGATGGGGCTATTTTTCATTCCCTCAGGCAAAACCTTTCATGGAAACCTTCTATAGGGCTGTTTAAAATTAGCTAAAGGGAAGATGAAGTCGCTCAGTTGTGTCTGACTCTTTGCGACCCCGTGGACTGTAGCCTACCAGGCTTCTCCGTCCATGGGATTTTCCAGGCAAGAATACTGGAATGGGTTACTATTTCCTTCTCCAGGGGATCTTCCTGACCCAGGGATCGAACCCGGGTCTCCTGCATTGGAGGCAGATGCTTTAACCTCTGAGCCACTAGGGAAGCCCATCTAAAGGGAGACTGAAGGCAAACCGTTCACAATCTTGATCAGCCAGGGGAACGGTAAAGAAACAATCCTGTAGATCTATAACTATCACATTGTACTGAAAAGGCACAGCCACTGGGGAAGGGAGGCCCGGCTGGAGGGCCCCCATGTCTTCCATAGTTGCGTTTATAGCTCTCAAATCTTGTAACAATTTTCTATTTTTTTGATTTCTTCTTAATAACAAAAAATAGGAGTATTCCAGGGGCTACTAGAAGGCTCCATGTGGCCGGCTGCCAGTTGTTTCACAACTAAATCCTCAGCTGCCTGTAGCTGTTTAGCTGTTAAGGCCATTGCTCCACCCATACTGGATCATCAGATTCCCAGGTAATAGGGTCGGCAGCAAGAGCAGCAGCCTCTGGATAAATTTGAATATCCTTGACCTTCTGTATTTTTGTTAGGAACCACCTCTAAGGCAGAAACAATTTTCTGCTGATCTTCACCAAGCGCCTTATCAGGATTACATCTCATTTGCAGCATTTGATTAGTAACCTTTTTATCTGGGCTATATAAAAGCATTCCCATCTGAGATAATATATCTCTCCCCCATAAAGAAAAAAGGTAGTGAAGGAATCACATATGGACAAAAGGTGCCTTGTGCCCTCTTCTCATCTGACCTGGTCAAAATTTGTGAGGTCTTAGCAACCAAGGGCACTGACCTTATTCCTACCAAGCCAGCACTGGTCAAGAGTGTCAGCCAGGACAAGGGCCAGTCTTTTCCAGCAATGCAAGAGACGTCTGCTCCAGTATCTAACAGCCCTGACATTTTATTCGCTTGAATTAAAAGATCTTTCAAAGGCCTCGGAGCTGTAACTACCTGCACCCAAAAGGCTAGATCACTAGATCCAAATGCTCTGGGGTCCCTAGCTTGAGAAGTCAAGTTTTTTCCTGTCTGATAATAAGATAAAACCAAAAGCTGTGTTACTCTTTGACCTTTCTTAATTTGCACAGTTTTGGTAGGCAGCGAGATCAAAACTTTAATTTCCCCAATATAATGAGAATCTACTACACCAGGCATCACCGAAATTCCTTGAAAAGAAAGCGAGCTACACCCCAGCACAAGTCCCACAATGCCCTCAGGTAGGGGGCCAGCCACTCCCGTTGGAATCGGAGTAACTGGCATGTCAGGGGTTAATATTGTTGCTAAATCCCCTGACCGTTCAGCTTCTCTCCTAGCCTGGGTGAGGCCCCCCTGAGGGAGTTTTCTCCAAGGAGTAGGTTCTGCATATTGTGCGTGCTTTAAAAGCTCCTTTGTTCAAAAAACTACCTTCCTCAGCCTTAGGCAACGCTTTGGGAGGCTTTGGGTGCAAAGTGGGGAACTCCTGGGCCCTGGGAGGCACAAACGGAGGCAGCGGTGATCGCCTTAAATCAGAAAATGGTGGATAAGTTTTTAAAGGTTTGCGTAGAGGGGGAGGGGGCTCGCCAGGGCGCCCGGCTGCAGCGTCCTGTAAGCCCTCTCCTTCCTCTGGAGGTAGAGCACAGTCTCCCTCCTTTTCTTCGTCAATGGCAGAAAATATGATCTGCACAGAAGGTGGAGACCCACCACCCACCGCCATAACCTCCCCCATAAGGCTATCTAACAGCCTCATGACAAGGGTCCAGGACATTTCTAATCATATTCCACAGAGCAAAAACATCTACAGGAACCTTTTCTGGCCCATGCAAAGTATAAAACAAATGTAGAAATTTAGACAGTCTTCCTGTGCTTTCTTTAATGCCTCTATGGGCTAACATGTGAAGTAATATTTCAATAAACATTTGTCTATTCTTAGATGCAGAGAAACCCATTTTTCTAGAGAATATTCTTATTCATTCTGTACACTCCTCACCCTGCCTAAACTGCAGAGGGGTGCCCGCCACCCACAGGTACAATCCTAATGCCCCGCGTTACAATCTCAGATTACCTTCCCTTCAGTGTCCCCTGTTCTGGGCGCCATTTGCCGGAGTCCAGCTCCAGCAGCCAGGGATTCAACCTGAAGGGGTGGGCGGTGTCAGCGAGAGAAACTGAGGCAGCCTCTCATTTTTCTTGGACTGCCTGTTTATTTCAAGCTTATGATTCTCTTTTATACTTTTACAAAAGCATTAGGTCAGAGGTTTGATATTTTTAGTTCCCATTGACCCAGATTTATTTTTCTCAAAAAATCATTGTTGCCCCTCAAAAGGAGTTCCTCCCTCAGCGATTCTCTTATCTACTTTTTCTCAAGTGTCGTTGTGAATACACTGTAACTCATGCTAATGTCTGGGCTGCATACCACATTCCTCAGTTTCTTTCTTATCTAAGCCCTGTTTGCCCCTAGTGTCCTAAGCTCACTATTTCTTAGAAAGGGCTTCTAGCTAATACTACCTCTAAAGTCCCTAATTTCTATAAGCTATAGTAGAATATGCTAACATTACAGCAATCCTTGTATCTTTAGCTTCTAACTATTTTAATTATTCCTAAGCCCTAAATTCAGCAAACTCCTTTGCAATAAACACTTCTCACAAATGGCCTTCAGACAGCAATCCCTCCCATGGTCTCAAGCTGCGGCCTGTGTGCTCACCCTGGAACACTTTTTTGTAAAAGTCCTTGAACAAATGTCAGTGATTAACTTTATGAATTATTCTTTGAGCACAGCTGCAGAAGGCTTTATGCCTTCTTATGCTCCTCTCAAAAACAATAAGCACCTTAATATTCTCTTCAGTCAACTCAGCCGAGGAAAGGAAGAAACAAGTCAGAATCACAAAGCCTAACTACTTCATTCCGGGTCCGTGCCTACGGAACAAAGGGAGGGGGTTTAGGGCCCTGCCTCCATTTTGTCAGTAATGCCTAATGTGGCTCCTGACCCCGGCCTCACCCTGGGGCAGCAGCCCCGGGCTCAGGGAGGACTGCCACTGGAATGGTTAACCTGCGGCAACGCCTTGGCAGCCAATCACAGGGCCCCGCAGGAAATACCTGGAGAGCCTCGCTGGGTGAGAGGTACTGGCCCAGCCCCAGTCCGGCATCAGGCAGCCCCTGCGCCCCGCAGCCACCCAGGCGAGCTCGGCCTACCCCGAGCTCAAGGCACCCGGCGGCTGCAGCATGGCGCTGCTGGGCCGGCCCGGACTGGGGCCGCTGCTGGCTGTGCTGGCCGCGCTGGCGGCGTCAGGGACGACGACCCGTCCTGTTCATCTGCTGACCCTGCTGTCTTCGGGCCAGGGCGCTCTGGACCGCGTGGCGCTGGGCGGCCTGTTAAATACACTGGCGGCCCGTGTGCACTGTGCCGACGGGCCGTGTGGAAAGGTAACACCCCCAACCGACGGGTCCTCCGGCCCCAGCCCAAGCCCGCCGCTCCACCCTGAGGCCGAGGCTGGCTGCAAAGAGCCTGGGCAAACTCCAGGAGGCGGGCCGCGCGGCGGCCTGACACCGGGCCCTGCCCGCAGGCCCAAGCCCACTCTCCTCAGCTCCCTTTCAGAACCCCCTGAGCTCCCTGGGGAGGGGGCAGGGTATGGCTCTGGGATCCCATGGCTGCCCCCCAATCCCGTCAGCGCCCACCTCCAAACTGATAATGGTTCCAGGCAGAAACCTCCCTAGGATGGGGGACCCTCCGTGGGTGTGCCTGCCTGTCACGGGGGACGGCGGGGGTCGGTGAGCGAGCCGACCGTGGAGGGCACCGGCGTGAGGGACAGGAGGGTGGCAGCCCTTGTGTATGGCCCCCGCCTGTCCGTCTGTGCCAACAGTGCCTGTCTGTGGATGACGCCCTGGCTCTGGGCAGACCTGAGCAGCCCGGGGCCCCCTCGGGCCAGGTCCTGGAGCCCAGGCACATCGCCCGCCTCAGTGCCGCCGCCGCCCTCTACCTCAGCGACCCAGCGGGCACCTGCGCCGAGGTCCGGGCTGGCCGCTGGGCTGCCCGGGCCGACCAGCTCCTGGTCCTGCTCGAGAGCTCTCAGGCCCTGAGCGTGGCCCTGACCAGGCTGCTGCAGCAGATCCAAGCCCGCGCCGCTGGCCAGCCCGCTTCTCAGCAGGTGGGCACCTGGGCCAGCTGCCCCCGGGCACTGGAGGAAGAGGGTCTGAGAGGGACTGAGAGAAGGGGGACCACTCGGGTGGCGCTGGGCCTCAGCACCTTTCTGGGTGCACGGGGGAGCCTGGGCTGGGGCGGTCACAAGTGGACACTCACCACTGAGCCAGGCAGGGCTGCGGGCATCCCGACAGGGCCCTGATCCTCGACGGGGCCGAGAAAGAAGAGCCCGGACGAGGCGGGGCTGGGAGCAGCTGGGCAGGGAAGGGGACAGCTGTGGTGCCTGGGTTTCAGCAGAGGCCGGGGGCACCAAGGGCACCGGAGAGGGAGAGGCCAGTGTGGCCACGCTGCTTGAGACACTGAGGCCGGCTCCCCCCCAGGCCTGTGTGGACCCGCCTCAGCTGCTGGGGGAGGCGGCAGGAGTCGGGGCTCCCAGCAGCCCTGGCCCCGTGCTGGCTGCCCTGCTGGACCACGTCTGGAGCGGCGCCTGCTTCCACGCCCTGCCGACCCCCCAGTACTTCGTAGACTTTGTGTTCCGGCAGCACAGCAGCGAGAACCCCAACATCACACTGGACGGTGAGGCCTGAGCTGGGCTACAGGGCAGGGAGTGCCCTGAACCCCAGCATCCGCCCCCCTGGGGAGTGCAGGGCTGGAGCAGATTTTCACCCTCTGCCAGAGCTGGCAGCCTTGATGGAGCGCCTGGGGCTGGGCGGAGCGACGGAGCCCCACGACAGCCACAGTGACGACAGTCCTCTGGGAAAGGGCCAGGGCCCCGTGCCCCTTGCCGCCCCCAACAGCAGCGCCAGCACGTGGGACACGGTGAGCCGTCCATGTGCCTGAGTCCCGGAGAGAGGTGGGGGCCCATGGACTGCTCAGGGCCCTGAACACCAGATCTGTCACCCCCACCCCAGCTGTGCCTGAGTGCTCAAGACATCATGGCTGTGTACGGAATGTCTGAGCAGGCCGGGGTGACGCCGGACGACTGGGCCCGACTGAGCCCCGCTCTGCTCCAGCAGCAACTGAGCGGGGCCTGCAGCCCTCAGCCCACGCTCCCCACCCAGGATCAGCTCAGCCAGGCTGAGAGTGAGTGTCCACCCTACTGCCTAGCTGCTTCCTGGTGGTGTCCAAGGGGCTGGCAGCATGGAGATGGAACCAAACAGGGAGGAGAAAGTAGCCGCTGGGCTGCGGAGAGCCGGGACCAGGGTTGGCAGACCAGGCAGCGGGGTGGAGGGGCAACAGGGAAGGGGGTGCTGTGAGGGAAGAGGATGGGGGCTTGAGGCCAGGGGCCAGCAGGAAGCCGAGGTCAGGATTGCACCCGAGTGCCTGCAACCTTGCGGGGGGGCTCCTGCTTCTCCCAGACTCGGTCTGGACGCCCCTCCCGAGAAAGCAAAGGGCCACAGTTGGGAGGGAGGCGCTCACTGTCCTCCCTGTCCAGGGTACCTGTACGGCTCCCTGGCCACGCTGCTGATCTGCCTGTGCTCCCTCCTCGGGCTCCTGCTCCTCAGCTGTGCCAGCTGCAGCACCACCTCCCACTACATCATCCAGGCCTTCCTGAGCATGGCTGTGGGCGCGCTCACTGGCGACGCCCTCCTGCACTTGATGCCCAAGGTTGCCCCAGCCCGCCAGAGCCCTCCCTGACCCCTAATCTCTACCCGCCTGTCTGGGAGGAGGAGGTCCCAAGGCACCCAGTCCAGTGTCCTCTGCCCACTCCCCCACCAGGTGCTGGGGCTGCACACCCATGACGGGGAGGACCATGGCTTCCAGCCCACCTGGCACCTCCTAGCTGTGCTCGGCGGGCTCTATGCCTTCTTCCTTTTCGAGAGACTCTTCAACCTCTTGCTGCCCCTGGACCCCGAGGTCAGGTGCTTGGGGGCTGGACGTGGTGTGGGGACGGGGTGGCGGAGGCACGGTGGATCCTGAGCCTCCGTCCCCGCAGGACCCAAAGGATGGGGCCTGCAGCCATGGCCACAGTCACGGCGGCCATAGCCATGGCGTGTCCCTGCAGCTGGCGCCCAGCGACTTCCGGCAGCCCAAGCAGCTCCATGAGGGCTCTCGCGCAGATCTGGTGAGCCCGCTCTGCCCGGCGTCAACCCCTCTGGCGGAGCCCTGTCTGTGGTCCCAGTCACCCCTCCAGAGCTTCCGCCCCTGGCCTGATCTGGGGACTTGGCTCCGCCAGCGCCTCCTCACCTTCCTGCCCTGAGCCTAATCTACACGGCCCGCCCACCAACTTGGTCTCCCCCTCCAGGTGGCGGAGGAGAGCCCCGAGCTGCTGAGCCCGGAGCCCCGGAGACTGAGCCCAGGTGAGCCCTGAGGGAGGCCCTGGAGCGTTGGGGGTCAGGGTCTCGGTGCGCGGCGCAGGCACCGGGATGGGGAGGGGAGCGGAGGAACCGGCCGGGGCAAATACGCACCCACGCCCGCCGCGCCCGCAGGGCTGAGACTGCTGCCCTACGTGATCACTTTGGGCGACGCCGTGCACAACTTCGCCGACGGGTTGGCCGTGGGCGCCGCCTTTCTGTCCTCCTGGAAGACGGGGCTGGCCACCTCGCTGGCCGTGTTCTGCCACGAGGTGCCGCACGAGCTGGGTGAGCCTTGCGGGGTTCCAGCCGGCCGGAGGCGGGGCCTGCCCGCAGCTGGGGTCTGGGTGTGGCTGGTCGACCGCGTAGCTGGGCGGGACTATCGGGGAGTGGGCGCGGCCCTTGACCTGACCCCAGCCCCGCCCGCGACTCATGGCTCAGACAGTAAAGAATCCGCCCGCAGTGCTGGAGACCCGGGTTCGATCCCTGGGTCGGGAAGATCCCCTGGCGAAGGGAATGGCAACCCACTCCAGTACTCTTGCCTGGAGAATCCCATGGACAGAGGGGCCTGGGGGGCTACGGTCCATGGGGTCTCAAGAATCGGACACGACGAAGCGACTAAACAACCCCCACCGCCCGCCCCAGGGGATTTCGCGGCCTTGCTGCACGCGGGGCTGTCGGTGCGCCGCGCGCTGCTCCTGAACGTGGCCTCGGCGCTCACGGCCTTCATCGGCCTCTACGTTGCGCTCGCGGCCGGCGTAGGCGAAGACGGCGAGACCTGGATCCTGGCGGTGGCCGCCGGCCTCTTCCTCTACGTGGCGCTCTGCGACATGGTCAGAGCCGGGCGGGCCGGGGCTGCCCCGGGGGGGGTGCGCTGGGCGGGCGCTCTGAGCCGGCCCTGACTCAGGCCCCGTCCTCAGCTCCCGGCCATGCTGAACGTCCGCGACCGGCGGCCCTGGCTCCTCTTCCTGCTCCACAACGTTGGCCTGCTGGGCGGCTGGACCGTCCTGCTGCTGCTGTCGCTGTATGAGGATAACATCGCCTTCTGAGAGCTTCTGCCCCCCCGCCCCTCTCCCCTTGGCTCTGGCTCCTGACCCTGGGCTCTCGCAGCCCTTCAGACGCGCCGGCTCCCTGAGCGCCCCAGCCTCTCCCCCGCGCCCTGCTTCCCAGCTTCAATAAATTCTCTCGACTTGGAGCCCGGCCTGCTCGCCTCATCTCTCCTCCCCAGGAGAGGAGGGTTTCCCACCAAGAAACGTCGACAGGTGGGGGGTCCAATCCCCACAGCAGTGCCTGGTGCCTGATGGGGAGTCAGGACAGTTGAGCTCAGGGCCCTCCAAGAAACCAGCCTCAGACCCGCATCTGTGATGCATGTGTGAAGCGAAGCCCAGAGAAGTGGGTCCGGGGCTCAGGCAGCGGCCCTCCTCCTCCGCTTCCTGCCCGCCTGCTGCGGCTCTTCCCAGGGCGGAGCTGCTTCAGTGCCTCTGGCTCTCTCCACCCTGGGCCCCTTTCTCCCACAGACAGACACATCGCACATTGTTAGGGCGTGTACCACGAGCCAGGCTTGAGTCTGAGGGTTCTGTGGTCACTGAGCTGTTTAGCCGTCACAGTTGCCCTGTGATGTGAGTGCTGTGACTGCCTGTCTGACTCGGACGGGGAGGGCCCGTGTCCTGGCCGTGGCCCCCGCTTTGCCCACTCCCTCCTCTAGCACGTCCTCGGGGTGGCTCTGGCTAGTTGATTTGGGTTTTTTCTGATTTTACTTAGTTTTGGTGTGCTGGGTCTTCGCTGCTGCTCAGGCTTTCTCTAGTTGCGGAGATCGTGGGCCACCCCCCAGTTGACGTGTGTGTGCTTCTCATTGTGATGGATTCTTTTGTTGAGAAGTATGGGCTCTGGGGCACTTCAGCTTCAGTATTTGCAGCACGTGGGCTCAATCTTTGCGGCTCCCGGGCTCCAGAGCACAGGCTTAATAGTCGTGGCGCATGGGGTTAGTAGCTCTGCAGCATGTGGGATCTTCCTGGATCCGGGATCCAACCCATGTCTCCTGCATTGGCAGGCAGATTCTTTGCCACTGAGCCACCAGGGAAGCCCTGGCTCCAGTTTTGTTTTTTTTTTTAATGACTTTTTTTTCATGCTCTCAGAACTTTATTAGGTGGAGTTTGGGCAAAAGAGAGAGAAAACCTCTGAGACAGTCACCCACCTGGTTCAGCACAAGCAGAACAGAGAAACCTTTGGTTGGAGATGTACTCTCACTGGGATGAAAATATCTCTGATTTTTAAATGGAGAGATGACTGGCTGAATATCTCTGGGCACAAATTTAGGTTATTTTAAATATTTAACATATATTTTAACAAATATTTTAAAAATTTTCCACCAGAATAAGGCAAGTCTCTGAGGACAAGACCGGACCAGAAGCAGGAGCCCCAGCCCATATGGAGACAAACCAGTGCCACTTTTATGTTGGGTGAGAGGCAAGGGATATACCTCTGCTACTCCCAGATCAAGATTTGGAGGGAGGAGAACATGACAAATGACAAAAGGACCAGTTTCTCAAAAAGCGAGGGATAATGACACAGGGATGAAACTCAGATGCTGTTTTTACAAGGAAGCAAGATAAGTGAAGAGGAACTAAAAAGCCTCTTGATGAAAGAGGAGAGTGAAGAAGTTGGCTTAAAGTTCAACATTCAGAAAACGAAGATCATGGCATCTGGTCCCATCATTTCATGGGAAATAGATGGAGAAACAGTGAAAACAGTGTCAGACTTTATTTTTGGGGGCTCCAAAATCACTGCAGATGGTGAGTGCAGGAATGAAATTAAAAGACGTGTACTCCTTCGAAGGAAAGTTATGACCAACCTAGACAGCATATTCAAAAGCAGAGACATTACTTTGTGAACAAAGGTCCGTCTAGTCAAGGCTACGGTTTTTCCTGTGGTCATGTATGGATGTGAGAGTTGGACTGTGAGGAAAGCTGAGCACCGAAGAGCTGATGCTTTTGAACTGTGGTGTTGGAGAAGACTCTTGAGAGTCCCTTGGACTGCAAGAAGATCCAACCAGTCCATCCTAAAGGAGATCCGTCCTGAGTGTTCACTGGAAGGACTGATGCTGAAGCTGAAACTCCAATACTTTGGCCACCTTATGTGAAGAGTTAACTCATTGGAAAAGACCCTGATGCTGGGAGGGATTGGGGGCAGGAGGAGAAAGGGACGACAGAGGATGAGATGGCTAGATGGCATCACCGACTCAAGGAACATGAGTTTGTGTGAACTCTGGAAGTTGGTGATGGACACGGAGGCTTGGCGTGCTGCGATTCATGGGGTCGCAAAGAGTCAGACACGACTGAGCGACTGAACTGAACTGAACTGAAGATAAGTCATGACTCTTCATTGCTGTCTGACCCCACAGGGCGGCCTGCTGAGTCGAGTGAAGAGAGGTCTGCCTAGCTGCGCTTGGTGGTCCTGGCTCATGGGCCCTTGAAACTACTTTAAAGCAGTCTCTTCAGACACAGCCCTCCAGGGGGCCATGTAGGGCTGAGGTGGAGGGGGGCTTATTTTGCTACAAGAGAAGGGGCTTGAGTGGGGAGAGTAGCAGCTACTCCCCACTCCCCCACGACTTCTGTAACAAAAAAAAACACCTGTAAATGCATGACATACAATAGTGAATCTGGGAGGCAGGCTCCCCACGGAGAGCCTGCTGACATATGGACACATTTACAGGCCTCAGTAATTCTAGGAAGGGCTGCTTGTGTTCTCCCAGGCCCATGGTAAGCCCTGCCCCAGTCCACCCCTCTCTTCAGGGTTCAATTTTGTTATGACTTTTAAAGGCACTGGTGTGGTTTGGGGTCACACACCTGCCCAGGCACCCAAGTGACCCCTTGGTTCACAGCTCAAGTCTTGATGCTGACATGACTAAGTGGGCAGCTCTGGATGCAACAAACACATACTTTGCTATTTTCTTGGCTTTGCCTATATTTTCTTACTTGTTTTATTTCTTAAGATTCCATTTCTTGGAATTCCCTGACAGTCCAGTGGTTAGGGCTCCGAGCTTCCCCTCTGCACTGCAGAAGGCACAGATTCCATCCTTTCATTCAGTTCAGTCGCTCAGTCGTGCCGGCTCTGCAACCCCATGGATTGCAGCACGCCCGGCTTCCCTGTCCGTCACTAACTCCCGGAGCTTGCTCAAACTTATGTCCCTCAAGTTGGTGATGCCATCCAACCATCTCATCCTCTGTCGTCCCCTTCTCCTGCCTTCAATCTTTCCCAGCATCAGGGTCTTTTCAAATGAGCCTGTTCTTCGCATCAGGTGGCCCAAGTATTGGAGTTTCAGCTTCAGCATCAGTCCTTCCGATGAACATTCAAGACTGATTTCCTTTAGGATAGGTTGGTTGATCTTGCAGTCTAAGGGACTCTCAAGAGTCTTCTCCAACACCACAGTTGAAAAGCATCAATTCTTCCGCGCTCAGCTTTCTCTATTCGATCCTTAGGCAGGGAAATAAGATCCTGCAAGCCACAGGGCAGCCTGCCGAGCCGAGTCAAGAGAGGTCTGCCTAGCTGCGCGTTGTGGTCCTGGCTCATGGGCCCTTGAAGCGGGCAACTACCAGGCCTGGGGAGGGAGCAGTGGGCAAGACGGGCGAAAAGGTGTCCTCAGGGGAGGGGCTCGTAGAGGGACAGTCCAGGGCCCCGCGTCGTGAGCTCGCCTTCTGGTGCTGGTGTCGCGGGGGGCGGGGAGGGGGGGGGAGGTCGTCCTGCGGGGACAACGCCGAGCAGGGACAGGACAAGACGCCTCCAGGAAGCTCTCCAGACCCCTGTGCTAGTCGGGCTCCGCCAGGCTTCCGGCAGCCGCCGGGGCCTAATTCGGCGCGTGTTTGGCTCGGGGGTCTCTGCTCCCCCGGCCTCCACACTGCTGCCAGCATCCAGCAGGGTGCTTGAGACCTCGCCTCTTCTTGCGGGAGAGACCCTCTGCAGTGACCCCATTCTGGGATCCGGGGGGCGAGCAGGTCCTGACCAACCAGCCCTGAGCCGCCCAGCCCCCGTCCGGCTTCCAGCCGGCTCTGCATTCTCCGCAGTGAGACCCTGGATCTCCCGCGAGCTGGGTTTTCGGGGCGCTGTATGTGGAACCCGGGAGCGGAGCCGCGAGGCTGCCCCCGGCCGCCAGGGGCCGCTGCGGCCGCCGCGCCTCTGTGGCGCTGCGCAGGCGCAGGACCCGGAACCGTGGCGCGCGGCTTCCGCGTCCGGGCGGGCCGTGTTCGGCGCCGTACAGGTCCCCCATCAGCTGGCTCCAACTGCAAGGTGGGCGGCGGGTGGGCGCGGGCGGGCCCGGGGTCGCGCGCGGGCGTTCCTGCTCACCCTGTCCCCTTCCTGTGCAGCCCGAGTGCGGCGCCATGTACGCTGTGTACAAGCAGGCGCATCCGCCCACCGGCCTCGAGTTTTCCATGTACTGCAATTTCTTTAACAACAGCGAGCGCAACCTCGTGGTAGCCGGGACCTCGCAGCTCTACGTGTACCGCCTCAACCGGGACTCCGAGGTAGGCAGGCCCGCTGGGGCCGCTGCGCCCCGCGGCGAGGGGGTGCCCCGGCCCGAGGCCGATCGGGCCGACAGCGCCGCGCTTGGTCGTGTCCGGGAACCATGTTCCTCGACCTCCTGAAGCTCTGTTGGGCTCGGCGGCCTACCCTGGGCATCTCATTTGCTCTATTTCTCAACAAATCGCATGAATATGTACCGTGTGCTCGGTTTTAGCGATACGGTAGAGAACAAAATCTGCACACACTTGGAGCAGGAGGACACCTACTGACTAAATACACGCGTGAGAACACACACCTGTGGACACCCTGCAGAAACAGCGAAGGAAATAGATGAGGGCTGAGGGATCAGAGGAACCTCCTTTAGACAGAGTAGGAATTCGTTGGGGGAAAGAACATTCCTGGCAAAGGGAACAAGGCTGGGTGTAGGGTGGGGGCAGGTTGTGGGTTGGAGGTCAGTAAGGTGTGATGAATCCCTCGGTGGGGGAAACACCGGGGGTGCTCTGATTGCCAGAGGTGTGAGGGTTTTGGTGGTGAGGGGTGGCTTCTTCAAGAGGCATCTTCGCATCTGTTCTTGGAAGGGGAGTAAGAGCCAGATGCAAGGATAGGGAGGGGTGGGTTCCACGTGGATGCAAGGACAGCGTGCCGGCCAGAAGCATCTGAGGGCAGGCAGGGTTGGACTGGGGTGCAGAGTGGAAGTGGGGCAGGAAGGGTTGTCCTCCGCAGGGCAGGGTTCTGAGTAAGGGCTGGGGCAGCAGGGAGGAGGCCGCCTTCCCCGGGCACTTACTTCAGGACACTAGTGTTTGTTTTATGTTAAATGTGTGTACAGCTGTACTAATCCACACATGATGAAGCAAGCAAAATACAGAAGAATGTGTGAGAGGTTAGTGACTGTTTGTGTCAGTAAATAATATTAGTTTAAGCTTTTGTGATACAGCAGTTTTGAGATCAGTATTTGGCTTTTGTCGACATTTCAGTCAAAACTGAAAATGAAATTTTGCTAATAAATACATACGGCTCTACATTGAATGAGAGCATCTTTGCTGTATATACTATATCTGACACTGGCTTTCAGTCAACTTTGAGGGACAAATTGAATGTTTTTACATCTGTATATGTTTTGCACTTGGGTTCGCAGCCCCTTCCTTAGCGATCACTCACTTCTCTTTCTAGGGGTCATCTGTTAAGAGCCTGTTTTGTGTGGGCATCTTGAGAGGGGTTGATGAGCTGCCCTCATGGCTGTGGTTCTGGGGGTAGGGGGCCACACGCTGCCAGTGCAGCACTTGCTGAAGGCCAGAGTGCCCATGCATACCACCAGGACGGGATGGGGAGTGGGGAGCCAGGCGAGGTCTAAAGCTCACCTCCTTGGAAAGGTGAGATTTGAGTGGGTGAGGAGGAGCTGATGGGGGGAGCCTTGTAGGTGTGGGGGGGAGAAAAGCTTTGAGGCGGAGTGAAGGTGCCAGGGCAGTAGGGAGGGAAGAGTGGCTGGTCACAGGGCTTGCAAGGCTGGATCAGGGCATCAGCAGGGTAGCCTTGAGGGCAGTCTTGGGAGCTGAGTGTTGACCTGAGGCCAATGGTGAGTTAAGGTTTGGGCAGAGGAGTGAGCTGATCTGACCCTTGTGTCCTGGGGTCACCGTGGCTGCGACAAGTAGAAGGCGACTGGGCTGGGTGGTCATTGGTGGGGCAAGGAGGCAGGATAGACAGGATGTGAGGCGCGCAAGGGAGCGGAGCTGTGGGCTGTGCAGAGGCTTTGCCAGAGTTGGGTTTGGGGCCAGACTCACCCTGCAAGTGAAGTTGCTGGCACCTGCAGGGGCGATGGTTGCGGGGTGAGGGGCATAGGGGCGAGAGTGCACTCTGGACGTTGTTGGAGTGTGTGTTGCTGTCAGCAGCTTGAAGCACCGCCGGCGCCTCAGCGTCTGTCGTCAGGAAGCCAGGAGCTCTGCCACCTGCAGGCCCCACTGGGGTATGGTTTCTACCATCTCTCGATGCACGCATGCAGCTACTGCAGAAAGCGTCCGGCCTTGCATCACCGCCTCCCCCAGGACAAGGGCTGAGAGACCTGCCACGCTGGAAGCCGTGGAGCCTTTCATGGCCTAATCTGGATGCTGGGCCCTGTGTTTCTGAGCCTCAGATGGGTCCTGAGACCTAGACGCGCTTGGCGACCCCGACGAGGAAGCCTGGCGTCAGGCAGGATGTGGGCTGGTGAGGCCAGGAGCCCAGAGCAGGAGAGTTAGCACCAGTGGACAGAGACAACTCCATGGGGGAGATCTGTGCAAAGGGAAGGGAAGGAATGGAACAGGAACTGGTAGGAAAAGCAGGGTTTTGTGAGGTGAGTGAGGGCGCATTAGTGCCCTGAAGGGAAGGAGCACTGGGCAGCCCCCGCATGGAGCCCACCGAGACCCTCAGAGGCTCTGCATACCTTTCAACAGCTGTGAAGAATCCCACAGGAGGCCCTCGGCAGACCGGATGTGGCTGCCAGGCCTGAGTCAGGTGTTTGCTCCACAGCCTTTCAGCGTAGGGCAGCCTCCAGCTCCTGGACAGAGCACAGAGTGTAGTGGCAGGAGGGAGTGTGGCGCCTGGGCAGAGCCCTCAGTGGCTGAGCCCGTCGGGGACCAGCCTAGTCACTGCTGCAGGACAGCCTGCCTGGAGCCCCAGACACACTGTCACCAGGGTGGCACAGTCCTGAGGGCAGCCGGGAGCCAGGACAGCACCACAGGGACCATGCGGACGGACGCCCGGCCTGGGCCCGGTCTGCGTGACGGGAAGGGCCTGTCTCCTCTCTCTCCACGGGGCTAGCCTGGTGTCTGACCGGTGGCCTCGCGGTGGCTGAGCTTCCTGGGAGGTGAGACGAGGCCAGGGCCAGACCACTCACAGGGCACTGCCTCCCTTTTGAGGCTCCTGTCCTTCAGAGCAGCCCCCAACTGGGATGAAGAGAGGATGGTGAGCCCCACGGGGCCATGTGCAGTCTCCGCCAGGGAGCCAGGTTCATGGGCAAGGTCTGCAGGGTGGCGGCAGGGAAGGGAGAGGGTCCCGAGCAGGTGGTGGGCCTGGCGCTGGGTGTGTGCCTGGCTCGGGTCCTGGGCTGGCAGACCGCGGACAGCGGCCGGGGCAGGGTAGCTGTGTGTGGGAAGCGGGTGAGTGCTGGCTGGGGCAGCTGTGACCTTTGAGAGGAAAAGACATGTAGGAAATGTAGGGCACTTCCTAAAATTAATGACAGTCCCAAGTAAACAGAAAAGGTATCATGGACGGGAAGTCTCAATACTGTAGAGATGTCACCCCCCCCGCCCTGCCCCACACAAATTAATCCAAAATTAATTAATTTTGTCCTTTTAATTAATTAAATGTCCTTTTTCTCAAAGTTGCAGTAAAGTTTCTCAACAGTTTAATTTATCGTGATTCTCAGATTTACATGGAGGAGCCAAAAATCAAGAACGTATAATTTTAGAGATGAACAAGATGGAGCACTTGCCCTATAGGGTTGTCAGGAATCGTGTGTGTGTGTAAGTGTGTAAGCTGAATTATTAGGTACAGAAAGACAAATTACAAGTCACTTTGGGGGACTTCATGGTGGTTCCACTGCAGGGAGTGCAGGTTCCACCCCTGGTTGGGGAACCATCTCCACATGCTTGTGAGGCCGAAAAAGAGTTACTTTTGAACTGAGCTTTTTGTCGGGAAACGTCCCCCTTTAATACTTTTTGCCTTAAGATCTACTTTGTCTAGTAGTAACTTGGCTACGCGTTTTTCGTTTGTTTGTTTTCTTAAGTCCTTGCATAGAGCATCTTTTTAAAATCTGTGTTGTTATGTTTTCAGTAAACCAATAGCAAATAGTTGGATGTTGTTTATCATTCTGACGGTTTTTATTGTCTTCTGGCCTGAATGTTTGGTTTATTTATTTATCCTGTCACGAATGGATCTGCTCTGGTCTAGTTATTTGAGGGAATTTCTCGTGTAGTTGGGTTTGAATCACCCTCTTGCATCTTACTGTTCTTTTATTTATTGTTTTGGATTGATCAGCTATTTTGTTTCATTTTATCTCTTCAAGAAATATTTTATTTATTTGCTTGTTTTTCGTTTTATTTATTTGGCTATGCTGGGTCTTAGTTGTGGCATGTGGGACCAGGATCAAATCTGGCCCTCTGGCATTGGAAGCATGGGGTCTTAGCTCCTTACTGGGCCACCAGGGGAGTCGCTCATTTCATCTTTTCTGTTGACTTCGGGTTGTGCATTTTTTCTTACATTTGAGGTCACAGCAGTCTCTGGCTCGAGGGAGCCTGCCCAGACAGCCTAGAATCCTTGAAACCCTTCACCCTCTTTCCCTGCTCGCTGCATTCTGTTGTCACAGGCTTGCTCCTGCAGAACATTATACTGTTGTTAGCATTTTGATTTTACATAAATTCAGACTCTCAGAAAAGCTGCATAAGCACCAGAATTTCCTGCATACCCTCGTCTACAGTCCTGAACGTGTTGCTGTATCTCTGGCTTTTTCCCTGGGCCTGGAGGATCCCCTTGGCTTTTCCCAGAGGTCAGTACACCTGTGCATCCAGGCAACACCACAGTCCCTGCTGGGACCACAGGCCCGTGAGAGTCCAGGCCTGGTCAGATCCTTGGTGTGGTCCTGGGCGCTGGTGTCGGTGGCTTGGAGAGGTGGGTGGTAGCCTCCCCACTGTGACACGGACTTGAGGTGGAAGGTGCCATCTCGTGCTCAGACCTTCCTCTGCGCTTGGCATCTGTGGGGTGGCGGGGCGGCTGGGGCGCACCTCACTCACCCTCTCCCCACCTCCAGGTGCGCCTGCCTCTCTCCCCTGAGTCCTTCCTTCATTTATTATCACACGTTCAGCAGTTCACACTCTGTGCAGGAGGCTGTAGTCTTTTTTTGTCATCTGGGGTCTTCAGCCTGAAGACCTTCCTTTGGTAATTGTTGAAGAGTGTTTCTGATGTTGATGATCTTGGTCCACTTTTGTTTGTCTGAAAACGTTTTTATTTCAACTTCCTTTTTGAGGGATATTTTCATTGGGTTTACAATTCTAAGTTGACTGTTTTCTTCTTTCATCACTTTAAAGACCGTCTCTGGCTCCTATAGTCAGTTTTAATGAAGGTGGCATTTCTGTTCTCCTCTGACTGCTTTTATGATACTTGTCTTTGTCTTTGATTTTCTGTCTTTCAACTGCGATGTGCTTGGCTGTAGTTTGTTTGTGTTTGTCCTGCTTTGGGACTTACTGACCTTGAGTCTGTAGGCTGATGCTTCTCATCAGGATATTTCGGTTATGTCTTCAGTTAGAGGTTCTGTCCTTTTCCTGCCTCTGCCTTCTAAATTGCCAGTGGTGTGTTAGATTATTTAATTACGTCTACGTGTGTCTTAAAATCTGTTATGTTTTCCCTCTGTGTCTTGTTACTGCCCAGAGTGGCAGTCAGTCTGCATCTTGACCCTGTGTCTGGCCAAGGGAGGCGGTGCCCTGGGCTGGACCCATCGCTGAGGGCAACTGTCGTGTTCAGTGCAAGTGTGTCCCTGCTAGAGACCCGCCGGGGATGACTTTTTCTGGATTAAGGAAGTTGTGTTCTGGGTCAGCAAGGGGTTTCCGTCATGAATGGGTCTCGTCTGTTATCAAGTGCTTGACATAGTCACTGAAAACAGTAGATGGTTTTTCTCCCTGCTTGGGTGCAGTGGGCTGTAGTGAGGGGCGTTCCCGGGATGCAGCTCAGGGTTGGTGTGGCCGCCTCCCCTCACCAGGGTCCTGGGCCCTGGGCCTACCTGGAGGATGCAGATGGGGTGAGGCCACGGCCCCGGTAGGGTCACTGTCACAACCAGTTGGGCTCAGCAGAGCTGGGGTTCCTTCTTCCTAGCAAGCACGTGTCATCGCTGGCTGGCCCAGGGTGAGTCTGAGTGGTTTTGGGGGGCACATACAGTGCTGTCCAGCCTTCGACCCTGAGAGCCCCAGCGTTGGGGGAGCTGGGGGTGCTTCCTGCGGGCTGGTCGCCCGCTCCCCATTGAGGGCTCTTGGCCACAGGGCCGGTTGTGGGTAAGGTGGGCCCCTCACAGTTTTTTCCTTCTTCCTCCCTCCTCCAGGCACCGACCAAAAATGACAGGAGCACAGGTGAGTGAGCTCAGGGTGGCTGCCCAGCCGTGAACCCGGGAGTGGGGGCTGGACGTGGGCCCCAGGCCCTGTTCACTTTCTCTCCGCAGATGGGAAGGCCCACCGAGAGCACCGGGAAAAGCTGGAGCTGGTGGCTTCCTTCTCCTTTTTTGGCAACGTCATGTCCATGGCCAGCGTGCAGCTGGCCGGCGCCAAGCGGGATGCCCTGCTCCTGAGCTTCAAGGATGCCAAGGTGGGGCGGGGGTGGGGTGGGCAGGGGTGGGATCTGGGGGCTGTGGGGGGCGGGCCCCATTCTGACCTGCCGCCCCCAGCTGTCGGTGGTGGAGTACGACCCAGGCACCCACGACCTCAAGACCTTGTCTCTGCACTACTTCGAGGAGCCTGAGCTGCGGGTAGGGCTCGACTCCCCACCCCCAGCCCAGCCCCAGCCCAGTCTCTGGGGGGTGCTCCTGCCTGACGCCCCTCTCCTGCAGGACGGCTTCGTGCAGAACGTACACACGCCACGGGTGCGTGTGGACCCCGACGGGCGCTGCGCGGCCATGCTCATCTACGGCACGCGGCTGGTGGTCCTGCCCTTCCGCAGGGAGAGCCTGGCCGAGGAGCACGAGGGGCTCGTGGGAGAGGGGTGAGTGTGGGGGCGGGGTGGGGGCCCCACGGAGTCCAGGTGTGCACCACACTGCCCCCACTGACGCCTGCTGCCCCTAGGCAGAGGTCCAGCTTCCTGCCTAGCTACATCATCGACGTGCGGGCCCTGGATGAGAAGCTTCTCAACATCGTCGACCTGCAGTTCCTGCATGGCTACTACGAGCCCACCCTGCTCATCCTGTTTGAGCCCAACCAGACGTGGCCTGGGTGAGGGCCTGCGGCCTGGTTGTGCACAGGGCTTGCTGCGGGGGAGGAACCTGGCTGGTCTCCGGGGGAGCGGGTCTGCTATGCCGGCCCCACGCTGACTCCTTTTGGCCCCCAGGCGGGTGGCCGTGCGGCAGGACACATGCTCCATCGTGGCCATCTCCCTGAACATAACGCAGAAGGTGCACCCCGTCATCTGGTCCCTCACCAGCCTGCCCTTCGACTGCACCCAGGCCCTGGCGGTGCCCAAGCCCATAGGTGACAGGGGCCTGGGCTGGGGCGGCGGGGGTGGGGTGTGTGTGGAGCGTGCTGGGCCCTGCCACCAGCGTGTCTGTTCCAGGTGGAGTGGTGATCTTCGCGGTCAACTCGCTGCTGTACCTGAATCAGAGCGTCCCTCCCTACGGCGTGGCTCTCAACAGCCTCACCACCGGCACCACTGCCTTCCCCCTGCGTGAGTGCTGGGGAGCAGGGCCCGGGGTGGCGGGGGCTGCTGCTGGGCCTGGCTGACCACCCCTGCCCACAGGCACCCAGGAAGGTGTGCGGATCACCCTGGACTGTGCTCAGGCGGCCTTCATCTCCTATGACAAGATGGTCATCTCCCTCAAGGGCGGTGAGATGTGAGTCCCCGCTCTGGGGCCCGTCCTCCCTGGCAGGGGAGTGGTCCCCCAGCCCCAGCTGAGTGTCCTCCCACCCCCGCCCCCGCAGCTACGTGCTGACGCTCATCACGGATGGCATGCGCAGCGTCCGGGCCTTCCACTTCGACAAGGCTGCTGCCAGTGTCCTCACCACCAGCGTGAGTGGGGTCTCGGAGGGCGGCCCCGGGCCCCAGGTTGGGCAGGCCGCACCCTCACCCATCCCGCCCCCAGATGGTCACCATGGAGCCTGGGTATCTGTTCCTTGGCTCTCGTCTCGGCAACTCGCTGCTCCTCAAGTACACGGAGAAGCTGCAGGAGCCCCCGGCCAGCACCGCCCGCGAGGCTGCCGACAAGGTGAGCTCAGGCCCGTGGGGATGCAGCCCCTACAGGCGCCCTCCGAGGTACTCAGTCCCTACTCCTCCCACCTCACAGGAAGAGCCACCCTCCAAGAAGAAGCGTGTGGACGCCACCACGGGCTGGTCAGGTGCGGGCTGGTCGGGTGCGGGGCTGGTTGGGTGTGGGCTGAGCGTCAGGTGAGGGGCTGTTCGGGTGAGAGGCTGGTTGGGTGAGGGAGGGCTGAGCGTCAGGCTGGTCGGGTGCGGGCTGGTTGGGTGCAGGGCTGGTCGGGTGCGGGGCTGGTCGGGTGCGGGCTGAGCATTGGGTGAGGGGCTGGTTGGGTGCGGGAGGGCTGAGTGTCAGGCTGGTCAGGTGCGGGCCAGCAGGTGGGCTCAGGTGGGCTCTCGTCATGCTCCAGGGAGCAAGTCAGTGCCGCAGGATGAGGTGGACGAGATTGAAGTGTATGGCAGCGAGGCGCAGTCAGGCACACAGCTGGCCACGTACTCCTTTGAGGTGAGGTGGGGCTCAGAGTGGTTGCCCGGTCCTGGCCAGCCTGCCTCCTGACCACTGCCGTGCCCACAGGTGTGTGACAGCATCCTCAACATTGGACCCTGTGCCAACGCCGCCATGGGCGAGCCTGCCTTCCTCTCTGAAGAGGTGCCCACTGGGGGAGGGGGGCACACGGCGGGGCGGGGCAGGCTGCACAGCAGAGGTCCGGCCCTCACCCCTGCCCCTGCCCCGTGCAGTTTCAGAACAGTCCGGAGCCAGACCTGGAGATCGTGGTGTGCTCCGGCTATGGCAAGAACGGGGCCCTGTCGGTGCTGCAGGTGAGGGGCGTCGAGGGGGCGCCTCCTGGTGGGGCCTGGGTGACCTGCTGACCCCCGCCTGTCCTTCCAGAAGAGCATCCGGCCCCAGGTGGTGACCACTTTTGAGCTCCCTGGCTGCTATGACATGTGGACCGTCATTGCCCCCGTGCGTAAGGAGCAGGTGAGTGCGCCCAGGTTGGCGACACCCAGCCAGCGATCCTGGCCTGCGCCTGGCCTGTGGCGGGTGCCCAGGGGCCACGGGGCCCGGGACCCGGCTCTGTGCCGCTCAGGCTTGCTGCTCAGGTGGCGTGGCCTGGGCTGGGAATCCCTGCCCTCTTCTGCCTTCACAGGAGGAGACCCTCAAAGGGGAGGGCACGGAGCCAGAGCCTGGTGCTCCTGAGGCCGAGGATGACGGGCGGAGACACGGGTTCCTCATTCTTAGCCGGGAAGACTCTACCATGGTGAGGCACCCGGAGCCCGGGTTGGGGCCCTACTGTGAGCAATGCCCCTCACCCACCGCTGCCCACAGATCCTGCAGACGGGGCAGGAGATCATGGAGCTGGATGCCAGCGGCTTTGCCACGCAGGGCCCCACGGTCTTTGCTGGCAACATTGGGGACAATCGCTACATCGTGCAGGTGTCGCCGCTCGGCATCCGCCTGTTGGAAGGAGGTGCGCCAGGCCTCGGGCGGGTGGGCGCGGGCCCGGGGCTGGCGCGTGCCCCCTGCCCGGGGCTGACTGGCCTGTGTCCGCAGTGAACCAGCTGCACTTCATCCCTGTGGACCTGGGCTCCCCCATCGTGCAGTGTGCCGTGGCTGACCCCTACGTGGTCATCATGAGCGCTGAGGGCCACGTCACCATGTTCCTACTCAAGAATGATTCGTACGGGGGCCGCCATCACCGCCTGGCGCTGCATAAGCCACCCCTGCACCATGTAGGCGCCCTGCTCTGTCCCAGGGCCTGCTGACCTCTGCCCGCGTGCCCCCTCCCCAGCTGAGCACTCTCTCTCCCCGCAGCAGTCCAAGGTGATCACACTGTGTGTATACCGGGACGTCAGCGGCATGTTCACCACCGAGAGCCGCCTGGGAGGAGTCCGCGACGAACTGGGGGGCCGCGGCGGCCCTGAGGCTGAGGGCCAGGGTGCAGAGACCAGGTGTGTGAGGGCAGCAGGGCGGGGTGGGTGCAAAGACCAAATGTGTGAGGGCAGCGGGGTGGGGCGGGTGCAGAGACCAGGTGTGCGAGGGCGGCGGGGCAGGGAGGCTAGGCCGCGCGCCTGTGCCTGTGACCTGTGACACCTGCCCTTCGCAGCCCCACGGTGGACGACGAGGAGGAGATGCTCTACGGGGACTCAGGCTCCCTCTTCAGCCCCAGCAAGGAGGAGGCGCGCAGGAGCAGCCAGCCGCCCGCCGACCGGGACCCCGCGCCCTTCCGGGCCGAGCCCACCCACTGGTGCCTGCTGGTGCGGGAGAATGGAGCCATGGAGGTGGGTGGCACCCTGTGCCCACGCCCCCCAGGCCTGCCCGGCGCCCGCCCCACCGCTGACCGCACCACCCCACAGATCTACCAGCTCCCCGACTGGCGGCTCGTGTTCCTGGTGAAGAACTTCCCTGTGGGCCAGCGCGTCCTGGTGGACAGCTCCTTTGGCCAGCCCACCACCCAGGGCGAGGCCCGGAAGGAGGAGGCCACGCGCCAGGGCGAGCTGCCCCTGGTCAAGGAGGTGCTGCTGGTGGCTTTGGGGAGTCGCCAGCGCAGGCCCTACTTGCTGGTGAGTGTGCCCACCTGCCCGCCCTGACCCGGCCTGCCTGCCGGCCCTGCCCCCTGACGTCCCCTGTCCCCAGGTGCACGTGGACCAGGAGCTCCTCATTTATGAGGCCTTCCCTCACGACTCACAGCTCGGCCAGGGGAACCTCAAAGTTCGCTTCAAGAAGGTGCAGTGACCGGCAGGGCTGGGTGTGGGGGCGGTGAGGCAGGGCTAGGGGTCCCAGCCCTTAACTGCAGCACCCTCCAGGTCCCCCACAACATCAACTTCCGGGAGAAGAAGCCAAAGCCGTCCAAGAAGAAGGCGGAAGGGGGTAGCACGGAGGAGGGGACAGGGCCCCGAGGCCGCGTGGCGCGGTTCCGCTACTTCGAGGACATTTATGGCTACTCCGGGGTAGGCCAGCTGCTCTGCGGAGCAGGGTTGGTGAGCACAGGGCCTCCCCACAGTGTGAGGGGCTTCCTCACACTGTCTGCCCCCAGGTGTTCATCTGCGGTCCCTCGCCCCACTGGCTCCTGGTGACTGGCCGGGGGGCCCTGCGGCTGCACCCCATGGGCATCGACGGCCCCATCGACTCTTTTGCCCCGTTCCACAACATCAACTGCCCCCGAGGGTTCCTGTACTTCAACAGACAGGTAGGGAGGCCCCACGAGGCCCGGCCAGGCGTGCCAACCCCCTCCGAGGACAACTAGGCAGGACGAGGTGCTGGGGCCCAAGAATGAGGCCCTCAACCCATGGCTGGGAATGGGGGCACCGTGGCGTGGAGAGTTGGGCTGTCCGGTGGGTGGTGGGAGCCAAGGTCAAGGAGCTGATGTGGGGCTGAACGCTGGAGAGGCTTGGAGGACGAGGAGATTGGCAATGGAGGGTGTGGCCCACAAGGGCACCAGCCGGGTTCAGTCGCTGGTCTGCCCACTGGGCGCCCAGCTCTGCTCAAGGCGCTGGGTGACCGGCTGGGATGCTCACGTACCGAGCTTCCTCGTGTCACAGAGATGACAGCAGTAGCCCCATGGGCCGCCGAGGACTCGGCAGCGCCAGTGCACTTAGGCCTGGGCTGGAGGGGAGCCGCTGGGCCCCGTGTGCAGGTGCTGGCATGGCGTGCGCGTCCCACCCTGTGCCTGCGGCCTCCGGCGCCCACCCCCCCGAGCCCAGCCTCAGGCCACACCCATGCCAGCCCTGGGCAAACCTGGGTGAAGGGACAGGAAGCCCGCAAAGAGCAGGACAGTGGGCCACAGCCTCTGTCGCTGCCCGTTCCAGCGGACCCGAGGGCTGACCTGAGGGAGCCCTCGAGGCCTGGGTTCACCAGCTCGGCCTTCAGTGGGCACCAGGCCTCCCTCACCCCTGTGCCCACCCAGGGCGAGCTGAGGATCAGCGTTCTGCCCGCCTACTTGTCCTACGACGCCCCATGGCCTGTTCGGAAGATCCCGCTGCGCTGCACCGCCCACTACGTGGCTTACCACGTGGAGTCCAAGGTCTGCCCCTACTCGGCCGGTGACCCTTGGGGCTGGACCACGTGGAGTCCAGGGTCCGCCCCCACTCGGCCAGGAACTCTCGGGGCTGGGGTGGGCTCTGGCTCCTGACACCCTGCTCTCCCCAAGGTGTACGCCGTCGCCACTAGCACCAGCACACCTTGCACGCGCGTTCCACGCATGACGGGCGAGGAGAAGGAGTTTGAGACCATCGAGAGAGGTGCGCGGGGGCCCAGGCCGGGCCTGTCCTGGGGGCCGCTCCTCCCTGATGGTCCCCCTCTGTCCTTACAGACGAGCGGTACGTCCACCCTCAGCAGGAGGCCTTCTGCATCCAGCTCATCTCCCCAGTCAGCTGGGAGGCCATCCCCAACGCCAGGTGAGGCTGTGCCTGAGCGGGGCGTGGTGGGTGAGGCTGTGCCTGAGCGGGGCGTGGTGGGGCGGGCCGGGGCTGGCTCTGACCGGGGCTCCACCCGCAGGATCGAGCTGGAGGAGTGGGAGCACGTGACCTGCATGAAGACCGTGTCGCTGCGCAGCGAGGAGACTGTGTCAGGCCTCAAGGGCTACGTGGCCGCTGGGACCTGCCTCATGCAAGGGGAGGAGGTCACATGCCGAGGGCGGGTAAGTGGCCAGCAGGGCTTTCACAGCAGACAGTGCCCAGCACCCTGACTCAGCCACCCATCTCCTCGGCAGATCCTGATCATGGATGTGATCGAGGTGGTGCCTGAGCCTGGCCAGCCTCTGACCAAGAACAAGTTTAAGGTCCTGTACGAGAAGGAGCAGAAGGGCCCCGTGACCGCCCTGTGCCACTGCAATGGCCACCTGGTGTCGGCCATCGGTCAGAAGGTGTGCACCGCCCCCGCGGCCCCCATCGCCACCCCCCAGGCACCCCCCAGCTACTCACTCCCCCGCCCACCCCCAGATCTTCCTGTGGAGCCTGCGGGCCAGCGAGCTGACGGGCATGGCCTTCATCGACACGCAGCTATACATCCACCAGATGATCAGCGTCAAGAACTTCATCCTGGCCGCGGACGTCATGAAGAGCATCTCGCTGCTACGCTACCAGGAGGAGAGCAAGACGCTGAGCCTCGTGTCCCGGGTGCGGAGGGGGCTGTGCCGTGCCGTGGGGGCTGGGGGCTGGTGGCTGGCCCGGGCCGTCCTGATGGCCCTCCTGTCCTCAGGATGCCAAGCCCCTGGAGGTGTACAGTGTGGACTTCATGGTGGACAACGCGCAGCTGGGCTTCCTGGGTGAGTTTGGGGGCTGGGGCCCCTGAGACCCCTGGGTGTGCACAGGGGCTGACTCGGCTCTGATCCCCAGTGTCGGACCGTGACCGCAACCTCATGGTCTACATGTACCTGCCAGAAGGTGAGTGCTCCCTCCCTCCTCTGCCGGGTGGGGTCGGGTGGGGGCCAGGCGGGCAGTGACCTGAGGTCCCCTGTGGCCCAGCCAAGGAGAGCTTTGGGGGTATGAGGCTGCTGCGCCGGGCGGACTTCCACGTGGGTGCCCATGTGAACACGTTCTGGAGGACCCCATGCCGGGGGGCCGCTGAGGGGCCCAGCAAGAAGTCTGTCGTGTGGGAGAACAAGCACATCACGTGGTTCGGTGAGCATGGGGCCGGGGTGGGGGCAGCGGGCCGTGGCGGGTGCACTGGGTTCATTCCCTGTCCCCTCAGCCACGCTGGACGGTGGCATCGGGCTGCTGCTGCCCATGCAAGAGAAGACCTACCGGCGGCTACTGATGCTGCAGAACGCCCTGACCACCATGCTGCCCCACCACGCTGGCCTCAACCCCCGCGCCTTCCGGTGAGCCCACCCCCCAGCCCGACCAGACCCCCTGGGTCAGCCCAGACCCCCTCATGGCCTGTGCCCTCCGCACCCCCCAGGATGCTGCATGTGGACAGGCGCGTCCTACAGAACGCTGTGCGCAACGTGCTGGACGGGGAGCTGCTCAACCGCTACCTGTACCTGAGCACCATGGAGCGCGGGGAGCTGGCCAAGAAGATCGGCACCACACCCGACATCGTGAGCCACCCCCACCGGCCCCTGCCCGCCCGCCCCCCGCCGGCCCCCCGGCCTCACCCAGCCCTCTCTCTGCAGATCCTAGATGACCTGTTGGAGACGGACCGAGTCACCGCCCACTTCTAGACCCCTGGATACTGCCACTCACCCCACCCCTTTTTTGTACAAAATAAAAAACACTTGTTTTCAGAAGAGCATTGTGATTATTTCGGGGCCCCAGGGCATCCCCTACTCCAACAAATCACAGTCACTTGGCCCTGGCTGGGTGCGCGGTGGGACGAGCTCTATGGTCCTCCTGTCCAGGATGCCTAGGTTTCCAGGTACTTGGACAGCCCCTTGGTGTCAGGCATGATGCCCAGGTAGACCAGAACTCGAACCAGGAGGGCAGTGAGCCGCATCGACAGGGTCTCCAGCCTGTGGGGGGGTCGGGGGGCAGGTAGGTGGGGAGTGGGCCTTGGCTTCCCATCCTCCGACCCCCACACGCCAGCTCACCTCAGGGCCACTTCAAACTTGAACGTCTCCCAGATGACCCTGATGTGGCGCAGGATGCTGGCACCATAGATGCTCTGGTACATGGCACCTGCCAGGCGGCTCCAGCCCCGGACTGCACTGCACAGACACCGCGCGTGAGGTCAGCGCGGCCTCCCGCCCCCACCGCCCCAGGCTGCGCGGCCCTACCTCTTGGCCATGAGGAAGTAGCGGTCCACCGGGGCGCCCAGGGCGTTGTTGATGGAGCGCACCGTGTTGACGTTGCGCAGCACGAGCAGCATGGAGCGCGGCAGGGCCTTGAGCACGGCCATGACCTCCTCGAAGTGCTCGCGGGCCATGTCCTGCATGTAGGCCGCCTCCTCACGGCTCAGCAGGCGCGAGCGCCACAGCTGCCCCAGGCGCACGGGCCGCTGCATGAGCACCTCGGAGAACAGGAGGTAGTCTGGGGGGGCCTGAGCCAGGCTGTGCCCCCTCCGGGCTGCACACCCACCCCCCGGCCTCACCTTGCACTCCCAGCTCAGCTGCATGCGCCTTCATGGCCGCCTCGTCCCTCAGGATGATGGCCCGCCACAACTGGCACAGGGCGAGCCTGTCCCTGCAGGCCCAGCAATGAGCAGGGGAGTGGGTGGTGGCCAGTCGGGGGGCGTGCCCACCCAGCCCACAGGCCCGCTTACTTCTCGTCCAGGAACTGGTAGAGCCCATGGTCCAGCAGCACCAGCTGAGCCTTCCCGTCCGGGCCTTTCCGCACCAGAACTGGGGAGGGGCGGGCTCTAGTTCCCTGGTTCTGGGGTGCAGCCCCCAGCACCCCGCCCCCAGCCGTGGGGCTCTCCTTACCATTGCCGGGGTGGGGGTCAGAGTGGATGAAACCCGTGTAAAAGATCTGTTCGGCAAAAGCCTTGATCAGCTTCTCTGCAATCTGGGCCGAGGACAGGCAGGAGTGGGGATGGGGTCAGACCACACGCCATCACGCCAGACGCGGGTCACACCCTCCAGTCCAGCCCCACAGCACTCACATCCTGCACCGCCAGCCCCATGCTCTGGATGGCCTCCACGTCATTGACCTTGCAGCCCTCATAGAACTCCGCTGTCAGCACACGCTGGGAGAGAGCAGGCGTCAGAGGTCCCCTACCCAGCGGGGCCCAGCCCACCTTACTGGACGTGCCCCAGTGCACGTGGGCACCACCCAGGGGGGCCCAGCCCACCTTACTGGACGTGCCCCAGTGCACGCGGGCACCACCCGGGGGGGCCAGCCCACCTTACTGGATGTGCCCCAGTGCACGCGGGGCACCACAACGTGGCGGAAGTGTTGCAGCTCCCGTGCACAGCGCTCAGCGTTGCGGCCCTCGTTCTCAAAGTCCAGCTCCTGGGCCAGGGTCCCCTTGAGGTCCTGGGAACCATACGGGCAGTTGGGGGTCCAGCCTGGGAGCCGGCCCACCCCAGCCCCCTGCCCCGCGGTACCTGGAGGACCCAGCTGAAGCCGAAGCTGGGGTGCATGAGCTCCACGAGGTGCAGCAGGAGCTCCAGGGTGTGGATGTCGCCATCAAAGCGGTCCCGCAGATCGATGTACTGCACCTGCACAGGAGGCTTCAGGGAGGGCCGGCTGCCGGCACCGCGCCCCCCACATGCCCTGGGGACCCCTCGTACCTTCACGGCCACCACGGTGCCATCGTGCAGCCTGGCACGGTGCACCTGGGCCAGGCTCGCTGCAGCAATGGGCTGGTAGTCAAACTCCTGGAAGAGCTCGTGGGGCGGGGCCTGGAAGTCTTCGAGGAACAGCTCATCCACCTGGAGGAACACGCCTCGAGCAGCGTGGGGGACACCATGGGGCCACACTCCCCGCCTCACGCCTCGGGGGGTGGGCTCACCTCCCGGAAGCCCCGCGTGAGGGCCCTGTCCTCCAGCACCCGCAATGTCCTGATGTACTCGGGGGGCAGCAGGTGGTTGAAGGAGCAGAGCCCCTGGCCCAGCTTCACGTACAGACCCCCGTTGCTGATGGCCCCCGCCACCAGGGCGTCAGCCGCCCGCTGATGACACGCAGACATCACCTCCAAGTACCTCGGGCTGTTCTGACCACAGGCAGAGAGGACAGGGATGGGGGCAGGCAGGACCCTGGGCCCCCCAGGCATGCCCACCCCACAGGCACAGGACGGGCCAGCCAGGACGCAGGTACAAACCTCCTCCACCCCACGCAGGATGACGTTCGTGCACCACCAGTAGTCCAGTGAGATCTGCAGGCCGACCCGCAGAGACCTGCGGGCAGAGGACGCCCTCAGCCCCAGCTGGCCCGTGCAGCAGGCACCCCACCAGCGCCTCGGACAGCTGTGAGCACCTAGGGGATGCCGCGGGGCTCTCGGGACTGCACAGCCAGCAGGTCCATCTCAGCTCCTGGGCTGGGCACTGGGCAGCCTGCTCGCACGCCACCCCCTGGTCCCTGTATGCAGATGAGGGGTGCCCAGGACAGCAGGGGGCGCAGTCCCTAACAAGCAGACGTGTTCCTTCATTCTTTGATAGCACTTGTTAATAGGAAAGCCCACCCTCGAGTAAAGCCGCTCCGTCTGTGGACACACTCGTGTCCGTGCACAGCGGACCCTGCACAGTGGCCCAGCCTCCTCTGCACTCGGCTGCGCCCTGTGGACTGGAGCCCTGGGTCGAACCCCGGAGCTGCGGGTGCACCCCGAGCAGTCCCACGGGCCCTGGCCTTCTGGTGCAGGCTGAGGTCATCACTCCCTTCTGCACCCCAGGCTATGGACATGGAAGCCCCGGATCTGGAGAGGGGAGGATCCAAAACCAGGTTCCAGACCCTCACTGAGCACCACAAACCAGGTCCACCCAGCCACTCCAGCAAGAAGGGCTGTCTGAGCACGTCAGGGTGAGCAAGGACACACGTTTCTCTGAGCTCCCGGGACCCGAGGGAGCTGCACTCCTTCCTGAGTACTCTGTCCAAAAGCCAACGCAAGGTCTGCACAGGGGCTGATGGTGAGGTGCAGCTGGTGGGGTGAGGTCTACACTCATGGGGGTGACCTAATAAGTCACTAATTTAGGGACAAGGGCAGCCCGGTGTCTCCCAGGTAGAGAAAAGGTTACAGACACAGAAAGAGCGGAAATCTGGAGGACTCACGTTGAAAATGGAACGGCACGTTTACCTCTGACAACGGCAAACAGCTGACTGTACATGCAGCCCGGAGCGGCAAACACACTGGCGCCGCGCCAGGGTCCCTGCCCATCCTGAGGGTGGATGGTCACAAGGCTGAGCCTGGAGTGACTGTGGTGCCAGCGGGAGTAAAATGCTTGAAGGATGGATCACGTCAGAAGGATTCAGAAATGTCAGAAATAAAATGTTGTACGTTTGAAATGATTTACAATAAAATTGTAGAGATTAAAAGAGAGGGTCACAAGTCAGGTGCAGGAGCTCCTACAAAACAACCCTCAAGAGTTGCAGCAACAAGCCGGCAGTGACGCCATGTGTCCGGTAGAGGCTGATGCGAGCAGGGTTGGGGGAGACACACAGGAGGACAGGGTTCCCTGACGGCAGAACAGCCCTTGGGGGTGGATATGACGGCTGAGCCAGGAGGACGAGCTCACCGGACAAGCACCGGAAGGGAAGGCGCTAAACCAGCAGCAACAGGAGAGGGCAGGGCACCGGCGTCAAAGTATGAGGGAAGCCGAAGGCCAAACGTGGGACAAACCACGAGCACACATCAGAAGTACACACGTCGGGGCTCGGCAAAGCTTTTCTTGGAAAGGTTAGACAGTGAACACTGGGCCTCAGGGGCAGCCTCAGAAGGGGCAGGGATGTCCTCCACGGAGCTTGCTCTACGGAGCAGGCAGCACCTCGGACCTTGTATATGGCACAGGGCCAGGGTGCTGACCTGATGGTGTCATAAGGCCTATCGGCCCGCAGACATGTCAAAGTCATCATACGATGCAGAATTAATGTAAGCCTGCTCCTGTAAACCTAGAGGTTTCCCGAGCGAGGCAGCTGATGGCGGCCAGAAAGGACAACCATGGCATTAGAGTTGGGGGTCTTCGCTCAGTCAGGCCTACGGAGTGCAGCCCCAGCAGAGATTCTGGACACCACAGTCAGAGGCCAGGGGTGTGGGAGCTCTGAGGCGGGGCCGCCCAGACCCCTCCTGGGCACCCCGTTCTCGTGCTGAGTCTAACTTCACCTTCTTGTAGTAAAAACACCAAAACCAACATGGTGTTTCCTGAGCCATCCTAGGAAACTATCAAAACTGAGGGAGGGTGGGGACCGCCCCGTGTGTAGCCCGTGGTCTGAGGGGAGGGAACCTTGGGGACGCTGGGACTCACAGCTGCTGTCAGACGCCCTGGGCAAGGGGGGTCTGGGGACCGTGTCCTGAGCCTGAGTTTAGCCACGAGAGCCGAGGAGACTCTGAGAGCTGTTCCAGGCTGAAGGAGGCTAGACACGGGCCCAGACCTCATGTGGAAATGGCTGTTACTGGAGGGCCTGGTGACACAGGACGGGGTCTGAGGGTTAGAGGGTCACAATGTGTTTGTCAGCTCCCTGATCGTGGCTGTGGAGGAGAACATCCTTGTTTAGGAAATTCTCAAGATTTCAGGAATAATGGAGCATGTTGACAACATACTTGTCAATGTTTCAAAAAGAAAAAAGTTGTATTATTAGTCCAACTTCTTTGGACATTTAAAATTGTGTCCAAAAAAAACAAAAACAAAACCCCACAGGGTTTGTAAAGTTAAAATTAAGTAAGAGGTGGGATCAGAAACCACCCTTAAGCACCCCGGCCCCGTGAGCAGGCCTGGCGCGTGCGCTGCGTCCCAGCCCCCCCGCCACAGCAGGACCAGCCGCCACCCTTGGGCGAGCCAGGCCCGACTTCCTGGGCTCCTGCCAGCACACTGCAGGCTCCCGGGTCTCCAGGGGCCCCGTGGCTGCCCTGCACCCACCAGGGCTCGGCCAGGCCCACCCGTTCTGGCAACTGTCAGGGCTGAGAGCTGAGGAGGCCACACAGCTGGTGGGGAAGGTAACCTCTCTAGCGCTCCTTCACTCAGTCCCAGCTCGGCTTCTGAAAACTGGCTGTGAAAGCCCCCTGAAGGAAGAGGAGCGGGTGGGCGCGCCGAGCCTGCAGCTAACACGGGGGACAGCAGCCCATGCGAGCTGGAAGGGGAAACGGCCCGGACCCGCTGAGGCCGCGGGCTGTGGAGCCTGGGAAACCCTGTAGGACACAGAGTCCGCTGCCTGGAACCTGCCCAGGAGGGCAGCCAGGAGTTCAGGCAGACCCTCAGGAGGGTGGAGGTGAGGTGCTTGTCTGTCTGCCCACCCGCAGCTGCCGCTGGGGTAAATCTCAACAAAGAGGCAGCCAAACGGCCCTGTCCTAGGCATCCTGATCCTCCACCAGGCCTGGACCCGGGCTGCCCAAGGGCTGGGGGCTCAGAGCTGGCACAGCAGGACAGCCACTGTGGCCTCCGCACGCAAGGCCGCGCAGGAGCCGCCTCGGGCCATCGCCTCCCGGCCCCTCGGTAGGGTGGGGTGGGCTGAGGTCTCCCACTACGGAAGCTGGCTCTCAGGCCTCTGTGGGCAGCAGGCTCGGACCTGGCTGGAGCAGGACGCCTGCCCAGGCTTCTCAGAAGGAAGACCGCCCACACTACCCCCAGAATCCTGCCTAGGAGATGCAGGAGCGTGAGGCAGCCTTCAGCTTAAGGAGCCCCAGGCTCCAGTGACCAGCAGGGCATGGTGCTGGTCCAGGCACCTGCTAGTGGAGGCAAGGAGGAAGCCCCCGCGACCCCGAGCTATCCCTGGGAAAGCAGGGGTGGCCAGAAGGGAGACAAGGCAGCGGCCAGAGATGGGTCTGTGGGGGCCACACCCTGTGCAGACAGCTCGGTCCTGCAGTGCTCAGTCGCCCCGGGGCAGAACAGCGCCCCAGGGAGGCAGCATCAGAGCGCCCAGCAGAAACCTGCAGCCCCAGCCCCCAACGTGGCCGCGCCTGCCCTACCTGCTGAAGCGCCCAATGCCGTCCACCACCAGCCGCATCCGCCTCCTCTCCTGGGCTCCCGCCGTCAGGTATCGCACCCCGAGCAGCAGGGGCGCCCCCAGGGCCGCGGCCGACAGCGCCTTCCTCCACAGGGGCTGGGGCCTCAGGGGCCTGCACAGACACGGGCGCACGGCCCAGTCACCCGGGCGGCTCCGCCCTGGCTAAGGCCACAGGCGCTGCAGCGGCACTAGGACCTCGGCAGGCGGCACTGACTTCGGGCGCTTGACCTGCGGGTCCAGGTCACCCCACTGAGCCCCCCAGACGCCCAGACCCCACATGGGCTCCATCCTGCCCACTGTCCACCAGGCCTTGGATCCTCCCGCCCCCACCCTCGCTGCCCCCTGGTCTCCAACAGGCGTGCCCCCCCACCACTCTCAGCCCACAGCCCCCACCAGGTCCCAGACCAGGGCCCTGGCGGTGGGGGGCCGGCACAGCCCGTCGTGGGAAGGGTGCGCAGAGAAGGTCCAGCCTTACGCCCCCCAATGGAGGGCACCCTGTATGATGAGGGGCATGTGCCAGAGGGTGCCTGTGGCGAGCTCCCCACCTTGCTGGTGGGGCTGCGAGGTTCCTCCTGAAGAAGGTGGCAGGGGACGGCCAGGGCTTGGGCCTGCCCTGCAGCAGGGCCGAGTGGAAGTGGCAGAGCTGTGCCTGCAAAGAGCAGAGGGCACAGGGCTGGCGGCAGGAATCCCCCTTGCCCCCACGACCCATCACTGCGGAGCGTCAGTGCTTCCTGGGCCCGCGTCTGACTCGGGAGCAGCAACAGCTCCAGGTTCAGAGCGCGGGCAAGGGCAGTGTCACACGAGGGAAGCAAGGCCGCGTCTGCACCAGGAGGCCGCCCCCCACTGGCCCTGCCCCCAGCTCCCGGCAGAGTCCTGGCGCCCTCACCGCCTGTTTCCCCTCTGAGACCAGCAGCTTCCCAGGGAAGGGTCAGGATCAGAAAGGAGGCAGGGCCTCGGGGACTGGCACTGGGCAAGTAAACAGACACAAGAACTTGTGTCTCTGAGCCCCATGGTGAGACCTGGGGTGGGAGGCAGGGGGGGCACAGCCAGGGGCAGGCAGAGAAGCAAGGCCCCACGAGCTGCCCTGGCTGAGGGGCACGGAAGAAACCACGGCACGCCACGGTCAGCCTTAGTCTCCCGATCTTACTGGAGTAAGACCTGAAGGGCTCTCAGCCTCAGGTTCCCCAAACTGTAAACAGTCTCAGTTTCGGGGACAAAAAAAGATTTCGCAAACTAAATCATAGCCCACAGCACAGATGTTAACGTTATTATTATGAAATCTGAGCCAAACAAGGAACTGACTTTCCAATCACTTTCTGGCCAAAGCACACAGCCCTGGAGACGATTTCAAGGATACAAAACAACACAGAAGTCAAAGGAAAAGTCAATGACCCACTGTCCTCAGAGGAGACCAGGGCTGACAGAGAGCGCTGCTCCCCAAGGCCCCCGCAGTGAGTGCAGATCCTCGAGGAAAACCCTGCAGGGGCCACAGAGGCAGCCTCGGGCAGACGGGCAGCAAGGGCCAGCCGCCACAGACGGTGCCCACCCTTTCCTATCCCCCACCCCCAGCCCGCTGACAACACGAGCCCGTCTCCTCCCCAGCAGAGCCCTCTGCGCGTGTCCGGTGGAGACATGCTGGCCGCAGGCCCCCTCAAGCCCTCTCACCACCATCGTCCTGCAGCAGGAGGTGCATGCCCCCGTGTGCTGCGCTGGCCCAGCCGCAAGGCCTGGTCCTGGAACACTGGAGCCTCAGCCAGGTGGGGTGTCCCAAGGGACCCCAGGGGATTCATGCAGGGAGGCCGTAGGAGCAGGCAGGGCCAGATGCCCAGCAAGACCGGCTGCAGCCCGAGGCAGAGCTGGGCCTCTGGGGCGATCAGGGAGACGGCATGAGGAGCCAGCACGAGGGCCGAGGCCGGTGCCTGAGTCGAGAGGCTGCCATTCCCCTCATACCAGCCACCTGCGCCTCCGGCCAGGGAGCAGTCTGATGCGGCTCAGTCTTCTCAGAGAGACCACAAACCCACGGAAAAAGAAATGACGGCAGCCAGCAGCCCTGGGGCTTCTGGTTCATTATCTGTGACCCAGAGGATTCTTGAGCATGGGGTACTCTTTACACAGCAGTCTGGCCTCTCCGAAACCTGTTCAGATCCACGCGTTGACAACTACTGGTACCTGGTACAAGCACTTATCAATTCTCTCTCCTTGTTGTACATGTTGCCTAGTTTTCATTAGAATTTTAAAAAAGAGTCACAAGAAAAAACCTGGGAGGACTTGCACCAAATGCAAAGCATGAATCCTAACTGAATCTCTGAAAGAAAACACCTATGAAACACTTGTGGGACCACAGTCAGCAGAGAGCCACAGTCAGGATTTTGAGGTGAGATGGTTCTGATGGTCACATCAGAGGATACCCTCCTCCTTTAGGGGTGCACGATGAAGTGTCGAGATTATGCGTCAAGAAGTCTGTGTCTTACTTTCAAAATACGTATGGTTTCAAACGGACACAATCAGCTGGAGCCAGATGCTAACACTGGGTAGACCTAGGTGGAAGCACCTGGGTAAGTAACTCTCGGGGACCCTACACTTGACCGTTTTCACAGTCACAGGGGTAGCGCGTCTGCCGCACTCTCCGGGAGGCGGTGGGTCCAGGCACACCTGGCACTGCCCGGAGACGCTGAGCGGTCACGACCCGGGGCGGAGGCGCTCCCGGCATTGAGGGGACCGCTCACCACCAGCCACTGGCTGGGCTCCCCAGAGCCTCAGGCTGAGCCGAGGCTGCGGCTCAGGGCGGACCCTGGGGCCACACAGCTGGGGCTGGAATCTGGGCTGAAGCACTTGCCAGCCATGCCATTTAGGTAAGTTCCTTCCTCTGTGCCTCAGTTTCCCTGTCTGCGGGGTGGGACCACTGCACTGCTGCAGCGCGGGTGAGTGAACTGACATCTGGAAAGCCCTTGGGCAGTGCCCAGTGTGGGGGCAGGTGAAGCACCGCCAAGGCCAGCCTGTGGTCAAGGAGAGGGCAGGCCCTTCCAGGTGCTCCTCGCTGCAAGAAACTGCCCGCTGGTCCCCAGTGCTCCCTTGGGCACCCTCCTCCCAGCAACCCTGCCCTCCCAGCTCCGCAGGCCACCCCACCTAACACAAACAAGCACTTATTTGCTGGGTTGAACTAAGCTGAGAAAACAGACTACAGATCTTCTTTGATTTACGATGGGGTTAGGGTTAAACCCATTGTAAGTTGAGAAATGTCAAAAGTCGAAAATGCATTTAATACACTGAACCTACCAAAGTTTAGCCTGGTCTTCCTGAAACCTGCTCAGAACACTCACAAGTGGGCAAAACCATCTAGCACAAAGCCTGTTTCACACTGAAGCGGGGACCAGTTCTGTAACTGACTGCACACCGCGCCGACGGTGAATACAGGACACGGTCAGGGCACCCGAGTGTGCCCTGGAGATTGCAGGCTGACGGGGAGCTGCTGCGGCCGCTGCCCAACATCAAAGAGAGCATCCGCTTCCCGCCACTGGTCCAGAAAAGGGCCAAACTCAAAGCTGGAAGTACTTTCTACTGACTGTGCATCACTTCCGCACCATCATGAGTCAGGGATCAACAGGTAGAAAGTGTGGAGCAGATTACACACGCTGATAAAGAAATCCTCAGCTCTGGAGCGGATGGGCCGCTGCCAAGTCCCGGTGGGGACGCACACGAGACAGCGAAGGAAAACGGCCAAAGCTGACAGGTAACGATTACCCTGAAATGTTCCCATTCAGAGGCAAGGAAAGGACAGATCCACAAGTTATTCTAGCCAGAATGCCAACGACCTGCAGATCCAAGGCTGCCGGCGCCAAGGCTGAGGTGAGGCCTGAAGGGGCTGCCACACCAAAGGGCAGGCACAGCAGCTCCAAGACCACGGCTGAGCCCAGGGCCACATCTCCTCCGCCAGGGACCCCGCACACGTGCTCCGGGTGTGTTTCAGGGGCAGCAGGAGACTGCGAGCGAGGACGGTGCCCTGAGAGGGCACTGCCATCAAGGCCTCCACCTGGGCAAGGCCCAGAGTCCATCAGGGAGATGCGGCGGGGCACATGGCGAGGACACTGCCAGAGGAGAAGCAGGCGCAGCCCCAGTCGGTGCTCCTCCAGGGGAACGGCGCCCCGGGCCGACAGGGGCTGCAGAGCGGGGCAGAGTGCCCGCGGGCCAAGCCCTGCACTGAGCCGCAGGCCTGCCCAGCCGCCTCACTGACCGCACTCTGTGCCTGCGGGGCGGCTCCCTGCTGTGCCCTGCCAAGCTAGAAAGGTGGAAGATGGCAGAAATAAAGCGCCTTGCTCAGGGCCTGGCACCTAACAGGTGCTCAATAAAATGCACGCATTTCTGAGGCGGGGCTTATTTCCTCACGAGGCCCACAGCACAGCAGAGAAGCCAGAGGCTGGGAAATCGAACCACTTCCCCAGCCCATACCCTTCCCATCCCCAAACCAGCCACCAGGCGGAGCACACTGTCCCTGGAGTCATTAGTAGGAGAGTCCAGTGAGAAAAAGGCAAATCACCTAACAAGTAAGTTTACGTATCACGTTCTTACTAAACACAGTTCTTTTCACAGAAGGCCAAACCTGAATCACTGACTCTAAAGCTCAGGGCCCTGGCTGCTCCCACAGCCTCCTGACCACTGTCCACCACTGGCTGGGGCTCTGGAAGGGAAGCTGAAGACCAGCGTCCACAGCCTCCGGACACCTGGCCAATGCCAAGGGGGCACGGCCAGAAAAGTAATGGCCCCTGACCACAGCCCCCAGAGCAGCTTTTTGTCGTTTTCTGAGGAATCAGCACCACAGCAGGCGCTCTGGCCACACTGCCTCATTCCCAGCCCTGACCCCTCACTCAATCGCCCGAGACGAACATCCCTCTGGCAGACCCTGCACAGCCACGAGGAGCCTGGCCCAGGCCTGCTCTCCAGGCCGCTGTTGTGCCTGAAGCCCGCCCCCATTCACCAGGGCTCTTTGTTCCCCTACCCCACTCCACTGTCCTTATCACAGGAGCACAGGTTAGCCTGCAGGCTTCTCCCCACCAGGCTGGGCAGGGCCATCTCTTTCTTAATCATCTCAAAGGTACAGCAGAAATTCTTTATCATAAACACTTGCTGACCTCAGATAAATGCAGAACCCCACATGGCCCAGGCCATGTGCTGAGCAACAGGTCAAAGGCCGCAGTCAGGAGAGAGACAGCAGCAGCTCCCCGGGAGAATGAGGCCTCTGCTGACGACACCAGAGCCCTCACGGGGCCCTGCTGGCTCATGCCAGCTGGATGCCGGGGACTCCCCAAATATCCCCACCACCCAGGAGACACCCGAGGGTCACAGAGCTATAAATGCGGCAGAGCCAGCAGCCAGAACTCCCAGGAGCCAGTCCAGGGCAATATCCACGCATCACATGTAACCCGCACCACACCCAGAGCGGCAGCAAACAGGTACAGAGAGGGCGCCTCCTCAGCAGCATGAACACACACGCAGCCTTCCTGGGGCGGTCCTCTCACTCCCGAAGCCTCCCGCTTTGGGACAAGATGAGAGGGCCCTTTTCTCAGCCCAGGTGCACCATGCTCATCCGGAACTCAGCTAACAATCTATCCAGCAGTGTCACTCAGACAGACACTACAGAGCTCACAAACTCCGTGTGCACATCAACACCGAGCCACGAGCACCTGCCCTCATGCTTTAGGTACAAGCTGAGCTGTTGGATTTCCTAACACCCTGTAGATTAGACACAGCAGATTTGAAAAGTCACTGCAGATAAGCCGGACCCCAGAAGAAGCATCTGCTGAATCTCACGAGACCTGAAACTACAAAGAGGTGACAAGAATCTGGGCACTGTAAGGGCAGGTCAACAGCCCTGCGCACACAGCAGGAGAGTAAGCAAGCTCTGAGCCCGAACTGCTCTTAAGGTCAGGAAGAGAGGCTGGGTGTCTGGGCCCGGGAAAGGGAGTGGAGATGACCTTGAACACCATGTCCTTTGCTTTTCTCGGGTCTCTGACCCTCTCAGCACCAGTCAGGACTCAGAAGCCTACTGGGCCCTGCTCTATTTACTGGTCATGAGCATCTCCTGCTCAAGGGCCAAAGCCCGCCTGCCCACTCCCGAGGGCTGCCTAGAGGACGGAGTGACCTGAAGGAGTGAAGCCGCTTTATAAACTAGAAAAGACCAACTCACTGTCTCTGCCTGACTCTCAGACTAACGCTGCTTCATCATCTCACCCACAAAACACCCCTGTGTAATGGAGATGCTCTACAAGCCACAGAGCCAATGGACATTCATTTGTATTGACACCTAAGCCCACAAGGCTAGGCTTATTAGAAAACTATGAGGTCTACAGAAAATTCCATGTTGAAAATGGTGATGAGCCCCACTCAGTCTCCTCACCTCTAAACCAAGGGGCTAGGTTTTCGGAGAGGGAGTGGCTAAGACCTGGGTCAACGACTATGACACCCTGCTTGAAAGGTGCCAATTCAAACGGCAGAGATGCAATAAAACGGGAGGTCCCACGGGGCGCAGACTGGAAAGGCAGGTGCCATGTTCGGGACCAAAAGAAGCTGAGTTAGGCGGGCAGCCCAGGGCCAGGCAGAAACCTAGGAAGGCCTGAGAGGCGGGGTGACCCCGAGGCACAGCCGGGCCGCAGCAGCTGTCAGCCCACCTGCCGCCCCCGCAAGTCCTGTCTCCCCAGAGGCGGGGGGCAGCAGTCAGCCCGGGATGACCCGGGCTGGGCTGGTGACAAGGAGAAAAGGGTGCCCAAGGGATCAGGTGAAGAAAGGGCGGGGGGGTCCGCTCTGCGATTCGTTCGGGCAGAGCCTGCAGCGGCGAGGGGTCTGAGGCAGACACGGGGCAGGCGGAGGCGCCAGGCGCCAGGCAGCCGCCTCGGGAAAGGGCGTCTCCCTGGGGAGGAACGTCCGTAAGGGACGAGGGTCGTCCCTCGCGGGGAAGGAGGCTTTGGAGAGTCGCCTCTGAGACAAGACTCCCGCACCAAGAAGTAGCCTCGGAAAAGCGGAGCTGCGGCGTGCGGCGGGGAAGGCCCGATGTCTCCCTCACAGGGCCTGGGGGCTGAAGCGGGGACCCGAGGACAGGCTGCCTGACGGCTGTGACGGGCTCCAGCCAGCCGGGAGGATCCCTGGGGGGCGAGTCTTGGGCCCTGCGGGTCCCGGCTGGGCGACCCGGGCCGCGGCAGGGGCGCGAGCGCTCGGGGTCTCACAGGTCTCCACATTTTCGGTCCGCCGCTCAGCTCCCGCTCGCCACACGCCGCACACCCTCCGCCGGCCCAGCAGGCACTGCGGGAGGGGCACAGTGCGCACGCGCGCGCCGTCCGATGGGCGGGCGGGACTGGAGGCCACGCCCCGAGTAGTCCCGCCGCCGCGGTGGAGCAGCGCCCCCTGGCGGCTCCCGGCCCACTAGGTTTAGGGCCAGTACCGGCGCTCGGTCAAGGCACGCGGTCTGAAACCGCTCAGTTCAGTTCCGTCGCTCAGTCGTGTCCGTCTTTGCGACCACATGGACTGCAGCACGCCAAGCTTCCTTGTCTATCTCCAACTCCCAGAGCTTGCTCAAACTCACGTCCATCGAGTTGGTGATGCCATCAACCATCTCCTCCTCTGTCGACCCCAGACCCTGCTGCTGCTAGGGTTTTTTCCCACCCCCAGTGGAAGCTGAGGTTTGGGGAGGTCAGGTCACCTGTTGCCCCAGGAGTTCACAGCAAAGGCGGAAGCCGGGAGGGAGAAGAGACCCCACTAGGGGCTCAGCGCCGGCAGCTGGAGTTGAACCCAGGGCGGGGAAGGGGCAGCCGTTTCAGCCCAGCACTTGCAAGCGATGGATTAGGGTGACTAACTGCTCAAGCCTCGCTTTTCTTGCTGCAAAATGAGGTCCTGGCTCACAAGTTAAGGATGCTAAGATACCACGCAGGCCACCTTAAGTTTGCTTTGCTAGAAGTTATTATAAAAACTCTCAGATTGGACTTTCAAAGGCCTCCATTATTTGTTATCCCAGGTGAGAAACATAATGTATATTTTATGAGCGAATTTCTGTTTGTGAGCCTGCTAGAAAGAGGCCTTCCTGACTGCCTATAAGGCATGGAGTGCGAAACCCTGGTAGTGTTCTGTAGGCATTCGCTCCAGGAGGTCGACCCATGTTCCCTAGAAGTGACTCACTCCTGTTAATGAGCCACCCTCTTGGTGTGGCCATTTACAAGGCCTCTTGCACACAGCAAATTTCTCCAATTCTGTCTTGGTAAAAAGAAAGATAGACTCTAACTGAACTTGTGCATATATATCTATGCTGCTGTGAAGAGTAAGACTCAGTAAAAGTCTCAGTGTGAGAATCAGGGATGCAAGTTGGTGAGAAGCAAGTGTTATTTACAGATTGATTCCATTTTTTGGCTGATTCGGGTCTTCATTGCAGCCGGAGGGTTTCCATTGCCCTGTGGCATGTGGGATCTTAGTTCCCCAGCCAGGGATTGAACCGGCGCCCCTTGCTTGGAAGCACAGTGTTAACCACTGGACCATCAGGGAAGGCTCTGCTAGTATAACTTTGTAGTAAGTTTTGTAATTGGGAAGTGTGAGAGATTCCTGAAACTTTATTCTTTTTTTTAGTGCTTTTAAAATGTTATTGCGTGTATGTATATTATATGAAATATATGACTACGTATTTCTACATTATCTTGTAAATCCCGACCAAGGGATCGAGCCCCAGTCTCCTACATTGCAGGCATATTCTTTACTATCTGAGCCACCGGGGAAGCCCATATGTATATACATACATACACACACACATATATATATGCTTTTGAAATAAAATGTTTTTTTCTTCCAGTTTTATTGAGATGTAACTGATGCTGCACTGTGTAAGTTTAAGGTGTGCAGCATGATTAGACTCACATACATCATAAAATGGTCACTACAATACACTCACTGAACATCATCTTGTATAAACATAAAAGGTAAACAATTTTTTTCCTTATGTTGAGATCTCTTAGGATTTACTCTGACAAACTTTCATATGTAACATTCAGCAGTTAATTAATCATGCTGTATATTACATCCCTAATATTAATACTTACCTTTTTTTGGCTGTGCCACTCGGCATGCATGCATGTTAAGTCACTTCACTTGTGTCCAACTCTTTGTGACCCTATAGACTGTAGCCCACCAAGTTCCTCTGTTGATGGGATTCTCCAGGCAAGAATGCTGGAGTGGGTTACCATGCCCTTCTCCAGGGGATCCTCCTGACCCAGGGATCAAACCCATGTCTCTTAGATCTCCTGCATTGGCAGGAGAGTTCTTAACCAGTAGCACCACCTGGGAAGCCTGCCGCTGGGCATGCAAGCTCTTAATTCAGGATCGAACCCATACCCCCTGCAGTGAAGCAAGGCGCCCTGACCGCTGGACGGCCAGGGAAGTCCCCCTAGTACTTGCCTTACAACCGGAAATTTGCCCCTTCTACCTTTATTCAGTTCTGCCTCCCCCACCCCTTGCTTCTGGTAACCACAAATCAGACCTCCTTTTCTATGAATTTATTCTCGATGCATAGTTGACCTACACCACCAGTAGTTCCAGGTGAACAATGTAGTGATTCAATATTTCTGTACATTACAAAATGATCCCCAGGGTAAGTCTAGTTACCATCTGTCACTGCACAAAGTTACTACTATATTATTGACTATATTCCCTCCTGTACATTTCATACCTGATGACTCACTTATTTTGTAACTGGAAGCTTGTACCTCTTATTAATCTCCCTCACCTATCTCACTCATCTCACATACCTCTCCCCTCTGGCAACTACCTGTTTGGTCTCTGCATCTATGAGTCTGTTTCTGTTTTCATATGTTTGTTCACTTGTTATGCTTTTTATTCCACTTATAAGTGAAATCATACAGTATTTGTCTTTCACTGTCTTACTCCACTCAGCAAAATACCCTCTCAGTCCATCCATGTTGTCGAAATGGCAAGATTCCATTCTGTTCTATGGCTAATTGTGCTCAGTTGCTCAGCTGTGCCCTACTCCTGTGACCCCATGGATTGTAGCCCACCAAGCTCCTCTATCCATGGGATTTTCCATGAAAAAATACTGGAGTGGGAAAAAAAAAAAAAGAATACTGGAGTGGGTTGGCATTTCCTACTCCAGAGGATCTTCCCAACCCAGGGATCAAACCTGCGTCTCTTGTGTCTCCTGCATCAGTAGGCAGGTTCTTTACCACTCTGCTACCAGGGAAGCCCAAGGACAGGGTTCTGTGGCTAATACTCCATTGTGTGTATATATATATAATACATGTGGCACATCTTCTTTATCCACTTATCTGTCAATGGACAATTAGATTATTTCTGTATCTTGGCTATTGTAAATAATGCTGCAATTAACATAGGGGCTCATGTATGTTTTCTAAGAACAAGTGTTCTTGTTTTCTTGAGATAAATACTCAGAAGTGAAATTGATAGATCATATGGTAACTCTATTTTTAACTTTTTGAGGAAACTCCATACTGTTGTCTACAGTGGCTGCACCAGTTTACGTAACCACCAACAGCATACAAGGTTCACTTTTCTACACACCCTCTCCAACACTTATTTGTTGTCTTGTTGATAATGACCATTCTGGTGAGTGTGAAGTTAGATCTCATTGTGGCTTTGATTTTTCTCGTGACTGATGATGTTGAGCATCTTTTCATGTGCCTGCTCTCCATATGTATGTCTTCTTTTGTCTATTTTGGTCTTCTGCCCATTTTTTAACTGCTTTGTTTGTTTTACTGAGGTTGCATCATGTGAGTTCTTTGAATGTTTTGGATATTAATCTCTTGTTGGATATAACCATTGCAAATATCTTTGTCCATTCAGTAGGCTGCTTTTTCATTTTGTTGATAGTTTCCTTTACTGTACAAACGCTTTTTAGGTTGATGTAGTCCCATTTGTTTATTTTTACTTTTGTTTCTCTTGCTTGAGGAGACATATTCAAAAAAATTGCCGAGGCCGATGACAATGTTTTCTTCTAAGAGATTAATGGTTTCAGATCTTACATTAAGTCTTTAATCCATTTTTGGTTTATTTTGTATCTGGAATGGGAAAGTACTCCAGTTTGAGTCTTAACATTTGCAGCGTCCAGTTTTCCCAACACCATGTACTGAAGAGGTTTGCCTTTTCCCCTTTGTATATTCTCCTGCATTGGCTGGCAGATTCTTTACCACTATTGCCACCTAGGAAGCCCCCCCCCCCACCTCCTTTGAATATTCTTGTCTCTTTTCCTTGTAGATTAATTGATCGTAAGTGTGCAGGTTTATTTCTGGGCTCTCTGTTCTGTTTCACTGACCTATATGTCTGTCTTGATTACTGTAGTTTTGTAGCCACCTATATTCTTTTAAAGATTGTTTTGGGGAATTCCCTGGCGGTCCAGTGGTTAAAACTCAGCACTTTTACTGCCAAAGATCCAGGCTCAATCTCTGGTCAGGGAACTAAGACCCTGCAAGCCATGTGGCATGGCACACACACAAAAAGGATTGTTTTGGCTATTCCGTGTCTCCTGCATTTTGTTTTGTTATGAATATTAGGATTAGTTGTGGTTTTTTTTTTTTTTTTTTTTTCAAAAAAAAGCCAGATGGGATTTTGATAGGGATTAGTTGAATCTGTAGATCAGTATTGCCAAGTTAACAACAGAAGTCTTCTGATCTATGAATATTTACTCATGTCTTTCATTGTTGTCAACATTTTGTAGTTTTCCATGTACAAGTTTAGCATTTCCTTTGTTAAATTCACTTCGAGGTACTTTATTTTTTTTGATGCTACTGTAAAAAAATGTTCCTTAATTTCACTTTCAGATCTTCGGCTGAACATGTATAAAGATACAACTGATTTCTGTATATTGATGTTGTATTCTGCAAATTTTGGTTGTATTTGTTTTCGGTCCTAACAAGTTCTTTGTGGACTCCTTATGATTTTCTATACATAGAACCCTGTCATCTGAGGATAGTTTTACTTTTTTTCCCACCTGGATGCCCTTTTTCCTGTGTAACCATCATTGCCAGGACCCGCAGTGCAACGTTGAATGGAGACAGAGAGCAGACACCTTCATCTGGGGATCTGTCTGTTTCTCCTCTGGATGCCTGAGCACCCTGGCCGCTGCATCTCTTCACATCCCTCTGACCTAAATCCATGTGGGGTGGGGTGGGCACTTGCAGGGGGACATGGGTAGCAGGACGCCTGTGAGGGGTCAGGTAGGGGCCCTTTTGCAATCTGCTTTCTAACGAGCTCAGTTCTCCTGCCACACTTGCAAAGGAGAGGAAACATGAAAACAGAAACCCCCTCCAGGGCTTTGTCTGGATAGTCCAGCTGAAGAAGGTCCTGCCTCCTTCCTTGCCCGGCCTGGCTCAAGGTGTTCTGAGAGGGTCCAATCTCCAGGAAACTCTCCTTTCTAGGGTGGAAGTGGTCAGCGAAGCATCCTGCTCAGGAGCTGGTGGGGGAGCCTAGGGCTCTTGACATGGGGAGTACAACGGGAGAGTCTGCAGGACGGTGACTGATCCTCCCCCAGGCACGGAAAGGTCAGCCAGTGCTCGGCATGCAAACTTCTGGATGGTCCCAGATGCTTCAGAGACGAGAGAGGACCTCACAACTCTTGCAGCTGTGACAGATAGAAGACAACTCAACTAAAATAAGCACAAAATTTTGGGCTGACATAACTTGTAAGTCCAAGGGGTTTAGCTTCAGGTACAGCTGGATCCAGGCAACTGCAGGATGATGTCAGGGTCTGGCTCCCTCCACCCCTTGCTCTGTTCCCTCTGTGGTATCTTCACCGTCTGGTGTGCACTGAGTAGTTTGGGTAGTTTTTACAACTCTTGGAACAACTGACACGCCTAATACCAATCTACTGGGTCCTCATTTGCTCCACAGGGTCACCTCTCCTCCCCCATTTCAATTGGTGTGGGCACCATGGCTGGATCAGCTGGGTTACCCACCCAGCCACAGGGTGTGGGCCAGAGGGGTCTGTGATTAATAACCCACTAGAACTACAGTTGCCTCCGAGACCCCTGGAAAGTGCAGTGGACAGAATGTCTGGGGTCTCCTTCAAAGTCTGAGACACCCTTTGGGCAGGGCTGGGAGGCCGAGTGACTGGCCACATGCCATCCAGCTGGAGGCATCATGCCTGGGTGCAGTCCTGGGGGACACTCTGCTCTGAAGGGCTGGCTTGGTGGGCTGCCCCGCTTCTGGCCCTCATCCCTGGGTGGCTGAGAGTGGGAAGGGTGTGCCAAGCAAGCGAGTGGCTCTCCAGGATTTGGCCCTGTGGCCTTTCCTCCCCTTGTCATCTGGGCCCCCACTTGTTTGCTTCGGGGACGCTGGCCGGAATGTCCTGGAAACTTCAAAGGGCGGCTGCTTCCTCAAACCCCCTCCGGTTCCCCTGCCCCCCTCCTCTTCGGGAGACCATGCACGTTCTACGCAGCCTGGCACATCTGGCAGACACAGAGGCAGGCAGAGGCTCCCTGGACTCCCAACGTGGAGGGGGAGGGGCTGCGGGCAGGAAGGAACTGGGAGCCATTCCAGGGTGGGCAAGGGAGGGACAAGGGCAGTGTCAGGGGGTGCGGGGAAGGATACATCACCCATTTCATGCCCTCAGCCTCTGCTCGCTGCAACCAAAAGCAGTGTCCCTAACTCACAGCTGCCCGTCACCTTGCTTCCCAAATGCAAGAGGCAAGTCAAGCTGCTACTGCCCCCTACCCAGTCCCGTCAGGTCAAGTGGCCTGCTGGTTAGCACCACTAGGGCCTGTCTTCGGGGCTGGGCTGTCTGAGCTCCATGGGAGTGTGGCCCAGCTGAATGCTTGTTGGAGGGTCAAGGCCTGGAAATCCTTCCCTCCCACCGGGAAGTTCCTCCTGCTCAGCTGGTCCAGCCAAGGCCGGGGCCTTGAGAAGCCCACGTGCTTCCCGAGTCAAGGACAGCCAGCCTCTGAAGTTAAGGGCATCCGGAAGGGGCTGGGTGGCAAGGCAAGCACCACTGCCTTGAGTCCACACCCTAGGCCTCAGGGCCCCCTGTGGAAGCGGGTGCCTGGTCTGTGAGAACAGGGTCTCCATACCAGGCCGGTCCCATTGGACCACAGCTCAGGGCCCCGCTGGGAGCCTGTCCTCCACAGGCCTCTCTCTGCTCCCCACCTGCCCTGGAGGCACAGAGGAGACAGAGGAAGCCCAGGCCCAGCCCCACAGCAGCCTCCATCCAAATCCCCTCCCAGCTCAGGGCTCTCTATAGGCTGCGCCAGTCCTGAGTGGGGGAGCCCGCAAGTACAGGACAGCCTGGCTCCCTACAGACACCACGAAGCAGAGGCCCAAACCGCCATCCTGGGGCCTCGGGGGCAGAGTGTGGGTTGTGCAAAGCCAAGGCCATCTGCCAGCAACCCAGAGAGAAGGCAGCCGCTGTCACGTCCACCTAACAATGGCTTGGGGCTTGGCAGCTTTGATCACAGGAGCTAAAAATGGGACAGGTGGCTTGGGGGAGGGGGTGACATCCTTGGGCAGAAGGATCCCGAGACTGGCTAGACCCTCACATCCCAGTCTTCTGAGTCCCGCTCACAGAGCCCTTTCCATGCAGGGACCTGGCAACAAGCCCCTGGTGTAAATCCCCCCCAGGATCCTCCATAAAGCAGCAGGGAAATGCTGCCACACCTGGGCCACAGACCCAGCGACCAGCAGGCAGCCCATGCGGTCGGGCCCTTGTGCCTGGCTGGCCTGGCCCACCACAAAGCCTCTGGCTGCTGTAACCTGTGTGGGTCCTTGGCCCAGACCCCAGGCCCCGGGAGCAGGCCTTCTCTGTCCCTCTGGGCACTTCTCTGTGTGTAGAGGACAAAGTTCCACGAACCCGGGATCTCCAGACACTGCCCCAGGGAGCGGCAGCCCCTCCTGAATAGGTCAGACCAAGGCTCCAGATCAGAGGAAGTCTATCTGCACCGTAAAAGTTGTTCCTGGGATTGACTCCAACTCACGGAATAAAAATGCTTTATTGTACAAATCCCACACAAATCCTGGGCCAAGTCCATGTCTCCAGATGGGCCATGGCTCTGAGCCTGCTGTGTCCTCCACCTGCCTGCAGTGCCAGGTTCGCCTGTGGAGTGTGCAACTGTCCGTGAGCAGGCCGCATGTGAGGTGGGCCTCTCCAGGCAGTGGACAGGCAGTCTCTGTGGCACCCTGAAGACAGGTGGGGGGAGCAGAGTCCCCCCCAACACTAGGCTTAGGGGCCACAGGGGTCCACGCAGTCCTTCCCGCTGTGGAACACTTGGTAGATGCTGGTGGGAGGGAACATGGCCACGGCGCCGAGCAGGGAGCCCACCTGGATGGCCACGCCAGCGGCCAGCAACGCCGGCTGGCCCCCACCATGCAGGAGCGAGCTGGCAGCCACCTTCACGTACGAGAACACGCCCAGACACAGAATCCACGACACCACCTGGGAGGGTGAACATAGTAGCAGGCTGAGCAGAGACGCCCTGCTCTAAGGCAAACCCCTCCTGATGGCCACCCTTTTTGTTGCCCTGTCCCAATTACTCACCACAAGGACCACCCCTGCAGAGGTGCCCACCAGGGGTGGGCAGGGACTCAGGACTGCCAGTGCCATCAGGTAGGCCCCAAAGAACATGCCCAGCAGAGAAAGACCGCCCAGCCCTGCCAAGGACCTGCCAAGGGCGAGTCAAAACTCAGAGCTGGCTGTGCCTGGCCCAGGCCCTAACCCCGAAATCCCATCCCGAGGGGCCTGGGCTCCCTGTGTACCTGCACAGAACACCCATGGCTAGAAAGCAGGCGAGTGGGTTGGCAGCACTGCCCAGCACCACAGCCAAGTGGTAGGCGAGGCGCCCGTAAGGCAAGCAGGAATAGCTCTGCACAGCGGGCAGCACGCCGTTGGTCAGAGCGTTGGTGACGGCCAACAGGCCCAGCAGGAAGGCACCGTGGGTGGAGAGCAGCCTGGGGCCCACAGGTTCTGGGCTGGGGGTGGCGTCTGCCGCCGGGCTGGGGGGTTCCTGCAGGGGCGAGGCCTCTTCCTCTTCCTCCTCCTCCGCTCCTAGGGTTCCCACCCGCAGGCCAGGCCCTGGGCCGCCCGTGGGTACAGACGGCGGCAGTGGCAACAGCAGCAGGAGACCCTGAAAGGCGGCAGCTGAAATGACCAATAGGGTGGACAAGATCCCAAAGAAGGTGCTGGCAGGAAAACGCTCTGGGAAGTAGAGGGGGGGCCCAGGGGTGCCATTGGTGGGGGTTGGTGGGCACTCGAGGCGGCCCACACCCTGCACTAGAGCCAGCACGCAGGGTAGCAGAGCGCTGAGGCCTTGGCCCAGAAAGAAGGACCGCAAGAAGGGAGGTGGCAGGCGGCTCAGGAAAGGCAGGAAAGTGACGTTAGAGGCACAGCAGGCCAGCGCCAGCACGAAGGCCAGTGCCAGGAAGGCCACAGAGTGCTCCTGCCCCGCCACTGTGGTCACCTGCGGCCACAAGGGGGCCAGCAGGGCCGTGCCCACCACGCTCAGTGCCTGCACCACCTGGATGGGGACCCGCTCGCCCTTGCCCGGGGCCAGCCGTTTCCACATGGTCACCACCAGGAGACCCAGGTTCCCCAGAGCCACAAGCACACAGAGGTAGGAGGGGAGACTCCAACCTGCAAGGAAAGAAAGGAGGCAGCTGTGTCAGAGGCAGGACGCCCAGGGAAGGAAAGGAGCTGCAGCTTCGGCACCCCCCAACCCGCACCCCCCCACTCACCCTCGGGTAGGTTCTTCACCACCACAGGGAGCTCCACCCAGATACCATTGACTGCAGCCCATGAGCCCATGCCAAAGAGGGCTACGAGCAGGTGGGTCAACACCAGACGGCCCAGCGGGGGTGCTGCCATTCAGACCAAGGCTGGCGCCTCCAGGACAGGGCAAAGGTCACAGCCAGCTCTTCTTTTCCCCACCTAGGTCCAAAGATGCTTCGGTTCTGGGAACTGAAAACCTGGTCTGGCTTGAAGGGAACACACTCGCATGCAGGATCACGACAGAAAAACACAAAACCGGAGTAAGGAGAGGACCAGGGAGCCAAGACCAGGGATACTGAGTGGGGTGCCAGGGGTGGGGAATGGGAGGTAGGAGGGGCCAAGCAAACCCGGGACACGACACCAGGATACACATACCCCCGCGGGCAGACAGAGTAGCGGGAAGCGCCGAAGCCCAGGGCAGAATGAGTAAAAGAGGGAGGATGACCTTCGGGTCTGAGTGGCCGAGACCGCCGCCACCACACTCGCACCTATGGACATGGAACAAGGACTCCGGGACAGGGCACCGCACACCGCTGCGGCTTCTGCGAGCCGCGGGACAGTCGGAGCCGAGTCGGGGCTAGGCGGTGTGACCGCGGCGGGCACCGCCCCGCCCTACGTCGGGGAGCCGGGGAGTGCCGACCGGTGCGCCCAAGTCCCGCGCCTCCGGGTCCTGAACCTGCGCGCTGCCAGGCCCGGCGGCCGTCCGTCCAGCCACCCTCTGAGGGCGCCGCCTCCGCCCAGGGCTACGACAGTAGAACTAAGACGCAGTTGAGCCGGAGCGAGAGCCTCAACTCACCCTCCCAGACTCGTCGAACGCGCTCTCCCGACCGGCCCCAGCGCCGGAAGCCCCGCCCCGGAAGTTAGATGCTGAGCCCGAGCGAGGGGCTGGCCCGGGGTCCAGGCCCCGCCCCGGTCACGCCCTTCCGCCTCAGGCCCCCGCCCCTTCCGTCCCCGGCGCGGAATCTGGAGCGCGGCGGGCGGTTATGGCTTCAGGGACTGCAGGGCGGGCCCGCCGGGCCCGGCGCAGAGTCCGGGTCGTGCACCCGGCCGCGGCGCGGACCCGCTCGGCGGAAGACTGGTGGTGGGATCGACTTGCTCCGAGCGGCTCAGGGTACCACCTGCTGCAGTCAGACAGCATGCTGCTGGTGCTGCCAGGCCCGGGGCCCGCCCGCCCCCGCGCGCAGAGGCGCGCCGCCCGCCGAGCTCAGCGGCTGCGGTCCCCGGGGTCCCGTGCGGCCGAGGCCAAACCCAGGACCGCGCCCGCGCCCACGCCGCTGCAGGAGCCCGACCCGGGCTGGGGTGACCGCGTTCCCCTGGAAATCCTGCTGCAAATTTTCGGGTTGCTGGTGGCGGCTGATGGGCCTATACCATTTCTCGGCAGGTACCCTACCCTTTGCGCGCAGCACCGTAGCTCAGGCCGACCGAATAGGCACGCAGCGGGGGCCCGAGCGCCCACACACGTGTCCACGGCAGCAGCCTCTCAGGGTCTACTTGGAACACCCGGGGCCACACTTTGAACTGACCGCGCCGCTGTGAGAGTTGGGAGGGGCAGGTCCCTCTTAGGAAACCCCACAGCGGCAGCCAATGAGGGCGAGCGTCGGCCACAGAAAGCCCAGCCCCTCACTAGATCCTTTCTCCCAGGGCTGCGCGCGTGTGCCGCCGCTGGAACGAGGCCGCCTCCCAGCCTGCACTCTGGCACACCCTGACCCTGTCTCCCCCGCTGGCTGGCCGCCCCGCTAAGAGTGGGGCCAAGGCTGAGAAAAAGCTCCTTTCTTCCCTGGAGTGGCTTATGCCCAATCGGTGAGGAATTCCATCTTTTTCTTACTCCCTCACGTCACTTTTGTGTTGTGTGAAAGCCCCAGGCCCCTTCCTGCATTCCTGCACAAAGGGGATGGGCGGGGAGAACGCTGGCAGAAGGGAAGCAAGGAAACGGCCTGCAGCTCTGCCTCTGCTGTCGGCCCAGGTTCTCACAGCTCCAGAGGCTGACTCTCATCCACTGGAAGTCCCAGCTACACCCTGTGTTGAAGGTGAGAGCGTGAGGCTGCCCTACACGCCAGCCATGACACTTTGGGGTTGCCCAGTACTTCCAGGAAGTGAGTCAGGTACCGTGGGGGCCCAGTGATGCCCCATGAGGATGCCTGCTTGGTTTTCTTTTCCTGGCATCTCCTCCAGGAGGGAGGAGTGAGAAGTGGGAGCACCCAGGTAGGCCTGGAATGGCCAGAAAGGAGCTCATTGCTGAGACAGTGAAGTGGCGTTGGCACCAGCCATTGGTCTCTTTCCCTTCTCCAACCCCCAGCTGGCCCTCTGTCTTCCACAGCTGGTTAGCGAGTCCTGTCCTCGGCTCAGCTTCCTCAAGCTTTCTGACTGTCATGGTGTGACCCCTGACGCTCTGATCATGCTAGCCAAAGCCTGCCCTCAGCTCCACAGCCTGGACATACAGCACTCAATGGTGAGCCCTATGTCCCCAGGGGCCCCAAGGAAGCCTGGGCTGAGGTGGCAGGTACCCCTGTGCTGGGTCCCTAGGTGGAGTCCACGGCTGTGGTAGGCTTCTTGGAGGAAGCTGGACCCCGAATGCAGAAGCTGTGGCTGACCTACAACTCCCAGACAACAGCCATCTTGGGTGCACTGCTGGTAGGTTGGTGACAGCCAGGAGCAGAGCTGGGTGCCAAGCCAGGGACTGCCAGACGCCCGACCTCGTGTTCTCCCCACCTCTACAGGGCAGCTGCTGCCCACAGCTCCAGGTCCTGGAGGTGAGCACTGGCCTCAACCACAACATCACTCCCCTCCAGCTGCCTGTAGAGGCCCTGCAGAAAGGCTGCCCTCAGCTGCAGGTACCTGACGCCCCACCTCTTGCACCTGTCACCCCCCTCCCCATCTGCAGCCTGGGCCTCGCTCCTAGGTGCTGCGGCTGTTGAACCTGATGTGGCTGCCCAAGCCTTCCGGGCGAGCGATGACTCCTGGCCCAGGTTTTCCCAGCCTTGAGGAGCTCTGCCTTGCTAGCTCCACCTGTAACTTTGTGAGCAACGAGGTCCTGGGCCGCCTGCTCCACGGCTCCCCTCACCTGCGCCTGCTGGATCTGCGCGGCTGTGCTCGGATCACGCCTGCTGGCCTGCACGATCTGCCGTGTCAGGGTCAGTGCTTCCTGGGTGGCAGGTGGGCAGGCAGGATGCAGGGATCCTTCCCCACCCAAAGCTCATGCCCACTCCTCTTACCTCCAGAGCTGGAGCAGCTTCACCTGGGCCTGTACGGCATGTCAGACCGGCTGACTCTAGCCAAGGAAGGCAGCCCTCTGCTCACCCAGAAGTGGTGTCACAGTCTGCGGGAGCTGGACTTAAGTGGCCAGGGCTTCAGTGAGAAGGACCTGGAGCAGGCCTTAGCTGCCTTCTCAGGCACCCCTGGGGGCTCCCACCTGGCCCTGTGCTCCCTCAACCTCAGGGGCACTCGGGTCACACCGGGCACAGTCAGGTTAGCAACCCCCTAGTTCCGTGGAGCCAGTATAGCTTAGCCCCCATCCTGCGTGGCTTGCCAGTTCCAGGAGTCAGAAAACGGAGCCCATACTGGCCAAGTCCCTGCTTGGGGTTGGCCTCAGGGACACCCAGGGTACTGAGGGTGGGCCTTGATAGGTGTAAGGGGCATAGCCAGCTGTGGTGCAAGGGCAGCGAGGGCTCCCTAGACTGGCTCAGCCCTGCTGGTGCTTAACCTGCTGTGGCCTGCCCTGCCCCCACAGCTCTGTGATAAGCAGCTGCCCAGGTCTGCGGTACCTCAACCTGGAGTCCTGCCGTTGCCTTCCCCGGGGCCTGAAGCGGGCCTACAGGGGCCCAGAGGAAGTCCAATGGTGCCTGGAGCAGCTGCTCACCAGCCTCCCCTCCCCCAGCTAGCCAGCTTCAGGCCCCTCTGCCAGCCAGCCCTGCTCTGCCTCTTTTCCCAGTTTTGGATATTTGAGTGTTTTGTTATAATAAAACCCTTTTTGGAACTCTTGTGTGGTCTTTGGGATCAGAGTGAGGGGACAAGGGTTGTCCCTGAGGGAGGCTGTGCCTTGCCAGCTCACTCCTGGACTGAGTGCCTGTGCTTGTGTGCCCCATCCTAGGGCACTAAGGTGAGCTGCCTCTGATAGTATGTGAGGCTGACTAGGACAGAGCTGGCAATGGAGAGAGAGTGACCACGCCCAGTCATGGGCTCCTTGTGGGCACCTGCCTGCCGATTTCTCTCCAACTTAGGCTTGGGGTGTCTCTCTCTTAAGGCTGACCGACCCGAGTCAGGGACTAAAAGGCCGGGATGCGGGGCGGGGACTGGGGTGGGGGCGGGGCCGAAGCGAGGGGCCAGGCCAGAGCTGTGGCCGGATTTGGCGCTGGAATCGCAGGCTGAACCCGCCTGCAGGCGGCCCCAGGCCCTACATGGGGCGGGCTGTTCCGGGCCCGAGCCCTGAGGGAGCACGGGCTGGGTGCAAGCCCCCAGGGGTGCCTGAGAAGGCAGCTAAGGCCTGCTCCAGGTCCTTCTCACTGAAGCCCTGGCTACTCAAATCCAGCTCCCGCAGTCTGTGACACCACTTCTGGGTGAGCAGAGGGCTGCCTTCCTTGGGCTAGAGTCAGCCGGTCTGACATGCCGTACAGGCCCAGGTGAAGCTGCTCCAGCTCTGGAGGTGAGAGTTGTGGGCATGAGCTTTGGGTGGGGAAGGATCCCTGCATCCAGCCTGCCCACCTGCTACCCAGGAAGCACTGACCCTGACATGGCACATCGTGCAGGCCGGCAGGAGTGATTCGAGCACGTGATGTGAGTCAGGCTGTATAGGGGGCTTCCAGTGGGGTAGGGGCTAGCCGGGAAGTTCACGCCCACCACAACAGAATAGTCCCTTCTAGAACCCACTGCCCAGAGCTTCTAGAACCCGGCGCCGCGCAGCCTAGACCGCCACCTGGTGTCGCTCCCCTGTCTTCGCCTCAGAGCTCCTGCTCCTTCCTGACCGCAGCCCTGGAAGCATTATTCTCCCAGGTATGAGCGTAGCTGTGGGCAGTGGGTAGTGGCAACAGACGAGCCGCCCAGCTGACCGTCCGTACCCGACCCAGGCCCCCAAGGGCCGGTTCAGCGGACTGCCTACGACCTCTAGCGGTAAGCCCTTCCAGCTCTGGGCCCAAGGACTCTTCTGCACCGAGCGCAGCCTCGCCAGGCGCCTCAAGAACAACAGTTTCTACCCGTTCATGCAGCAGCAGCCCAACGGTGCGCGCGGACCGAAGTCAGGGACTGGGACTCCGACACTGAAGCGGGGAGACGCGGGGCGGGGATTGGAATCCGAATAGGGAGGGGAAGGGCGGGGCCAGAGCCTGGGTCAGGGCTGACGCGAGGGGCGGGGCCAGAGCCCGGGGAGGGGCGGGGCCGAAGCGAGGGGCTGGGCCAGAGCCCCGGGCCTGGCCTGCTGCTGCCCGATTAGGCTCCGGAACCGCAGGCTGGACCATGACCGAGGCCCGGGCCCTACGTGGGGCGGGCTGTTCCGGGCCCGAGCCCTGGCGCTGCCACCTCAGGCAGCGAGCAGGAGCCCGCTGTCCTCATGCGTCCTCGCCGCGTCGCCCCCAGTCTTCGTGCTCGAGTACTACCTGGACACGCTGTGGAAGGGGACGCTGCTCTTCATAGTATGCATCTTGCTCATCAGCTTCGGTCTCGTGAGCGAGGTCTGAGCTCCCGGGCCCGCCCCCACGACCTTCCTACCCCGGGGACCCGGCCCCGCCTCGCCACCGGCCCCGCGGCGGCTCAGGGAGTCCCCGCGGCGCCCGCAGGTGCAGAAGCAGGAGACCTGGGGCTTCCCTGCCTACGGCGTGGGCGTGGGCCTGTGGCTTATGATCTCGTCGCTGCCGCGGCGCCGCCTGGTGCTGAACCACGCGCGTGGCGTGTACCATTTCTCCATCCAGGGCCGCACCGTGTGTCAGGGCCCCATGCACCTGGTCTACGTGCGCCTGGCGCTCAACTCGGACGGTGATGCGAGGGAAGGGCCGCGGACTAGGGGAGGGCGCGCAAGGGACGGGAAGCCACGTGGAGTGGGGAGGGGCGGACACGCGGGCCCATACCCCGTCCCCGGAGCCCCACCCCCGCTCACCAGAGTCCGGGAGCTGAGCAACTTGCCCCTTACTAGCCTATCGAAGGTGCTTCTTCCAGCTGGTTCTGTGCGGCCACAAGCTGGAGCCGCTAGTGCTGGTGCAGCTGTCGGAGCGCTATGAGGTGCGTCCGACAGACAATCCTCTCCCCTCTCGGTCCAACGGGACTCCGACCACTGTTTGGGCTCTTAAGATGGGGACATTTCGCAGGTGGATGGTGCATACAACGGGCTCCTGGCCCGGGCCCTCAAGCTGGTCGCTGGCAGAGAGGGTGCCAGGGCTGACGGTCAGGGCTGGAGGTGCAGTTTGGCAAGGGGAGGGACGAGCAAGAGCTGACCTGACCGCCACTCGCCACCCGTTCACACAGCAAATGGAATATCTGGGCCGGTACATTGCCCGGAAGCTCAACATTAACTACTTTGACTGCCTGGCCACATCGTACCGGCACGTGGTCCGCCACTGGCCGCTGGGAACCACCTTCAGCCCGGGCATCGTGCTGCGCAAGACCGGTGCCTACGGGGGGAACCCTCAGTGGGACCCGGACGTGTGATGCTGCCAGCAGGCACCCACCCTTCTCCCACCCCAAGAGGCGTTCTGCCTTCCCCTCCAGTCCCCCGCCTCCACCCCCACCACTGGCCTTCTTCTCAATAAAGTGACCTCTTGCTTCAAGCCTGGGGGTTTTCTTTGTGCGAGTTGGGGCTGCCTCTTCAGGATCCTCCCCTCCTGCACAGCTCACAGGGCCTCAGGGAGCCTGCCAGGAAGCAATGGGGAGTTTGGGTTGGAAGATGGTAGTAGTGGGACTGAGCCTGACAAGCAGTCAGGCATCTAGGACATGTGTGGGACACACTGCCTTTCACGGTCAGTAGAAGTGCTGACCAATGAGCAGAATCCATGATTCAGAATCTGATTGGTCCAGTCTGGGCCAGATGCCCTTTCTAGTCCAATCAGAAATGAGACAAGGACACAGCCAAAGGTCAAGCCCTGTGTCTTCTGGTGGACTCCACTCCCCAGAGTTGCTGCTGCTGCGCCCGAGGCCAGAGCTCAAGGCCTGCTGGAGGACAGACCCATGGTGCCCCTGGAGCATGCTCCTGCCTGACTTGTGTGGCCCCAGTTCCACGTTCTCTGAGCAGTGGGTGTTTTTGCTTCCTGGGTGTTGGAGGCTGCTGTGGGAGCAGAGAAGTCACTTCGGTTTCCTGTCAGGGTTTTTCCTCAGGGCCATGCTCAACATGACCCCGGTCTGGTCTTTGTGCATCATGCCAGCTTAGTGTCCCTGGAACCAGGACCACCTGCATAATTTGCAGGGCCCCATGCAAAATGAAAATGCAGAAGTCCTTGTTAAAAAGTTATCAATTTCCAGATGGCAGCACTAGAGCATTAAACAAGCTCTGGCTCCTGGACCTCATGTCACATGCTCGTGACGGCTGCCCCTGCCTGGAACCCTGGCTCAGCACTGCTCACTTTTTGGCTGCCAGCATCTCTGCCCATCTCTGGAGTGGAGCCCAGAAGCTAGGCGAATGGCTTTAGGCAATCCCAGGGAGCAATTGTTGTTCATGGCTCAAGGCTAGGAACCCCTACTTCTCAGGAGGTGTTCTACCAGGAGATGGGCTCAAGAGGTTGGGCAGAACCCAGCTGTGGAGGTACTGGGATAGGTTGGGGGTCAGTGCAGCAAGGGAGGCATGGAGTGTGGAATGTGAGCCAGGGGCTTGGCTGCCTGGGTGAGTGCCTGTGACCAAGCCAGGCCTGGGATGCCCAGGCTGCCTGTCAGATGTGGACAGGGGCTAGAAAGGCATGCCAGCTGCCTGGGCTCCCAAAGCTTGGGCTCCGCTCGGTCAGTCAGTGAGACTTTAGGGTGGGCTTTGTTTCCACCCAGTGACCCAAAGCCTCTTCCCACTTGGAGCTGATGACCTAAGGGTGACCCAGGTTGAAGCACCTACTTCTTTGCTGGCAAAGTGGCTGGAGGAGGGTGGTGTTCCTTCAGCTAGGGGATCAGGGCTTTGCAAGGATTCAGCATTTGAGCTGACACGAGAAATTGCGGTCTTGTGGAGCTCTGGGGGAGAGACTTCTGGGAAGAGGAGGTGTGAGGTGCAATGCAGGGTAGAACTGGACGTGTAGAAGAAGACATGAGAAGACAGGCTGGGCTGAGGAAGGGGACCGGGGCCTCGGGAAATCACTGGGGAGTTGTAAGCACAGATGCACTGCCATCTGAGGAGGGTGTGGGGAAGGACCAGGAGGCTGCAGGAATTGTGCAGGGAGAGAAGGGCACAGGGGAACAGAGAGGATCGTAGGCAGGTCTGAGCCCCATTGAGGCCATAGCAGACAGGATTTGCAGGAGGGCTGGATGCAGGCTGGAAAGGAATCCAGGGTGGGACTTGAGCTGGGCAGGCAGAACAGTGAAGGAAGGACTCAAGGGTGGAGGACAAGTGGATACAAACAAGCACCCTGATCTCGGGTGCTTCAAACAGCAATGATGTACTTGTTGTCATGGTTTTGTGGGCTGGCTGGGCTCAGCTGTGCGGTTCCCCTCCGTATGTGTAGCTGCAATTGCTCATATGGCTGCATCAACTGGGATCTCAGTTGGAGCCAGAATGTCCAAGATGACCCCCATCCTCCAGGGCCTCTTTTCAAGTGGTGTGTCAATATTCAGCAGACTGTCTTGCTGCTGGTGTGCAAGAGGGAGTGTTGTAAGAGGACAAGACCCAGTGGGCCATAGTGTGCACCATCTGCATGCATCATTCATACTACATCCCAGTGGAGAAGCAAGTCATGTGGCCAAACCCAGAGCCAGAATGGGAAGGGTCTACCAAATGTGTGAACACCAGCAGGATCCTGGGAGCCACGAATGTAAGTAGCCCACCACAGTCCACCATCTGGCTCCTCCCAAGACCTCCAGCATCTCCTCCCATCCCAGAACTCAGCTCAGACTGCAAGTCCAAGATCTTGCATCTAAGTCAAGTCCACATACAGATGAGGTTTCTCAGGTGTCCTTTCTTGGGTATGGCCCTCTCAGGGGTCACTGTCCTTCGCTGCCCAGTACCAATGTCTTGAGGCCCATTGTTTCATTTATTTTGTCCAGTTTTGAAAAAATATTTATTTTTGGCTGCGCTGGGTCCTTGTTGTTGTGTGTGGGCTTTCTTTAGTTGTGGAGAGCAGGGGCTACTCTCTAGTTGCGGTGCTCAGGCTTCTCATTGCGGTACCTTCTCTTGTTGCAGAGTATGGGCTCTAGGGTGCCAGACTTTAGTAGTTGTGGCTTGTGAGCTACAGAGCACAGGCTCAGTGGCTGTGTTGCATGGACTTAGTTGCTCTGTGGCGTGTGGGATCCTTTGGGACCAGGGATCGAACGCGTGTCCCCTGCAAGGCAGATTCCTCACCACTGGACCACCAGGGAAGCCCTATTTTGTCCGGCTCTCTAGTTGTTCCAGGTAGGGTGGTAAATCTGGTTCTTGTCTGCACTCTGTGCTGGAAGTGACAGCCACCTTAGTTCCTCTGGAGCTCAACTAGTCTGATGCTTAAGTCAAGGCCTGACCCTCACCACCCTCTGCACTTTGGCTGAAGAGCTGGGAGCCTGCCTCAGTGCAGGCGACCAAGGGGCTGGGCCTTCAGCGGCTAGACAAAACTCTCCGGCCCTTGCTGTCCTCCCTCTGGGGCATCAGTAGAACTGAACCACAGCCATCGCACCCCCAGCCCTTCAGTGACTGCTGCTCCTCTATTTCCCGAACACCAGGTCCTGGGCCCGCTGCCGCGTTTCCTCCCTGCTGTGTGATCCCTGCTCACCACTGGCCAAAGGTCTAACCATTGGACCTCGGCCTTCTGCTTCCGCCTGAGTTCCGCCTGCACCATGGATGGGTCCTCGCTGCCAGCCAGGCAGTAGGCGAGTCTGCCCAAGTTCCTGCTGCCTGCCTTCTTGGAGTGTTTGTTCCTGATGCCTGTCTGGGTTCTCCAAGAGGGAACCACTGAGGCAGCAGTGTGAGGACATGCCCCTTGGTCAACCCCGAGGAGGAAAGAGAGGAAGCAGGAGGGCCGAGGCCAGCCCAGCACCCTGCGAGGGCTGAGGCATCAGAATGGCTCACCAGCATGACGTCACGCATCATGCTGAGATGCCAGGCCTTTGCGTCCTGCATTGATCAGCCATTGGGTGCTGGCCACAACTAGGAGGCTGGGATGTGGGGCCAGGGGCAACCCCTGGAGCCTCTGACAGCTGAAGGTGTCCCCCGTAGGCAGTGGAGCCAGAGTCCTTCCAGGAGGACAATAGAGACCATGTGTTATATGTGCACCCCAGAGAAAAGTCCCAGGAGTGGCAATGGGGAGTGGGACATAGGCCAGCAAGTGCTCAGAAGACTGACCAGTGCCCTTGGTGGGGAAGTGTGGTCTCAGGTTCCTGTGAGAGTGGCTGCCAGAGCCGACCTTGGTGGCCCCGCTGCTGGCCTTCCTCTGGTCGGTCACCTTTTCCCTCCTCCCCAGGGCTCACTCTGCCCCTGCTCTGGAGTCTCCTTTAAAACTCCCCAAAGAACACTCCTGGACTCAAGTGCCCCGTGACTTGATCGGGCAGACACTGTGTTAACACATGGAACTCGACACAGAGATGTTTCAGTTCTCTGGGAGTTACAGCTCAGGCTGAGGATGAGAGACAGAGGCTGTGAGCAGTTCTGGCAGCTGGATCCCTTGGACTGAGGAGGGACCTGGGCCACTTTGGGGAGGCTGGCCTCTCCAATAGCCAGCTGCAGACCCTGGACACAGCAGGCTAAGGGGATGTTCCTGCCCAAAAAGGAAGCAGGCAGGGTCTGGTGGGACTTCCTAGTATCCCCAGGCAGGGCTAGATTGACTCACAGCAGGAGGCAGGGGGTCTCTGATACAACAGCCAGACCCACCTGCTCTCATGTCTTTATTTCCTAAGAGAAAAGTGCCATTTTGTGATAGGGGGAGGGACAGAAAGGAGGCCAGATTGGCTGTGAACTGGTCTTAGGTGATGGTGGTGACAGGCACACAGTCTGACGCTCTACACTTTCGTGCATATCTAATATTTTCTATAATGAAATGTAAAAAGAAACAAAACAAACCCCCAAACCTGAATTTGCATATTTGTTGTTTAATGTCTTTTCTGGTGAAGTCTCATTTCTTGTGTAGTAAGATACCTGCGAGTGTCCCGCTAAAGTCTAACTTTTTGGTTACCTGGGACCTGCCAGGCCTCACATGCCTAGAAGCAGAGGCAGGCAGAGGAACAGAACCAACACCAAATCCTTCCCATCTGACATGGATGAGGAGCTGCTGCTGCAGTGTGAAACAGGACGGGGCAACCGAGACCTTCAGGCTGAGAGGCTCCTCGGGGCGCAGCATGTGCATACACCTGGAGTGCTGGAGTGCACGGAACCACTGGGTCTGCCACTGAGACCCCGGTCTCTTCTTCTGCAGCAAGGCCCCTTATACCTCCAGCTCCCAGTGGAAGACTCATGGTGGCCTGAGGGGAAGGGGCTGCAACTTTCCAAAAGTGTTAGTATCTCCAACTGTCCTTTCCCAGCCTCTCCCTGGTGGGCTGGACCCGATCGTGGGGCACAGTGACCTCAACCTCAGGATGCCTGAAAAGAGGCAGGCAAGGAGGACTAAGTAATTGCTCACGGGCCCCATGTGTGCTCCACACCACGGCCGTTCTGGACTGATGGCCAGGGCCTAGGCCCAGCTGCCCCTCCCTGCTGGACGCCCCAGGGGCTGCAGGCTCTACCCACAAGAGGGCAAGCAAGGGCGGCCCAGACGATCCCCTTGGGAGCGCCTGGCCGGGGGACACATGTGTCGGTGCTCTGACACCGCCCTGTCATTAAGAGCGTTGGGAGCCAGGGGATGGGAAATTGACAGAGAGGCAGGAACTGGCAACCAGGAGCCGGGGAAGGAGAAACAGAGAAGTTGGCTGAAGGAAGACAGAAATGAGGGAAAAGTGGAGGGCGATGGAGGAATGGGACTGAGGAAAGAGGTGGCGGAGTGGGGCCAAAGGGTGGGCCAGGGGAGTGAAAGAGGACGAGGTGGAGGAACAAAAGCGCATGACAGACGACCGGGCGATGGGACCAACGGAGGGGGACAGGGACGCGGTCCGACTGCAGTGTTGGGGCGGACTTTGCGGGAGGTGGGGAGCTCCGGCTGAAGGGACTGCGCCTGGCACGTCCCGCTGGCGCCCCGAGGGTTCGCCCGGTAATTAGGCCTCGGTCCAGATGGGCCCCCAGTCCCGCAATCAAAATGCTAATTGGCCCCGCGCCTCCGGCTGCGCCTCCGCTGGGACCCCCGGGAAGGGGCAAAGATGAACCGCTCGGCCGAGGGGGATCCCTGCCCCCACCCCCACTGCGGTCCCGCCGGCTGCGGCTCCGCGATAAGGGGGCGGCCGCGTCCCGCCCCCGCCCCTCGGGAGCACCAGCCACGCAAGATGAATATCCCGCCGCCGTCACAAAGCGGGCCTGCGGTCCCTGCCGCGCCCCGCGCCGGGCCGGTTCGCTTACAGCCACGCTCGCTCGGCTCCTCTGTTGCGACGCTAGGTAAAGCCGAGAGATCCGCGGAGGGCGGGGAGCCGCCGAAAGCGCGCCTCCAGAGCGGCCCTCCCGCCGCGCGCCCGGCCGGGTCCGCGGGCCCGACCAGCAGCCCCGCACAAGGTCACCGCTCGCCGCGACGGGTACGCGCACCCCCGCCTCGCACGCGCTCCCGGCTGGGGCGCGCCCGCACACTCCCGGGGCCGCCCCTGCGACCTTGGTCCCCAGAGACAGCGGGCCGCGTGGGGGCGCGCTCGGAGCAGGGAGACCCGAGCCACGGGCGGGGGTGCGTGAGGGGACAATGGCGGCGCCGGGCCCTAATTGGGGACATATGTCCCCGCGCGCGGCCATTGTGCGGCCCGGAACTCCCCGCACCCCCGCGCCAGCCATTGGTCACTGGGCCTGACGTCATGCGGGCTGCAAACTCTGGGCGGGCGGCCGGGGGAAGGGTTATCCGCCTGGTTGCGGGGCCGCGTGGGGGAGCTGCAGGCGCGCGGGAGGGCGGAAAACCACCAGTGAAACCGAATTTCTGGAGCAAGGGCACAGCAGCCCCTCTCCGCCTTCACACTCCTCTCGCTGCGACGCCGCTGCGCTCGACCTCCGCCCCTTGGGGGAAGGGCGGGGGTGCAGAAGGCCTCTCCAGCGGGCACGGGGTCAGCCCGGGTGACCGAGCGGCAGGGACACACTGCGGCACGGGGTGCGCGCAGCACTTCCACACGGCGCTTTCGCTGCCTCAGCATTCGCTGCTTCTCCGCTCGCCTCCCCCACCTGCCCCCGCAGATCCCTCGCCTCCACACCCGACAGCTGGGCTGGCCGGACCGACCATTCTGGGGTCCGCCCTGTGTTCTTCCCTCAAAGATCCCGAGTCCGGGCTCGTGGGCCCCAGGCCTGCTCCCACCTCTCCTCCCACGCCGCACAATGCTGCGGACATCTGGGCCTCCGTTCCCGGAACCTCTCGGGGGAACTCCACACGAGCTGGAGCCGCGGCATCCCCAAGACCCCTCCCAGGAGACCCTGGCGGGGGCCAGGCCCCGCGCAGCCATTTCCGCCGTCCTCTCCCCCATCCCTCCCTCCCCCTGCTGTCGCTCCTGGGCTTTAAAAGCCGGAGGCTGGGCCGGGCCGCAGGCAGAGGCGGCCGCGGGCGCAGGAGGCTGGGCCCGGGAGCTGTCCGAGCGCCGAGCCCCGCCCCCGAAGCCCCCATCCCTCCCTCCCACCTTCCCTCGGCCCGCCCTCCCCGAGCACCCCTCCCCCCCAGGACCCCCGCCCCCCGCCCGCCGCCGTCGCCGCCGCCGCTCGCTCCGGCTGCAGAACAATAAAGCAAGGCTCCCAGAGACCCCCGCAGAGGACCCCCGCCCGGCGGCCGAGCCCCCGCGGCCCGCCCCTCGCCGCTCCCTCTGGCTGTGCGCGCCCGGTCGCTGGCCGAGGTGCTGGCCGGGCCGGCGCTGGCCGCGGTGCTGAAGCTGCCGGCGCTACCGCCGCCGCCGCCTTCTCCAGGCCCCGCGCCGCTACCTCCGGGGGCATGGGGGGTCGCTGACTGAAGCTCCGCCGCGGCGGCGGGGGGGAGGGGAAGGGGGCCGCGGAGCCGGGCCAGCCCTGCACCCACTCGCAGCCTCCGGGCCCGGGACGGAGCCGCTCCCCCCCCCCTCCCCGCCCCCCCAGCCTCCTCCCCCGCCTGTCCAGGGGCGGCACTGCGGGCTGGGAAGCCGGGACCAGAGGAGGAAAGGAAGGAAGGAAGGAAGAGAAGAGAGAAGAGAAGAGCAGTGAAGAATAGAAGAAGAGAAGGAAGGAAGGAGAAAAAGAGGGGTCCGGAGCAGCAGAGGAGGAAACGCAGGACGGGCAGGCAGGAGAGAGGACGGCACCGTGCGGCAGCATCCAGAGGCCAGAGTGGGGACCCGTGCTGCCTCAGCCGCTCCTCGGATGGTGACGGGGCCCCGCCGCGGCCGCAGCCCCCCCGCGTCCCGGCTCCGCAGGCCCACAGCGCCGGAGCCCCGCAGGAATCATGCCCAGATCCTTCCTGGTCAAGAAGGTCAAACTTGACACATTCTCCTCGGCAGACCTCGAGAGCTCCTACGGGCGCGCCCGGAGCGACCTCGGCGTGCGACTGCAGGAGAAAGGTGCGAGTTGGTATGGGGCTGGGGCGGCGGGCGAGGGGCTCAGTGCTGGAAGGAGTAGAGGGTCAGAGAGTGGGGCTGGAGGGACCAGGAACCCCAGGCTATAGGCTCGGAGGAATCAGAACCAGCAGGAGGCAGTGTCTGAAGCGGACTTGGGAGGGGATGGGGATGGGGGTGGGGAGAGGGGAACGCAGAGGTAGGCCAGAACGGAGCCAAGGCTGAGCAGGGAGAACATGGATGCAGGAAAGAATGTGGGGAACAGGGGTCAGGAACAGGAGGAACACACTGACCCGCGCCCTGACCAACACAGAATGGACCCTGCTGCCATGTCAGGAACCAGCAATGTATGCAAACCACACTCAGAAACAGCCTGCCTCAGAACCGTCTTCTTTTCTTTGGCTGCACCTCTAGCCCCCTCTTCTAGGGCCAGCAGGGAAGTGCTAGGAGCTCCAGGGAGTAGCCATGTGGTCCAGTGGGGGCCGCCCACCTATCGGGGCAGAGGCAGTAGCAGTGCCCCCATCCCTGGAGCAGGGTCAGGGAGAAGGGTGTGGGCAGGTGGGCTGTGGGCAGGGAAGTCCAAGTGCTGGAGGCAGGGGGAGGCTCTTTGTGCTAGGGCGCCCAAATTCAAGGACAATTGCTAGCAAGTGGGCAAGGGGGCTGGGAGTGCCAGCAGCCTGGGGTGGAAAATAAGTGTGACCTGCAGGAGCATAAGCCTGTGTTCAAGCCTGTGTGCACATGTGACTGCGTGTGGCCATGTGACTATGTGCACTTGTGTGTGACCCTGTATCAGTGTGTGCCTGTCTGTGTGCCACTACATGGGACCATGTGACTCTGAGGCCGTGATGTGCCCATGTGATTGGCAACCCCAGCTGAGAGTGTGTCTGGTTGGCTACATGTCTGACCCTGCGTGAGTAGGTGGTGCAGGCCTGGCTCAGGGTGCGGCCCACCCTGAGGGGACTCCAGAATTTACAGTCTGAGAGGCTGAGGGTAACTCTGAAGAAGCCAGACTCTGCGTCGTGCGGGGTGTGTATTTGTGACTTTGAGGTTGTGAGATCCATCTCATGCCTTGAGAACAACCGCAGTTGCAGGCATGAATAATGCTGCCTGCCTGCAGCTTGTCTCTGTGAAGGTGTCCACTGGTGCGTGCCCTGGCACTGCCTCCAACACAGTGTCTTCCTGGTCACCTTTCCTGGGGTTCAGGAAGGCCCCACAAAGGATTAGGGCCTGGGGAGAGGGAGTAATGTGGAACAAGGTGGTACCCAACGGTGCAGGATGACGGAAAGGAGTGGTGGGGAGAAACAAGAGTGGATGGAGGGAGACAGGGCTGGAACGGAAGGTGGTCAAATCTAGTGAGTAGTGGGAGACCTGGAAGATGAAAGGGAGGTAGAATTCTCCAGGGCTTGTTGGGAGACCCCGAGCACCAGAACAGGTGAGCATCGAGGCTGGACACAGGCTCTGGGCACGGTGGATGAGCCAGTGGGAACCGTGAGAGCAGGAGCGACGGGGTCCCTGGACAGGCGGTCCTGGCTTTGTGCGCTGCGGTTCTGCAGTGTGTTGCATAATCAAGGAAAACTGCTGAAGTGGGGAGAACCCGAGGGGGAGGGAGAGGGGGAGGGGAGGAGGGGAAGGAGGGCGAGGGAAGCGCCGCCCCTCCCCCCTGACCTTGAAGCTCCGCGGAAGGTGGGGGGGCGGGCAGCCGCGCCCGAAGATGCGAGTCTTTCCCTCCTCCAGCGAGGGCGGGGTGCAGCCCGGCCGGGCCCTGGCTCATCTCTCCTCTCTCTCCTCCCTTCCCCGCCGTCGCCATCCTCCCTGCCCCGCTCTCCCTCGGCCCCTTCTCCTTTGTCCTCCCCGTTCCCTTCTGGCCGGCCCCGGTGTCTCTTGCCACCCTCCTGTGTGTCTTGCCTGCTGCCCTGTTCCCCTCCCGCTGTCTGCCTGTCTGTCCGCCTCGGCCCTTAGGATACCTCAACGACTACGCGGGGCCCGCCTCCGTCTACGATGGCGATGCCGAGGCGGCCTTGCTCAAAGGGCCATCCCCGGAGCCCATGTACGCTGCGGCCGTGCGGGGAGAGCTGGGCCCGGCGGCCGCGGGCTCGGCGCCGCCGCCCACCCCGCGCCCGGAGCTGGCCACAGCCGCTGGTGGCTACATCAACGGCGACGCGGCGGTCAGCGAGGGCTACGCAGCTGACGCCTTCTTCATCACCGACGGGCGCTCCCGTCGTAAGGCAGCCAACGCCAGCGCCGCCGCCGCCCCCTCCGCAGCCTCGGCGCCGGCCCCAGACGGCGACGGCGGAGGCGGGGTCGGGGCGGGCACGCGCGGTGCGGGGTCGGGGGCTGGGGGTCGGGGCGGCGCGCGCGCGGGTGCGGGCACCGAGGCCCGCGCGGGGCCTGGGGCCGGCAGCTCAGGAGGCCGGCACGCGTGCGGCGAGTGCGGCAAAACGTATGCCACGTCGTCTAACCTGAGCCGCCACAAGCAGACGCACCGCAGCCTGGACAGCCAGCTGGCGCGGCGCTGCCCAACGTGCGGCAAGGTGTACGTGTCCATGCCGGCCATGGCCATGCACCTGCTCACGCACGACCTGCGCCACAAGTGCGGCGTGTGCGGCAAGGCCTTCTCGCGGCCCTGGCTGCTGCAGGGCCACATGCGTTCCCACACCGGCGAGAAGCCCTTCGGCTGCGCGCACTGCGGCAAGGCCTTCGCCGACCGCTCCAACCTGCGCGCGCACATGCAGACGCACTCCGCCTTCAAGCACTTCCAGTGCAAGCGCTGCAAGAAGAGCTTCGCGCTCAAGTCCTATCTCAACAAGCACTACGAGTCGGCCTGCTTCAAGGGCGCCGCCGCCGGCGGTCCCTCGGCCCCTGCGCCCACCGCGCCGCCGCAGCTTAGCCCTGTGCAGGCCTAGGGCGGCGGTACCTCCGCCAGCCGGGTTGGCTCTCAGCAATACGGGCCCCCAGGGAGGTCTCCGCCGGCGACCAGGCGGAGGGGCCGGAGGGCGGGCCCCTCCTCACAGCAATAGGGGGAGGGGGCCCGGCCCCGCCCCGCCCGCCAGGGGCCTTCCCGGCCCCTTCAAGCAATAGGGTCCCGAGGGGAGACCCACCCCGAGCCCCCTCCCTTCCCCTCCAGGGTGCCCCAGGCTTTTTCCCAGCAATAGGGTCGAGGAGACCCAGAACCGAACCTCATCTCCGAGTTAGGTCTCTGAGACCGGGGTGGGGTGAGGTAGGGAGCGCCCCCTCCTCCCTCTTCTGCGCCCCTGGATCGCGTGGCAGAGACTCAGGTCTTCCCCACCCCTTCCCAAGCCTTCCAGAGCCCGGCCTGCGGCCTAGACGTCGGGGAGCAACAACGGGGGAGGAGCAGGGTGAGGGGCGCAGAGGCTACCTGCGCCTCCTTCTCGGTGTCCGCTGAGCCCCGGGAGTGTTAGACGAGTGCGGATCGGGGACTGGGGCGGACGGCGGCACCTCTCTCCCTTGGGTTCCTTCCGGGGCCTCAGTCCGAGCCGCTTTCCTACCCTTGCCTCGCATCCTCTGCCCAAATCCGAATTCTTCCAGCCCAGCTTCCCGGGCTCTGTCCTCCATAACGAATAATAATGACGCATATCAAACCGCATGGACTTATCCGACCTCCTCAGATCCCGCTCCCGCCCTGCCCTGGGGCCCCCTCCCTCGTACCCGGGCATTCGGTGTTGGAGGACGGATTCCTGGGGCCTGGCAGGCAGGCCTGGGCACGGCCCTCTACACACCTCTCTGTATTCGCTTTGCGGGTAAAGCCCCCTAGGGGGGTTGCGGATGCGTCGGGTTTTCTTTCTGTATTTGTACGTTTTATTTATGAACGGATTGCACTCGGGTCCGGGAAGGGGCGCAGAAGCCCCTATCCTTCCCGCCGACGCCGGGGGCTTGGGACGTCCAGGATCACTTTCCCCGCCCCCGAACCCCGCCCACCTGGGCTCCGCCTCTCGGGAGCCGCAGGCCCCGCCTCTCAAAGGCCGGCCCCCTCCCGGAGCCCCAGACCCCGCCCTCACTCTGTTGCCAACTTACACCCGTCTATGCCAAAGCCTCGGCGGCGACCCCGCCCCAAGGGCCCGCCCCATTGGCCGCCGCCTTTGTGACGTCACTGCATGCAGCCCCAGTGCCCCTCCCGTCCCTTCCCGGAGCTGCCCGCTCCCAGTCCCTCTTAGTTAGTCCGAAGCCGACTATAGAGCAATAATGCGCACTGCATGCGAAGCTGCCGCCGCCTCTAGAGTTACTGAGAATCAGGTATCCCCCCGCCCTACCCACCCCATAGGCCCCTAGATCAGGGACGCTGCGCGGGGCCGGACGCGCAGACTTTCTCCCCCCTCTCCTGCTCTTCCCTCCCTCCCCTCCCCCCCCTCCCACGGCAGAGGCCGGCGGGTGTAATGGTTTCAGGGGCGGGGCGGGGTGTTTGTCCCCAAGACCCCTCCTTCAGTCGTCCATCACCCACCCATACTTCATTAGGCACCTACTATGTGCCAGGCCCACTGCTGAGTCCGCCAGGGGTGCGGCGACCTGCGGGAAGGTGCATGTTGATGAGGGATCCAACCGGCTTCGGTGGGCCAGGGATGGTCACAGGTGCAGAGAGAGCCGCGGTCCCTAGACCCAAGCGTGGGCCCCTCACTCCTCCCCACCCCAGCTGGGGCCAGTGCTAGGCACAGGGGGCTCTGCTTTGACTTGGGCCCGGGTCCTCAGCTCAGGTGGCACAGACCCGGGCCCCAAGGCCCAGTGCCACCCATACCGAATCCCATTCCTTCCATCCCTTGGCAATGGCAGCTTTGTCACGTCAGGCCAGGGTCCCAGGTCAGAGGACAAGGTGCATGCTGGAGCATTTGACCTGGCCAGCCCTATCCCAGTGGGTACCAGGCCCAGCGGCTCCCACAGGGGTGGACCCGGGCCTCAGGGCCCGGCACAGCAGGGCTCATGTCCAAGACCCCTCCATCCCAGCTCAGTGTTCACACAGCTCCCAGGCCGGGGCCTGCCCACTTGTGCTGGGCACACCCGCATGCACAGGCACACACAGGTGCCCCACCCTACCCTACACGCCTATCTACCTACCTACCTAAGGAGAAGGCCGGAGGGCCGTGGGCCGGCCAGGGTCTCCCGCTTCTCCCCACACCCCGCCGCCGTGGAAAGCCATGGGCCCCCTCCCGCCCCTGTAACTAAGCAGCACAATAACCGACTTAGCGAATTCAGGTAGAAGGAACGTTTAGGTAGCACCTATTTTGTACTGATTCTATAAGTAGGGCCCGAGATGCGGGGGCCCTCGGGTGGGGGCTGCGGCCGCCGGCCTGCCTTGCCCCCACCCCCGCCTGCACCCCGCCGCCTTGTACATACTCCCACCCGGAACAGGCCGGGATTTTTACTCGGGCTGCGCCCCTCTTCCGCCCCCGTTTGGGGCCGGGCCGGCCGGACAGACGGACGGACGGACAGACCTCCTTCCTAAGCACAATAGCACCAGCTCCCCGGAGCGCCGCACCTCCACGAGGAGAATAAATGCCACTCTTGATAGAACTTGGAGTGTCGGGCTGATGTATACAAGGCTGGGCCCGCGCCGCAGGAGACACTGAGGAGTCTGGGGGGCATCTTTCTGGGCCTGCAGCATCTCAGAGGCCAGGCAGGTGCAGGCCCTGCGCTGGGAGTGGCAGTCTACCCATGCAGCCCTGGAGTCTCACAGCTGCCTTTTGGGCATGTGTTTTCTTTGGCAAGAGGACAGTCTTCCACCCTGGAGGGCCGGCTCGGCAGACCAAATGCAAGAGGACACTCCTGAAGGCAAAGCAGCTGGCTTTCCTCCCATGGCAGGTAAATCTTCTCTGTGCCAGGAAGTGCGGAGCCTAAGTCAAGTCTAGCCCAGGACTGATCTAGAACGGCCACAGTGGGTACAGCAGGGCCTGTAAATCCTGTGGCCTGGGGTATCCTCACTCTTCTGTTAAGACCTCCTGCTGCCCCGACAGGCCTGACAACCAACAACAAGCCTTCCTCAATGCCACTAGAGAAATGGGAAGTGCAGACCCCTTCCTGCAGCCTGCTTTCCACATCCTGACTTCCAGATTCAGGGGACATGTCCCCACACTGAGGAGGCTTTCCTTGGTAGCTGGACCAGGCTGGTTGTGGGGAGGAGATACCCAAGGAATAAGAACCTCCCATGGCCACCCCCAGCCCTTAGGCTCTAGACAGGGTGAGTCAAGTTGAGAAGATGAATGGCAGGGCTGTGCTGGGCTCAGACAACCAAGGAACATAGACTCCTGCCCCAGCAAATGCCCTTGGTAACCAGGTAGGTAGGCATGAGCTAAGAGGCTCCAAATCTTTGCAGACATGTGGTCAAACTGGATCAGCCCAGGGCCAGCACAGCTGTCTGCACCCTGGCAGGGGACAGGCCCACCAGACTCCACTGGTGTGGACAGCAGGAAAGCCTGACCTGCAGTAGACCTGCTGCTTCAGGGTGGGATCACCTGAGGTGGGCACCCCCTTCTGGGGAGCACTGTCAGCCTTCATAACCTCAGGATGAAAGCCCCCAGTATTGGTAGAGCTTAGGTAGGCATCATTGCCCAATCTGCATATGAAGAGTCTGACCCTCAGGGAGAGAAGCAGCTTGCCAAGGGCTGCCTTTGACTTAAGCCCTGCTCCAGTTGGGCTTCCCTGGTGGCTCAGACCCTAAAGAATCTGCCTGCAATGTGGGAAACCTGGGTTCAGTCCCTGGGACGGGAAGATCCCCTGGAGAAGGGATGGCAACCCACTCCAGTGTTCTTGCCTGAGAATCCCACGGACAGAGGAGCCTGGCGGGCTGCAGTCCATGGAGTCGCAAAGAGTCGGACACGACTGAGCAACTAACACTTTCACTTTCTGCCCCAATACCCCACCCATCTGAACCTGAATACCTGAGTGGGTCCCACTGGCAGGAAGAGAGGCTCCTAGAGGCCCAGTCCTCCCCAAGGCTCCTCAGCTTTGGGGCCTGGATTGACTGTTCCAGGACTCTGATGGGCGGCTGGGGTGGATGACGGGTAGAGGCTGCCTCCCCAGTGACTGGGACAGGCCTAGCCTTGTCTCCACAGGTGTCCATGGACAGGACTTTGCAATCCAGAGGATGGGTGGTGTGGTGCAGGCTGCTGACCACTGTGTCCAGGGTCTTCTCTCACGGGCCCAAGGCGCCTCCAACCTGGAGTCAGCCCAAGGCTCTTTCTAAATCCCCAAACCCTTCCAGCCCTTCATTCCGCCAGCCTGCAGATTCCTCGTCCCAAGACAGATGTTGCTTCCACCAGGGGGAGATTCCTCATTGAGCTTTCTTTCAACAACTCCTCACGCACATTTGTCCCCAAAAGACCCCACCTATCTTGACGTTTTCCCTCGTGCCTCTTCGCTGTGACCCTGGCAGCACCTCAATCAGGATCCAGAGGTACCAGGGCTGTAGGCCCCGCCCTCCCCGGAGGCCCCGCCCTCCCCGGAGGCCCCGCCCTCCCCGGAGGCCCCGCCCTCCCCGGAGGCCCCGCCCTCCCCGGAGGCCCCGCCCTCCCCGGAGGCCCCGCCCTGTATCAACCTTGGACCCCGTCTTCCTCAAACAGGCCCCGCCCCGCCTTGGTACAGAGGCCCTTCCTAATTGGTGCCTTCACAGTCCGTGCCTTCTCATTGGCTTGAGGCCCTGATCTCTCAACTCCAGCGGTGGAACCCTTGGTTCCCTCACGTCCCGGGTCAGATCGGTTCTCTTTGATGACCCTCGGCCCACCCTGGTGTCCTCACTCCAGCTGCTTCATGTTAGCCGAAGGCAAAGGAGCCTGGACGCGGACACAGGGAGCCGCCCCCAACACGTACCTTCACTCGTCAGTGGCTACTGTGCTCAGCCTCTCCAGGCCAACAGGCAGCCTGAGCCGTCAATCTTCTCCTCTGCCAATCAGCGCGCCAGCCAGGCTGGCCCTCTAGCCAGGGCTCGGTACTGAAGGATGGCAAGTCCCGAAGGCTCCCAGGGACGCGTGCGCACGGGTTAGGGGGCTTCCCACCAGCTGCCTGGGAGAGGGATAGGGAGGGAAAGGCAGAGCTCCCGGGACTCAGCCCTGCTGCGCGTTCCTGAGAGGACTCTCTCCTCCTTCCATCCTCCCTTGGGAGCTATACTGAGTCCTAGCGCTGAGTGGCCCAACTCTGCCTATGAATAGACGAAGGTGCTTGGACACTGGCTAAGGGGATACTCCTGATCCACCGAGGCCGGGCCTGTGAGGAGGCAAGAGGGGTTCTCCAGCCTGATGAGGTCGCTCGAGCCCTTCCACACGCTACTCCAAGACACGGGCCAGGTAGCTCCAGCCTGCCAGGTAAGGATGTCAGGCTGGCCTCAGCCGCAAATGGTCCAGTGGGAGAACATGTCACCAGGGTCCCAGGTGCCTGTTGGTTGAGGTAAGAGGGTCAGGAGCGAGTCCGGCAGGAAGGAGGCTTGATCTCAGGCTGAGCCTCTTGGTTTATTTGCTTTCAGAGAGGCGGTCTTCCCAGCTTTGCTTACCCCATGGGAGTGAACGGAGTGGGTTCTGTGGCTAGGGGTGTTTCTTGTGTAAACCAGGCCTAAACTCCCGGTGAACCCTCGCATCTGGAGATCCAGGATACTCACACTCCATGCTCTTTGCCAAATGTTTGTGAAACCAAGTAAGATCGGCCTTGCCCGCGCACGGGCCTCACTGTGCAGTTGTTTTGGTGTATTGGTTGCTTCATTCAACGACTGGATGACTGCCGACTGTGCAATGAAACAGAAACCTCTGGGTCCCTGCGAATCAACACCCCAGGATCCTAACTCCCTGGCAAAACTGGCCCAAGTGGGGAAGGCGGGAAGTTCTGCAAGTCTGCAGATGAAGGCAGAAGCGGGGCGGGTGGAGAGGCGGGCTGGCTTGTCTACTGTGGGGGCCTGGGCAGGGGAGAGGTGGCCACCCTGGGAATAGGTGGGCATGGCACAAGTCCCGGAATGCGAGGACTGCGGCCTTTCTCCCCCTCCGTTCTCTGACCTGGCGCGTGTTTGAACAGCCTAAGTGGAGGAAAAGTGGGTGCCTACGGTGGTAATTAGTGGGTTCACAGAGCACGACCGTGCCGCGGGATGTACGTTCGGTAGACGCGTTGGGTGTCAGCCTGACGTTAACGCACTAGGCATTTCATAAATAACTACAACCCCAAATTCTGCGCCTGAGCTGAGAAATGACGAAATCCTGTGTTTATAGAGCGGGACAAGGGGCAGGCAGCGGTCAGCAGAGGCTTGTTTGCAGCTGCCCGGAAGCCCCGCGTGTTCCTCGTCTGTCCGGGATTGCATTTGCCAGGAGACCACAACTCCCAGGGTGCACCGCGCGCCAGCGGACTACAAAGGTATGCGCGCCGCGGCCCTGGGCCAGTTAGCGGCTCCGGGAACTACGCTTCCCAGGACTCCGAGAGGAGCCGTCCGGCACGGATTTGCACGCGCTGATTGGCGGCGCGGACCACGGCAGTGGCGTAGTAGAGGCGGTGGCGGCAGTTGGCCAAGGGTCCGGAGGCGGGGCCACAGGCCTCGGGTGCTGCCAGCCCGGCGGGCTACGACTTGGCCGCGGCGGGGTGCGAACTAAGGCCATGGGCGACCGCGGCGGCGCGGGCGGCTCCCGGCGCCGGAGGACGGGGTCGCGGCCTTCGATCCAGGGCGGCAGTGGGCCCGCGGCAGCGGAAGAGGAGGTGCGGGATGTGGGCGCCGGAGGGGACGCGCCGGTCCGGGACACAGACAAGGACGGAGACGTAGACGTGGGCAGCGGCCACTGGGACCTGAGGTAGCGGTGCGCGTGACCCCTAACCTTTGACCCCTGATACGGGGCCCCTGCGACCCAACCTGGTGGCCCAGGCCTGTCGGCGGCAGCTCGGGCTCGAGTCCGAGAGTCTGGCGCCTGGACCTTGGTGCACAGCTGTGCCCCTCGGGCCTCCACGGGGAAACTTAGCGGGAGGTTGGGGGCGGAGGGTCTCCTGCCCGGAACACCCAGGTACGGGGGCCGAGGGGAGGGCAGCGGCTCAACTTCTAGACGCCCTCCCTCTGCCTTCCTTTGGTGGGTTCTGAAACTTTCCCAGGGTGAGCCCACTACGCACAGTGTCCTCTACCTGGAAGGAGATACAGGGGTCCTTCCTGAGGGCTATGAGGGGTGCCTTGTGGGTTGATAAAGCTCCCGGAGGAGGAGGGTGGACCGGCGGAGAACAGAGGCAGGGGCAGTGCGAGGGGATTTCTCATCCCTCGCAGACCCTCCAGAGAATGGTCTTCACAAAGGTCCCTCATCCGTCACCCGGCGATTGACTGGCCTAGGATCCTGCTTATTACCAGCACAAATGGCTGCTCTAGGGTCAAAGTGGGTCCTGTAATGGGACCCTCACCCCTGGTTGGGGTACAGGGGAGGAGTTGGAAGTGCGCACACCCACAGGTGGGCGCCCTGCTTAGCTGAAGGACTGATGGGAAGGAGTTGGGGGAGCAAGCTGCGGCTGAAAGGGAGGATCTGACCCACGTGGGCATCAGCTAAGTCCTGCTGGCTGCCTCCAGGCGCCCCCTTTGCCATCCTCCACGCCCCTCCCCCCAGCCCTGACCTTCATCCTGGTCAAGGGCTCTCAGGGGCTCTGGTTTTGGGATCAGCTCCAGAGCTAGAGGTTATCAAGGAGGAAGTGGGCAACAGGTCAGTCAGCAAGGATTTGCTATCTTCACTGGGTGCTGTGGGGAGGGGAGGGACAAGGGCAGTTGGGGTGCAGGCACTGTCCCTGCCCTTGGGGGGCACACAGTTCACCTGAGAGATAAGATAGCCGCAGCCCTGAAGAGTGAGAGCAAAGGTCAGGCACAGAGTTCAGGATGACACCAGGGGAGGGTGGCTCTGTGAGGGGCACTGGCTTCCTACAGGCCCCAGGTGGTCCTGAGGGGGCGGCTGCAAAGGCCAGGAGGCCCACAGGCCCCTCTGCCCACTCCTGGGGAACTGGATTTGGGGTCACTTTGTATGAGGTGGGGGCGGGTACCAGCTTTGGGCCAAGCTGTCACCCTGGATGGGCCATCACTTGCCTGCTCTGTATAGGCCAGATGGCCAGAAGCTGCTCCTGTCCTGTTGATGGCCCATCCTCGAGGTCTGGACCCTCGGGAAGAGGAGCAGTTGGTGGCAGGGATGGGCCACCGGAGACCCTCCTGACCTCCAGGACACGCAGCTGTGTGTGCCTGTCCCCAGGCCACATGCCACAGGGCTGGGGGCCTCCTGGGGCAGGGCTGGGCATTGGTCTGGCTACTCTTGGTATCGCCTCTGCCTCCCTGCCTCCCAGTCGTCATCCTCCCACCTCTGCCTCCCTGCCTGTTCCTCTCTTTCTCCTCAGGCCCTTCCGGACATTTCCTGCTCACCTAGGTCTGGGCAGGCGGGGTCAGGTGCCGGGTGTGAGCTCACTCCTTCCGGCAGCAAGGTGTAGCTATGTGCCGGAAGGAAGGCCGCTGCTGTTGCCTCGCCTCTGAGTGCATCCCTTCCAGGTCCTCCACACTCCCCTGTGCCCCGACACCTGGTGCGTCCTTCAGCCATTGGTTCATGGGTCCTCCAGGCACAGCTTTCTAGTCCAGAGCCTCTAGGCTGGGTGCAGGAAGTGCTGAGGAAGTGGCAGCCGGGAGGCGAGCTGGCACCCTGTCCCTCCTTGTTCTGTCCGGCCCTGGAGCTGGACCGTATGGCCCCGCATGTGTGATCCCCACTTGGGGCTGTGCCTCTGGGCAAGTTGGGAAGCTTGGTGAGCCTCATTTTCATGTGCCCGCCTCCCAGTACTGATGTGCAGGTTGAATGAGGTGCCAACTGTAATGAGTTGGAATGGCCCTGCTGGCTGGGTGGGAATGGGGAGCAGGTGGGGGCCGCTGGGGGGCACAGAGGCACACCCAGTGCCTCAGTCAGGGAGAGGGTGACAGAGAAGCTCTGGGTGAGGCCCCACCTCCACTCTGGCCATGGCTGCTGCCCTTTGGTCCACTGCAGTGAACTGTGCCATGGGGCTGGACCTCTGTGGGGATTGGTGGGCAGTGGGCTTTCTTCCCGCTTGGGGCCTCTGACCTCTGGGGGCAGGGCGCTGCCCGGGTGGGACAGTCGGAAGGCTGGTAGAGGGACCTGAGGGGTCTGTGTGGTGGCTGGGGGCAGGCCTCAGGAATTTGACAGCAGGGATCTGGAAAAGCTTTAATAACATTATTTGTTGTCAGGATTGGGAAATGCTCCCCTCCCCCCTCCCCCTCTTTCATCTTAGAGACTGCTGCACATCTGGTCAGTGTGGTCTTCTTGGTGGCCCCCAAGGTGGCAGGGGTCACACTGTTATGAAACCGTCCCCTGGGTATGTGGTGCAGACATGCACATGCAGATGGTGATTGGCAGGTTGTAGCATGAGGTGGCTTTGGGACGGTTCCAGTGACAGTGAGTGGGCTGGATCTGGGGGGTTCTGGGCAGGTCCATCAAGCGGATACCCCCACAGACTGTCCTCTTGGGATAGTTGGGCCTGGGAGCCCTGCTTGCCTTGCCAAAAGGCAGGCGCAGAGTCACGAAGAAGAGGGCTTGGGGGCTCAGAGCCCCACTGTGTGTGCAGCCCAGGGTGGACCTGGAGGAGGTGCGTGGGCAGGCTGGGCCGGCCGGGGCCTGGGGTGGGGGGGCCTGGTGTGGCAGGGAGGCAGGGCCAGACTGTCAGCGCTGCCTGGCTGAGGATGCTGGCACCCTGTCCTCCCCAGCCGTCTGTCTCCTGGGTGCAGCCATCTGAGTGCTGACCCCAGCCGCCCCTGGAGGCTGGCTGTTCTCCTGTGCCCTATTGCTGGGGACATGTGTCCACAGGAGGGAAAGGGAAGCCCCGGCCTCTCCCCTTACAAAACTGGAGGCCTTGCTCAATGCCCTGGATGGCCTCCTGGTGGCAGGGTGGTTGGTGGGAGGTGGGGCTGCTGCTTAGAACCCGCCAGCGGGCCTGGGCCTGGGCTGAGCTGCACCCCTCCACCTCTGCCTCCAGCTGAGGGTTGGCTTCCATCTCCACCAGGCCCAGCACTGGGCACAGGGCTCTCAGAGGCAGGCTCTGAAAGTCCCCTGCTGGCTTCTGCAGTGGACTCCAGGCGCCGAGCCCCCAGGGGGCTCGCATGGCACTCACCCTGCGAAGCCACGTGAAGGCTGGGTCCTCCCCTCCGGAAGGGCCAAATGCAGGGCATGGGTGGTTTGAATGGTGGCCCCTGGGCTCCCCGGAGGGACCAGCTGCTGTGGGGGCCGCCCCCTCCCCACTTCCGTCTTGCATCACCAGCTCCTGTGGCACTCCCCACGCCCCGTCCCCCAGTGGGAGCGGCAGGCCCCCGGTGGCTCTGCCCGCGGAGGGGGATGTGTGGGCGGCGGGGTGGCCTTGCTGCCAGATGCTCTGCCCCGAGTGTCCGTCTCCGCTCTCCAGGTGTCACCGCCTGCAGGATTCCCTGTTCAGTTCTGACAGTGGCTTCAGCAACTACCGTGGCATCCTGAATTGGTGTGTGGTGATGCTGGTACGTAGAGTGACACCTTGGAGCAAGGGTCCTGACGGCCGGGGGGCCATGGGCTCTTCTCCAGGGGTAGGTGTCTGTACTTGTGTAGCTGTGGTGAATGGAGCTCTGTGCTGGCGGTGGGGGTCCCTGGAGCAGCCGTACCCCGGGACCCTACCGGGAGCATGCTCATGCCGTCCCTGCTGAATCCCAGGAGATGCCTGCAGAGGGCAGCCTGGGAGCCTCTGAGCTGGGGTCTGCGCCCCAGGGGGCACTGGAGTCTCCCCAGGGGGTGAGAGAGAGTAGGCAGGGATGGTCTGGTGGCCCTGGGTGGGGGATGGCTGCTCCGTGGGCCCAGGCCCTCCCTGGCAGCACAGGTGAGTGGTCTTGGGGGTCCACGTAGAACTTCCTCTTCTGTTCCAAATTGCCCTCATGGGTGCGGCATGCCTGGGTGAACCTGGGGGAGCAGGGTGAGGACATGCTTCTCAGCCCAGCCCACAGCTCCAGGCCACACTCTGCAGGACTCTGGCCCCTCCCTCAGCCCTGGAGGGAGCAGGACTGGAGTCCTGTGTCCGCCTTGCTCTGACCTGGCCGAGGCCACTGCTGTGGGGCCCCAGCAGGCCTGCCCAGCAGAAGGTGGAGTGCAGGGACCCCAGGGGCAGCCTTCAGGGTGGGGCAGGGTGAGGCCCGACTGGGCCCAGCCCCACCGCTCAGGGCTGATGTGGCGCGAGGCCTTCGCCCCTCCAGCTGACGTGTCTGCCTGCCCTGGGTGTGGCTCCAGAGGCTGCCTGTGTACCAGGGGCCCCCACGCTTCTGTTTGTGGTTCTGGGCAGTCCCCTGGGGAGCGGTGGGGGCTGTGTGCCAGTCCAGACCCAGTAGTCCACGCGTCCTGGTCTCTGGAGGCCGTGGCTGGTCCAGGACTGTGGCAAGGTGGTCGTGCAGGGCAGGCCCTCAGCAGCCTGTCTGTTCTCCTGCAGCCCCCAGCCTCCTGGCCCTTTGGTGCACCCACAAAGCTCCCCCCTCCCCCAGGAGCTGGGGCCGCCTGCTGCGTCCTCTCGGCAGCCTGGGCTTCCAGGTGGCTGGGCCTCTTAGCAGCTCCAACTCTTGCCTGTGGTGGGCTCTCAGGACAGGCAACTGCCAGTCGGCAGACATTGCAGGACCACGTGTGTCCTGGTAAGCTGGCTGGTTAGGTGTTTAGCTGGGGGATGGTGTGGCAGGTGGCCCCTGCATCTCTGAGCCTGTCACCTCCTCGGGAAGCCTTCTGGGTGGGGGACTCCACCCATGTCGCCTGGAGAAGCATCACTTTTCCACAGAGCCTTCTGCAACCCCCGTGGGGCCTGAGCCTGGGGTGGGGGAGGTGGTGGCCCCTGCTCCTGCAGAGGCCAGCCAGGCATCTGGCCCCAGGCCACTGGCAAGAGCTCGTTGTGTTGGGGGATCTGTCCTTTGCTGCTGCTGCAGGAGCGGCCGAGGCAGGCGGGGGCGTGAGTAGGGGTGGAGACCCAGGCCCAGCTTCCCCAGCCCCTCAGGACCGGCCTGCTCTTTCCCACCACCCCACCAAGTGCGTGGGCACACCCCGCCTGTGAGGATGGGCCCGGTTGGCAGGGCGGAGCCCTGGGAGGGTGGCAGTGCGCCGGGCAGGCTTGGACTTCACTGGGGCTTGGGGTTGTCGCTGTGGCCAGGGGCGCTGACCCGCTTGGTGGGACGGACGGCCGCTGGGCAGCAGGTTTCTTCTGCCGCGGTGGCACAGGCACCTGGGGTTGTGGTTGGCTCCAGGCGGGCGGGGGCTGCGTGCCCCTGCGCAGGCACACAGGCCGTGGGTGGGGAGTCTCAGAGCTTGGCGTGAGGTCCCGCAGGGCTGGGCCTGCAGGATGGAGGCCACTGTCCTGAGCTGCAGGTGCTGGCAGGAGCTGGGGTGGGCGTTCTGGGGCCGTGGCTGACAGCGTTATGTCCCTCTCTCTCTATCGCAGATCTTAAGCAACGCACGGTTATTTCTAGAGAACCTCATCAAGTGAGTGGGCCCCGGCCTGCCCCAGCCCCTGCCACCTCACCCCTCGCCTACACAGACCCTCACCCACCTGCGTCTGCAGGTATGGCATCCTGGTGGACCCCATCCAGGTGGTGTCTCTGTTCCTGAAGGACCCCTACAGCTGGCCAGCTCTGTGCCTGGTCATTGGTGAGCTGGGTGCCCAGGAGGCCTCAGGCCGGCGGTGGGTGGGACAGGGCTGATCTGGGCCTGAACCTGCCCTGGGTTGCTTCTGTCCTCAGTGGCCAATATCTTTGCCGTGGCTGCGTTCCAGGTGGAGAAGCGCCTGGCCGTGGTAAGCAGTGCCCTCACGCCCTCCCCTGACTTGCCTCAAGGTCCTTACCAGTCGGGCTTAGGGCGGGCCACCAGCTGGTCCCACTGTGCTTCAGGGTTTTGGGCCTTTCGTGGCCTTCCTGAGAGGGGCTGCACCTCAGGCCTGGTGGCTCTTCCTCAGGGAGGTCCTCTGACCAGGGAGGGGGGTCCCTGGCTGACGCTCTGCTCCCACCCCAGGGAGCTCTGACGGAGCAGGCGGGGCTGCTGCTGCACGGGGTCAACCTGGCCACCATTCTCTGCTTCCCAGCGGCCGTGGCCTTTCTCCTCGAGTCTATCACTCCAGGTGGGCCCCACCCCCGCCCCCGCCCCCGCCCCCGCCCCCGCCCCCGCTGTCTCGGCCACGGGCAGCGCGGGGGGCGTGGCCTGAGCTTGCCTCTCCCACAGTGGGCTCCGTGCTGGCCCTGATGGTCTACACCATCCTCTTCCTCAAGCTGTTCTCCTACCGGGACGTCAACCTCTGGTGCCGAGAGCGCAGGGCTGGGGCCAAGGCCAAGGCTGGTGAGGGCTGCCTCGGGCTGGGGCCACTGGGCTGCCACTTGCCTCGGGACCGGCAGGGGCTCGGCTCACCCCCGACCCGCCCCCTGCCGCTTGCTCGTAGCTTTGGCAGGTAAGAAGGCCAACGGGGGAGCTGCCCAGCGCACCGTGAGCTACCCCGACAACCTGACCTACCGCGGTGAGGATCCTGCCGGGGGCTGGGGGGACTGCCCGGCGGCCTGGCCTGCTAGCCCCGCCCTCCCTTCCAGATCTCTACTACTTCCTCTTCGCCCCCACCCTGTGCTACGAGCTCAACTTCCCCCGCTCCCCCCGCATCCGAAAGCGCTTCCTGCTGCGGCGACTCCTGGAGATGGTGAGGCGGGGCCTCGCGGGCCAGGGTGGGCGGGCCTGCCGGCACCCGGCACCGGGGCTCAGCTCACTGTCCGCTTGCTTCCTTCCCCAGCTGTTCCTCACCCAGCTCCAGGTGGGGCTGATCCAGCAGGTACGTGCCCGGGGGGGGGGGGGGGGGGGGGACTCTGGGGCCGTTGGGGAGCTGACTCTGCGCTTTTTGCAGTGGATGGTCCCGGCCATCCAGAACTCCATGAAGCCCTTCAAGGTGAGCAGGCAGGCCTGGCAGGGTGGGTTCCGGGGTCAGGGCTGAGGGAGCCAGCTGTGCCCTGTGCCCACAGGACATGGACTACTCCCGCATCGTGGAGCGCCTCCTGAAGCTGGCGGTGAGTGGCCTGCTGGGTGGGGACGCGTGGGGGCGGGTGGGGCTGTTCTGGCACCTGGCACCCACTCCCCACAGGTCCCCAACCACCTCATCTGGCTCATCTTCTTCTACTGGCTCTTCCACTCCTGCCTGAACGCCGTGGCTGAGCTCATGCAGTTTGGAGACCGCGAGTTCTACCGGGACTGGTGGTGGGTGGCCTTGCCGGGGCGGGGGTGGTGGGGGCCCCCGCTGGGGCTGGGGCCGGAGCCCCTGCCCACTCTGCCCCGCCCCCGCAGGAACTCCGAGTCCATCACCTACTTCTGGCAGAACTGGAACATCCCTGTTCACAAGTGGTGCATCAGGTGGGTGTGCGCCTGGGGGCGGGGGGTTGGGGGGTGGGACGGGGTCGCGTGGCCCGGGCGCCCAGCCCACTGCCGCCTCCCCCGCAGACACTTCTACAAGCCCATGCTCCGGCGGGGCAGCAGCAAGTGGGCAGCCAGGACGGCAGTGTTTCTGGCCTCCGCCTTCTTCCACGAGGTCAGTGCACTGAGGGCGCGCCCTGCCCCTGGTGGGGGTGGGGGTGGGGGTGGGGGTGGGGGTGGGGGCTCGCTGACGCCCCTCTCCCCTCAGTACCTGGTGAGCATCCCCCTGCGCATGTTCCGCCTCTGGGCCTTCACCGGCATGATGGCGCAGGTGAGCAGCCCTGGACCCCCGCTCCGCCCCGCCCCGCGAGCGCAGAGGCTCACTCCCGTCCTGTGTCCCCAGATCCCGCTGGCCTGGATAGTGGGCCGCTTCTTCCGCGGCAACTACGGCAACGCGGCCGTGTGGCTGTCACTCATCATCGGGCAGCCGGTGGCCGTCCTGATGTACGTCCACGACTACTACGTGCTCAACCGTGAGGCGCCGGCAGCCGGCACCTGAGCGCCTCCAGGCTGGCCCCCTCGTGGGTGTTGGACTGCTTTGCCGCGCTGCCTGCGGCTGGACTAGAGCCTGCCCCAACCTGGGCGCAGCAGGAGGAGGCCTGGCTGGTGGAAGCTGCCTCCTGGCCCCCACCAGGCCTCTGCCTGAGGGGCTTCCTCCTGCCAGGGGAGAGCAGGCCCGACGCAGTTCTGGCCCCTGGGAGGTGCCCATGCTCTGGAAACCCTACAGATCTCGCCCAAGGGTCTGAATGTGTCAATAAAGTGCTGTGCACAGTGAGCTCCCTCAGCCTCCAGGGCACAGGGCTGGCAGGAGGGGGCGGCCCTCCCACGTGGGGCCATGCTGTGGGAAGGAGGCCCCAGCGCCTGGAGAGGAGCTGGGGCTGTGGTGACCCTCCCTGCCTCACAGGGCTCTGTGGTCAGACGTCTTGCCCTGCAAGGTGGAGACTCCATGCTCCAAGGCCCCCTGTGCCTGAGGTCTGCACACAAGTGGATTCAACTTGGGTCAGGCCAGAGGCTAAGGTGTGGAAGAGGGTTGAGAATCAGGCTGACTTGAACGGCAGCAAAGACTCCGCAAGGCAAGGCTGCAGAGGTCTCAGAGGCTATGCGCACAGTCCCCTGCTGGGGTGCTCACCTGGGCTGGGCTCTGGGCTGCTTGGACAAAGCAGGTGGCCTGGCTCAGCCCTCACCGAGGGCCTCCCTTGGGGGCAGAGGTTGGCCTGATGCCAGGGGCTCCCCGTTTTTCCAGGCCCTCAGCAGGTAGTTGGGTGTGGCCCTCAGGATACCTTGGTCCCAGAGCTTGCCACTCAAAAAGCTTGGCAGTGAGGCAAGGGCAACCCCGGGCTGTTCCCCCCTCTACTGGCTCTGCCGCCTGGGTTGGAAACCCTGAGGCTGTGCCAGGCAGGTGTACCCTGACAGCCAGCCATGGCCCAGTAAGATGGGTGCCCGAGGTGGTACCTGGGCAGCGGACCCAGCTGTGCTGCCCCCGCCCCAACCAGAAGCCGCTCTAGCCCATGGTGGTCGTCTGGGCGAGACAGGCTGGTTGGCTAGGCACTGTTTGGTCTACAGCAGGTGTAGGCAGCGTCTCCCTGACCCCTGCCTCCTAGGAAGCCACCACCCTGGGCCCTACTCATCAGCAAGGACAGCGAGCAGGGCTGAGCTGGGGGTGCGTGGGCTGCTACGGCCCGCCACCTCCATCACATGCACCTCTGCACCCCCTGCTGCCTGACTCAGGAGGGGGGGGGGGGTCCTGTGCTTCCTTCACTCCAGACCCACGGTGCTGACCCAGTGCACCCACCTGGTCCTCTAGTGCGGACCTGGCCACAGGGCTCCTGTGGGCCCACGCTGATCCCGCCCTGGTCCCTTCATAAAGAACTCTTGAGCACATGCAGCCCAGGGGAGCCAGGAGGCTCCAGTGTGCTGTGTCCATCTGCCTCCCTCCAGCCCCTTCCGAGACACTGCGCATCATGCCCCCCTCCACCCCCACCCACACTGGCAGGAGGAACAGACAGGGAGACCACACACAGAGCTCGTTGTTTATAAATCTCTGCCTGGCTCATCGATCTGTTTGTCCATGTATATATCTGTATATCTCTATGGAAGGGGAAAGGGGGACTCGTGTAAAAATCCAAAATACAATTCTATGAACACCTGCATCCTGGTCAGTCTGAGTGTGGCCGTGAAGCCCAGGTGAGCTGTGGCTCACAGGGCTAGGCCCTCGGTGCTGGCCGGGGGCCACGCCCCACCCCCTCTCCCCCCCTCCGCCAGCCAGGGGACCAGGCTCCTGGACACCAGGCCTGCCCAAGGCCTGCTCTCCTCCTGGGGCTTCTACGAGACAGTGGGGTCCTTGGCTTTGGGGGGTTCTGAGCCCGTCAGCAGGGAGATGGTGGGGTCATCCGAGTAGTCGTCTCCCTCGGAGAAGTAGGAGCCCTCCCCCAGCTCGAAGAGCACCGGCAGGTCGCTGCTCCCCACGTCCACGGAGCCCGGGTCCAGGAGCAGCAGGGGCTGGGCGGTGTAGTGCACCAGCTGCTTCCCTAGGGGTGCGACTGGGTCAGGGTGCCGGTGGGGCCGGGGGGCGGGGTGGGGGTGGGGGGCTCAGCTCACCTGAGTCTGGGCTGCTTTTCTCTGCCTCCAGAGGTCTGGGGGGCTCCTGGGGAGAGAGGAGCTCCTGGATCTGCTGGGGCAGCAGGAGGGAGCACAGTGAGGGCTCCCGCGCGGCCCTGCCCCGCCCCCCCCGCCCCAGCCACCCCGCCTACGCACGCTGGCCAGGCTGCTGTCCAGGTCGGGCAGGCTCATGTCGGGCACCGTAACCGAGGGGCTGAACAGCTGCAGGGAAGAGGGGGCGGTCAGACTGCCCTGGGAGCGGGGCGGGCTGGGCGCGGGGCGGGCAGGGCTAGGACTCACATCCAGCAGGGTGCTGGTGTCCACGCTGAAGCCATGGCTTGTCAGCATGGTCTGCAGGTTGTCCAGGTTGGAGTCCATGGCGTCCAAGTGGTCGCTGAGCTCGGTCCTGGCCAGAGGAAGGGGAGCAGGTGACATGGCATCCAGGCACCCCCAGGTGCAGTCCTGCCGGCCCTTGCGCCCAGCTGCCAGCCTGCCCTGCGCAGGCTCACGGGAGGCCCTGAGGTGGGGCCCTGGGCCTGGGACACTTGGCCACCGGTGGTGGCTCAGGCTCCCTCATCACCGTGAGGCCCCGTAAGGCAGCACGTCAGGCTGGGCCGGCTAAGACATCAGGGGGCTGAGTTCAGGGCTCAGAAGGGCCGGGGCCCCAGCTTCTCAGGTTCAGCAACGCCTGCCCTTCACACTGGAGGACAGCAGGAGGGTGGAGCTGTGCTCGGCCAGGCTGGGCCAGCCTACCCCAGCATGCGCCAGGATAGATTAGGCCTGCCCCCTCGAGGAGGCCAGGCAGTACCTCGGGGTGCTGCCTCAGGCCCCAGAGGTGGGTGGGGAGCCTGTTCACAGGCTGGGCAGGGGTCTGCTCAGAGGCTGGGGAGGGGCCCAAGCTCTGGCGGAGCCCTCCTCCCTCCCCAGTGGGACAGCGCTAACCCTGGCTGGACTCGGCCATGCAGAGAGGAGGAGGGGCAGGGGAAGAGGCGGGCGACCCCAGACATCTTTGGAGTGCGAGCCAAACTGCAAGATAGAAAGACAAGAGCCCCCCACTGCCGGTGGGGGCCAGGCGGACTCCAAGCCCCCACCCCGCTCACCCACCTCTGGGGTGGTAGGACAGACAGACCAGGCGGCCCGGGGAGGGCGGCTCAGGGGGCAGGGGTGCCCGCCACGTGCCTGGTTCCCACGGTGCAGGGGCTGCGGGACCCCCTGGCTGGCATGTCTCCCTCCCCAGCTCCATGCTCTGGGCCAGGTCGGCCAGTTTCCCCCAGCAAATCCCATGCCGAGGGCCTGAGGGCCATGCGTGTCCAGCCCGGCACTGTCCTTGTCGGAGGCCCCTGCGCTTCCAGAGACCGAAGGGCGCCTGGAAGGCACTCACTTGTCTAGGCAGGCGACGCTGAGGCACTTCTCGGGAGCCGAGGCGGGCAGGGGCGAGGGGGGGCGGCCCCCGGTGTCCACGAGGGGTGTGGTGGAGGCAGCGGGCGTGGGCTCGCTCTCCCGGAGGATGGAGTCAATAAGGGTGGTCGGGGACAGAGGCGTCTCCACCATGGAGGATGGTCGGCCGGGGCTGGCACCCTCTGCCCGGGGGCTCTGTGGCGGGCTTGGGGGCTCCTCCTTTACGCGAACCAGGGGGCTGCTGGACAGGGGCCTGTCCGTGGGGCACAGGCATCAGCGGGTGCCTTTGCCGGCCCCACCCGCTCCTGCCTGCAGGGAAGGCGCTGGGCCGCACCTCTCGTCTACACTCCCGCCTGAGGAGGCCACGGGGCTGCCGGGGGCCAGTTCGGTGATGTCGGAGATGATGGGTCCGGAGCTGGTGACAGCGTCTGGGGAGTAGAGGCTGGAGCCGCTGTAGGCTGGGGAAGGGGCCTGCCACCAAAGGGAGGTGAGCACGGTGGTGCGTGCTGCGTCCCCACCCCCGCCTCCGCCCTGGGCGCCCGCAGCTCACCGGGTAGGGGCCTGGGCCGTGGATATGCTCCAGCGAGTACTGCCGGCCGTACTTGGGCATGGGGTGCGCAGGGCCGCCGTCGTTCAGCATCAGGGGGCTGTGGGGAAGGGTGGGTGAGTGGCGGCCCGGCCTTGTGGCCCCCGGGTCGCAGCCCACGGGAGACGGGCGTGCCCCGTGCCTCACATCTTTCTCTTCACCCCAAGGATCCGGTTTGACTGCACCAGCGAGATGAGGAACTGGATGAGCTGCAGGGGGAGAGGCGGTCAGCCCAGTGCGGACAGGGACCCCCTCCCCGCCGGCCCGGTGCACACCTTGTTGACGACTTTCTGTTGCTGGGCGTGCTTCTGCCGCAGGCTGGCCACCTCTCGCCACAGCGCCTCGTTCTCGCTGCAGCAGACCAGGCGTGGTCAGCAGGTGGCGGGAGTCTCGGGATACCTCGCTCCACCATGCGCCCACCCACTGGCCCGTCCCTGCCCGCTGCCGAGCACGGGCCAGAGGCCAGGCTGAGACCCCAGGGCCCTCTCGGTCACAGTCAGGGTGGCAGAGCCTCCAGGCTCTCTGCCTGGACCGAGGATGGGGCTCCAGGGAACAGAGGCAGTGCGGCTCTCAGGCCACAGGGCTGCAAGTGCAGGTTCTCCTGTGCCTTTAGGGGGTCAGAAGTGGCCTTAAAGAGCTCGAAGGGCCACCGCAGCAGCCCACGCCCTGCTCAGCACCAGTAGGTCTTCTTGACAAGCGACAGACCCTCCTATGCTCACTCTAAGAGGCATCCCTGTCCTGGAGGCCAAGGCCACCTAATCCCACCTCTGGATTCCAGCCAGCCAGGCATTCCTGCTGGGCTCTGACATGAGTAGTTAGGCAGGGGCTAGGAGCCTCCTCCACGGTCTAGGGGTGCGACGGCCTGCACCCCAAGTGGTTTTGAGGCCACCCTGGGCTGGGGTGCTTGAGGGCCCCGAGTACACAGGAGGAGGTCTAAACTGGCCCCTATGGGGGTCCTGGCAGTGGGGGGCTGGGGGGCCTAAAACCGGTTCTGTGGTGACCAGACATGCCCCAGGGAAAGGGAGTCCAAACCTGCAGGCCTCCTGCGCCAGGCCCGATGAGAGGTGACACACACTGACTGGTGCGAGGCGCATGTGTGGGTGGCGTGAGGGGCCCGAGGGCATAGCTGGTGCTTGGGCTCAGCTCTGCGGGCTACCACGGGACCGCACCTGACCCCACCTCCCAATAACGAGTCCAGCCTGGCATGGGCCGGGAGCCTGTGCAAGTCCAGACGTGGCCCTGGCCCGAGACTGCAAGGCCCGGAGCCCACAGGACCAGGGCTGGGGAGCGGCCTCGCCAGCAACACCTCCCCCATGTCACTGTGCAGGAGGCCTCTCACGTCCCCACCCCATCACTCTGCACGAAGTTCTTTCTGGAACCCTTTCCCGGGGGTAAGTCTGGTTACGACAGAACCAGCTTTAAGCTCCCCCCAGGCTGGACCCCCCACGGTAACCCCAGCATCCCAGAGGAGGTGCGCCCTGCTCCCACGGCTGTCCCAGGACCTACTGCTTCATGGCCAGCAGCTTGGAGTCCATGCTCTCCTGCTTCCCCTTCATCAGCTGCACGTCGGTCAACAGCTTGGTAACACTGTCCTGGCGAATCTTTATGTCCTCGCTCCGCAGAGTGGACACCTGGGTCCCCGGGGGAGCAGTCACTGAGATGGCCTGGGGGCGGGGCGGGATATAGCAGAAAGGGCCGAGGGGCTGCTGGGGTGGATGGGCCTTCTCTGGGGTGGCCAACGGGGGACAGGCACCTGGTAGAAAGCAGGCTTGGCACAGCTACGTTAAGCCAGGCCAGCGAGTGGATGCTGCTGTTGCCGGGGGTCTGGGCGGAGATCTAAGACCATGATGGGGAGAACGGCTACTCACACTGGTCACTTTCCTCTTGATGTTCTCGAGGAGCTGCTCCTGGCCTCGCAGGAAGCACGGGTGCTGGAACTCGGTGTCGTCCCTCTCTGGCTTGACCAGGCCACCCTGCTCAATGTGGACCACCTTCCGGAAGCCATCTGCGCACGATGGAATTGGGGCAGTGCTGCCTCAGGGCTGGGGTCTCACCCCTCACTCCAGTGAGGCCCCTACCCCAGGGAGGATGGAGGGAGGCCCTGGCGGGCGGGGCCTGGCTCAGGGAATGCCCAGCACTGCCCTCCCAGAAGCGCTGCCTGTGGTGGCTGGGTGGTCTTAGTCTCAGGGAGAGTCCCTGAGACACCCCTTCCCCTTCAGCTGCGTGGGCTCTGGGCCGCGTGGGGCTGTATGCAGGGCCAAGGCAGTACACTCACACATGTTGAGCTGCCGCACGAAGCTAGCCATGTTGCTGTGCTTGAAGTACTTGGGCAGCACCTCCTTGGCAAACTGGCCCTGGTCCAGCACGTGGAAGCTGTTCCCGCTCTGCCGGGAGACGTGGGGGTCACCACAGCCTCTCCATGCAGGGGCTGCACCCCAACCCTAGGCTGGGTGACAGTTTTCACCTGGGATCCCACATCCCTGCTGGAGGCCCGCCAGGTCACACCTCAGCACTGTGGGCCCTTCCCTGAAGGGCCCCATGTCAGCGCCAATCCACAGTTTTTCCCTACGTACGGCTAAGACCCCAAAAGGAGGCAGCCAAGGAGACGGGACCTAACATCAGGTCCTCGGGAGGAAGACAACACAATCATGCTCAGAACTGAAGTTTTGTGGTTCTTCTTCTGGGAACAGAGATGAGAACAAGATGAAAAAACCGCTACACTGCTCTTCCATGTCTGTCCAGACCTCGGTCCAGAAGCTCCCAGGGTGGGCTGGGCATGGGCCCCGCTGGGGTGCAGGATGGGGTTGGGGAGGAGCAGGAAGGGCCCCGTGGTGTCAACACGGACGCACACGTGAAAAGACACAATGGAAGAGCGTGAGCTGAGGGGAAGGGTGGAAAAGGGACCTTCTACAGCTTTTCTCCTCCACAGACACAGTAAGAACACCAGCAAAAAATGCTAGAGACAACTTCTTCAGAACTCTGAAAATGACCCACAAGAATTTATTCAAGAAATGGTTGAATCTCAGTAAGATCCGAGAACTGTGGTGTTCTAACTTGCCATGTCCCTACCTCCTCTCCTGTAACTGAGAAAGCCAACAGCTCAAATCATGGTGGAATAAACGTTCTAGCATCCATGGGGCTAGGGCTCATTCAAGGCCTGCAGTGTCTCCCTGGAAGGTTCCACCTCCAAGGCTGTTTTTGATCTGACCTTTTATGCTGAAGCTCTTAGCAGAAAAAGGCTTTTCCCTAGAGATGTTTGCTGAAAGCATCAAGAGGCAATTTTAAATTCATGACGGAAAAAAAAAACACCCAACTCATCACGCCGAACACAGTGGACCACAGATGGAGAAAACTGGCCAGCCAGGAAACATAAAAGAGCTAAGGAACAAGATTTCAAGAAGAGCTTTGAAAAGCTCCAGGATATTCCTGGGATCCAGAAGTCACACGTGCATGTACAGCTGTGTGCATGTCCGTGAGAGGTCCAAGGCAGCTCTGTGTAAGCAGGAAGCTGAGGAGAAAGGGTGCCGACAACGTGGCTGGGGGCTAAAGGCACACCCAGCACACACAGTTCGCCGCAGAGACTGGGAGATTTACTGGTTCCAGCCATTAAGGAACACTCCTGCTCCCCACACTGCCTAACCACTGCGCTCACTGCGTAGGCACCTCAGTGATCACACATAGCAAACAACACAAGTTGCATAAAATTAATTCAGAAAAGCCACTAAACAAACAGCAACAACAGGAAATTGCAACAAATCCTGGTGGGTGGGTAAAATATGATATTGAGTTTAACAAATGGCGTATTATATTAATGGAAAACCTTTCAACAAAACACTCTGAGACATGCAAAGAGACAAAGTATGACCCACACATAGGGAAACAAGCAGCCAGGGGAGACCGTCCCCAAGGAGGCTCAGATACTGGACTTACTAGATGAAGACTTCAAATTCATTTGAAATATGTTCAAAGAGCAAAATAAAACAGTATGCAGGGCAGGAAGCAACAGTTAGAACTGGACATGGAACAACAGACTGGTTCTAAACAGGAAAAGGCGTCAAGGCTGTATATTGTCACCCTGCTTATTTAACTTATCTGCAGAGTACATCATGAGAAACGCTGGGCTGGAAGAAGCACAAGCTGGAATCAAGATTGCCGGGAGAAATATCAATAACCTCAGATATGCAGAGGACACCACCCTTACGGCAAAAAGTGAAGAGGAACTCAAAAGCCTCTTGATGAAAGTGAAAGAGGAGAGTGAAAAAGTTGGCTTCAAGTTCAACATTCAGAAAACATGGCATCTGGTCCCATCACTTCATGGGAAACAGATGGGGAAACAGTGGAAACAGTGTCAGACTTTATTTTTTGGGGCTCCAAAATCACTGCAGATGGTGACTGCAGCCATGAAATTAAAAGACGCCTACTCCTTGGAAGGAAAGTTATGACCAACCTAGATAGCATATTCAAAAGCAGAGACATTACTTTGCCAACAAAGGTCCGTCTAGTCAAGGCTATGGTTTTTCCTGTGGTCATGTATGGATGTGACAGTTGGGACTGTGAAGAAAGCTGAGTGCTGAAGAATTGATGCTTTTGAACTGTGGTGCTGGAGAAGACTCTTGAGAGTCCCTTGGACTGCAAGGAGATCCAACCAGTCCATTCTGAAGGAGATCAGCCCTGGGATTTCTTTGGAAGGAATGATGCTAAAGCTGAAACTCCAGTACTTTGGCCACCTCATGCGAAGAGTTGACTCATTAGAAAAGACTGATGCTGGGAGGGATTGGGCGCAGGAGGAGAAGGGGACAACAGAGCATGAGATGGCTGGATGGCATCACTGACTCAATGGACGTGAGTCTGAGTGAACTCCGAGAGTTGGTGATGGACAGGGAGGCCTGGCATGCTGCGATTCATGGGGTTGCAAAGAGTCGGACACGACTGAGTGACTGAACTGAACTGAAAGAAATAAAGAAAAGCATAAGATTGATACCTCTTAGAAGAAAGTATAACAATAAAGACAGAAATTACAAATATGAAAAGTCCTGGAGTTGAAAAGTGTAACAAATCGGATTTAAAATTCCCTGAGGGGCTCAAGAGCAGATCTGAGCAGGAATAAGGTGGAACCAGCAAACGTGAAGGAGTATTGTCAACTGAGATTTCCTGACTGAGGAACAGAAAGAGAAGTGAATAAAGACAGTGACACACGGGACACCAGCAGAGACCAACACACGCATAAAGGAGAGGGGCGGAAAGAATATCTGCATAAATAACGACCCCAAATTTGATGAAAAATATCTGAGAAGCTCAACAAATTCCAAGAAGGATAAACTCACAGAGATTCACATCTAGACATCCATAAGACCAAGGAAAACTCTTCAGAGCAGTTAGAACCAATTCATCACACATAAGGAATCCCTAATAACAGTTTCTGAATATTCACTGGAAGAACTGATGCTGAAGCTGAAGTTCCAATACTGTGGTCACCTGATGTGAAGAACTGACTCATTAGAAAAGACCCTGATCCTGGGAAAGATTGAGGACAGGAGGAGAAGGGAACGACAGAGAATGAGATGGTTGGATGGCATCACCGACTTGATGGACATGAGTTTAGGCAAGCTCTGGGAGTTAGTGATGGACAGGGAGGCCTGGCGTGTGCACTCCATGGAGTCACAGAGTCGGACATGACTGAGTGACTGAACTGAACTGAACTGAATAGCAGCTCATCTGTCATGAGAAACCATGCAGGCCAGAAGCCAGTGGGATGACATGCCAAAAGTGCTGAAAGAAAACAGCGTTTTTATTTTGGCCAAGAATTCTATATCCAGCAAAACTATCCTCTGAAGATGCCTGGGAAGGCAGCTAAGGAGATCCTGTGAACCACTCTCAGGGTAAACAAAGCTTAAATCACCTAAGTCTCTGGAAATTGTCCTGAAGGCATATAACAAATGAAGAAACACTTATTCAAGAAAATCTAAAACTCAACAGAAACAGTGAACGATGGCATTTTTGGCCACACCCTGCTTCCTCCTCCTCCTGAGAGTTCACCTGGATTGATGGCACACTCTGGGGAGCTCTGGCCAAGAAGGTGGGGATTTCTTACCCCTCAGTTTACAATCAGCACGTTCTGTATCCTCCTGAGAGGGTGAGGGGGCAGGCCACCAGCATCTCTCATCTTGCCCAACTCAAAGTTTGAGGGTCTCCTTCTCCTTTCTGTCCCCGCTTACAAAATGGAGTCTCTACCCAAGCATGACAGGCTCAGAATACTGGGGTTTCAATCACCCTCACCCCAGTTAGCGTTAATTTCTTTTTCTTATCTTAAGGTACTGGGTAGGACTTCCCATACAACATCTGCTAGCGCTGGTGGAAACAGGTTTCTGCCTTGTTCGGATTCTGTGGGGACAGCGCTCAGGAGCTCACCAATAGGCATGACGTTAGGTGTGCAGTTTGTTTTTGTAACAGCTGAAGAAGGTCCCTGCTATCTCTGGTTTCCTGAGTGATTTTTTTAAATATCGCGAACATAAATTTTGTCAAATGCTTTTTCTGAAACAAATATGATTATGTGCTTTTTCTTTAGATTATTAACATGCTGGGTGATACTGATTCAAAAATCCTGAACCATCCATACATTCCTGAGATAAATCCCATTTGTTGTGACATTAGTCTTTTTATGTACTACCAAATTTGATTTGCTAACGTTTAATTCTTGCCTTGAGAACCCTATGAACAGTATGAAAAGGCAAAAAGATATGACACTGAAAGATGAACTCCCCATTTCGGAAGGTGCCCAATATGCTACTGGAGAAGAGTGGAGAAAGAACTTCAGAGAATGAAGAGATGGAGCCAAAGCGAAAACAATGCCCACTTGTGGACGTGACTGGTGATGGAAAAAATAAAGTCTGATGCTATAAAGAACAATATTGCATAGGAACCTGGAATGTTAGGGCCATGAATCAAGGCAAATTGTAAGTGCTCAAACAGGAGATGGCAAGATTGAACACTGACATTTTAGGAATAAGTGAACTAAAATGGACTGGAATGGGTGAATTTAATTTCAGATGACCACTGTATCTACTACTGTGGGCAAGAATCACTTAGAAGAAATGGAGCAGCCCTCATAGCCAACAAGAGTCTGAAATGCAGTACTTGGGTACAGTCTTAAAAATGACAGAATGATGTCTGTTCATTTCCAAGGCAAACCAATCAATATCACAGTAATCCAAGTCTATGCCCCAGACACTAATGCCGAACAAACTGAAGTTGAACAGTTCTAGGATGACCTACAAGACCTTTTAGAACTAATACCAAAAAAAGATGTCCTTTTCATCATAGGGGATTGGAATGCAAAAGTAGGAAGTCAAGAGGTACCTGGAGTAACAGGCAAATTTGGCCCTGGAGTACAAAATGAAGCAGGGCAAAGGCTAACAGAACTTTGCCAAAAGAACGCACTGGTCATAGCAAACACCCTCTTCCAACAATATGAGAGATGACTCTACACATGGACATCACCAGACGGTCAATATCGAAATCAGGTTGATTATAGTCTTTGCAGCCTAAGATGGACAGGCTCCATACAGTCAGCAAAAACAAGACCTGGAGCTGACTGTGGCTCAGATCATGAACTGCTTATTGCAAAATTCAGACTCAAATTGAAGAAAGTAGGAAAAACCACTAGATCATTCAGATATGACTTAAATCAAATCCCTTAAGATTATACAGTGGAAGGGACAAATAACTTCAAGAGATTAGATCTGACAGACAGTGCCTGAGGAACTGTGGACAGTTTCATGATATTGTACAGAGGCAGTGAGCAAGACCATCCCCAAGAAAAAGAAATGCAAAAAGGCCAGATGGTTGTCTGAGGAAGCCTTACAAATATCTGAGAAAAGAAAAGTAAAAGGCAAAGGAGAAAAGGAAAGATATACCCACCTGAATGCAGAGTTCCGAAGAATAGCAAGGAGAGATGAGAAACTCTTCCTCAGTGGTCAAAGCAAAGAAATAGAGGAAAACAACAGAATGGGAAAGACTAGAGATCTCTTCAAGAAAATTAAGAGATACCAAGGGAACATTTCATGCAAAGGTGGGCACAATAAAGAACAGAAATGGTATGGCCCTGACAGAAGCAGAAGATATTAAGAGGTGGCAAGAATTCACGGAACTATACAAAAGGATAATCACGATGGTGTGATCACTCACCTAGAGCCAGACATCCTGGAATGTGAAGTCAAGTGGGCGTTAGCATCACTATGAACAAAGCTAGTGGGGGTGATGGAATTCCAGTTGAGTTATTTCAAATCCTAAAAGATGATGCTGTGAAAGTGTTGCACTCAATATGCCAGCAAATTTGGAAAACTCAGTAGTGGCCACAGGGCTGGAAAAGTCCCGCCTTTCATTCCAATTCCAAAGAAAGGCAATGGAAAAGAATGTTTAAACTATCACACAATTGCACTCATCTCACATGCTAGCAAAGTAATGCTCAAAATTCTTCAAGCTAAGTTCAACAGTACGTAAACCGAGCACTTCCAGATGTTCAAGCTGGATTTAGAAAAGGCAGGGGAGCCAGGGATCAAATGGTCAACATCTGTTGGATCATAGAAAAAGCAAGAGAATTCCAGAAAAACATCTACTACTGCTTCACTGACTAGGCTAAGCCTTTGTGTGGATCCAAACAAACTGGAAAATTCTTAAAGAGATGGGACTACCAGACCACCTGACCTGCCTCCTGAGAAATCTGTATGCAGGTCAAGAAGCAACAGCTGGAATGGGACATGGAACAACAGACTGGTTCCAAATTGGGAAAAAAGTATGTCAAGGCTGTATACTGTCATTCTGCTTATTTAACTTCTATGTAGAGTACATTATCCAAAATGCCAGGCTGGATGAAGCACAAGCTGGAATCAAGATTGCTGGGAGAAATACCAATAACCTCAGATATGCAGATGACACTACCCTTATGGCAAAAAGCGAAGAAGAACTGATGAGCCTCTTGATGAAAGTTAAAGAGGAGAGTGAAAAAGCTGGCTTAAAATCCAACATTCAAAAACCTAAGATCATGGAATTCGGTCCCATCAGTTCATGGCAAATAGATGGGGAAACAATGTTAACAGTGACAGGCTTTATTTTCTTGGGTTCCAAATCACTGCAGATGGTGACTGCAGCTCTGAAATTAAAAGACCCTTGCTCCTTGGAAGAAAAGTTATGACCGACCAAGACAGCATATTAAAAAGCAAAGACATTACTTTGCCATCAAAGATCCGTCTAGTCAAAGCTATGGTTTTTTCAGTAGTCACATTCACATATGGATGTGAGTTGGACCATAAAGCAAGTTGAGCGCCGAAGAATTGATGCTTTTGAACTGTAGTGTTGGAGAAGACTGTTGAGAGTCCCTTGGACTGTAAGATCCAAGCAGTCAATCCTAAAGGAAATGAGTCCTAAATATTCATTGAAAGGACTGATGCTGAAGCTGAAACTCCAATACTTTGGCCCCCTGATGCAAGGAACTGACTCATTGGAAAAAACCCCGATTCTGGGAAAAATTGAAGGCAGGAGGAGAAGGGGACAACAAAGGATGAGATAGTTGGATGGCATCACCAACTTGATGGACAGGAGTTTGAGCAAGCTCCAGGAGTTGGTGATGGACAGGGAAGCCTGGCGTACTGCCAGGGATCACAAAGAGTCGGACACAACTGGCGCGCTTTCATGGCGTGCTGGCGCCATGGCAAAGCCTGGCATGCTTTCATGGGATCACAAAGAGTCGGACAGAACTGAGCAACTGAAATGAATGGGACTGAGTGACTGAACTGAAAGTTTTATAAACATTATGAAGCATATTGGTAATTTTCTTGGGACGGTTTCGTTATAGGTATTTTGATCTGAAGATTTTTTAGAAAGGTTCATAATTTTACGAATTCTACTTCATTAATATAATCAAGACTACTAATAGTTACCTGTCTCACCCTGGGTGCGTTTTGACAGTTTGTGCTTTTCAAGGAATTGGTTCATTTTATTAAATTTACATGTGCAGAGCTGTACTTCCTCATTACCCTCTTACTGCCTGTGGTGTCTGTTGTGATACACCCTCTGATGGTCATCATGTTGGGAATTTATGTCTTTTCTTCTTTGTCATGCTGCAAGTTACCAACCTTTTCAAAGATTCAGCTATTGAATTGATTTATCATGTTTTACTGTTTTCAGTTTCATTGGTTTTCCTTGTCTGTATTATTCTCTTCATTCTGCCTGCTTTGGTTTTACTCTACTAACTTTCACGTGGAAGCTTAGAAGCAGTTCTTATTTCCCTTTTGGCACGACTTTAGGTGGATCTTTCGGACAGGAAGCGTCTGGTGGACAGATGGGGAATGTTGGCACAGCAGGTGGAGATCCTCAGATGGAAGATGAGGAAGAAAGCAAGGCTCCTATGAAGGCTGCCCTCTCACGAGTCATGATGGTGGTGGCAGGTGCCACGGAGCCTCAGCTGTTTTAGGAAGTTAGTCTGGAGGTGCCTGGCTACACAGCTGTAGATAATATAACCAGTACATATTCTGTAGTGTTTGGAGCACTGTACTTCCATTGTCAACAGCTCGTTACTAGTACGTGGAATCAGAATTAATTTCTGTATACTGGCATTGAAGCCTATGAACTCACTAAATTCACTCATTAGTTTTAATAAGGTTTTGTAGATTCTTTAGGATTTTCTAAGTAAATAATGATGCTTTCTATGTATATACTTTTAATTCTTACTTTCCAATCTTGCTATCTTTATGTATTTGCCATATTGCCTGACCAGGACACCTAATACACCATTATGCTTCTTCTGCCTCCACTGAGAAAACTGTCGACATGGTGAGTTACTCCAAGTCTTGAGTGTTGAGCAGACTTCAGCTTACAAGGTCTCTTCCAGCCCAGGCCTCACGCCGACTCTGCCAGGAAGTCAGTCTCATTCTTGTCCTGTTCTTCCACATGCAATTTCCTTTTTTTTCCATGCTGCTTTTAAGATTTTCTCTCCAACGCTTGTTTTCAACACTTTGATAGTGACATGCATTGGTATATTTTGTGTTTTTATCTTCTTTGGGAGTCAATGCAATTCTTGGATCTGTGGGTTTACATTAAAAAAAAAAAATTCGGGAAAATGTCTAGCTTTTTCTAAAAATAAAGAAAGAAACCAGTTATTTCCAAAATTTTCCTCCATCCTTTACTCTGGAACTGTGTGCCAGCCCATGTGGTATTAACCCTGTAAGGCTCTGCTCACTTTTTTCGCAGTCTTTCCTCCTCTCTGTGATCACTCTGGATAGTTTCTTTTGCTACTGTGCTGTTCAGTGATCTTTTCTTCTGTAGTTTCTAGTCTGCTGTTTAATCCCCTTCAAAGACTTAATAAAGACAAGCCTTTTATGTCAGAATGCTAGACTTACCGCAAAGCTAAGACAGTAGAGTTCTGTATGTCCCACACCCGCTCTCCCTGTTATTAAGAGCCTGCACTAGTGCATTTGCCCCCAGTGTCATAGCGATGTGCTTCATCCTTAACCAAGGCTCTCATTTTTCTCAGATTTCCTTAGTTTTTACCAAACATCCTACTGTTCCAGGACATCATCCAAGACAGTACACGACATTCATATCTGCTTATGTCATGCTTGACTAACAATCTCTCAGACTTCCCTGGTTTCTGACGACCTTGATGGTTTTGAGGACTGGGCTGGTATTGTGTAGAATGTTGCTCAATTTGGATCTGTCTGATGTTTTTCTCTCATGATGAGTTGAGGTTACATAAGTTTCTGGAAAGGAAGACCACAGGGGTGGTGTGCCTGGCCCATCATGGCACGTCAGGGCACAGCCGTCAATGTGACTCATCACTGCTGACGGAGGCCTGCCTGTCCAGCGCCTCCACTGTGCAGCCCCCCGCCTTGCGGGACTTCTCAGCAGGAAGGCGCTGTGTGCAGCCCCCAGTGAAGGCTGTGGTTATGGGCCACCTCTTTGAAGGGGGAGTGAACACAGAGGTAACCAGCGGTGATTCTTCTGCAGCGGACACTTGTTCCCGACACATTCTGCTTATCCGCCTTCTTTCTCACATCTTCTACTTCTCGGTCTTAAGATTTTAGCTCTACATTCTTGAGCACACAGAGCGTTTTAGTAACTGTTTTAACAGTTACTAGTTTCCTGCTAGTCAGTTCCATCATACCTGGGTCTGTTACTCTAACTCCCTTGTTACCGGTGACATTCTCCTGCCAAGTGGCCCATCTATTAGTTTCAACTGGATCCCAGACACGAGGCATGTTACCACATTCTGTTTGACTTTAGTCGTCCAGTTGTCGTCCTTTCAAGAGGGCTGCACCCTCAGTTCTGAAGGAAGGGATCAGCCTGATCCTTTCAGGCTTGTCTTTAAGTTCGTTCACACGGCGTCGGGGCAGCTTTTTCTCTGGGGCCAATCCAGCTGCACCCTCAAGCCTCGGCAGTTCTGAGGCACCGGGCAGGCTCTACGCTCAGAGCAGACTCTACGCCCCAGCTGCGAGGACTGCACACAGCTCCTAGTGGCTGTTCTTTCCCTGGAAGGTTCTTGGGCAGTTGCCCAGGTCTCACGCCACCGGTGGGTGAAGCAGCACTTAGCTGAGACCCGCGCAGGGCCTCTCGCATAGCTCCTTCTCGCTAGTACCAGGTTCTGCCAATTCTGGCTGCCTCAGCTTCACCAAAGACCAGGCTCTCGAGTTTGAACGCTGCCTGGACAGAAAGCAAGGGCTCACCCGTCCTTTCGTGTAACAGACCTGAACACTGTCGGAGGGTGAGTCCATATTGGGTGTGTCCTGCCAGCCCAACCTTAAGGGCTGTTAGAAGCCTGGCAGGCCTGATGGTGAGTCCCTCACAGGACCTCTTCCCTCGTGCCTCAGAAGTTCAAGGCCCCTCCTTCTCTGCTGACCCCATGTCATTCCTGAAGAAGGTCTTGGCTTACCCTTGGACACGGAGGGACTAGTGATGGGACATACAGCAGGGGAAGGGAGAAGCTGATGCCCAGCTGCTAGCTGGCAAGCAACGCCTTTGCCTCTGAAATGCAGGGCTTAGTGAATACCCAGTCTTGCTGTAAATTTGGAGCCTGTGGCCCTATTTCCTACAAAACGTTTCCCTGAAACATATACAAAGTTCTGCACATACGCACATCTTTACAGAGGGAGGGTCTCTGTCTGTGAGCAGATTCTCCAAGGGCTCCACATCAACAGGATTAACCACCACGGTGACTCCAGTGGCCCACCTGCACCTTTCAAGAGTCTGCCCAGAACAGAAAGCCCGTCTTAGTCCTCCAGCCAAAGCGATAGGTCTGCGTGATGTGTTCTGGGAGTCGCGGGCATGCAGCGGGCACCCGCGTGCAGTAAGAGTGCCAGCGCTGTGTGGACGCAGCTGCAGAGCAGCTCGGTGCCCTTCACGGCCTGTCTCCTCAGCCAAGAAGGAGCCCACCTGCACCCCCCTCACGTCCCCGTCCTACTTGTGCTCAGGGTCAAGCTCTCCGGCCGCCACCCCACACTTGGGTCTCCAGGCCCAACTGAACGCAGGGGCCTCTGCTGACTCAGTCACCGCTGGGCCCAGGGGCAGGGGCTCTGGGGTGGCTGCCAGCGCTCCCAGGTCGGGAATCCCTGCAGCCAGAGGTGCAGACGTGGGTCCCTAGCCTGTGATACCCGATGGAGCTGACTGCTCTGCCCACGGTGGGTCCTGTGGGCCCCCTGATCCCTCTGAGCACACGCGGCCTGTGGAGCCAGGCGGACTCACGTCCACTGTGTCCACCTCCCTCCCTCCAGCCCCTTCCGAGCCTCTGTGCCCCTCCTCCTCATCACCCCCCCCCCCCGCCCCCCCCCCCCCAGCCCACCTCAGCAGGAGGGACAGACAGGGAGCCCGTCCTGTATAGATCTCTGCCTGGCTCGTCCGTTTCTCTATCTGTCCACGTATATATCTGTGTACCTCTACGGAAGGTGAAACAGGGACTCTCTTGTAAAAACTCAATACAATTCTATGAACACCTGAGTACTGATCAGTCCAAGTATGGCTCTGGTCCAGCTAAGAAAGCAGGTGGGGTGAAACCAGAGCCTGGACCCCACCGGCATGGGCCTCGGGCTGCCCTCTACCCAGGACACGCGGCACGCAGCGAGGGCAGGCGTGAGCCACAGCTGTACACCAGTAAGAGACCGTGGACTCCGGGTCTGGTCCTGCCGTCCTCCTGCTTTTCATCTGTTTCCTAGTGTTTCTGGGACTCAGTTCCCGTATCTGTAAAAGGCCAGCAGCCACCTCTGTGTGGTGCTGTGGGAGGAGGTGAACTGATGCCCCAGAGCTGGGCTTCCTGCTATGTGGAGGGCCAGAAAGGGCTTGCCGGGTCCTGGGTGGCAAGTTCAGGGGGCACCAGGAGCCTCCAAGGCCCCAGCGCCCCTTGCAGCCTGTGCTGCGTGCTGGGCACTCCTCCAGCCTTTCTCAGGCACTGCCAACCCCCAAGGGCAGGATGGAGGGTCTGCTGGGACCCACCTGGCTCCCGGCCAGGTGGTCATGGGAGCCCCAGGAACAATCCTCGGCCACCTCAGAGTGGCCAGGTGCGACTGGGGCCCTCCTCAAGGAGTCCCGCAGAGAGCTGGCGACCTGACTGCAGGCTGCTCTCCAGCCAGGGCCTCCAGAGCGATCCTGACTGCAGGCGCTCACACTGGCCACCTGGGATGGGGCCTGGTTTGGCGACACCCAGCTCCTAGGCAAAGGAGGCCCTTGCTCTTAGGGCCTCATGGTGCCCACAGCCTAACAAGAAGAGCCTCCTTCAGGAAGTCACCCACCCTCCTACCACTGTTAACGCTGTCTTGAGGCCAAACAGGCCTGACTCATGGAGCGTCCCATGGATGCAGCTGCCACGCTCACCAGGTTCCTTCCCAAGGTTGTGGGGCCTTTGGTCCCACAGGGCTGTCTGAGGGGCAGCCCTGGCCTATTCTGTGGTGGTGCCACACTGAGCATGGTAACTGACTGGGGGTCTGGGAGGGAAGGGGAAACTAACACGACTCTCCAGGCAGGGCCTCAGACTGTGTGGAGGATGCACAGCGCTGCTGGGGCTGGAAAGCCCTCCACCCCGCCCCCTTTCCCTTGTCTCTGGGGCCAAACACAGGGTCCTCCAGGCAGAATGGGGAGAAAAGTTCCAGCTGGAGGGGAGGCACCAAGAGAACAGACGCCAGAACATTCCAAGGCCTCTGGAAGCCAACTCTGGGCTTCAAGACCGCAGAAGTCTCCCCCAGCAGACTTTCTGCCAGAGGCCTGGGGCTTGTGTGGGCATCGCGGAGGCCTCAGGCAGAGGGCCATCTCCTTTCTCAGGGCCAGGCAGCTCCACAGCCCCTGCCCAGCCTGGCAAAGGGCTTCCTTCCACAGCTGAACCAGTGCTCAGTTTCTGTCCTGCCTGGCAGCACAAGCCCCCTGCCCGCTGCGCCCTGCACCAAGCACATCCTGGTTGGCCTAAGGACAGAGGGGAGGGGGATCAAATGCATGGGCTCCAGCCGGCTGCTCCCACCCTCTCCAGTTTACGTTCCAGCAGGGCTGGTGGGTGGTGCAGCCACTGTGTGCGAGGCTGTGGCAGGCTTGATCCATCCTGCTTTCCAGGTCTAAGGTCTCGCTCAGAACACAGGAAGTGGGACCTGGAGAGCTAGCTGGCAGGGCTTTGGCTTCTGCCTCACCATCTTTAAGCAGAAACATCGAGCAGATCAAGAGGTGAGGCGATTATCCCGGTAGATTAAACTCAGACTATCCCAAAGGATCTCCGATGCCCCTCCCCAACCTGGGTAAGAGTATCTCCTGGGAATTTAGGGGAAGGAAAAAGAAGAGAAAGGAAGAATAAAGACAGAAACCTGGGGTCATTTCCTTGGGTCAGCAAAGCTTAGGGCCTTGAACAAGGGGATGGTGGTAACAGGACAGGCTGTGGGGAAGGAAATACAGCCTCCTCTTGGGGAACGCTGCGCACAGTTACAGAAGCACACAACAGGGATGGAGCGTGGCACACAGGTGTGTCACTGGGACCAACACGAAGTGTTCCCTACAAGGACGCTGTATGATTCTGACTCTCTCTACCAGCTTTGAGCCAGAGCTTCAGCAAACAGCCCAGGAACCAGAGGACCCGGCCTCCCGCTCTGGGCTCGCCTCAGCTCAGACTGCTCCTCCTTTCTAAGGGCTTAACAGTGCGAAAGAGAAGTACTTAGGAGAGTCTGGGCGAGCCAGCGTCCGGGCCCTCAGGAGAGCAAGTGTGTCCGGAGGCACCCAGAGGTTCCCCAAACCAGGGCGGCCCAGGCCGCACATCTGCGGGCCGGGAGCTATGGCTCCGGCCTTCCCCGGACGCGACGTCATAGCCCGGACGCAGACTCTCAGCCGCAACTCCAGATAGTCTCTGCTTTACCTCTGCAAACGGAGGAGCTGTCCGGCCTGCAGGGTCAGACTATGGAGACGAGCCTGCTGCCAGGCAACTGGAGGCAGGGGCGTGGATAAAGAGGCCCGAGAGGAACGAAAACCAAAGCGGCTCTGGGGAAACCCAGCTGTGGTGTCCAGACAGGAGTTCGAGACCCACCACAACTTTATGACGTTGTGCTTTGTTTTTCGGTCCCTTTCCTTTCCCAGTCGAACAACGCCCTCCAATACCTGCGCCAAAACCTCATTTCCTTGCAACAGCTGCCGACCCCGCCACCCTGGTAACTCATGTGAAAAGCTGTGGGGTCACCTGGCCACCACGCTCGCCACTGGGTGCTGCCCTCAAGCCAGGCGCGCTTCCGCCGTCGTCTCAGTTACTCGGCGAGAGACCGAGGAGAGGCCCTGCCCAGACCCGGGCAGCGCGCACCGAGGGGAGGCCTCGGACGCTCTTTCCCGAACCCCGTGCTGTCCGCCCCCACACGTCCCGGGCCGGCGCGTCCAGCCCCTCACCGGGCTCCAGCAGATGAGCGCGTCCGTGTCCGGGTCGCTCACGAGGGTCCACAGCTTGGTCAGGAAGGCCGGGACGTTGCTGGGCCCCGCCGCGCCCGGGCCCACGGGCAGATCCATACCAGGCAAGGCGGGAGAGGAGGAGGTAGCGACCGCAAAGAGAGGCCGAGGGCCGGGCTAGCGCAGCCGCCGAGCCTGCTGCCTGGGCCGCGCTGCCGCCGCCCGCTGCGCACACACGGCCCCGGGGCCTGGCATGGCCGCCGCCATCTTGCGACGGGCGCGCTCCCGCCGGCGCCGCCCGCCTGCGTCCCCACGGCGCGCGCGTGCGCGCCGGCCCAGCCCATTTGGGCCCGCCTCTCGCCCTCTGACCCCTCGGGCCCCGCCCCCGGACCCACGAGGTCTGTTAGCTGCCGGAAGTGGCGGCGCGGGTCTGGGCGGTCCGGGAGCATGGCTTGCGCGCGGGGCGCGGGGCGCGCGGTGGCGGCGGCGACAGTGGCGCAGCCCGGGAAGCGGCCGCCGGAGCCGGAGCCGGAGCTGGAGGAGGTGACCGCGGGCTGCTCGAGCGGGACAGCGTGGCGCGGCTGGGCCGCACATGGCGGCTCCGGGACGGCCAGCGCCGGGGAGCAGGGCCCCGGAGTGCGAGGAGGCGGTTTGCCAGCTCTCTGCTGGCGGTGGCCTCGTGGGGGCGTCCTGGGCAGGGGGCTCCCGTAGTGTGGTTGGAGAAGTGTGGGCCGGAGCGAACTAGCAAGAGGGGCTGGCATCGTGCTCGTGGCCTCCCTAGCCCTTTGAATTGTGGTTCCTGCATTAAAGAGGTTTGAGCCTGTTAGTACGTTACCGATATGTCGGGTACGTTGTAAAAGGGCACGAGAATAGGAAGGCAGTGCCTGCTGTATTGGCCACATCCCTTTTTAACTGCACTCAAAGCCATTCCTGCTATGCAGCAGAACCCCAGGTGGGTTTTGGATGTCATCAGCCTTCCAAAGCTTGTCCACCACGCCTGCCTAAGGGAGCACTCCACGTTACTGGGTTGTCAGGCAGCCCCTTTCCCCTGACCAGTCCTGCTGCTCTCCTGCCAGCAGGCGTTCTGGGCACCAGGCTCGCCTGCTTCCACCACTCAGCTCTGTACCCTCAGCAGCCGTTTGTATTTGTGCCATTTTTTTTTTTTTTTTTTTGCTGTGGTAATTGTGTAGCTTACTAAGCGTTGAAGATAGTGTGTATCAGAGTTACTTCTGTGGAAGTTCAGTTGAATGCTGCCAAATAATTGGTGAGTGCAGGTTTTCCTGTTAGCTGAGAGAATTAGTAGCTATTAAAAAGCAGAAATCTAGGGTTCTCCATTCCAGTAAGTGCTTGCTGAAAGTCTGTAAGTTCTTGTTTCCCCTCTCTAAGTGCATGGGTCTTGTGAACTTAGGGATTAGGTGGTGTCTGGTCAGCAGACCTCTGCTCAGAGGAAGCTCTGGTCCTATCCCATGGGGTGGTGAACCAGAACACTTGCCTTTAAGTAAAGTTTGCATGATTTTTATGTCTCTTCAACCAGTCTTTACAATTTACTGATAAAATTGTCAGTCCCAATCTGGTTGGATAGAGTCCTCTTCTGGCGGGAAAAGCGCCTCAGGTTGTGGTCCTCTCCCTGTCCCAGACCCCACCCCGGTGCCCTGGTAGCTCTGGAGATGTGAATGCCAGAGCTACAGGGAGTGGCTTTCGGGCGTGGAGGGTGGAGGGGCTGGTACGGGTGATGTGATGGGAATTGAGCTCCTTGGAAAGTCCTTCTCTTGTGAGACTCTTAACTGAATGTCTCCTCCAAGGGCAAGAGGCCTGCTGGCGGTGGAGGTGGGTGGTGAGGGAGGCCTGGGTTGGGTGGATGGTTTTGATGGAGCTGGAGGCTTGTGGCCTGAGGGCCATGGCCGTGGAGGCTGGCCGCACAGGCTGTGGGTCAGCGCTTGGTGCCCGGTGGGTGGGCTTGGGGTCATCAGTGCCATGCCTCTTGCAGCCTTCTCTCCTCGACGCTCCGGCTCCCAGCCGCAGGCTTGGCAGTGATCCTGGCCTCAGCGACAGCGACAGCGAGGAGAGTGTGTTCTCAGGCCTGGAAGATTCCGGCAGCGACAGCACTGAGGATGCCACTGCCTCAGAGGAAGAGGGGGAGGGGACCAGCGAGCAGCGCGGCAGGATGGACAGGAGTCCTGGGCAGCAGGTGGGTGAGCCAGGAGTCTCCCGAGGGCTCCCTGCACCCCAGATGACCATGGCCAAGATAGCGCCTGCCGGGCATCGGGCTCTCTGAGGGCCCCTGGCACTGATCTCTCCTGCTCTGTGACCCCAGGGCCCCCTCCCTCCTCCCTTGGGCACAGCGAGGGCGGGGCAGAACGCCACTTGGAGCCGAGGAGTCCTGAGCTATAGAGCACAGTCCTGTGCTCTGTTCACAGTAACCCAGGAACCCTGACATTACTTCTCCTGGGTCTGAGGCTGCCTGCTAGACTTAGCTGTCAGCTGGCTTCCTCGGGGCGAAGCCTGAGGTGGGATTTCTGTGCAGTGACTTAAGGTAGGCCTCTCCTCCGCCTCCTTGACAAAGAGTGACATCTTCAAGCGGCACCATTTGGGAGACGAGGTGTTCCTGTCCGCTCCCTTAACTCTCCTGGTGACTGTAGTTCATGGCTGGACAGTTTTGCCTCTGTGACAGCCCTGTCGTGCTCCGCGTTAGCCTGTTCCTTGCATCCTGAAGCCAATGAAGGGCTGCTCGCTTATGAAACCTTCCCACCACAAGGGCTGTTCGCTGGCTCAGGGCCCTCTCGAGGGTCCGCTGACTACCTTCCCCTGTCACAGCCCATGGCCGCCCTGTGTCACGAGGCCCTGCCGTGGGTCCTCGCGCAGCCTCCGCAGGGAGTGTCCCCACCCCACAGCTTCAGGAGGCATGTGGTGATGACGCTCCGGCGGCCACCAGCCCCTCCACCGAGCGGCCCAGCTCTGGGATGGCAGCCTCGAGCTCCTGTGATGCTGGCCACAGCCATGGCCCTGGTACAGTTTATTTATTTATTTTTTTTCCTGGTACAGTTTAGACGACATGTGGACTTAGGTGACTTGCCCCCCCCCACCACCCCCACCTCTCCGCCAGTTCTTAGCAGGGCTGCCTGAGCGGCCCCGCTTTAGCGGGGCTCCTGGCTGGCATTTCACCAGCTCCACTCATTGCGCCCTCCTCAACCCTTGGCAGGACACATCGCCTGCAACTTGTCTCGAGGCTTTTGCTGGCTCCTGCTAAGGATTGGGGGCAGCCCCTGCGGTGTTCAGGGGCATGCTGGGGAGATGTCAAAGACCTGGGTGCAGGCCGGCAAGGGGCCCCAGCTTGGGGTGTGCCTCTCCAGGCCTCTCTCTGCCTGGAGTGGGAAGTGCCTGGTCCAGACGCCTACCTGGGGACAAAGGTAGCCAGTGGCCAACACAGGAGGGAGCCTGTTCTCTCTCTTCCGCTAAGAGTTCCATGGTGGAAGGGTCACTCTTCCGGGGAGCCCTGTCCCCTGATTCTGTGGGTTCCAGGTGTGCGGGCCATGGGCCGTGCGAAGCAGGAAGCCTCTCCAGCCTCACTCTCGCCTTTGGCGCATCCTCCACTGGCTTGCCTCTCCCCGCACCTCACCTCCGCTGGCCCCACTCCCCTCCTGCACCCCGCCCCACCCTCCCATCTCCACCTTGGGCCTGGCCCCTCCCGGGCACCTGGCCTCGCCCCGCACCCCCAGCAGTGCTCGGGGGCACTTTGGGCAGCTTCTCTGTCAGGAGAGATGTCTGGCTCTTGTCATGGAGTGTATCAGGTACTTTTTGCCATTCTTTCCCATCATGCTTCTTTAGATCTCTTTTTTCCTACTTGTTGTGTTTGGTCTGGTCCTTTCTATAACACTTGTGTGGGTTTTCTCCTATTTTGTTTTCATACTCTTTCATACAAAAGTTCCCATTTCTATTAGTTCAGTCTGCTTACCACATTCAAGAATGTAACAAAAGACTCACTAAAGGTGCCCAATGTGGAATTACCGTTTTCTAGGTAACTTACATTGAGTTCTGCCCAAACTGTCTGTGCCTGGAGCTTAGGAGCTTACTGCAAACCCTTGGGCAGGAGGCGCTTTTCTAGAAGCAGTGGGCAGGGTGCTAGGCGGGTCTGGTGTCTGGGGAGGGAGCAGGCCGTGTCTCACAGGTTGCTTAGTGAGGCCACCTGAGGCAGGGCACTCTGGGCCTGTCCCAGAGAACCCCGGTGCGACCCAGAGGCTGGAGCGGGGGCCCCCGTGGGGGAGCTGTGCCCTGCCTGGCTCAGCATTGGACTCTGTTGTCTCTGGTGATGAGAGTTCAGGCGGAGAGTGGTGGTGTCAGTCTGGGGTGACATGAGTGGGTTTGAGGGTTCCCACGGCACCTCTCAGTTGGTCAGAAGCATGTCAACTTCTGTGCTCCCCAGAGCTCTGGTAGCTCTTTCCTCAGAGGCTTAACACATCCCATTTAGGGGTCCAGGTGGGGTAACCTGTGTGGGGCTCTCACGTGCAGCACAGCAGCTCTTCACAGCAGTCCTGGTAAGAACCTGGTGCAGAGGGCAGCAAGAGGGGAGGGCAGAGCAGCCCGCCTAAGACCCCCGCTGTGGGCTGCTCCCCCGGGGCTGGCCCCCCAGATCAGCGTGGGAGCACACAGACGCTGCCTCTCCTCAGGAAGAAACCCAAACCTTTGTAGCCGAAGTTAAAAACTGCCTCAGCCATGCGAGGCTGCAGCCCTTCCCGGGAGAGGCCTATCGTGGTCGCCTGGCCCCCTTGGCTCAGGCAGTTGCCTTCAAAACCTCACTTCCCTCTGGTCTCGCCCGTGGGCCCCCAGCCATCCACGTGGGCCCATTAGGGCACCCCCACACAACGTGGCCTTGAGCCCGTCTGGGGGTGGGTGTGGGTGGCTTGTGTGCAGAGTGGCTCTGGGCAGACCCCACCATCTGGTGCCTGCGTCTGAGGATGTGGGGGCCGGGGCTGGACCGTGTGAGGAAGAGGAGGAAGAGGACTCTGGCACCACCACCCCCCACCCCCCCCCCCCTGCCCCGGTCTCCAGGCTTTGGAGGGCTGCGGGTGCTCAGTCGGCCTGGTCCCCGCTCCGCCGGGTCCCACGTTGCGGCTGCCCCCTGGTGGCGGCCGGCGACACTGCCGGTGCCTCTGGAGAGGCTGTCCCGTGCCCTGAACAGGGCCCTCGCTGCCGGCGGCTCTGGCAGGAGCCCGGAGCCCCACGGCTGGGTGTCCCCCCAGCCAAGCCCCCGCCGGTGTCTGGCTCCGGATGGCACTGGGGCTGCCACGCCTGTGGTTGCTGCCAGGGCCCGGGACCACGGCCTGTGGTGCAGGTGGTGCAGGGCCCCTGGGGCCTGAGCGGCCGGCGGCCAGAGCAGGGTGGCCCATGCGGGTCCTGGCTGCCACGGGCTGGCCTCAGGGTCTCGAGGAGACTGACAGCAGCTCCCTGCAGGGTCCTCCCGGCCTGGGCCCTGGGCAGGTGTGTCCGCTGGATGCTCCGGGCAGGGTGGGCGGGGAGCTTGGGCCGGGCTGGCCCCTGTGCCCCCTCCCCACAGGCCGCCCGCCTGGTAGGGCTGACCCACTTTCAGTGGGCAGGGCTCCCACAGCGCACAGCCTGGGGAGTAAGGGTGGGAGAGACGTGGAAACCGAATCTCGCCTTTTCCTGGCCTGGAAAAAAACTTACTGTCCCAGCCTCCTCACACGGAGGGAAAAGCTGGCGGGCGGGAGGAAGAGCTGCCGGGCGGCTTCTGGCTTCTGCCTGGGCAGGGGAGCGGGGCTCCTGCTCCTGACGCTTTACTGCCCCCCCGGGGCGGGGGAAGATACGGGCTGTTTTCCCCATCAGTCCCAGTTCCGGTACACCGATTCCCACCCCACCAGGGGAGGATCTGTTTCCAGGTTGGGGTGTCAATGCCCAGTGGCACCCACTCACTGGCCTGGTGGGCGGGGTCAGCCCAGGGCCAGTCCTCCCAGTGCTCCGAGGGTGTGGGTGCCTCTCCAGGCCCTCAGCCAGCTGGGCTAAATGTGCTGTCCTCAGGCTGAGGGTCTGGCCCTAGGATGGGCCGGGGTGGCCCTTGTGCTAGTGGCTGATATCGAGAGCCTGGCTTCCCCTAGATGGACTGGCCTTTATCTGTTGCTGCCAAGAGGCCACCCCTGCTTTGTCCTCTGACCCTGGGCTGGCTCTGGGCTCAGCTGGGCCTTTGAGCCAGGAGCCTTGCAGCTGTTTTTTACCTTAAGGAGTGCGGGGGTGGCTCACCTGGTGTCAGGCCCTCTCTGGGGTCTTCCCCCTGAGCTTGGATATCTTGATGGCCCTTGACAGGTTCACCCTGGGTGGAACCCTCCTCCCCAAGAGACCCACTTAGATTGGGGGTGTCCACACTCTTTTCCTGGCAGTGGGACCAGGTCAAAGCTGCTTAGAGATTGTGGTGCGGGACCTCAGCCCCAGTGTGGGCAGGAGGGGCAGGGTGCCCTGGCCCACAGTCTGCCCCAGGTCCTGAAGTAACCTCTCCCACTCTCTTCCCTTCCCAGGCCAGGACCCCGTGCTCGCGGATGGAGGTGGCAAGCATGCCAGGCGAGGACGAGTATGCGGAGGACAGCTCCGATGAGGAGGTAGGCTCATTGGAGGCTGCCCGCTTGCAGGGTGGGCTGTGTGGCCACTGCAAGGCCTGAGTGGGCGTCCTGGCGTGGCCCCAGGCCTGTCTGGAAGAGCAGTTTCAGGGTCGGGGACACATGACTGCAGGAGTGTGTGTCATCACGGGCAGGGCGGCTGGGCGCGGCGCGGCCACCCTGTGCCCATGTCCTGGCCCTGGACTGTGGGGGTGCCTCTGGCAGGCAGAGGGCACCGCATCTTCTGTGGGGGCTGTGCTTCCACTCTGGGTGGACGTGGACAGGCCTCCCCCGGCAGCCAGCCTGTGCTGTTGCCCGAGTTGGGGTGGGGGTGGGGGTAGGGGCAAGCCCAGCCGGCGTCTGCACTGGACCCCAGGGACAGGAGGCGGGCGCCCTGTGCTCTGTCCCCTCCTCCCCGGTGTCTCAGAGGCCCGACTGCCATGGCCCTGGGTGAATCTGGTCCTCCCGGTTTACGTCTCACAGGGAAAGCCTGCTGACAGGCTGGGGTGCCCCATCTGGCCAGAGGTGGCTGTGACTCCGCTGCCCAGGGCTGCCCATGGGCTCTTGGGGGGTCTGAGGCTCAGGGGCTCCCTGCTGGACGTGATGGGTGCTCCCCTGCCCACCCCCTCACTGGTGTGTCCCTGCCGCCTGGGGGCAGGGCCTAAGGCCCCTCTGCCCACTGCCCTGGTGTCAGCCCCCCGGATGTGAGCCTCCTCGGGCTGGGGGGCCTGCAGAGACCGCGGTCTCCACCCCTAGCAGCTCTTCCTGCTGCCTGTCAGGGGCTGTCCCCGGCTGGGAGACACGCGCCCCCTCCCCTGCACGGCTTCTACCCCCATCCTCCGCTCTTTTGGCAGCGGCTGCAGGAGCCTTGGCCGCCCGCCCGATTCAGTCTCTGTGCGTTCAGAGAACAGAGACAAAACAAAATAAATTGGTTTCCTGGCCGGAGCAGCGGGCGCACTCAGTGAAGGGGGGCCGTGCAGCGCAGCTCCCGGCCTGTCTCCCCCTCCCAGGGGCTCTGGCTGTCGGCAGCCACATCCTGTCGGCTACTTTTTTATATTCGGTATTTTGAGAAATCGATGATGATTGTAAATGGAGTGCAGAGGACGGGGGAGGGGCTTCGGCCCGCCCGCGGGGAGGTGCTCCTCCTGGCCTGCCCCATTCTGGAGCCGCCGCGGGGGCTGGGGGGGCCGCTTCCTCCTGCGATGACTATCCCATATGTGGGCCTGAGTGACAGCAGGAGCCGGCTTCTGCCAGTGCAGCCGGCCGCGGCCCAGGGGGCGGCAGGGCTTGGCTCTCGGGGCCAGGCCCGCCTGGCTGAGGCTCTCCTCCCTGAGAAGTGCCCCCCACCCCGTCACGGCATCTCTGCAGGGTGGGCTTCAGGAAGGGGCTTGGGAGGCTGGGGTGCGAGAGCACAGGAGGGGCTCAGGGACCCCCACCCCGGGCTTTGGTTGGCACCTGTAAGGGCCCGCAGCCCCAGAACATTGGTCGTGGGGTGTTGGGCAGCCCCTTCTCCGCAGCATCCTTGGAGGTGGTTCATGGTGCCAGGACCCCACTCCGGCCCTGGCCGGCCTCCAGCAGTGGGCAAGGGCGTCCGGACAAGGTGTGTTTCTGGGGAAGAACCTGAGGGGTGGCAGTGCCCAGCCTCCTCTTCCCTGGGCCTTGTCTGAACTTAAGGCCTGGGCTGGGGGACCCTGGGGCTTCTAGGTGCTCTGGCTGCTGGCCTCTGCTGGGCCCAGCTTTGGGGTCCCCTGCCCTGGGCGCTGGCCGGTGAGTGAGGGTTCCCCTTCTCAGAGGGACACCCGCGCCCTGCGTCCTAGCTCGGCCTCGACGGTGCCATCCTCCCGGTTCTTACCCTGGGCAGCGCCTGGCCTGCGGCCCCTGGCCGAGCCACCAGCCTGGCGGGGGTCCCTGCGGCCGCGAGTGGGGGAGCCCCTCCCCCATCCGCGCGCGCCCCTCCCCCACAGACGTGATCTCATCCGGCCGCGGGGGGCGGGGGCGGGGGCGGGGGCCCTCGCAGGCGGTCGGGCTCCAGCCTGGGGGAAGGCTCCAGCCTGGGAGAAGCCGGAGAAACTGAGGCCGGGGGGGGGGGTGGGCCGAGAGCGCGGGCGGCGGGCGGCCCCCTCCGCTCTCCCGCAGGCGCCGCTGACGGCCTCCCGCTACCGAGCGGCAGCAGCCTCGCTGGGCCCGCCCCGGCGCGGCGCTCGGCGCGCTCGCTGCTGGCGGCGCGGCGGCGGCTCGGGTTTCGAGCTGTTGTGCAGAGCGTGCCTCTCGGCTCGGCTGGGCCTCGTGGGCTGCCGGCCTCCCTGGCCGCCCCCACACCCGCGACTAGGCTCCGGCCGCCCCTGCCGTCTCCCCACCGCCTCGCCAGAGAGGGGCCTGGGGCCCGGGGCCTCGCAGGTGGCCTTAAGGGCTGGGTGTGGTGGCCGTGACCTCGGGGTGCCCCGGGTCCCTCTGCCAAGTGCCACCTCTGAGCCAGGCCCGCCGTGATCCGGTGTGCGGGGTGCCCTCCTTCTTCCAGGACCAGCCACCCGGGTCCAGTGGTCCTGGTCAGGAGACAGGGCTCCCCTGGGGGGGCGGGGCGGGGCAGGTGAGGGTGGGGCGCCTTCAGAGCCCACCCTTCTCTGGTCTGGGTACGCGGGCTATAGAGGCCTGGCCTGCCATGTGCCCACCGGGAGCCAGTTTTCTGGGTGGCAGGAGCCCAAGCTGGGGGTCTTTGCAGGGACAGAAGGGGGTGGGGTTGCCCTCAGACTGGAGGCGTGGCCCCAGGAGCTGGGGGCTGGCAGCCAGGTGTATGGGGGGCAAGTCCTGTCTGAAAAGTGGTTGACGGCTTGGCTGCAGAGTGGGGACCAGGCAGGGCTGGCGCTGGAGGCTCTGGGCGAGTCCCCGCAGTGGGATCTTGGAGGTGGCCGCAGTATCATGGAGCTCAGAATGGGTGTTTGGCACTCTGGGGGGGCCATACCCGTTTCCAGGGACCTGAGGCGTTTCTGGGAGCCACCGCCACCGCCACACGTGGGGACGCCCACGCTCCCTGGACAACGGAGGGGGTGGGGGTGTCTTGGGTATCTGAGGACCCGGGAGCAGGGGGCCTCCCTTGGTGGGGGGCCCTTGGTGGAGGCAGACTTGCTTCTTTGCCCTTCAACAGCCCTGAGGCACTGATAGGGACCGAGGAGTGGGTCAGGGGCCAAGGAGTGGGTCGGAGGGTCCCAGGGCCCACACGTGTCCAGAGGTTCAGCAGCGGGCCTGGGTGACAGCGCTTCTCTGAGGATCATGCACGGCAGGGGCAGTTTGACAGGGGAGGTTTGGGAGGGGAGCTTCAAGTCCGAGTTCCCGGCACCCCCACCCCCACGGTACAGCGGGTGGGCTCCACTCAGCCAAGCCCCGCAAGGCCCCTCTGCTGGCTTTGGCCTTTGGGACCAGAGGAGGCCCAGAGGGACCTGGCCTTCTGCCTCGGGGCTGTCGCCCAGGGCTCCTCGTGTGGGTACCTTGTGGAGGTCCAGCTGCAGCAGGTGGCCTGGGGCACGCGGCTGGGCCACCCCCCACCACAGAGGGCGCTTTGCGGGAGGAGGGGGAGTGGAGGGAACACTGCCGGCATTGTAATCGGAGCGGGGCAAGGGGAAGAGCGCGCCAGAGTGAGGGCGGCTGACCCCGAGCTCCCAGGGGACAGGTGGGAGAGGCGAACGAGGAGAGAGTGAAGGATTCCAGAGGTGGGCCGGCTTCCTCTCCCTCAGACAGACACGGGAGGGAGGCGGGCAGCGGGCCAGCGCCGTACCTGCAGTTCCAATCTGCGGTCCTGACAGCTGCAGCCACTTTGGGGAGGGGGAGGGGGAGGGGGCTCTTCGAGAGCGGAAAAATCCCAGCCGACACATCAGCGGTGGCCGCGGTGTCCGGAGCTGCCGGGGGCGGGGCGCCTCACGGATGCGCTTCCGTGTCCCCCTCCCCGCTCCCCGGAGAGTGCGGCCGAGAGTGCGGGCCGGGGCGTCTGGGCCCTGGAGGGGTCGGCGGGCGCGGCCCCTGTGGGGTCACATGTGCTTCCTGGCAGCCGCAGGTGCTGTGCAGGGTGGGGGCGGGCCAGCCCAGGGCGGGCAGCCTGGTGATGGGTCACGTGGTGCCGCCAGCAGCTCGTTCCCGGGCTGGGGACAGGGAGCTGACAGCCCGGCCCTGACGGCCATCGGAGCGTTTCCAGGCCTGCTTGGCCTCAGGAGCGGCTGCTGGCCCAGGGTGTGAGCCGTGCCCACTTTTCACTTTGCCGCACAGGGCACGCGTGGGGCGCTGGGTCCTGGGCAGGGAGTGGGGCTCTGGTGCACGGGGGGCCCGGCTGCTGCAGTGGACGGCCGAGTGGACTCGCGCCCGCTGGGGCTCGGCCGGCCCACCACCCCCAGTCTGGTTTGAATTTCTGGAGCCGTGGAGGGTGATGGTGTGCTTCTCCCCGCCCCCGCCCCTCCTCTCCCGCTGGCTGGCGGGCCAGGCCCTCGGCCTCTGCTGCTACCGGTGCAGCTCAGGGAGCGACCGGGCCCACTGCCCAGGCCTGAGGCCGGCCAAGCTGCAGCCGCTGTCGAGTCCCAGGCCCGGCAGCTGAGGGCCTGGCTGCACGTCCTGTGCCAGGACCTGCTCCCCGCAGGGACCGTCCCAGCGGCCTGTCCTCTCCTACTGACTTGGCACCCCCGAGACACCCTCCAGCCTCACTCTGCCTGTCCTTGTGCTCTGTGGGGAGTCCCTCACGCTCACCCCCACCTTTGTGCGGGGCATGCTTCCCACCTCTCCCCCATCTGCCCAGCACCAGCCTGGCTGTGAGGTGGGCACCTGTCTGACTACGCCTGACTACCTGTCTGTCGTCTCTGGAGGATCTATGAGGGGGTCTGGGCCCTCACCCGGCCCACGTATGCGTGGGTAAGGTGGGTGGTTTAGCACAGGTAGGCCCCAGGCTGTCCCCACAGGACTGCTGGTGCCCAGTGGAGCAGGGGCGGCAAGCTTGGAGGCCCTCGGGAATGCCCTTCCCAGGTCGGTTCTCCAAGTGTCTTCAGTGCCCAGGAGCAGAAGAGGTACCTTTCTCAGCCCTTAGCAGGACCCCCAGGTTCTGCCTGAGAGTCCTGGCTTTCTAGGCAGGTGGGGGTGGGGGGCTTCTGCAGTGACCGAGCGTGCCCTCTCCCCCTCCTGCTGGCCAGCTGTAGGCTCCTGCAGGATTAAGGAGAGGAAATTTGGGGTTGGGTTTCTCTCTGAGTGGAACCTGCCGTTGTGACTTTATTCTGTTACATTTCTATCAGATTGGACACAGCACCCCCCCAACCCTTAATGGCTCTGGCTTTGAGAATTTCCTCCAAAATTACACCAGTGCTTCCTGCTTCTTGGTTCCCTGGAGCCCGTCTGTTAAGAGGAGGGGGCAGCTCTGGGCCTGCCCTGTTGGGGTGCCCACGTGGGCCTCGGCACCTGGCCTCTCCTGGGGCCCCGGGTCGGCCCCTGGCACTCTCAGCCCGGCTGCCGGAAGTCAGGCTGCTGGTCAGCGTGGGGGGGGTGCCGCAAGGCGCTGCCCCCAGCTTGCTTCTCTGCTGTGCCTGTGAGCTTACGCCACTAAGCTGTAATTGTCACCTGCAAGATTTTAATGGTCAGCCAGCTGTGCGCAGCTCCGAGAGGCCTGAACTGCCCTCCTCATGGGCAGGTGGGGCCTTCAGGTTAGCTGGGTGGGTGCAGGGGCGGGCGGCCAGGGTCCTCCACTGTAAGCAGGACTTCTGGGGCCAGGGCGGCCTAGGGTGGGCACCTGCCACCTGGTTCACACCCTCAGGCCTGCACAGACTGGGAGCTCCTTCTGCCAGACAGTGCCCCGCCTCCCACTTCTGGGGCTCTGCGAGCAGGGCCTGAGGTGCCAAGGCCCAGGAGACCAGCACGTGGCACGCTGTACGCACTGCCCTTGCCTTCAGGGCGCCTGGACCCCTGGTGGCCCTTGGAGCGGGGGTGGGGCGGGAGTGCTCCCTGGCTTCGGCCTGTCCCGCTCTGTCCCTTGCCAAGTGCGGGGGGGGGCTGTCGTCTTTCCTCGCCCTCTCCCCTCGCTGGTCTGCAGACCCTGTGCTGCAGTTCCCTGGCAGCGGGGGCTGACCCTGAGCCCTGGAAAGTGGGGGCTTTCCCCAGGAACCAGGTGCCTTGGCCTAGGGTGCCCGGGACACGAACAGACCACAGCCCTGAGGGCCAGAGTGTGGGCTCGGCTCTGCTTACGACGGGTTCTGGGCTGCTCCAGAGGACATTGTGCATCTGCGTTTGGAAGATACTGTTTTGTTTTTAATTATACAAAATTTCCAGACTTTATATTATCATATCAAAGACACAGAATGCTAGCACATAATGGCCAGAGGAGAACCAGGTAGCGAGCCAGCACGGAAAGTTCCAGTGGGGCCGGGCAAGTGCTGCGGTGGCCGCGCGTCCCACCGCCTGTCTGTCCATCAGCCCCACTTGCAGCTGGGGCCAGGTGGGCCTGGGGGTGCCCTCAGCGAGGCCTGTGCCTGAGTCAGGTCTGGGGCTCTCCGTGGATGGCCCGGCGTCGCCTCTAACTCCGGATCGCCGTCTTTCTGTCCCGGTCCTTGCTCTGCGGAGGGGAGGGCAGTGTCAGGGCCCAAGCGGAGGCCAGCACCAGCCTGTGCCTCTGGACTTCCCCATGGGGTGCGCTGAAAGCACCCCCCTTCCACGCTCACCCCGGCTTCCCCGAGCAGTTTGGGGAGGAGAGTGCGCTGCTGCACAGCCGAAATTGTAAAATTAAATCTCCCAGATGTTCAGGCCCCAGGAGCTCACGCGTGCTGTCTGGAGAGGAAATGGGGATTGGGGAGAGCCGCGCCGTATTTTCTCCCTGCTCACCCTGCTCTTCCGGTGCCACCACGCGCAGCAGGCGCCGTAAATCAGAGCCGGCCAGCGTCTCCCGCAGCGGGGCCCTCTCCCCCAGCCCCCGAGTCTCTTGCCAGCCTCCTGCCAGCAGATCCCACAGCCACACTGGCGTCAGAGTGGGCAGCCGGGTCCAGGGAGGGCAGGCAGGTGCCCGGTAAGCCTTAGGCCACGTAGAGCAAGCGGACCCCAGCAGGATTTCCTCACTGCCCCCAAGTGCCCTTTCCCTGATGGCAGGGTAGGTGGCCAGAGTTGCTTGATCAACCCTGGTCTGGTCCCCTAGCTTCTTCCCCGTTGGTGTGGGTCCTGCCTGGGTCTCTTCCCTCTCTGTCCCCACAGGAGCCTGTGTCCTGGGGACCTGCCAGCTCTAGCTGGGCCCTCCTCATCTTCTCTCTCCCTGGACCTGGGGCTGCGGGTGTCACAGGCGCTGCTGGGGGTTCTGCCTGCTTCTGGCCCCGCCCTCTCTGCCCAGCAGGTGTGGGCTGCAGGGGTGGTTTGGAGGTGGGGGACGCCCCATCCTCCTAGCCTCCCTTTCCGTGGACACCCCGCGGCAACACTCACCAACTTTCTCTGGTTGCTGAGGCAGAAGGTGCAGATCTGTTTGGGCTGGGCGTTCTCGCCATCACGGGCAGGGGGTGGGGGTGGCGGGGGCGGGGGGCTGCCGGCACGCGATGCGTGGAAGAAGGCGGGCCCCGAGTGGCAGGGCTGCCCGTCGCCGCAGGCCTCGCCCACCAGCAGCACGTTGCCCAGGTGTGAGATATAGCTGGAGGCCAGGCGCAGGGTCTCGATCTTGGAGAGCTTGCGGTCAGCGGGCTCGGTGGGGATGAGCGTGCGTAGCGCGGTGAAAGCCGTGTTCACGCTGTTGGTGCGGTCCCGCTCCCGCGCGTTCGCCGTGTGCCGCTGCCGGGGCTCGCGGCCCGGCCGCCCTCCGGGCCCCAGGCCACTGCCCCCCACCCGCCGGCCCCCGGCCCGTCTTCGGGCGCCCTGGAGGCCGCAGCGCGCCGCGTGCACACGGCAGGGTTTCTCGTCTGAACCCGAGCTCTCGCTGCCTCGGTCCTCGTCCTCCGACAGCGGGCTCACTTCAGGGTACAGGTAGCGGCCGGGCGGCGCCGAACGCAGCATTGCGAAGGACATGGGGCCGGCGGCCGCCGTCAGCTCCGTCGCGCGCCGCACATGCCGCCGCCACTGCCGCCCGGGCCAGGGGCACGCGGGTCTCGGGGCTCCCGCGGTGGCGGCTGCGGCGCAGCGCGCACGTGTGCGTCCCGGGCTGGAGCGGGGCCGCGGGCCGGGCCTTTATAGCCACGGCGGCCCCTCCCCCGCGCCGGCCCGCCCTCCTCCCCGCCTCCCAGCCCCTGGAGGCCGCTTGGAGCAGGGGCCCTCCATCCCTCTGCCTTCTCGCGCCGTGGTGAAGGGGCCTGGAGCATCCTGCTGTCTTTGCGGGGAGGGGAGAGTGGGCGCCCCTCCGGGGGGTGCGAAGTGCTGCTGCCTCCCCTCCTCCCTCTTAGCAGGGGACAGGAGGGAGGGTCAAGAAGGATCCGTGACCCCGGCCTTCTCACTTGGCATGACCGCCTTAACCCAGATGCCCTGGCCCCAGCGCCTGGCCACACCCTGTCTGTCTCTCCCTCTCATGTACACTTGGGCCTTCTGTGCCCAAAAGAGGGCACGGAGGCTCTCTGAGCAGCTGGAGTCCAGCCCCTGGCCCCCTCAGCTGCCCCCCTCAGGTTGTCGTGGGGCTCACCTGACAGCACAGCCTGTCTTTCCTGCACCTGCCCCTCCTGGCACCACCCTCCAGGTCTGGCTCCTGCCTGCACTCCTGCCTGGAGAACCCCCCACCCACACCCTGTTCCTTGCTAAATGCCCCATGGGTCTTTCCTGGGCCGCCCACATCTGTCCAGTCCAGGGATGGCTGTGTGGACTCGGGGAGCACAGGAGAAGGACGGGCATTCCCAGCAGTGGGCAGGGACCTGGGCACATATGGAGGAAGGCAAGCAGGGAGGACTCAGGTCAGCAGGCTGGGGGCTGGGCAGGTGCAGAGGGGCCGTGCCCAGAGGGTCCTGTCCCTGTCCGGGTTCCCAGGTTGCCTGCTGTGCAGTCTCATCTGGGCCCCTCCCCCTGTGGCTACTGTTGCAGGAAGCGGCCGCCTGGGCAGCAGTCTCCGTGCTGGGTGGAGGGAGGGTGGCGGCTGGCAGGGGCCTCGACCAGGAATGTGTGTCCAGGAATGTGACTGCTCTGCCCACTGAGGGTGGGGTGGGGGCAGGGCTGGGAGGCTGGGGGAGCCCCTGAAAGTGTGCCAGGCTCAGTGCAGCGGACTTTGTCTCTTCTTGGAGTGGACTGGTGGGGTCTTCCCTGAGTCCCTGCCCATGGCTACCCAGTTTTGCCTAAGGCCCCAGCCAGGGGAGGGAGCCCACGGGCGATGAGGTCACCCTTGCCTGTGGCTGCCCAGAGCCCTGGCCAAGGAATCCAGGGGGGAGGCTCTGGGGTTGGCACCACTTCAGTGGAAAATGTGAAGGTACAACTCCGGCGCCTCTGAGGGTCTGGGTGGGGGGGCGGATAGTGCTGGCCGTCCTGCCACGTCACACCCTGGGGAGAAGCTCAAGTCAGGGTGCCTGGGTGCTGCTCCTGCAGCCTGGAGGCCAGCCCCTTTGCTCTGCCTTTCCCCTTCCTGGCCTGTGTCTTTCTCTGAGGGGCTTCGAGGGAGGGGTGGGCACGGTGGGTATCTGCTGCTGACTCGCAGGCCTCCTGCCCCAGGACATCCGGAACACGGTGGGCAATGTGCCCTTGGAGTGGTACGATGACTTTCCCCATGTGGGCTATGACCTGGACGGCCGGCGCATTTATAAGCCCCTGCGCACCCGCGACGAGCTGGACCAGTTTCTGGACAAGATGGACGACCCTGACTACTGGTGGGTGGGCGTGGGGCGGAGCCTGCGGGCTGGGCGGGGCGGGGCCAGGGCCAGGGCTCTGACTGGGTCCCCCCAGGCGCACGGTGCGGGACCGGATGACGGGACACAGCGTACGGCTGACGGGCGAGCAGGTGGCCCTGGTGCAGCGGCTGCAGAGGGGCCAGTTCGGGGACGTGAGCTTCAATCCCTACGAGGTAGGCGGCAGCTGCTGGCCCTGGGGTTGGGGGCACCTGCAGGGCCCAGGCCCACCCTCCTCTGCTCGCCCCCCAGCCAGCTGTGGACTTCTTCAGTGGGGACCTCATGATCCACCCAGTGACCAACCGGCCTGCAGACAAGCGCAGCTTCATCCCTTCCCTGGTGGAGAAGGAGAAGGTGGGTGTAGGCCATCCTGGGGGTGCACCTGCCCACCCCACCCCTGCCCCGGCCCCCCTCACCCTGCCGTCTCTGCAGGTCTCCCGCATGGTTCATGCCATCAAGATGGGCTGGATCCAGCCTCGCCGGCCTCGGGACCACAGTCCCAGTTTCTATGACCTGTGGGCCCAGGAGGACCCCAACGCGGTGCTGGGTCGCCATAAGATGCACGTGCCTGCTCCCAAGCTGGCCTTGCCTGGCCACTCGGAGTCCTACAACCCGCCTCCCGAGTACCTGCCCAGCGAGGAGGAGGTGGGCCTGGTGCATGGTGGGGTCTGGGCTAACCCCTTGCCCGGCCCCGGCTCCGGCTCCTGGCTCACTCCTGCCTCCACAGTGCCTGGCTTGGGAGCAGCAGGAGCCTGAGGAGAGGAAGCTCAGCTTCTTGCCGCGCCGGTTCCCGAGCCTGCGGGCTGTGCCTGCTTACGGCCGCTTCATCCAGGAGCGCTTTGAGCGCTGCCTGGACCTCTACCTGTGCCCACGGCAGCGCAAGATGAGGGTACGCCGGGGTGCCCAGGCAGGGGCGTGGAGTGGGGGTGGGTGCAGCTGACCCTGTATCCTCTTCTCAGGTGAACGTGGACCCTGAAGACCTCATCCCCAAGCTGCCCCGGCCACGGGACCTGCAGCCTTTCCCCACGTGCCAGGCCCTGGTGAGCAGACAGGGCAGGTGGCAGGGAGCAAAAGCTTCTGAGTGTCTGGTCTTTACCACCCTGCCCTTTCTCTGCAGGTCTACAGGGGCCACAACAGCCTTGTCCGCTGCCTCAGCGTCTCCCCAGATGGCCAGTGGCTGGCATCAGGTGGGCACGCAGTGGGGCAGCTCCGCAGCTGGGCAGGGTGGGCTGGCCTGGAGGGCCAGGTACTGAGGGCCTGTCTGCGTGTCCAGGTTCAGATGATGGCTCGGTGCGACTCTGGGAGGTGGCCACTGCCCGCTGCATGAGGACTGTGCCCGTGGGTGGTGTGGTGAAGAGTGTCGCCTGGAACCCTCACCCCACCGTCTGCCTGGTGGCTGTTGCAGTGTGCGTGAGGCCCGGGGTGCCCAGGGTCGGGGTGGGGGGACAGACCCATGCCTGAGGACCTCCATGTGGCTCTGACTGCAGGGAGGACACGGTGCTGCTGCTGAACCCGGCCCTGGGGGACCGGCTGGTGGTGGGCAGCACGGACCAGCTGCTGAGCGCCTTCACCCCACCCCTGGACCCCGCCTCACAGCCCGTGCACTGGCTGGAAGCCTCCCAGGAGGAGCGCCAGGACGGCCTGCGGCTGCGCATCCACCACGGGAAGGTGGGCGGAGGGCGGGGCGTGGGGCGGAGGGCGGGGCGGAGGGCGGGGCCCCGGGGAGGGGCCGCATCTCACCCAGCCTCACCTCCCTGCAGCCAGTAACGCAGGTGACTTGGCACGGGCGCGGGGACTACCTGGCTGCGGTGCTGGCCACTCCAGGGCACACCCAGGTGCTGATCCACCAGCTGAGCCGGCGCCGCAGCCAGAGCCCCTTCCGCCGCAGCCATGGCCAGGTGCAGCGTGTAGCCTTCCACCCCACGCGGCCCTTCCTGCTCGTGGCTTCCCAGCGCTGCGTCCGCCTTTACCACCTGCTGCGCCAGGAGCTCACCAAAAAGCTGATGCCCAACTGCAAGTGGGTGTCTAGCCTGGCAGTGCACCCGGCAGGTAAGGGGGTGTCCTGGTGGGAGGGTGGCACTTGGAGGGCCACCAAGTCCCCACCACCGAATTTGCCCCCAGGTGACAACATCATCTGCGGCAGCTATGACAGCAAGCTCGTGTGGTTTGACATGGACCTCTCCACCAAGCCATACAGAGTGCTAAGGTGAGATGCTGGTGGGCAACCGGTCACTTCCTTCCCCTACCCCTGCCTCACTGAACCTGGTTCCCCCCACCCCAGGCATCACAAGAAGGCCCTCCGGGCCGTGGCCTTCCACCCCCGGTACCCGCTCTTCGCATCTGGCTCTGACGACGGCAGTGTCATCGTCTGCCACGGGATGGTGTACAAGTGAGTGTCAACGGCCCCGCCTGCCCGCGCCCCTTGGGGACGGTTCCACCCACGTCCTGAGTCTCTCCTTCCCCCACAGTGACCTGCTGCAGAACCCACTGCTGGTGCCCGTGAAGGTGCTCAAGGGGCACGCCCTGACCAGAGACCTGGGGGTGCTTGACGTGGCCTTCCACCCCACCCAGCCTTGGGTCTTCTCCTCCGGGGCTGATGGCACTCTCCGCCTCTTCACTTAGACACCCTGCTTCTGGGGCGGGGCAGGTGGGGGTGGGCAGCACATGTGCCCTGGACTCTCAATACAGGAATTTGCTGGGTAGTCTTGAGTCAGCTTCCTAACGGGGGAGGGGGCTGCTGGCCTGCCCACAAGCCAGGTCACATTACCACATCACCTGCTGATCAGCAAATGGCTTTATTGGGAAGATGGGGGTTGGTGACTTGACCACCCTTGTGTTCCAGCCCTCCCTTGCTGTGTGGGCCCAAGGCCTCCCCTGTGGCCCTGTGGGCAGGGGACTCCTTAGGGCCTTGTCTTGGACCCTCCAGCCAGCCAGGCTGGTATTGGGTGTTGGGGTAGCCTCAGGCGAACTTCACCAAGCGGCCCAGAGTCTTCACAGCCTTCAAGCGCACCTTAAGGGCTGGGTCCTTGAGCAGCAGCTGGAGTGCTGGGGGACAAGGAGCCGCTGCTGGGGGCTCCGCCACGGCCCTTGGAGAACTGACTGAGCCCAAGATCCCGCCCACACCCCGCTAACAGCTGCGACTGAGGCTGCCCCCACCCCTTCCGGGCGCACAGAGCCTGGGGGCCAGGACCCTGAGGCTGACACCCCACCCTGTGCGTGGGGCCGCCCGCCCACCGCCCTCCTAAGACAGGCCTCTGCCGGGAGGGCTCAGGAGCCAACGGAAAGATAGTTTTTCCTTTTTTAGTGTTTTTTAAGCTCTTTTGGAACAGTTAAGAAGTTTCCGTGAATTACTAGAGACGATGAGGTCACCAGTGACAGGGAAAAAATCCTTGAAATCCAGGAAAATCACTTAGTCCCCCCTGGTGCCCACAGGGTCAGTGCAGCCCAGCATGTTGGGGGGGCGGGGGCCCTCTGGGCTCCTGGCTGTGTGGGGTGGGGTTGGCAGGACTGGGGCTCACCCGTGAGGAGCTGCTCCAGGTCCACCTGTGGCCGCTGCTCAGCCTCCATGTGCAGCACCAAGAACCCTGTGAGGGTGGGGCCGTAGTCAGGGGCCCGTGAGGGGGCTTGGGGGCCAGGGGTAGGACCGAGGTCAGGGGCCAGGTCGGTGTGGGGGCTGCCTGGGGCGGCCTCACCTGTGAGCATGAGGGCAGCAGCACGGACATCCTCCCAGCTGCTCTTATAGTAGAACAGACTGGTGCTCAGCAAGCGGCCCAGCAGGTCGGGGAAGTGGCGCATCTGCAGAGAGGCGGTCAGGCAGGCCTGGTCCCCCCGCCCAGCCCGGCCCTGCCTAGCCCCGCCCCTCACCAGGTGCTTGCAGGTGGTGTTGAGGAACTCTCCAAAGTGCAGGTCATGGCCTTCCTGCAGGTGCCTCTGGAAGACAGCTGCCAGCTCCTCACACTCCAGGTTGGGGCCGCACATGCGCAAGGCGAACCTGCAGGCCTGCAGGGCACACGCTGAGCCCCAAGTCCCTGAGCTGGCCGGGCCTACCCATCCCCCGCTCTGCTCACCGTGACCACGGGTGCGTGGGGGTCACGCAGGTGCAGCAGAAGGGGCACCAGGCCGCCCACAACCTGCTCCAGGAACACGTCCTTGCAGTCCCCACGGCAGGCCTTGTTGAGGTGCCCGAAGAGGCCAATGGACACTGAGCGTAACTCCATCCTTTCCTGGGCAACAGCAGGTGTCACATGGCCCTCCCAGCCCAGCTTCCCGGGCAACCGCAGGGCAGTGAAGGGGGAGCAAGAGGCAGAGTGGGCCAGGCTGTAATGGCCAGGGGCGGCTGGGGGGGGGGCCTACGCTGTCAAAGAAGGGCCGAATGCGGACAGCAATGTGCAGCAGCACTGCATGTAGGTCCCAGGCGTCCACCAGGTCCATCAGCCTTGCCAGGCCCACCATGGCCTCCAGCGCCACCAGGCTGTGTGGGTCGTCCCCGTCGTCCAGCCCACCGATCATGGCTGTCAGGAGTTGGGGGCTGTGGGTCTGTACCTGGGGAGGCCACACATTCCTGTGTGCCCAGGCCATGCCATGCCCAGCTGCCCACCCTCCGAGCACCACCTCCGATCCTGTGGCTGCTGGGTCTGCCCGGGTCTCCTCACCAGCTGTGGCTCTGCTGTCCCTCCCTCGCCCAGGAGCAGGGCCCCAGAGGGCTACCGGACGGTCACCTTATCTGGGGAGCCCAAGGTGATGTTGGCCAGGCCGTGGAGCACCAGCCTCCGCACGCGGGCGCTCGTGTCCTTCTGCCGTGCCATCAGGTTGTACAGCAGTGACTCCAGGAGCATCAGGTCGTTCACCACATTGCTGCTGAGCAGCTGGGGGCAGAGGCGTGCTGACCACCACACCCGCCCAAGTGCACCGGGCAGCACCGGCCCCTGGTCACTGAGGGGACATGGCTGAGGCCAGCAGGCCAAGGGGGGCTCTTGGCCTTTCCTCAACCTCCCCTGACTCCTGACCCCAGCCCCTCCCTGGCCCCCACTGCCTTGGTCTGGGGTGGGTTTTCAATGTGGCTCCCCTGCCCTACCCAGGCCTGCCTATGGGGGGTACTTCACACTGCCCCCCTCCCCCCTCCATTCATGGTGCAAAGCAAGTGCTCGTACCTCAGCCAGGAAGGCTGTGGAGGTGACCCTCTGGACCTCATACATGCTACTCTGTGTGGTGAAGAGCAGCTTCATCACCAGGGGCAGCCGGGGGCCTGCGAACTTTGCCATGGCACTGGGAAGGAGGCACGAGGGCAAGAGCTGGGGCCTTAGGCTGCCCAGAGCACACCAGTCCCGGGGGCCTGGGGAGCGTGCCTGCCTCCCACCCTGTACCGTCTGGCCCGCTAGCCCCGCCCCCCAGCTGCCCTGCACATCCTCCGTTCAGACACGACCCCCCCAAAGAGGCCTTCCCCCTGTGCCCGGTCCGCTGCACCTACAGAACCTGCTGCCCTCACGGACTCCCCGCTGCCCCACGTGCTGCCCGCTCACCTGGCCAGCCGGGTGACACCTTCCTCGTGCCCAGCCGAGGTCCTGAGCAACTGCCAGCCCCCGTCCAGCTCCATGCACTGGACCACATCCTCATTGCCACCGCGGACAAGCA